>NC_091958.1:35400656-36000656 GCF_031021105.1 Erythrolamprus reginae | reverse complement strand
TTTTTTTCCAGCGACTCTGCCATGACCGTACGCACCCTGGAAGGTGTCTGCAAGGTCTTCATCATGGCTGATTGGATCTCTTCTATGGACATAAAACGTGCCTTGCCACAACGCGCTATGAGTCCATGAGTTCCTGGCCAATCACCAGGTGCCAATACTGCCCCACCACCCCATAGTCCTGACGTTGCCCCAGTAGACTTCTTTTTGTCCCCAGCCCTGAAAGGAAACCGTTTTTCACCCATAGAAGAGATCCAACCAATTGTGACGAAGACCTTGCGACAGGTCCCCAAAGACACCTTCCAGAGTGCGTACCGGTCATGGCAGAGTCGCTGGAAAAAATGTGTAGAGGCCCAAGGACAGTACTTTGAAGAATTGTAAATGTGCAAATCTGTTCAATAAATTACTTTTTAAAAATAATTGCATTACTTTTGGAATGCAACCTGTAGAATAAGAGAGTTGGAAAGGACTTGGATGTCTTCTATTTCAACCCTAGACCCTTTTGAAAGCCTCCAGTGATGGAGCCAGATGAGTCACGTGCCAGATGAGTCACGTGCTGGCTACACCCATTCCCAGTTTATTGAAGGAGTATCATCAGTTTGTGTTAATATAAGGCAATTGTCAGTTCAAACACAGTTCTGCTCAGGTGGGGAGGAGGAGTAGAACATCTAACTCCTTAGCATCCAATCATGTTAATATAACACTGTATAAGAAATAGTAATGATCTGAAGGTCATTTTGAAAAATCATTTCTTGGCAAGCACCTAGAAGCCAAGAGGAACATACGTGCCAAGTTTCAAGTTTGTAGGCATTACAGTTCTGGGGACATCATGATGAGTGAGTGGTATTTGGCTGTGATGGATGGATGGATGGATGGATGGATGGATGGATGGATGGATGGATGGATGGATGGATGGATAGATAGATAGATAGATAGATAGGTAGGTAGGTAGGTAGATAGATAGATAGATAGATAGATAGATAGATAGATAGATAGATGGGAGAGAAAGGGGGGGAGGGGCTGAGGGAAAAGTAGAGTCAGGCCTGAGGCCTAGATAGATAGAGAGAGGGGGGTGAAGGAAAGATAGACAGACAGACAGACAGACAGACAGACAGACAGACAGACAGACAGACAGACAGATCATAAGAACATAAGAAGATCCATGCTGAATCAGGCCAAAGCCCATTGAGTTCAGCATTGTGTCACACAATGGGGGATCTTGAGCAGAAAGAGAAGGCAAAACCCTCCGTTTCCCCTGACCCCCAACAAATGGGACCCAAGGGAATCCTGCCTGCCTCAACCAACATAGAGGAGGCATATGGACATCTGTTTCAATAACCACAGATACACTTGGCACCCATGAATCTGTCTAATTCTGCCTTGAAGCTATCAAGGCTGACAGCTGTCATGACAGGGAGACAGACAGACAGAGATTTGCACAACCAGCGATGCACTAAGGAGGAGGAACATGGTACAGATAATTATATTCTTCCAACGACTTCAGATGTATTTGCCACAAGCTTTGAAAATATTGGGAATTGACAGTGCTTTGAAGCATGAATGACTAGATCCAAAACTAAGAGGAGACTTAGCTCTGAACAGGTATCTTCAATAGGTAAATACTAGACATTCACCAGCTAACTCTATCTTCTAAGAGTAAGATATGATAATTCATGCCCCATATTAATACCAGTCTAATAGTGATAAAGATTCTCATTAGGAAGGCCAAATCCTTCACTCCAGGGCTGGCAATAAAATAGCTCTAGGGGAACTCCATAAGGCTGCATGCCAAAAATCAATAACATGCCATTTTATAATTAAGAGACAAAATAAATGCTAAAGGAAAGTCCAGTAAATTAAGAAAAGTAACATCCAGAGAGATGGAAAGTATTGATTGCAATGTACAAAATATGTGAAGTCCCTCTAGCCTACTCTTTGAAGGCAATTAGAATTTGGACAGTTAATTCTATATAAGCTGGAGGGGGGGGGAATCCATGAGTATACCATGAACGTATTATGATATTTGTCATTAACGGCAAGTAATTTGTTATCAAGCAACCAGTGTCTCTGATTAATCAATTAGGGAAGGTTATGGCTGGGTTGCTTCTATATTAAAGCTCATTACAGCAACAATCACATTGCCATAAACAAAGCCAGGGGTAAAATGAGAAATTGTTTGATGTCTCCTTTAATCCAAAATGGAAGAAACAGAAATTTATGAAAGGGGGGGGGGGATGACAGAACGTGTGAAATGATGTTGACTTGCAAATGCTGTGATTATGGAGGTGCATCCAATATAGGGACACACATAATAGAATAACAGAATTGGAAGGGACCTTGGAGATCTTCTAGCCCAACCCTCTGCTTAGACAGAAAAACCTATACCATTCCAGAGAAATGGTTATCCAACATCTTTAAAACTTCCAGTGTTGGAGCATTCACAACTTCTGGAGGCAAACCATTCCACTGATTAATTGTTCTGTCAGGAAATTTCTCCTTAGCAGGCTGCTTCTTTATAAGTGTTCTATTCTAGGGGTTTTTAATATTTATATTTGTACACATTCTGTATTTGTTCAATTTGATTTTTGTCTTATTATTGATTTTTTATTTCTTTGTGTTTGTCATTTTTTCTATTTGTACTTCATATTTGTGCTTTTTTAACATTGGAAAATTAATAAAGACTATTTTTTTTAAAAAAAGATATTCAGCCTGCATCTGGAGAAGTGTACATAAATGTTCTAATCTTCCCAGTATTACAATCACACGTAGCTATCAGGGTGCTGACTGCAATACAGACCATGCCTTGGTGTGCATCAGAATAAAACTGCAAACAGAGATTGCATTACTCAAAGAAGGAAGACCACAAATTGACAATTTGATAGGGAAAGCGAGTAGAATGCTTGGCTGCATAGCTAGAGGTATAGCAAGCAGGAAGAGGGAGATTGTGATCCCGCTGTATAGACTGCTGGTGAGACCCCATTTGGAATACTGTGTTCAGTTCTGGAGACCTCACCTACAAAAAGATATTGACAAAATTGAACGGGTCCAAAGACAGGCTACAAAAATGGTGGAAGGTCTTCAGCATAAAATTTATCAGGAAAGACTTAATGAACTCCATCTGTATAGTCTGGAGGACAAAAGGAAAAGGGGGACATGATTGAAACATTTAAATATGTTAAAGGGTTAAATAAGGTTCAGGAGGGAAGTGTTTTTAATAGGAAAGTGAACACAAGAACAAGGGGGCACAATCTGAGGTTAGCTGGGGGAAAAGATTAGAAGTAATGTGAGAAAATATTATTTTACTGAAAGAGTAGTAGATCCTTGGAACAAACTTCCAGCAGACGTGGTTGGCAAATCCACAGTAACTGAATTTAAACATGCCTGGGATAAACATAGATCCATCCTAAGATAAAATGCAGGAAATAGCATAAGGGCAGGCTAGATAGACCATGAGGTCTTATTCTGCCCTCAATCTTCTATGTTTCTATGTTTCTAATTTGCACATGCATTAGAGGAAATCCTCCCAGGCCCAGCTGGAGGAAATGTGTCCAAAATATGGGAATATTTCAAGAATGCTGTCTGTAACATCACCCTGTCAGTATGGTAAGAAGATCAGAAAGACAACACCAGCCATCAAGGAAAAAAGGAGAGCTCTGATTGCATATAAAGCTTGCTCCAGTGTGCACAATCTACAGGTTCTGCGAGCTGCTCATAGCAAAGTCCAACAGGCTGCCAGGAGATGTGCAAATGACTATTGGTTGCAGCTTTACTCTCGAATCCAGATAGCAGCTGACACAGGTAACATCAAGGGGATGTACGATGGCATCAAGCAGACCTTAGGACAAACACAGAAGAAATATGCCCCTTTGAAGTCTGCTACAGGTGAGGTTATCCAGGACCGAACACAGCAGATGGCACGCTGGGTGCAGCAGTACTCTGAGTTATATTCTAGAGAAAATGTGATAACTGATGAGGCTTTGAATGGCATTGACTGCCTGCCTGTCTTAGATGAGCTTGACAGTGAGCCAACCTTAGAGGAATTAAATGCAGCTCTGGTCTCCCACATCCAGGGAAATATAATATCCCTGCCGAAGTTTTGAAGTGCTGCAAAGAGATCATCCCCACAGAACTGCATGCAATCTTCTGTCTCTCTTTGAGGGAAGGTGGAATATTGCAGGACATGAAGGATGCAAATATCATCCCACTATATAAGAACAAAGGTGATAGGGGTGACTGTAACAACTACCATGGTATATCTCTTCTTAGCATGGCAGGGAAGCTGTTTGCTCCTGTCATATTGAAGAAGCTCCAGGTCTTGCCGAGAGAGTCTATCCAGAATCACAGTGTGGATTCTGAGTCAACAATACCCAAATGATAGGGTATTTTCTCTTAGACAGCTGCAGGAGAAATGCAGGGAACAAAGACAGCCACATTGTGTAGTGTTTATAGATCTTACAAAAGCTTTTGACCTGGTTAGTGGGGACGGCCTTTATAAAATCCTCCCCAAGATCAACATCATCAGGTCCTTTCATGAGTAAATGAAGGGCATGATAGTTTTGGATGGCTTAACATCAGATTCCTTTGAATTCAAAGTGGAGTGAAACAGGGCTGCATCGTTGTGCCAACTCTATTCGAGATCTTTTTTGCTGTCATGCTAAAGCATGCTTTTGGAACTGTAGCAGAGGGAGTCTATCTCCTGACCAGATCAGACAGAAAACTCTTTAGCTTCTCTAGATTGAGAGCAAAGTCCAGCTCAAATGCTTATGGGATTTCCTCTTTGCTGACAATGCTACCGTTACCGCTCATTCTGCCGAAGACCTTCAATGACTCATTGACTGTTTTAGCAAGGCCTGCCAAGATTTTGGATTAACAATCACCCTGAAAAAAATGCAAGTCATGGGTCAGAAGGTGGATTCACCTCCCCATATTATAATCTTTGCACAAGAATTAGAGGTCGTCCATGACTTTGTATATCTTGGTTAACCCTGTTGTTCTGTTCGAGTCTGTGCAACACGAAATCAAAGTTTGAGACCATGTAAAAAAATTTCCCTGCATTTCTGAAACTTGAAATTTCATCATTTCAGGGGTTCTCTCTATGAGAATTTTTTTTGGGAGGTGGGGAGCTTAGTTTTTGCTGGGCAAAAAAAGTCACACCAAATTTAGTAAAATTGTACATTGCAGACAAAACTATCTATAAATTGAAAAAAAAATCACACAAATGGGGGTGGGCTTTATGAGCAAAATAAACCAATAAGCATTATTTTTTTTCAATTTTAGAAACATAGAAACATAGAAACATAGAAGTCTGACGGCAGAAAAAGACCTCCTGGTCCATCTAGTCTGCCCTTATAATTTTCATTTCATTGTGTGCAGAAATGTTCAACCTAGTTTCCAAGGGAAAGAAGTTTTCAAATTGACCAAATATAAGCACTTAAAATAAAGAATTTTTGGTGCGAGTCACACAGAATCGTAAACAGTACAAGTGTATAGTGGTTTCTAACAGAGCAGCAGGGTTAAACCATCGCTGAGACTCTCTCCCTAGATACTGAGCTGAATGAATGTATTGGTAAAGTGGCCACTAACCCTAAACTCACAAAGAGAGCTTGGCTTAATAAGAAAGTGACAGAACATGCAAAGATCCAGGTTTACAGAGCCTGTATCCTGAGCACACTCTTGTATTGCAGCGAGTCTTGGACTCTTTATCCATGGCAAGAGAGAAAGTTGAATACCTTCCATATGTGCTGTCTCCAAAGTATCCTTGCCATCACCTGGCATGACAAAGTTCTAAACAGCACAGTCTTGAAATGTGCTGGAATTTCTAGCTTGTATACACTA
This sequence comes from Erythrolamprus reginae, assembly GCF_031021105.1. Taxonomy (NCBI): domain Eukaryota; kingdom Metazoa; phylum Chordata; class Lepidosauria; order Squamata; family Dipsadidae; genus Erythrolamprus; species Erythrolamprus reginae. The sequence goes on along the minus strand of NC_091958.1, from coordinate 35,994,824 downwards.
TTGAAACAGCAACGTCTTCATGGCTTGGGCATGTTGTGAGAATGGATGATGGGCAGATTCCGAAAGATCTGCTGCATGGTGAATTGGTGCAGAGAAAGCACCCCGGAGGGAGACCACAACTGCAATATAGGGATATCTGCAAGTGGGATTTAAAGGCCTTGGGAATGAACATTAACAGCTGGGAAACCTTTAACTCTGATCGTTCAGCTTGGAGGCTAAAGACACAGCATGGCCTTCTCCATTTTGAGTAGACGCTAATTTGGCAGGCTGAGGCAAATGGACAGTCCTGGAACCAGCAAAATCCAGGGGCCGGACAGGGGACAGAATGGATCTGTGCTCAGTGTGGAAGGGATTGCCACTCTCGGATTGGCTTTTTTAGCCACATTAGATGCTGTTCTAGGAACACTTCCCAGAGTACAATAGACTGAAGGTTGACAATGAATGAATCTGGCAACTAAATAATATTCCATTATAAAGTAGTACTAACACTTCACATGATCTTAAGTCTATCCCTTTGTTAACACAGCCTAGGACTGCGTTGGCTTTTTTGGTAGCTGCAGCACACTGCTAGCTCATATTTATGTGGCTGTCCACTGGCACTCCAAGATCACCAAGACTGGTGTTGTCATTTTGGCACAATTGCAGTTTGCTGTGGACAGTTGGTCTTGTATGGCACTTCAGATAATTTTTACCTAATAGTGCTGCTTAAAGGCACAAATAGTAGGCAGAGAGGATCCTTCATCATTGGATGATTCCCAGTTAGAAAATCCTGGTTCAGGAGTAGATATATTGCAAGTGACTCCATTTCTCTAAATAAGCCACATGGGAAAGCAGGAACAAAAAAATATTTCCCATCCCTCCAAGTATGAACATTGACTGAATTTGAATAAGTTAAAATTTAGTTTTACTCTTTTAATTTGACATCAGCCATCACAATTCATTGAAATAGGGTACCTCAGTTGATTAAGGGACTGGAGGCTAAAATACGTGTATATGAAGAACAGTTGCAGGAATTGGGTATATCTAGTCTAGTGAAAGGCAGGCTGTCACGTCACTAGGGCTGACATGACAGCAGTGTTCCAATATTTGAGTGGCTGTCAGAGAGAAGAGGGGAACAACCTATTTTGCAAAGCACCTGAAGGCAAGACAAGAAACAATGGATGGAAACTAATCAAGGAGAGAAGCAACCTAAAACTAAGAAGAAATTTCCTGACAGTGAGAATGATTTAACAGCGGAAGAGTTTGCCTTTGGAAGTTGTGGATGCTCCAATCTCTTGTTAAAAACCACTTAAAGTTTTAACAAGAGATTTGACAGTCATTTATCTGAAATGTATAGGATCTCCTGCTTGAGTAGAGATGTGTGTGTGTGTGTGTGTGTGTGTGTGTGTGTGTGTGTGTGTGTGTATGTATGTATGTATGTATGTATGTACTGTATGTACTGTATGTATGTATATATATATATGTATGTTGAAAGGGACATAGAAACATAGAAACATAGAAGACTGACGGCAGAAAGAGACCTCATGTTCCATCTAGTCTGCCCTTATACTATTTTGTGTATTTTATCTTAGGATGGATATATGTTTATTCTAAGAATATTTAAATTCAGTTACTGTGGATTTACCAACCACGTCTGCTGGAAGTTTGTTCCAAGGATCTACTACTCTTTCATGTTGCTTTTGATATTTCCCCCAACTAACTTCAGATTGTGTCCCCTTATTCTTATGTTCACTTTCCTATTAAAAACACTTCCCTCCTGAATCTTATTTAACCCTTTAACATACAGATTGAGTTCATTAAGTCTTTCCTGATAACGTTTTATTCTTAAGACTTTCCACCATTCTTATAGCCTGTCTTTGGACCTGTTCAATTTTGTCAATATCTTTTTGTAGGTGAGGTCCTCTTAGGTCATCTAGTAGGACCTACAAGGATCTCACCTAGTAGGTCATCTAGTTCCCCTTGTAGGTCATCTAGTTCAACCCCTGCTCAAGCAGGAATCCTACACCACCTCATTCAGATGACAGTCCATTCTCCTCTATGTTGAGTGTTGTGACGTTCACAAACTCCGCTGGCTATTTGGACTAGAAGACCTCCAAGATCCCTTCCTACTCTGCTGCTCTGCTCTGTTCTGCTCTGCTCTGCTCTATCCCATCCCATATTTTGACACGAAATACTGTAAAATATCTTGTAGGTGTTCTTAATGTTTATATTTGTACACATTCTGTATTTGTTCAATTTGATTTTTGTCTTACTATTTTTTAAAATTTCTTTGTCTTTGTCATATTTTGTATTTGTATTTAGTATTTGTGCTTTTTTAACATTGGAAAATTAATAAAGACTATTTTTTTTTTTAAAAAAAAGAAAGATGTTTAGCCTGCATCTGGAGAAGTATACCTTGGAGGCACCTCCAGTTGGGACGGTGGATTGATTGGACCATGTGATGGACATGTGGGTGCAGGAGAAGGGACTTCAACTTTTCTTTGGGTGGGGAAATCCTGGGAGCTTTCAGATTCATGATTTTCAAGATGTGCCAATATGGCATCTCTAATAAAATGGATCCTTGAGGCACTGCTTGCCTCGAAGTCCTACTTGGCTGGGGTGTTACTTGGAACCCTGAAACTAGCATTAAGAAAACTGTGCAACCCCTGTTTTAGAGTAAGGAAATAAGAAGGTTACACCAATGCCTTTTTGGATGGCAAACTTTTCTTTCTAATAACACATAATTTGGCATGTTTGCCATTAAGCCAAGGATTTCAACAAAAGAGAAGAAAAAGTTAGTAGGATGTAGGAAATTGTATTTTTCTCTCTTAATACATATAATTGAATTACGTCCAAGACAAAGGCTTATAAGAACATAAGAAGAGCCATGTTGAATCAGGCCAAAGCCCATCGAGTCCAGCATTCTGTGTCACACAGTGGCCCACCAATTGTCCATGGGGATCTTGAGCAGAAAGAGAAGGCAAGACCCTCCCTTTCCCCCGACCCCCAACAAATGGTACTCAAGGGAATCCTGCCTGCCTCAACCAACATAAAGGCGGCACTTAGACATCCCTTTCAATAACCACTGATACACTTGGCATCCATGAATCTGTCTAATCCTGCCTTAAAGCTATGAAGGCTGACAGCTGTCATGACCTCTTCTGGAAGTGAATTCCATAAACCAATGACCCTCTGGGTGAAGAAATATTTCCCTTTATTTGTCCTCACTTTCTTACCTATGAGCTTTAAGGAGAGGCCCCTTGTCCTAGTATTGTGTGATAGAGAAAATAATTTTTCCCTATCCATCTTTTCTATCCCATGCATGATTTTATACCCTTCGATCAAGTCACCCCTTAAACGCCGTCTTTCAAGGCTGAAGAGACCAAGGCGTTGAAACCTGGTATCATAAAGGAGGTGCTCCATTCTTTGATAATTCTTGCTTCTATCAGATCCATCAAAGAAACAGGGCAACAGCAACCAACTGCATCATTTGGAAAAGCCAACCTTCGCTAAGATTTCATAGCACACGTGCTTACCTGCATAGAATTCTGGACTATAGACTGCACCAACGACTGGATTTAATTTCCAACCTGTAGTAAAGACAAGAAATCAAACTTGGTAAATTTGAAGTTATGGCATGGTATTCTAATTACAGCTGGCTGTGACTGTACAGTTTTTATTTTATATCTTGTAAAGAATTGTATAATGTCCTTTTATATATATATATATATATATATATATATATATATATATATATATATATATATATATATATATATATATGATTTTTAACAATTTAAAATCACACAACATAAAACAGTGCGTAGTGAATTGTGAATTGTGCCCACCACCCCGACATACACACATTCCCCACCACCAAATTGGGGGTATTTCTTGTATAATCCACTTAACCCAAGAGCAATATATCTGTTTACATATTATAGAGTGATTCCAGTTTATTTCTTGTAGCTTGGTCTCGGATTCTGCTCGTCATATATCGTCTTACCTTGTCCCACCGTCCCATCAGCTGTCCCAACTTAGTTTCATTATCCAAATTTATCCTTTTTTCCATAATTTCAAATTGAATATGGTCCACCATGTACCTATACCAATTTTGCATTGTCCATTTTGTCGCATCCTTCCAACCCAAAACTATTACTGCCTGAGCGCTTTCTATTGCTGCTTTTTTATTTCTCTAAATTCTCCCATCGCATTACTTTTTACTAGTACTGCCATTTCCTTAGTGATTGTCCATTGTATATTTAACATTCTGTTGATATCCTCTTTCACTTTTTGCCAAAATTCCTGCACTATCGGGCATTCCCAAAACATATGCATAAACACTCCTTTATCTTGACAACCATGCCAACAATTCCCCCTGACATTCTGCTGAAAATGTGCAAATTGAACGGGAGTGAAATACCACTTATGTAATATTTTCCTTCTCATTTCCCTAATTCTTGTATTTTTAATTTTCCTTATATCTTCTACTATATTTTCCATTTCTTGTACCTCTACTAATATCTCATTTTGCCACCATTTAGTCATCCATCAATCGTATCCCCATCTGACTGCACTAGCAGTTTGTATATATTAGTTGCTTGCGCCTTTATCCCCTCACTTTTTTCTCTTATTATTTTCTCTAACCCTGTCTCCTCCCGCCATAATACTTCTTTATTCTCCCTTTCATTTAGATATTTACATATTGCATTTATTTGTAGCCACCTTCCCTTACCTAACCACCATTCTATACGATGTCTACTTGGCCTGCCATCCTTCTCGTATAACTGTTCTATCTTAGTTATCCCTCTTCCCTTCAACTCTCCTATAACCCTATTTAAGTTAATTTCGTTTTCTCTATTTATTACATAAAACGATGACAGTTTAGATTTATATAATCCTATTTTCTCTTGCCATTTTTTCCAAATTTCCATAGTCCCTTTCATTGGGCCTATTAATTTACCTATATCACTCCTATTCCACTTCCTAAAAATTAATTCTCTATTGTTCATCCCGTTTATCTGTTTTTCCAATTTCGCCCATTTATTTTCACTTAATTGCAACTCCATTAACCTTTCCATTTGAAAAGCTTCCCTATACAGCTCCAAACATGGAACTCCCCATCCCCCCTCTTTTTCATTCGCAATTAACCACTTTTTTCTTGTTCTTGGTCTCTTATCTTCTTCAATCCAATAATTTAATTTTTTGTCCCACTCTTTAACCTTACATACCGATAACCCTCCCGACAGCACCTGAAATAGGTACATCATCTTGGGAGCTATCATCATTTTTAAAGCTCTTATTTTAGAGAGTCTCCTTAGCTTTTTATCTTTCCAGCTCCTCATCTGTTTCAACATTTTTCTCCATATTAATCTATAATTAATCTCTTCCATTTTCACTGGGTTTTTCAATAACCAAATTCCCAAATATTTTATTTTTTTAAGTCCTAATTTCAACCCTGATTCTTTCCTAATTTCTATCTGTTCTCTCAGATCTATATTTAAACACATAATCTCTGATTTTTCCATATTAACCGACAGTCCCGATTCCTGCTTAAACTCTTGTAAAATATTTATTATACCTTTAATCATCTCCATCGGGGTCTGGGTCAATATAATTGCATCATCTGCAAATAAATTTATTTTCATTTCTAATTCCCCTATTCTATATCCTGCCCAAGTGTTATCTTGCCTTATCTTATTAGCTAAGATCTCTATTGCTATTATGAATAATTTTGGAGACAAAGGGCATCCCTGCTTGGTGCCGTTTAATATTTTAATACTGTGCGTTCTTTGTCCATTCACTCTTATATATGCTTCATTTCCTTTATAAATCTCTTTTATAGTTTCACAAAATTTTCCCCCCATATTTAATTTGTTACATAATTTATATAAATAACTATGGTTAACTTTATCGAACGCTTTATAAACATCTAATTTCAAAATTCCCAATTTCCTTTTAGTAGCGGTAGCATGGTGCATCACATTCATTACATTTCTAATTGGTTCACTTATTTTCCTTCCCTTCACGAATCCATATTGATCCTCTTCAATTATTTTTGGTAAAATATTTTATAATCTATTTGCCAGTATTTTCATAAATATTTTATAATCCTGATTTGCCAAACTGATCGGACGGTAAGACCCAGGCTCTCTTAAATCTCGACCCATCTTCGGAATGGTAACAATTTCTGAAAGCTTCCATGTCTGCGGGATATCACCATTTGACAATATATTATTAAACAATTTCCCCAAATGCGGCAACAAAACATTCACATAAGTTTTATAGAATTCCCCTGTAAACCCATCTGGGCCCGGTGCTTTGGCTTGTTTTAACCCTTTAATTACTCTAGCAATTTCATCTTGTGTAATTTCTGCATTCAAAATTTGTTTATCTTCTTCACTTACTATTTTCCCAACCTTGAGGACTCCTATCTTCACTTGCTCCTCTTTATACAAATCTTCATAATATTTCCTCATTATCTCCTCTAACTGGTCATTACCATATCTAACCACTCCACTGGTGTCCCTCAATGCTAAAATACATGATTTTTCTTTCCTCTTCTTCAGATATCTCGCCATTTGCTGCATTGATCTTGTCCCCCAGCTCTGTATTTTTTGTCGCATCGCCATTCTCATCTTATTCCATTTAATCTCATCATACACCATCAACTGTTTCTTTTTCAATTTCAATAAACTATTCCAATCTCTACTTTTCGTTAATCTTAACTGCTCTTGTATCAAATCTATTTCCCTTATCTTCCTTTCCCTCTCTCTACCCCACCTCTTCCTAATATCTGCTTCCATACATATACATTGTCCCCTCATGAAGGCCTTACATGCATCCCATACAATTGATTGTTTAATACCACCCACATCATTAATTCTAAAATATTCTGATAACTCTGTTTGCAATTTCTCTTTATCTTGTTCCCTAGCAGTTACAACTGCATTATATCTCCAATTTTTTTTATTTCGTTCCTGACCTATTTCCAATTCTGCCAATAGTGGGGCATGATCTGATATCCATATACTTTTAATGTCTACTTTTTTAACTTGTATATTGCCTCCCCTATTCATTAATATGTAGTCTATGCAGCTAAATGTGTGATATCTTGCTGAATAATATGTAGCTCTGTTTAAAATATCTGCATGTAGATCCACCATGTTAAGTCTATTTAAATGTAACATCCTGCTATTTGCAGTCCCATTTGTTAATTGCATATTAAAATCTCCTGCCAAAAAAGTTGAGCCCTCCTTAAAGTTGTCTAACTTCTTCTTAGTATTTATTATAAATTGTTTTGTTTTCACATTTGGGGCATAAATTGCTGCTAATGTCAGCTTCTTTTGATTTATTTTCCCTTTAACAAATATCCACCTTCCTTCTCTGTCTTTCTGAATTCCCACCTCTTCAAAATTAACCCTCTGATGAATCAGAATCGTTGTGCCTCGACTATTTTGTGTTCCTCTCGACTCAAACACCCATTTCCAATTTCTATCATTAATCAAGTTATCCCTTCCTCCCCTTCTTTTATGTGTTTCTGTCAAAATCATAATATCCACCTTGTATTGCTTAGCCATCCTTAATATCCTAAAACGTTTCAAATCCGATCCCAAACCATTCACATTTAAAACCATTATCTTACACTCCATCATAATATACCAAAATCACCCTTTTCCCCTCTTGTTTTGCCCACCCCATGCCCAGTCAACGAAGCGGTGGAAGTGATGTGCCGGTGCCTGGAGGCTGTTGGGACCTGGATGGGTGTCAACAGACTCAAGCTCAACCCGGATAAGACGAAGTGGCTGTGGGTTTTGCCTCCCAAGGACAATTCCATCTGTCCGTCCATTACCCTGGGGGGGGAATTACTGACCCCCTCAGAGAGGGTCCGCAACTTGGGCGTCCTCCTCGATTCACAGCTCACATTAGAAAACCATCTCTCAGCTGTGGCGAGGGGGGCGTTTGCCCAGGTTCGCCTGGTGCACCAGTTGCGGCCCTATCTGGACCGGGACTCATTGCTCACAGTCACTCACGCCCTCATCACCTCGAGATTTGACTACTGTAATGCTCTCTACATGGGGCTACCTTTGAAAAGTGTTCGGAAACTTCAGATCGTGCAGAATGCAGCTGCCATAGCAGTCATGGGCTTACCTAGGTACGCCCATGTTTCACCATCACTCCGCAGTCTGCATTGGCTGCCGATCAATTTCCGGTCACAATTCAAAGTGTTGGTTATGACCTTTAAAGCCCTTCATGGCATCGGACCAGAATATCTCCGAGACCGCCTCCTGCCGCATGAATCCCAGCGACCGATTAGGTCCCACAGAGTGGGCCTTCTCCGGGTCCCGTCAACTAAACAATGTCGGTTGGCGGGCCCCAGGGGAAGAGCCTTCTCTGTGGCGGCCCCGGCTCTCTGGAACCAACTCCCCCCGGAGATTAGAACTGCCCCTACTCTCCCTGCCTTCCGTAAAGTTCTTAAAACCCACCTTTGTCGTCAGGCATGGGGGAACTGAAACACCTCCCCCGGCCACGTACAATTTATGTATGGTATGTTTGTGTGTGTGTTTGTTAATATAGTGGGGTTCTTTTTTAAACTATTTTAAATATTTAAATTCATTGAAGCTATTTGGATTTGTACGATTGTTTATATTTCTGTTGTGAGCCGCCCCGAGTTCACGGAGAGGGGCGGCATACAAATCTAAATAATAAATAAATAAATAAATAAATAAATAAATAAATACCTTTTAAAGCTTTTTAAAAAGCCACTACCCATCCACCATGCGCACACACACACACACAAACAGACACACACACACACACACACACACACACACACACACTCACTTTGTGGAAGTGACCATTAAATGAAGGGGGAATATAGGCATCTTTTACTTTAAAAAACCCACTTTGTATCAATTGACTTTTTTTTCAATACCGGGATATAATTTCAGCCCATTTCATAAAATAGAGATTCTGTTTATCCATTTAATGCAAGTCCGTATAACTCTGCAAATAAGAAGGAATAACTTTCTTTTGATTTGATGAACAGAGACAATCTTCTTCCTGGTTTTAAATTGGATGGGCTTAAAAAGGACTTTACTTTCACAACACACTAAATCCTAAACCTGGATTAAGAAAACTGCAGTGGTGTACTTATAAAACACGCTTGCCCTAATAAATCATTTCATGGCTTAGCATAATGGCTCGGTTTCCCCAACAATACGTGAGTTCATATATAAATGAACCACGCCCAACACTGACTTCTGAATATTTTTTCCCATAAAATAAGTTCACTTATTTTCTTTTGGTAAGTTTCAGACAAAAATCTTTTCCAAGTTTTTAATGGAAGACAGCAGCAAAATTCATTTTTACAAGGTCTATCTACTTATTCTCTTATTGCAGTCATTTAGAACATGGTATGGACTTAATTTTGTTCTATAAATAAATTAAAAGTAAACTAAGATGGGTTGGAACAGATAAGTACTTGGATGCATGGATGACTGACAGGCCCAGAAAGCACACTGGCAGTGTGTGTGAGGGGGGTTGTGGAGAGAGAGGGAAAGGGGGAGACAGAATGTGGGAGAAAAGGAGTGAGAGGGAGGAAGAAAGAGAAGGAGAGAGAGGGAGAGAAAAAAGAGAGGGAAGGGGAGAGACAGAAGGTGGGAGAAAAGGAGGAAGAGGGAGAGAGATGCACACAGAGAGTGAAAGAGACAAAGAGCGCGGGAAAGAGAGACAGCAGGTAGGAGAAAAGGAGGATGTGAGAGAGGAGGTGTAAGGGACTAGGAGAGAAAGAGGGAGGAAGGGAGAGAGAGAAATGGAGAGGAGGACACAGGAGGTGGGAGAAAAGGGAGAGAGAGGGAGGAAGGAAGAGAGGAAGAGAGGAGGGAAAGAGAAAGAGGAAACGGGAGACACAGAAGATGGGAGAAAAGGACAGAGAGAGAGAGAGGTGTGAGAGAGAGAAAGAGGAAAAGAGGGAGGGATAGAGAAAGAAAGGGAAGGAAAAGAAAGGGAGAAGGAGAGGATGAGAAAGAGGAAAGGAGAAAAAGTAAGGTAATGGCAAACCATTTCCATTTGTTGCAAAAAAAAATACGTCTATTAGCCATGTGCAATTGAGATTTATTTTAATAAGTAAATTAATAGAATGTTTTGCTTTAGGAAATGATGAAGCCATGGCTATATCGAAACAGAGAAGTCAATCTTTCAATGGTAAGGGCCATGATTAATATTAGCACAGACCATAATAACTAATTATGCACAATAGATGCCATGTTACGTTAGTAAGACAAGCATCATCATTCTTATTCCATTTGATGGGGGAGGCCATTGTTTGTAAACAAAGTTAAGCTTATTCTGAAGCTGGGCATATTATGGAGCTGTGATGGCAAACCTATGGCACCTTTGCCAGAGGTGGCATGCAGGGCCCTCTCTGTGGGCATGCGCACCATCACCGACAGCAGTTCTGGTTTCTGGTGGCATGTATGCATGCCGGCCAGTTGATTTTCACATGCGCCGGAGTTCCAGAAACCTGCACTGGCCACCTGGTTTGCATGCCAGAAACCCAAAGGCCAGATGGCCAGGACATGCATGCGTACCGGCCACTTGGTCTTTGGGTTTCCGGCCCTCTGGTGTGCATAAAGGCCAGGTGGCTGGGGCGGGCTTGCATCTGGCCAGGTGGCTGGGGCGGGCTTGTCTTTGGATTTCCTATGCTCTGGCATGTGCACACGTTCTGGTTTGAGCACTCAGTGCCGAAAAGGTTCACCATTGCTGCTATAGAGATACACAACCAGAGTCGGGCAGCAGGCAGAATGGGAATGGGAAGCGGAAATGAAGACGTGTGTGTAGCTCCAGCTGATCGGCGGCTGTCACTTCCTGGATTACTGGTCTCAGCTTGGTTCTCTGTTTTTTCCCTGCTACTGCGTCTGCGCTCCTTGCTTTTTTACTCTTTCCTCCTTCCTGGCCTTGGACAAGCTTCCCTCTCTCCTGCTCGGCTCCCCTCCAGCCTCACACAGCCACCTCCCGCCTGAGATGCAAGCAAAAGGCGTGGGTGGAAGTGTTGCTGACAGCATTTATGCTTCTGGCAGCCCCCGTTCGCCTAGCTATCCAGCCTGAAGCGGGGGGATGACCCAGGAAGGAGAGCATGGGAAACGTGAAGCAAATTGTCACCCCAGTGAGCAACACTGGTAAGGTTGTAAGTCGAGGACTTAACAGTTCACTTGAACAATGATGATCTTTCAAGCCACTTCCACCTGGTCACATGGCCAGCAAGCCACTCCTACCCAGTGACATGACCATTAAGCCACACCCACAAAGTAAGCCACATCCAGAGTGTGGCAGTAAAAACTTTGGCTGCCCATCACTGTACACAACCATTTTATTTGTGTTTCCTAACATAAAAGGGCTTATTATGGAGCTGTGCTGAATTTTATAAAATTCAGTGGGCCAGACGAGGAACAGGGGATGGAAGCTGACCAAGGAGAGATTCAACCTGAAAATAAGGAAGAACTTCCTGACAGTCAGAGCAATCAACCAATGGAACGGCCTGCCAGCAGAGGTTGTGAATGCCCCAACTCTCAACATATTCAAGAGAACATCTGGATGGGGTGGTATAGGGTTTCCTGCTTGAGCAGGAGGTTGGACTTGATGACCTGCAAGGTCCCTTTCAACACAAACAAACAAACAAACAAACAAGCAAGCAAACAAACAAACAAACAAATTTGATCAAGAAAGATTCCTGAGAAACACAAAAACCAGAGTAGGGGAGTCCTGCTTTGTCTATCCATTTTCTAAAGCACATGTACAAATTTTGATGTCTCCATTTTACTGACGCCATTCCATTTTTGCCAATTTTGCAGTCATCACACAACTAAGTCATATAACCCTGCGAGAAACCATACTGCAATCTAGGAGGGTGAGAGGGAAAGGAAAGGAAGAAGGAATGCAAGACTTATTTTCTTCATCCCAAATCTTCCAAGCTGATCTTAGCCAAGTATTCAAGCACCAAAAGCACAGGTGAAATGATGATTCTGGACATGCGCAGAGGTTGAAAAAGCATGCAGAAGGCTAATTGTGCGGCTTCTGAATCAGTAAAGAAGGTAAGTAAATTTCACCACTGATCAAAAGCCTTTAATTACTGGAATTTTCTAGAATCCTTTTTATTCTTTACTTCTGCCCGGATAAGCCATATTGGCTGGTTTTTCCACACCTGTCAGACTTCTCTGTCAAACAGGATAAAAGATAACCTCAGACATTTTAAGTTACACTAATGGTGCCTCAATTTGTCTTCAGGAAAGAGAGGGGGAGATGGTGCTTGGGCAGATGCAGATCGATGATCTCAGCTGAAACCTGCTCTCATATTTCATCTCCTACCCAATTTGATGGCTGCATCATCTAACTTGGGGAAGCTCGCTCTGCAAAGACTTCATTTATCATGAAAATAACAGCAATTAAACTTTACTTTGTCTTGTCAATGAAGTATTTGCTGGCCCATAACTGTGTGGGTTAATCAAGTGTGAGGAGAAGTTTGACATGTACGAGTGAAGAACTGCCAAGGAACCAAGTCTTCAGCATTAGAGGAAGTAAATTCACCACTGTGGGTGTATTTCTTGGAATTTGTCTTGCTGTCACAACACGTATCTCAGGTAGAAACTTTTAGAACAGACAGGAAAGGGGAAAAACAACCTGTCTCTTAAGCAGATAGTGCCTGGATGAGGAAGAAATATAATTTAGCTTGTATCTTTACTTGCCCTTATTGTGGTTATTAACCAAACGACTTTCTCTTATTATATAGTAGCTGGACACCTGTGCTTCACTGCATATGATCGAGCATGATGAATTGACATTTAAAGCCTGAAAACATAAAGTAGAATGTGTAATTCCATAGCATCAGAGCATGTTAATATAAGACAACTGGCAGTTGGGACAGAGTTCCTTTCAAGTGGGGAGGGGGAGTAGAACATCTAACTGCTTAGCATCAGAATGTGTGGATATAATTACTGTATCTGAAATACTAATCATCTGATGGTCATTTCAGAAAATCCTAAAAGCCAAGAGGAACACATATGCCAATTTTCAAATTTGTAGGCTTTACAGTTCTAGAGATCTCATGATGAGTGAGTAGTATTTGGCTTTTATATACAGTGATACCTCATCTTACAAACTCCTCGTCACTCAAACTTTTCAAGATACAAACCCAGGGTTTAAGATTTTTTTGCCTCTTCTTCCAAAGTATTTTCACCTTACAAACCCAAGCCGTTGCCACTGGGATGCCCCACCTCCGGACTTCTGTTGCCAGCGAAGTACCCGTTTTTGCACTGCTGGGATTCCCCTGAGGCTCCCCTCCATGGGAAACACCACTTCTGGACTTTTGCATTTTTGCGATGCTGCAGGGGAATCCCAGCAGGAGAATCCCAGCAGGAGAATCCCAGCAGTGCAATAACGGGCGCTTTGTGGGCAACGGAAGTCCAGAGGTGGGGTTTCCCAGCAAGGGCAGCCTCAGCGAAATCGCAACATCACAAAAACATGGAAGTCCGGAGGTGGGGTTTCGAGGACCTCCATGTTTTTACGATGCTGCGAAAACTGCTGGGAAACCCCACCTCCGGATTTCCATTGCCAGCAAAGCACCCATTTTTACACTGATGGGATTCCCCTGCTGGGATTTCCCTGCAGCATCACAAAAACATGGAAGTCTGGAAGTGGGGTTTCCCATGGAGGGGAGCCTCAGGAGAATCCCAGCAGCGCAAAAACAGGCACTTTGGCTGGCAAAAGGGGTGAGTTTTGGGCTTGCATGCATTAATCGCTTTTCCACTGATTCCTATGGGAAACATTGTTTCGCCTTACAAACTTTTCACCTTACAAACCTCACCCCAGAACCAATTAAGTTTGTAAGACGAGGTATCACTGTATTCTCTTCCATATAGTATATGTATATACATTGCACATGTACAGTATATAGAATTTATATATGCATAAATATAATCAGCCTTTTCACATTTTTAATTTAATAGTATCTTTTAGCCATTTTTTTTGGTCAGTATGTACTTTTCTTAACTCTTCTGGCATAGTCACTTAGATGAGGAAAATGCATTCATTAAACAAGTTTATTGACCAACATTTGAAACAAAACAGGTATTGCAGTAGAGGGAGAAGAGAGATTCATTGAATTTCTTTTTTGAATATGAATTTATCAAATTTTGCATTTGCATCCAAAATTTCATTATCATTTGAAATCTTCAGTTCTTCAAATTCCCTATCACAACTCATCATTTTTTTCTTTTCTTTTTTTAAAGAAAGCATATTAGAAGGGGGGGAAAAAGAAAACAAAGTCTAATATCTTGGGAAAGTTGGAGCTCTTGAAAAGCTACAAGTAAGCAGGATCATACCTCCTACTGCTTAGAAGTGAGACCACCAAAAATTTACCAGATCTATCTATTACTATTAACTATATTTAAATCAAGGTAGTCCAGGGAGAAACCAGTCTTTTCCAAGAAAAACCAGAAAATTTTGCAAACCAGACTTTCTCCACGATGTATTGTAAGTAACTTAATCATGATATGTCAAACCTAGGTCATATTTTGTTTTTAACTTTGCCATGATGGGTCCATGACAGGATCATTTAAAAACAACCCACAGAAACCTCCATTTATCTTTACCCCACTGTCAATGAGGGAAGGAAAATATTTCACGAATGAACTGCATAATATGTGAAGGATAAAAATAAATACTTTGCTTTTGATTCTTTCTTGATCAAGCTGCGTAAAATCTCCTCTCTCTTTTTTTGAAGAAAAGTCAGGGATATCAGATACTTCTTTAGAAAGCTACAGGATATTGGAAACAGGCCAAATGAAAGGTTGCAATATGCTCAGTTCCAAGGCGTTCAAAAAAAAATTGTTCAAAAACTGAAATTGATACCCCAAGGGGGAGAAAACAAGGAATGTATAGAGACAGAAAAGTTTCTGCTGCTGCGACAAAGTACAACAAAAGATCCAGTCTGCAGTAACTTTTTAATAATTCTTTAACTGACATATGACAAGGGCAGAAATTAGAGTATTTGGCTAGGTGTCAGAAGAGAAGGTTCAGCTGCCTGCTTGATCACAGCACTTCTTCTAAAACTAAAAGGCTAAAGCAGTGATGGCGAATCTATGGCACAGGTACAATAGGTGGCACGTGGAGCCATATCTGCCAGCATGTGAGCCATTGCCCTAGCTCAGCTCCAGCACACATGTGCAACCCAGACAGCTAGACTTTTGCTTTGCACGGAGGCTTTGGGAGGGCATTTTTGGCTCCCAGAGGACCTCCTCTGGATGGGAGAGGGTGTTTTTGCCTGCCCAGGGTCCAGGGAAGCCTCTGGAGCCAGGGGAGGGTGAAAAACAGGCCCACCAGAAATTGGGAAATGGGCTGTTTCGGCCTCCAGAGGGCCTCCATGGGGGTAAGGGAGGCAATTTTTGCCCTCCCCAGGCATTGAATTATGGGAATGTGGTGAGAGAGCTGTATCCTGTTTGGGTGGAGTTGAATGTTCAGTTATATGATTCCTTTCTCCTGCTTTTCTTACTCAAACTCACAGTTCTCAGCCAGTTGTTCTTTCCCCAGCCTCTGTAAATTCAAACTGATTGGAGGATGGCTTTTCCCCTTCTTTCTCCCCCTTTTCTTACTCAAACTCACAGTTCTCAGCCAGTTGTTCTTTCCCCAGCCTCTGTAAATTCAAACTGATTGGAGGATGGCTTTTCCCCTTCTTTCTCCCCCTTTTCTTACTCAAACTCACAGTTCTCAGCCAGTTGTTCTTTCCCCAGCCTCTGTAAATTCAAACTGATTGGAGGATGGCTTTTCCCCTTCTTTCTCCTCCTTTTCTTGAGGATTTCCTTCATTTAGCAATAGCAATAGCACTTAGATTTATATACCACTTCACAGTGCTTTACACCTCTCTCTAAGCAGTTTACAGATTCGGCATCTTACCCCCAACAATCCAGGTCCTTATTTTACTCACCTCAGAAAGATGGAAGACTAAGTCAACTCTGAGCCTGGTGAGATTTGTACTGACAAATTGCAGGCAGCCGGCAGTCAGTAAATGTAGCCTTCATTCTAACCACTGTGCCACCATGGCTCCTATAGCAATAGCACTTAGACCAGGGATAAGCTAGGCACTGGAACAGCGGGAATGCCATTCTGGTGGCGGGAATGGAGTATGTAGCTTAGCTCTATTGTCGTCGGGCTTGCAAGCGCCATGCACGCACAACTGGCGCAATTCCGGTAAAAAGTACAGGGGTTTTTTGCTTCTGCGCATGAGATTCTATCTGCCAAATTGCAGGCAGCCATCAGGCAGCAGAAGTAGCCTGCAGTACTGCACTCTAACCATGCCACCGTGTCTCAAGCAACTGGATGGAAGGGTGACCACATAGAGTATTTAAATATAAACTATAATATTAAATATAAAATTTCCTGAGCCTGGTGAGATTTGAACTGCCAAATTGCAGTCAGCAGAAGTAGCCTGCAGTACTGCACTCTAACCAATGCGTCACAGTGGCTTTTTAGCTGATCAGGATAAGTTTATGTAGTCCTACCTTAGGCAAATCAGGAGATGGAAACTAAAAGAAAAAACCCCAATTTCCAGTTCTTACCATTTGTGTAAGGGTTAACTGTCTTCTTATTCGTCATGACCCGTGCTGTTGCATTATTTACCTAAGCACATAGAAAACAAGAAATCAGTACCACTTCTTCGAGATTAAAAAAATGTCCATGATAGTAATGAATGCATGCTTTATTTTTGGCATTAGTCATGTTTAAAATGCAATTTAATTTATTTCCCCCAAATTAAAAAAATAATAATAACAAAACTAATAAAAGGCAGGAGGCGCATAACAAAATCATACAATTTATAATTACATGTACTCTCATCATCATTTTATAAAACTTACAAATCATTTCAATAAAGTAACATCATTTCCTTTAAAGTTTAATAAAGAGACATTAAAAGCAAATTAAAAGGCTTTGCATAATTGAAGATTTAAGAGCATGCGCTTTTTTTTATTCCATGGTAACACTGAAACGATAAAATATTTAAAAACGGAACGTTTTTTTAAAAAAAAACAAACTGTATGAAAGAGCATGCAGTGGAGTAGAAAGGGGAAAGAGACAAGGTACGCAGAGGGAAGAAAATAAGTAACACCAAAAAAGAGAACAAAAAAGTAAAAATGAAATAAAAAGAAGGACAAATCTTAGCAGTGTGCAACATAACCCTTTCAAGATGTACCATTGGAAAAGCAACATGTAGCATTCAATACCGGGGGGGGGGGGGGACATGAGCCTCGTTTATTCATTGCAAGGAAACTAACATAACCATTCAAGCTTTCAAAAAACCACAGCTAACGAAAGGATAAAAAGAGGGTGCATTATTTAACACAATATGGAATTCACGATCTGAGTAAGATGTGCACAAAATTCATATCCTTAAATTCAGTCAGTGTCTCCAAGGCTTGCTTAAAACGGACACTCATGGACAGGCGTACCGAGATATAGAGATAGAGGTATAGAATAATAATAATAATAATAATAATAATAAATAAAAAAATAGAGCATCAAGAAAACTTAAGACGACAAGTCAAAAAAATTCATGTGGTAAATATCAGCGCTTTAAAAAAAGAGACGTGAAACGGTAGATGGACTTATCCACTTACCAGTCAGCACCATCGCCAGCATGGGGCATGTATACAGTTACCATGGGTACTGAGATGGTGAGGGCACTAAGAGCTACCGCCGAAAAGGGAGAATGGAAAGGCAAAATATGCAACATCTTACTCAAAAACGACAGCAATTTTCAATTGGCTTTTCTTTCTTTCTTTCTTTTTTTTCGCTTTTAAGTTTCTAACAAATACAACTCAGGCAGTGTTGAATTGGATCCAGTGGTTTAAAGATATAGATAGATAGATAGATTTATCTATACATCTTTATATGCAATGAGGGGATCTCTTGGAGGAGTGAAAATTAGAAGGAACTTTAAACCTTCTGAGAACTTAGCTGGGCATCCGTCCAAAATGGAACAAAAGTCTACGTTTGTTTGTCTGTTTGTTTGTTAAATCTAAGTGGACGCCTATTCAAATGGGAATTTTTCTGGGGTAGCCAAAAGATAATTTGGAAAGCCACTGTAAATCCTGCATCAAACCTGCAATGAAAAGAAAAGGAGGGGAAAAACCAAAAAGAAATAGAATTCCCAAATAAAATTTCAAACAAAAAAATGTTAAGGACACACACACGCACACAAATAAAATAATGCCTTATTGTTTTGCTTCAACATTTAATTTTGAAAATGTTTCCAATTTTTTTGTTTTAAATCTATTGCACCCATTAGCTCACAAAACCTTTCAGATCATAGCATGGTATTAAAGCTCATCACACGTCTGGCATACAATTTTCTTTTTCTTTTTAGCTGTAATTACAATGGTTAAAAAAAACAAAAACTGAAAAAAATGCAAAAAAGAAAAACAGACGGAAAGGAAATCATAAAATAACCAAACCAAGATAGGCCAAGTATATATATACATATATACATACATATACGTAGCTACATACATATAATATATATATATAAAATTGTACATTATACAATATTGTATCTTATTATATAATATGTCGTAATCGTAACTATATATAACATATTCCATATATATATGTGTGTGTGTATATATATATATTTATATACATATATATATATATAAAATATCTCAATGGGAAGGAAAAGGGAAGCACAGAAGAGACGTTAATGATGGATCTGAAACAACGGATGAGAGTGAGGCAAACATTTATAAAAAAGATGAAAAGGAAAATATTTTGAACATGCACCTCGATTTTACGGCCCTCTACCACGTTGCCATGTAATTTCTCCCTCGCCCTTTCCGCATCAGCACTATTTTCGAAAGTAACGAAACCAAATCCCTGCATGCAGGTGGGAAAAGGGAAAATAACATGCATATCATTATTTCAGACAATCACTTCTTTGCTCATCTTTCTTTCTTTCTTTCTTTCTTTCTTTCTTTCTCCCTGCCTCCCTTTCTTTATCTCCTCTCTCACTCACTCTTTCATTTAAATTGGCTCTCCTTCTGTCTTCAATTTTCTACAAACATGCAAATTAGAAAGAAATCATAATCATACCCAAGATGTGCAATTAAGTAAGGCAACCAATGTCAACAACTTTTTTTTAAATCTTTCTTTTCAACGAGTTAGTTTATCGCCTCCTGAAGAATATCAAAGAATGAACACCAAATACCTTTCATTTTTTTTTCTCTAAATTTTCACTACAGGGGAAAAGAAATCTAATAAAACAAAAAGAAAAAACAAAACAAGTTCAAAATCAATGGAACCATGTCATCACATTGAAAACAAAACTAAGAAGAAAACGATGAGAGAGAGAGAAATAGAGAAACAAAAAGTGAACCACTTTTTAAGGACATGCAGATCTGATCAACATAATAATAAACTTTGTGCAAATTAAAATGTGGGTACCGATTTCAGCAATCAATGCAAACCCAATTGAATATATTGGCTAGTTCGATGTGTCATTGTGGAGCAAAATAATAATAATAATAATAATAATAATAATAATAATAATAATAATAATAATTTCTCACATGCAACACTGGAGTTGTTTATAATTGGGATGTCATCTACTGTATTTACTTCTTTTGGTCTTAAAGAAAATAAAATGAGAGGAGGGGAAACAGAGAGGAAAACAAACGAACAAAAAAGAACTACCAACAAAACAGAATTGGGTTTGAAACTAAACATAACCTTTCTACATTTACTATAATAATGTAGCATGAATAAATAGATAATACAGATCAGAGAGCAAATAATCAGTT
Organism: Erythrolamprus reginae; assembly: GCF_031021105.1. Taxonomy (NCBI): domain Eukaryota; kingdom Metazoa; phylum Chordata; class Lepidosauria; order Squamata; family Dipsadidae; genus Erythrolamprus; species Erythrolamprus reginae. The sequence continues at coordinate 35,975,001 of NC_091958.1, read as the reverse complement.
CTGAACAATATCTGCAGTGCTTTTCATTCAGTAGTAGTAGACATTTGTCACAAGGTTGATTGAAATAGTTTGTGTTCTGTATGCAGTGAAGTGTTGGAACCAAGTTGGTTTGCCCATCTCCTGAAATAAATTGAGAGTTCACTGACAAGTCCTCGGAAAGGGGTTGCATATAAATCTAAATAATAATAATAATAATAATAATAATAATAATAATAATAATAATAGGGATAATTATTGGTGGGATCATAAGCCCAAAAAAGTGGTTGAAAATGAGCAAGCAAAATTACTGTGGGACTTCTGACTTCAGACTGACCGAATTCTGAAGCATAATAGATGAGACATCCTGATTGTGGAGAAAAAGAAAGTATGGCTCATCGACATCGCAATCCCAGGGGACAGCAGAATTGAGGAGAAGCAGCTAGAGAAATTAGTGAAATACGAAGATCTAAAAATTGAGCTGCAACGACTCTGGCATAAGCCAATGAAAGTGGTCCCAGTGGTACTTGGCATGCTGGGCGCAGTGCCAAAGGATCTCAGCGGACATTTGAAAACCATCGGAATTGACAAAATCTCCATCTGTCAATTGCAAAAGGCCGCTTTACTGGGATCGGCAAACATAATTCGCCGTTACATCACGTACTCCTAGGTGCTTGGGAAGCGCCCGAGTGGTGATGAAATACGAAATCCAGCATGGTGATCTTGCTTGCTGTGTTGTATTGACATAATAATAATAATAATAATAATAATAATAATAATAATAATAATAATAATAACAACAACAACTATTATTATTATTATTATTATTATTATTATTATTATTATTATTATTATTATTATTATTAGAACCAGAAAGAACATTGGGTTTTATTTTATCTGGCCAATGAACAGATGCAAAATTTTGAGAACATTCTGACCAAATGGCTACTCTGAGATGCTTGAACATTTACAGAGTGTAATTACAATAGACCAAAGTCTCAAAAGCTAATTGGTGAGATTATTGTCCCCCACCCGATAACCTAAAAATGTGGTCTATTTATAATTACATATTTTTCTTCCCTTTCTTTGATGTTCTTGCAGCTGTTCTGAACAAGTAGATACCTCAAAACAAAGCACTGCACGGAAGCCACCAACAATTTAACAATTTACAACTATTTTTTCTAAGAATGTAATGAGGTCTCTTTGGAATATATTATTTTGATCCCCCCAAAGAAGAATTATTTTGATCCCCCCCCCAAAGAAGAATTATTTTGATTCCCCCTAAAAGCTGATAATTTGCAATGGGCTAGCGTCCCATTTACATTTTTATATTATTATTTTTAAAAGAGCCAACCAAAATTGACTCTGCCCAATTTGTGGGTGGAGAAATTGGATAGATAATATCTCCACATTTTATTTGTTTGTCTATCTGTCTGTTTCTCTGATTTCTAGGCTGCCCTTCTCCTGAGACTCAGGTCATCTTACAACAAGCATTGCTTCAGGATTAAGGGAAACTCTAATCACTTGAAGATGTTCTACAAGATCACAGCCCTGAATATATTATCTGTGTGGGTGAGGAATCCTCAGAAAATGAACAGCCAAGCTCAAAAAAATTCTACACTGCTTTCCTGAGCTACGTATATTTTCTATCACTGCAAGGAAAAATCCTCTCCTTGACTTCTGAAAGCAGGATGTCTTTTTTAGCAGCTGATTTTTGATTTTCTGATTTAACAGCAATGTGGAAGGTTAAGGGGAGGCTGCTGACCTCTGAAGACTTGGTTACACAGTACAAGATGAGACATGCTGTTCCAACTCAGCCTTTTCGAGTTATGATAAGTTGTTTGCTCATGAATAAAATGATACACACACACCCTTTTAAAACAGGGTAGTAACAGTCTTTTATTCATGTGGATAAACAAAAAAAAATCAAATGTAATTAGTCCCAAAAAACCTGGTTCTGGCCAAGGAATCCAAATTGCTTGCTGTAATTTGGGGTTGCCATGTATTTAAACTACCAATTGTAGTTTGTACCTTTATAGATACAATATACCTTTAAGGACTTTGGCTGGTTTGCCATAAGAGGGCGCCAGCTGATGATGCTGGACAACTCATTCATTCTTTGCCTTTACCTTGAGGGGGGAGTATATTCTGCTGCATGCTGCTATGTGCGGTTTGTTGTTTATTTCTGCTTTGTGCTTGTAGAAATGTATATATGTAAATAATACTTGTTTGGCATACTAAGTCTGTGTCGTTACTGGCTGTTTCACACATCCACATTCTTACCTTAAACTCTGCTCTGCGTATGTCGAAGGTCTCACAGCCTAGCTGCACCGAGACATACTAACACTGTATACCAGAAATGAACTGTTGTCTTTGACAACCAGCCACTCCCAAACCTCTCCTCTATATTTCCCAGCCAGGGAGTGGCTGGCTAACATCTATGTCTTCTTTGCCCTGAGACCCAGCTTATTTGTTTCCTTTGCTCTGCTCTCCTTTCCTCTCTATACATATGTGTATCTGGGATGATCTGTTCCTCCCCCCAACCCAGCTCAGGCCCTGAAGACAGCTCCCTCTCCACCTGGGGGAGAATGGAAGGCCCCTTCTCTGCCTCTGTCTCTAATGCTGTTTCCTTATCTGACCCTTCCAAAGGCTCGCCCAGGTCCTTCCCAACTTTCTCATCATCTGACTCTGCAGCTAGCTCTGCTGGCAGTCAACAGGCCACAACATACCTTCCTGGTTGCTAAATAAATATTAAAAACATCCCATTCAGCCAATGATAATTTCTTGGAAAGAGTTTCATCGGTCCAGATGAGAACTGATTTATTTATTTTTTAATTCAGATTTGTTTTTTCTGCCCAAATAGCCGAATATAGAGAACTGGGGTAAATTGCCAAATTGACTATATTTCTCTGGTTAACTCATAGCTTAGGTTGGTTCTCCACTAAGGAGGAGATGTTAGCATTTCGTACTTGGTTCACACCATGGTTTATAAGTCCAAGGTTGCCTTCATCAATTCACTGCATATCAGAACAATTTATTCATTGCTAGAATTTGCTTACAGTATTATGCTTCGGGTGAATAGAAAACATTTGCAAGTTGCCCACAATGGAAATAAAAGACCATCTCTAAATGTATCCCCACCAAATTCTTACCACCCAAAAGCAATATGAGTAATCGTAAATGGTGACAAACATTGATCTACCATGTTATAGCCATTTCTCAACTGGAAGACTTTTGTCTTGGCAACAGTACAATGTTAGATCCCTTATTTATTTCAAAGGAGGCAGCAGAACTGTAGGCTGGCTTTTCCACAGAAGTAGAATACTTACTTCTTGATCCTTCCTAAACAGGTGACTATAAATAGAACAAGGGAATGATACATTCAAAGGAAGATCTTTCTTCAATAGAGAATACCTTCACTTGATCCACTGAGAATGCTTTCTAACACAAACTGTTGTTTTAGAAAATAGATATATATATATATACACACAGATACACATACACAAACAAACATAATCATTTGCTAGAGCAGAACATTATCTATCTGTCTGTCTGTCTGTCCGTCCATCCATCTGTCCATCCGTCTATCCATCCATCTGTCCATCCATCCATCCATCCATCCATCCATCAATTCATCCATCCAAAAGTTCTACTTTTGATCAGAGGACAAAAGAAAGATATAAGTCATAATAACACGGAAGGGGGGGGAACAGATTTTGCCTACATGCTATTATGGAGAACATGATATATTATGAGAAATAGAGTTTCTCAACATATATATATAAAGGTGAAAGGTTTTCCTATACAAGTTATGTCAATACATTATTGTCATGTTTTTTGTGGTGATTTCTGTTGATCACTAAATCACTAAAATGATGGAGAAGAACTCAAAATTTATAATCAGTTTGGACCTATCTTTTTTCAGTGAGATCTTTATTCTGGAAGAGAACTAGCTCACTTTGATAAGGAGACTCTTTTGGTTGGGCCTTTTCCACTTTGGGAGACAGATAAGGTGTTCAGAAATGATTTGGCTACGTTTCTGTGCACTGAAAGGATAAATTGCATAAATCTGCTTTTTTCTCTCTCTCTTATAAGTTTTGGAAGTGATGGTAAGAGAAAAGCCATCCCAAAGATTAGTCTGGCACACAAGAATCTAGTGGAATATCACCGTTCCAAATAACCCTCCCAACAGAATCAGAATTCCAAGGCTGGCATATTTCTCAAAGTACAGATTTATTAGGTAGAATGGTAGATCATATGGACACATCTGGGGAAACCTCACTCTAAAGCCGCCTCAGGTTTCCCCTGTAGTTAAAATTGAAGTTTTCCTCCCTGAGCCCATGCGGTCCTGGTGTCAGCTCTGTTTTTTAGCTAAACTGAAGCATGGCAATCTAATCGGCTGAAGTAAAAAACAAGGGAATATAGAACAGGGGCAGGACAGCGGGGACAGCCAGAGGTGGTATTTGCTGGTTCTCTGAACTACTCAAATTTTCTGCTACCGGTTCACCTGAACCACCCTGAACCGGCTGAATACCACCAATCCCTTTGCTATCTCTACCTGAGAATGGTATGATTGTGTAGTATTGATTGTTTTTTTTAATATTAAGGGATTTTAACTTCAGTTTTACTAATATTAGATTTGTACCACTGCTTATTTTACTTTATTATTGTTGTGAGCCACCCCGAGTCCTTGGAGAGGGGCGACATACAAATCTAATAAATTACGGTATTATTATCATTATTATCTCCCCTCCTTCCATTTCAAGGGTCTCTGCTGTAGTGACCCTGAAGATGCCAGGAGAAAAAAATGACTCCGGGGCTGACATGGGGTATAATTCAAGTTGGAGGACCCTTAAAATTATATTTATTTTATTATTTATTTATTTTATTTATATGCTGTCCTTTTCCGAGGACTCAGGGTGGCTTACAACATATAAAAGGAAACAATAAAATACAATGGCTAAATCCAATTAATTAAACTAAATAAACTAATCTAAAATCTCCAATTTTGTTAAAAATCAATTGTACCCATTCAGACATTGACTATACAAAACATTCATTGGCCAGGGGGCCAAGATCTAATCGCTCCAAGCTTGGTGACATAAATGAGTCTTAAAACTTTTGTGGAAGACAAGGAGGGTGATGCCAGTGTGAATCTCCATGGGGAACTGATTCCAGAGTGCCGGGCCCCCCACAGAGAAGGCTCTTCCACTAGGCCCCACCAAGTGACATTGTCTGGTTGGTGGGACCTAGAGAAGGCCAACTCTGTGGGACCTAACCGGCTGCTGGGACTCATACGGCAGAAGGCGGTCCAGTAAGTAATCTGGACCAATGCTATGTAGGGCTTTATAGGTCATTACCAACACTTTGAATTGTGACCGGAAACCAATCAGCAACCAAGGCAGTCCACGGAGTGTTGGAGAAACATGAGCAGGTCTAGGAAGGCCCATGACCACTCACACAGCTACATTTTGCACAACTTGCAGTTTCCAAACACTCTTCAAAGGTAGCCCCATGTAGAGAGCATTGGAGTAATCAAATCTTGAGGTGATAAGGGTATGAGTGACTGTGAGTAGAAATTCCCTGTCCAAATAGGGCTACAACGGGTGCACCAGGCAAACCTGGGCAAACGCCCCCCTCACAACATCTGAAAGATGATGATCCAAAGTCAGCTGTGGATTGAGGAGGATGCCCAAGTTACAGACCCTCTCTGAGGAGGTCAGAAGTCATCCCCCCCAGAGTAATGGACAGACAAATGGAAGGGTCCTTGGGAGGCAGAACCCACAGCCACTCTGTCTTGTTAGGGTTGAGTCTGAGCCTGTTAACACCCATCCAGACCCCAACAGCCTCCAGACACTGGCACATTACTTCCACTGTTTCATGACATGATTGGACATGATTGGAGATGTACAGCTGAGTATCATCAGCATGCTGATGGTAAGTCACCTTGTGCCCTCGGATAATCTCACCCAGTGGTTTCATGTAGATATTAAACAGCAGCGGGGAGAGAACCGACCCCTGAAGAACTCCATAAGGGAGGGATCTAGGAGATGACCTCTTACCCTTGCTAACATCAACAGGGATGGTGAGATGGGATTTCCCTTCTTGATAGTCTGCCAGAGTTCTCCCATGCTCAGCAGCCACGCTGACTAGACATGTGCTAGTGAGAAAATGATCTTTCCCTATAACTCTCCCTTGGAATGAACGGAGGTTCTCCAGGGACTCTTGAATAAATTTGACTATATTTTAAAACTTGGGGGGATATTAAAAAGATGAATAGCAAGGAGATTTGAGCAGCTCTAATTGTTCTGTTCTGAAAACATCATTTTAATATTTTTTTTAATAAACTCCCTGCAATGTTTCCCACCTGATTTTACAGAGAGCAAAAATTGTGTGTGGTAGGTGGGAGAGGAGCAGGGTAGGAATTTAATCTTTATTTGATTTGGCTGTTTTGCCTTAATTCCTAATTGTCATACCGGATTTGCTCCCAAGCTTAAGTGGAGTAGTGTTTTATTTCAAAGAAAGAGATCTTGATTTTCTCTGTGGAGATGCTCAGTCATCCAGGTCATAGTTGTCTCAAAGGTGGCTTTTCAAAAGGCAACTGGACTGTTTAGCTGAACAATGAGATATATGCAGTGCAATGCAATGAGACATGTGCAGATCTGTACAAATCAAACAACCATTGGCACATGGCACATGGGGTGGTTTGCTTCCTCTCATGTTGTATGGTCATGTCTCATGTGCATGAACACACTTTGCGCATATGCGCATGGGCAGTGCAGAAAAATCCGGGGGAAAAGCTGAAAACAACATGGCGAATGTATGCATAGTGCCAGAAACTCAGCTTCTGCACATGCTCAAAAGGATTTTTTTTTTAAAAAATCATTTTAAAAAAAAATTAAAAAAATTTAAAACATGGTGGCACCCACAGACTGACACTGACCGAAACAGTTCTGTGATGTCATTATGACATCACCAGCGGATCGCTACCAGTTCAGGCAAGCTGGTCCAAACTGGGAACCCCCCACAGGACAGAGGAGAACAAACCCACCAGGATTGGATTCTGCAATCCATCTGCATTTGAAAGATAATGGCTGCTCTTTTGAAAACAGCAAAGTCCACATTCTGGATATAGAAGGCCATTGGTTTGAAAGAGGGATAAGAGAGGCCATATATGTCAACAGAGGGGGAGGGATAAGATATAATGGTACTTCTACCTAAGAATGCCTCTACTTACGAACTTTTCTAGATAAGAACCGGGTGTTCAAGATTTTTTTTGCCTCTTCTCAAGAACCATTTTCCACTTACAAACCCGGGCCTCCGAAACTGTAACCGGAAAAGGTAGGGAGAAACCTCCGTGGGGCCTCTCTAGGAATCTCTTTGGAGGAAATAGGGCCGGAAAAGGTGGAGAGAAGCCTCTGTGGGGCCTCTCTAGGAATCTCCTGGGAGGAAACAGGGCCTCCACCCTCCCTGTGGTTTCCCTAATCACACACATTATTTGCTTTTACATTGATTCCTATGGGAAAAATTGCTTCTTACAAAATTTTCTACTTAAGAACCTGGTCACAGAACGAATTAGGTTCATAAGTAGAGGTACCACTGTACCTCCAATCCCCAATCCAAAACACACTGCTTTCACCTGTTCCAAGAAGATTCCACAACCAATTGCACTCTGATTCAGGTGACTCTGAGGGCACAGATAAACTGCCAAATGGCTTCAAGGGCTATCAGAGGGAGTCCCAGTGGTGGGTTCCTACTAGTGCAGTCTAGAACGCTGCACTGATAAGGAATCCACTCAGTTGTGGGCCCCAGCCTCAGTGGTGGGGAACGCGGTTCCGGTGGCGACCATGTTCCATGTAGGCTAGCACCGGTGGTGATGCCAGGTGTGCATGCGCATGCATGCACCACCGGTGCTTCCCTAGACCTATGCTTGCCCTGCCCTGCCGCGAGCGCAGCCTTCCCCTGCCGTTCGCCCCTTGGTCACCTCTCGTGCTGGCTCCCCCCACCGCCTGTACTTCCTCACCATTTGCCCCAAGAGTGAGAGGCAAGCGAGGAGAATGGCAGCAAGCAGGCGGTGTGGGGGCTCATTTCTGGGGGGGGGTTGCTTCTGCACATGCGCAGAAGAGAAAAAAAACCAGAAATTGCACTTGGCGCATGCACGCGAGGGGGGTAAGTGGGGGGGGGGGCGCTCCTGGCCTATTCCGGTAGGGCCGGGAATGGTAGCCCGCTCCTGAATCCACTGATGATGAAATATCTGGAAATTTTTTCCCCCAGCATCTCCTGTGAAGGAGCTTCTCAGCTGTGCTTTGGATGAAGAATAAAGGTCAACTTTAAGACAAGGGCGGGAGGGAGGACTTCTTCCAACATGGAGACGCCAGGAAAAAAAAATCACAGAAAATTGCGTCATTGGTGGGTTCCTACCTGTGGAGCATCGGTAGGAACCCACCACCGGAGAGTGATAATGACCAAAGGACTGGGGAGAAAAAATATCCTTCCAATCCCACCATCCATCCATCCTGTCAAAACTAATCCTTCCAACACCCTCCCACTCTCCTGTCAGAATCAATGAAGCTTTATAGAGGAGAACTGAAACATTGTCTTCTTCTTTCTCAAGGAAAAACAACAACAGTCCAGTTGCTTTTTGGAAAAAAAAACAATATATGAGGAATGATCTTATTTATTTATTTGTTTGTATACAAAGATATAACAATATTTATATACATGATACTAGTAAGCAGTGAAGGGCTACCAAAACTTTCACTACCACACTGTGGGCGTGGCTTATGCAGGACGTCCTGCATTTTCTTTCAACATCTTTCAGTGCAAATTGGGTGCTCGGGGGTGGAGCTTCATTTTTTCTACTCCACTGCGTCCCCCCCCCCTCCTGTCTGGGCAGCAGCCTACCCCTGCTAGTAAGAGAGAAACATTAGGACTGGGGATGGAAGGCATGCTGGTGCACTTATGCATGCCCCTCAGTGACCTCTTAGGAATCGGGAGAGGTCAACAGTAGATAATATAAGGGTAATGTTTTTGGGGTTAAACAGTGAAGTGCTGCAAATTTTTTTACTACCAGACTGTGGGCGTGGCTTATTTTGTGGGGCTGGATTGGAGGCCATGTGACCAGGCGGAGTGGCTTGATGATCATGTGACCGAGGGGGTGGTCATGTGACTGGCTTAAAGGTGGCCAACTTGACATCACTCACGTCAAGGGTTAGGGTGCCTGGCCTCTCCTTGCCTCAAAGAGATACAATTTCCCTATCTATTTACTATTATTGAATCTCCAAAATATACTATTTAATTCTCTCTCTATATATGCCATATGTGTACATACATATTGCTCACAGGCACACCAAAATATGCATTATCTACTATATAAACTGTATGTGCATAGACACACACAGAGCTCTTCTAAAATTATACACATTCAACCTCATTTACTATGATAGGAAAAATGTACCCAGAGCCCAGAAGTACCTAACCAAATTTTTTCTACCAGTACTGCGTACCTGACTGTTCCCGTAGGAGCCCATCACTGGGGTTAGATGATGATACTACAGAGTCAGGTAGTGAGTTAATTTCCTCTTTTTGGAACTCCTACCCTCAAAACATCGCTACAGAGCACTGCACACCAAGACAACTAGACACAAGAACAGGTTTTTCCCAAACATCATCACTCTACTAAACAAATAATTCCCTCAACGCTGACAGACGTTTTACTAAATCTGCACTTCTATTTCTACTAGTTTTTCTCATCATTCCTATCATCCTTTCCCTCCCACTTAGGACTGTATGACTGTAACTTGTTGCTTGTATCCTAAGATTTTTATTAATATTGATTGTTTCTTCATTGCTTATTTGACCCCTATGACAATCATTAAGTGTTGTACCACATGATTCTTGACAAATGTATCTTTTTCTTTTATGTACGCTGAGAGCATCTACACCAAGACAAATTCCTTGTGTGTCCAATCACACTTGGCCAATAAAATTCTATTCTATTACATTCTATTCTATTCTACTTTGTTTTGACTCTTGGCAACTGCCCAGATGTGGCTTGCCCTTGTCACCTCCGAAGGGCTAAGAGGAAATGACTGGCCCAAGGTCACCCAGCTTGTTTTGTGACTCATAGTCTCTCAACTTCTAGCCTGAGGTTTTAAACTCTACCCTCTCATCCATTAGCAATATCCCATAATTTATCATGTTCCTTACTGTGGGACACATCTTCAGACAGCCTCCCATGTTTGCTGCCAGCAATGAAATGAATTCTTATGCAGCTGTGACTGCATAACCTGGAAGCCCATATCCAAAATATTCTCCAATTGGGAGACCTGGACTCATGTTTTAATGAAAATAAATCACTAATCCAATAACTCACCCTTCCAAAATGTGTTTAGCATAATACTTTAAGCAATTCATACCCACTCTCTACTCATTGGAACAGATAGCACCTTGCAGCTTCGATTTCCAAATTTACCATTTTGACAGAGGAAAAAAATGTGACATTTCCTTGATATCAGAGCAAAAAAATGAAGGGAGAGAAACAGAACATGTTCACACTATGTACATCAAGGACATTGTGATATAACAGGAGACATTGGCAATACTATTTTAAAATGTTTGATTGGATTCTTCAAGACATGGGTCTCCAACTTGGGCAACTTTAAGACTTCTGGACTTCAATGACCAAAGTTCTTCAGCCACCTTTGCTGGATGAGGAATTCTGGGAGTTGAAATCCAGAAGTCTTAAAGTTGCCAAGGTTGGAGATCCCCTGAGCTGAGAGTTTGAAGGGAAGCGTTCACGTGTCCGTAATGTTGACAGGTAAACCTCCGAGGTGTATGGTTAGAGAGCTGAAAACCTTGAGGTGGTGGGTCCTTGGTGCTATTTGAGCTTGATGGTTTTTTCTGGCAGATGTTTCATTACCAAAGTAGGTAATATCATCAGTGTTTGGAGATCATGTCACCTAGTTTGGTAATGAAAGATCTCCAAGAAAGCCACCAGGTTCAGAGGGCATAAAGGAGACCACAAGGTCAACTCTAAGCAACAAATATTCTTTTCTATCAGAAACTTGAGATTGGACAATGGACAATAACGCCAAAATACTATGCACAACTCGTGAAAATTGAATACTGAATATTTCTATAAGGTGTGTGTGAAAAGCTTATGTCTGCAGTGCACTGGATGAATAATTTATCAATCCAGCCGTATGACCTAGTATAATATAATAACAGTATAATACAGTGCAGAAAAATGGGCCAATTGTATATGTGGGTTCAAATGGAAATTAAGTATGTGATATGAGTGTCTTTCACCTTTCAAATTAGGACAACAAAAACATCTCTTTAAATTCAGAAACAATTTTCACTAAACATGCAAACACTGGCAATTTCATAATTCATCCTTGATTGAGTAATCGCTTCAGAAGATATTAAATTATATTATTTGCTTCCATTTCAAGAGCAGTGTATTTGTTCTAATGACCCATCTCTCCACACTGCAAGCTTGAACTAATCTCACAATGAATATGGCAATTATTGGAGATGGGAAATCAGGAATTCAGCAGACAACACTTGATTATATTTAAAAGCAGACAGCAATATTCCTATTTAACCGGTGGCAGCTTATCTTAGTTAAAATTATCCTTTGCAAGGGGCTCAAAATTAGACTAATAAATTTCATGCTGTTTGGGTAAATGACATCCCCCCCACCATCCCCTCAAACACCTGAGCATCGTAGGTGTTTCTGTTAAAGGAGATACTTAAAAGAGATTTTAATACTGTTGTGTATTTGCTTCCTCTGATTTTTCAGTAAACACTTTAAATCCATTAAACATTTCCACAAGTGTATTCAGTTGCTTACCTTTGAGCCGCGCTCATTAAAAATAATTTCAACATCTAAGATTTTACCAAATTGCTGCAAAGAAAAAGAAAAATCGCATGAGTATTGATTAAAAAAAAAAAGCCACGACAATCATTTAAATTTGTATGGAAGGAACATTTCTTCATTTTAAGCAATCTTTACCAAGGGGAAACTAACGGAATACTAAAAGATTTGCATGTTTATGCAAATTTTGAAAGGGAATTGTAATTGGTATCAATATTACCTTCCTTAAGTCTCAGCTAAAATATCTGTTTTGGCCATTTTTATAATTGGGATTGTTTCATTAAAGTCATTGGAGCCTTCTACATAACAAAATTCATGATTTTTGTTGTTGAATTTTTAATTCCATCTTATTCAGAACATTTTTTTTATATTCTGTAAACAGCCCTACTATCATAAGATGAACGACTAAGCAACAATATTTTACCTCTTACACATTTTAAATTATTTATCTCCTCTTCCAGTTTCCCATAAAAACATTTTAACATCCAGATTGAACCCCCCTAAAACAACATAACATCCATTTTTTAATCTTTTTTTGACTATAGATTCTTTTTTGTTTAGATTTTGCCAAGAGCAATATTTAGTTTAACCATTCTCACTTCTCCAATATATTTAAATACATATGTTTATATGCTTTTCCATTCTTTCTGCTTTCCTCCATTTCTTCCTTTTAATTAAAAGCAAAATAACATAATAACAAGTTAATCAAAGCATTAAAATAATTAAAACAGCACCTGGATGGCAGAGGTAAGATTAATTAATAAGCGGCATTGCAGCATAAATAAAAAAAATTGGCAAGTTGCATCTGGTTTAAAGGATGTCCTCTAAAAAGTGAATAAGCTCAAAGCAAAAGTAAACATTTGGTTTGATTAACGTTTATTTTAAATGAAAATTAAGTAGGATTCAATACATTAATAGAGCTATATTTCCCATCTGTCACAATAGGGATTGCAGTTTCTCAAGAGACTCTAGACAGGATCTGTGGAGTATACTCTCTCATAGGAGATCCTTGTCCCTAAAGCTGAAAATTGTAGATCACTGTAATTGGAAGATGGCATGGTAATTTTGAAGTTAGGCAGAAGTATCTCTCACTAATTCATAACAAACTCATAGCTGGCTGGGGGAGGATTTTGTAGGAGATCAATGTTGTTCAGAACTTCAAGATATATGAACTTCACTTTCCAAAATTCCCAAGCCGGCTGAACTCTGTACATCTAAAAGCTGTTGAGGTTGGAAAACACTGCAGTAGATGAATCATTTTGAAAGGGCTTTTTTTGCAAAGATTTACAGATCCCACGTCAAAAAAAAAAAAGCAATTTATTAATTTTGTGACTCAAATTGACTTTCCTGATTGGATCACTGATTTGAACTGTCAGATCAAAATGGGTTGCCTCCAAATACATGGGAACATTTGGTGGCTTTTTGTCAAATGGAATGAACTTGTTCGAGTCAGATTGATTTGACACAATCCAGATGGAAAATTAGGAACTGAGTCAATTCAAAGCTGACCAAGTCAAACAGACAATTTGCAGGAGATCTAACTTGCCACTCTCCTTATTCAATCATTGCAATCTGCATTTTCTTTGCTACCCAGTGAATCGGTAGAATAGTTGGTGCTCTTTCAAATAAAGGTTCAATAATTTTGAAAGGCCATAGCAGGAGTTAGAGGGCCCAATCTTAGGAGGAACATAATAATTGTTATGCTTTTCTGAAACTGTTGGTGAAGAGCGGTCTCTGTTTTGCAGTTTGCCAAAAAAAAAACCCCACAATATTTATTTTAGTGATTCTGATTTCTCTGGTATTGCACTTCTTGATCACAGACAAAATATCCCATTTCTCCAGGCAGATATCAAAACAGCAAAATGACAAGGTAAAACTGAACTACTGTACTTCAGTATACTTATCCCAGTGTTTCCCAACCTTGGCAACTTGAAAATATCTGGACTTCAACCCCCAGAATTCCCCAGCCAGGAAATGCTGGCTGGGGAATTCTGGGAGTTGAAGTCCAAATATATTCCAGTGGCCAAAGTTGGGAAACACTGACATCCTACTGAAATAGTATACTTTTACATGAGGCTACCTTTGAAGAATGTCCAGAGACTGCAACTGGTTCAAAATGTAGCTGTGCAAGCTGTCATGGGCCTCCCTAGATATGCCCAGGTGTCTTTCCGCATGCTGCACTATTACCTACTTCTCTCCAAACACAATTCAAAGTGTTGATGTTGAATTTTTAAGCCCTACATGGCTTAGGACTGGATTACCTATGGGACCGTCTCCTGCCTCATGTATCCCATTGACTGGTCAGGGCCCACACAGTTGGCCTTTTCCAAGTCCCATCAGGCAGGCAATGCCAGCTGGCAGGCCCTAGGAGAAGAGCCTTCTCTGTGGCAGCCCCTGCCCTCTGAAATCAACTTTCCCCAGAGATTCGCACAGTTCCCACATGTGACTGAATGTGAGTGGCTTACTGACCAAGATAAGTTTTCAAATAGGTGCTTGGACTCTTTTTCAGATTAAGTCACATTGTTTAAGTCTCTACTCAATCTGTATAGTCTGCAGGACAGAAGGAAAAGGGAGGACACGATCGAAACATTTAAATATATTAAAGGGTTAAATAAGGTTCAGGAGGGTTTAAGTGTTTTTAATAGGAAAGTGAACACAAGAACAAGGGGGCACAATCTGAGGTTAGTTGTGGGAAAGATCAAAAGCAACATGAGAAAATATTATTTTACTGAAAGAGTAGTAGATCCTTGGAACAAACCTCCAGCAGACGTGGTTGGTAAATCCACAGTAACTGAATCTACGTTTCTATGTTATTTGAAGAGCCATAAAAAAGGACAAATGATAGACAGCATTATTTGTTGAGGAGCACAGTAACATTTTAAGGTTTTGTACAGAACTCACGAGGTTCAGAATGATAACAGATTAGGCAAGTAGCTCAATTTTTTTGCTATAAAAGTTCAGTTCCAAATAATGATTAAAATGATTAATGCTTTTATGGGTGAAAACATACTATTTAATTTTTTCCTATTTTAAAAGTCATTAAAGATCATACTAACGTACTAGAGAAGGAACGACAATAAAAAAACTATTAAGTATTCAATAAATAGTGCATAAACTTACTTCCCCCATTGCGTCCCCCGTCCCCCTCTGGAGGCAGCAGCCCATTACTGGAGACTCTATACCAGTGATGGTGAACCTATGGCAAGAGCCGTAGCTCACATCCAACGTTCATGTGTGTGTCGGCCAGCTCATTTTTGGCTTGCACAGAGGGTCTGGAAGGGCATTTTTGGCTTCCAGAGAGCCTCTAGGTGGGATGGGAGAGTGTTTTTATTCTCCCCTGGCTCCAGGGAAGCCTTTGGAGCCTGGGAAGGGTGAAACACGAGCCTATTGGGGCAACCAGAGGTTCGGAAACAAGCCGTTTCTAGCCTCCAGAGGGCCTCTGAGGAGCGAGGGAAGCTGTTTCCGCCCTCTCCAGGCATTACCGTGTTTCCCCAAAAGTAAGACAGTGTCTTACTTTCTTTTTACCCCCAAAAGCACCACTACGTCTTACTTTCGGGGTATGTCCTACATTGGAAAAAAATTGAAAGGGTCGCGTTCCCGAAGGCATCTCCCCAGAGTCCAGAAGGGCAGCCGCAGGACAGGAGCCTCGTGAGCCCTTTTCCAAGTTCAACCTCAGGGCTCCAAGCGGCGTGCACGCAGAGCCGCAGACGCATGTCGGGGAAGCGTGTTTCTGGAGGGGAGGAGCCGCTCTGCGCAGTTGGGCAGCCCCACCTGCCTGCCGGAAAGGAGGCGGGCGAAGGAGGGCGCAGCTCCGGCCGCTCGCCTAGGAGCCGGTCGGCCTCGCTGGCCGCTTGCAGCTGAGCCTCGGCAGGACTCGGTTGCTGGGGCGAGCGCCTTCGCTGCAAGCCGCCGCCAGCTCAGCTTGCTTCGGACCAGCACCGGCCTTCGCTTTGCCAAGCCGGGGAAGAGGCAGTGGCGCCGCGGCGAGGCGAAGGGCGCGCGGGGAGCTTGGAAGCGACGTCATTGGGCTCCCCCCCGGCAATACCTCCGTGTTTCCCCGAAAGTAAGACATATGTCTTACTTTCGGGATACGGCTTATATTAGCCGACCCCCCTGAAACCCCCGATACGTCTTACAATCGGGGGTGTCTTACTATCGGGGAAACAGGGTAGATTATGGCACACTCGCATGCACGAAAGCACGCACGTACGCTCTTTTGGCACCCAAGGAAAAAAAGGTTTGCCATCACTGCTCTATACCATTCCATACAAATGGCTATCCAGTCTTTTCTTTCCAGTGATGGAGCATCTACAGCTTCTGAAATTAAGCCATTCCACTGGTTAATTTATAAGTTATGACCTATAAAGCCCTACATGGCATCGGACCAGAATACCTTTGGGACCGTCTTCTTCTGCATGAATCCCAGTGGCCGATTAGGTCCCACAGAGTTGGCCTTCTCCAGGTCCCGTCGACTAAGCAATGTTGTCTGGCGGGGCCCAGGGGAAGAGCCTTCTTTGTGGAGATTAGGACTGCCCCCACCCTCCTCGCCTTTCGTCAGTCATTAAAAACTCATCTCTGGTGCCAGGCATGGGAAAATTAACACACACCCTAATTGTCAAGGTTGGTGTATGGTTTGATTGGATTGTGTGATTATTTTATTATAAGGGTTTTAAATTGTATTTTTAAAAATTGGATTTGTACACTGTTTATTTTGTTGTATGTATGTATGTGTGTGTGTGTGTGTTTGTTTGTTTATACTTGTATGCTGCCCAATCCTGAAGGACTCAAGAACCGGGAAATATGACCTCTGACTGGCCCCATGCCCATTTATTCTCTGCCTCCTGAGTCCCAGCTGATCGGGAGGAAATGGGGATTTTGCAGTAACCTTCCCCTGGGAGTGGGGTGCAAATGGAGATTCTATCTATCTATCTATCTATCTATCTATCTATCTATCTATCTATCTATCTATCTATCTATCTACCTATCTACCTACCTACCTACCTACCTACCTATCCACCTATCCACCTATGTAATCTACCTATCCACCTATCTAATCTGTCTGTCTGTCTGTCTGTCTACCTACCTACCTACCTACTGTTGTGGTTCAGCCTGAGCAAGATCAAAGACCAGCTGCGTCTATGCTGGCTCCATGCCCGGGGGAGTCTCAGAGCGAAGAGGAGAGTTCTTGGCAGCCAGACTGGGGAGATAACAATCTGGAAAGTGACGAGGAAGAGGGGCCTGGGAGCCCTGGGGAGGGGCTCTCTCAAGCAAGTAGCTTGGAGTCTCTGGAGTCATTGGATGATGAGGCACAAGCTATCATTAATATGCGACAGAGATGCATAGATCAAAGGAGGCAGCAACTGAATAGATATTATCAGCGTTGAATGAGGAACACCAGGGCTTGGGTGTGGTCCTCATTAGCAGGGAAGGGTTTATAAGGCATGAGAACCATTCCAGCAGCGTGGAGTGTTATCACAGTGGAGTTGGAGTTATCTTCCTTTTCTCTCAGCGTTTTGTTCCTGGCTCGTGGCTCAGCAGTCTTGAAGACCCGTGGGAGGTTTGTGCCTGTTAGCAACAGCCTCGTTTGTCATCAAGGATCCTGTGTTTTTGTATGAACAATTGTCTTCGTGTATCTATTTGGAGTTCCAGTGCTTTCCTGACTTGTAAGGACATTTTCTGTTGGCTTCTTTTCTCTTTGCCATTATAAAACTGTGTTTGGATTCAACCGGTGTGTCTGGCTTATCTTTTTGGGTTGGTCATATCTTCCGGAGTGACCCAGACAGAACACCTACCTACCTACCTACCTACCTATCCACCTATCCACCTATCCACCTATCCATCTATCTATCTATCTATCTATCTATCTATCTATCTATCTATCTATCTATCTATCTATCTATCTATCTATCTATCTATCTGATTTCTATGCCGCCCTTCTCCTGAGACTCAGGGCGGCTGAGATTTTGCCATGTCCTTCCCCTGCCACACCCACCAATCCATGCCCACAAAGCCAAGCCACAGCACACCCACAAAGCCATGCCCACAGAACTGGTAGTAAAACAATTTAAATCCCGCCACTGGTGAGGTTGGTGCAGGAATACCCCTAATAATTTAATGACTTGGCATAGTCTGACAACTCTCTGCTTACTCAAACTCCTTTAACTTGCTCAGACTGAAGAAGCTGTTTGGTTGAGCTGAAACCAACAAGAAAATTAATTCAGGTGCCATGAGTCAACTTCCAGACAATACCCACTAC
Organism: Erythrolamprus reginae; assembly: GCF_031021105.1. Taxonomy (NCBI): domain Eukaryota; kingdom Metazoa; phylum Chordata; class Lepidosauria; order Squamata; family Dipsadidae; genus Erythrolamprus; species Erythrolamprus reginae. The sequence goes on along the minus strand of NC_091958.1, from coordinate 35,956,888 downwards.
AGCTTGCTGGATAGTTTAAGATTTCTTCGGATTAATGAGATACAGTAGAGTCTTGATTATCCGTCCTTTGGTCATCCGAAATTCTGGATCATTCAATGTCACGGCTCCTTGGAGACGTGGCTGTAGGCATTTCTGCGCCCCCAGACATGCCCCCAAATATGGCAGCCGTGACAGGAGAGCAGTCCCCAAGGACTGACTTCTCTCTGCAAAGCCTCAATTGGGAGGAAAGAGGTGGGGAGGTGGATATGGTGGTGGGGAGAGCCACTTCTCACCTCTCCTCCACACACAGCTCCCCTGCAGGCCAGGAGGAATGTGCTACCTAACCCTCCCAATAACCCGTTCCCAGCTGTCTTTCCACCCCTTCCTGCCCGGCCTCTTCTCCAGGTCTATCCGCCCAAAGGACTGCCTAAGGCACCCGATACCCATCGCCCTGCTCCCAGGTGCACCAACCTGGCCACCCAGTGCCATCTTCCAGGTAGGAGGGTGACGCAAGAGGAGCTGGGGCAGAGGAGGCACAGGTGTCTGCAGTGCCCAGGTGGGCAGGTGAGCGAGCTGGAATGAGCAAAGCCGAGGGCAGCAGGGGCCCCTCTGGGAGGAATTATTATTATTATTATTATTATTATTATTATTATTATTATTATTAATTAGATTTGTATGCCGCCCCTCTCCGAAGACTCGGGCAGCTGGAAGTTCATGCCGGCAGCGGCTTGGGGCAAGCCGAGGAGGGAAGGAAAGAGTCCACGAGTGGTGGACGGAATACCCGTTTGCTTTTAGTAATTCTCCTGCCTTGATTTTGAGTCAGGTAAAGACCCCATACAGTAGAGTCTGGATTATCCGATAATTTCAGCTATCTGACTATCAACCAGCCCGTTTATGTTGGATAATCCAGACTCTACTGTACACAGATTCAGCCTCGATGGAATAATATCAATGAACAATAATAGCAACAGTTAACAGTATTGGGATTTGAGACTGCCTCTCCTTGAACATCTATCCACATCAGATCTGGCAAGAGTTGCATCTTACCAGTTCCATCTACTATGGACTTTCATTGGATGGAACCCAGGAGGAGCTGTTTGGTTTTTTTCTGCCATGATTCCCCATCTTTTGAAAACAACAACAATAACCCATCATTATCTCAAAACTTGGATTGGCACCTGAATCAAATCAAATCAAATCTTTATTGCAGTCTTTAGGAAGGGTTCAAACAGTTAGCTCTGCAGTTGTGCCTGGGCTTCAGCAATGGCTACATTAAATAATATTCGTGGGTTTGACTGGGATGATATGTTATTGCATTTTTAAGCATGGTTTTGGGAGTTGCATGTTGTTCTGTCTGTTTGTTTTTACGGTTGCTGTTGTTGTTTCTTTTAATTGCTGTGAGCCACCCAGAGTCACTCTGGTCCAGATGGATGGCTACACAAATGTAGTAAATAAATAAATAAAAGCACAACTCTTTGAGAAAGAAGCACTTTGGCATCTGAGTTTGGCTCCAGGATGCTGCTGTCAAAGGGATACATTTAAAATGTTACCCTTGCAATAATGTTAACAAACCCACTACAAGCATCTTAATTGAACTGCAAATTATTTCCTTTTACATGGTAAAAGGAACCCATTAATAATATGATGTCTTCATTCATTTAAAATGCAATTAGTTAATGAATTAAGATAAATTAGTCTTAAATGGTGGGCTGGCCTTGGTTTGAACAGAAAGTATATCAGCACTTTTGTTCCCATTGTCCAGGTAAGTTGCTTAGTAATCTTAAAAGAGGGGTGGGTGGGGGTGGGATAATTAGTTTGTTTTTAATTGCAGTAAAGAAGATCTAAAGTATCTTCTTATAATTCCTATATTCTTTTTTTTTTTAAATGTACTGTTTCTTGCAGTTTTTCTTTTTCCTGTTCCTTAATTCCCAAGTGGGGAAACTTTGGGAAAAGCATACATATGTGTGGCACAACCAAGTATAGTGGTTTCAAACTGCTTTGAAACTCATCGAATTTGGTACTCAACACATTGTGATACAAACATGTTGCCTTGATATTCATCGTTTGTTAGGTACTCAGTGCTGACAACCTAGAACCATGATGGTGAACCTATGGTACATGTGCCACGAGTGGCACAGAAAACCATATTGGTGTGAACGTAAATTCAGGTCAAATGGGCATGCATGTGCCAACTAGTTGATTTTTGGGCCTTCTGGTACCACTGGGAGTTGGGAAACAGCCTAGAAAGATTCTGAAACCTGGAGAGAACAAAAAAATAGAACTCCCAGTTCAACTGGAAGTCAGAAAACAAAACATTTCCAGCCTATGGAGGACCTCAGGTGGGGGGGGGGATTTTCATCCTCGCGAGGCTCCTAGAAAGGCTCTGAAACTCAGAGAGAGGGGGGGGAGGGAAATGGAACTTGCGGTTCAGCCGGAACTTGCCTTATTGGCTATTTTCTGGCTCTGGAGGGCCTCCATTTTCATCCTTCCCAGGCTCCTAGAAAGGCTCTGAAGCCTGGGGAAAGCTGTGAAAAAAATGAATTTCCAGTTTGTTGCATTCCAGCAATAGCTGGTTTTCTGTTAAGGAGGGAAGTCCGAGAGCGTCCATTGGCTGGCTACACTGGACAGCAGGGTATTAATAGCTGTTAGGTCAGGCCTGAGACATTCCTTTACTTCCGGTTGCCTGTGCTGTATTATGACCGCCTTCTTCTTCCTTAAAAATAAAGCAACTCAGTTTATACGAGTCCTTGTTCTTCAAAGGGCTTAACACTGGCGACGAGGGTGTTTGGTCTTGCTTGCTGTGTGTTCTGTCAATTCTGCCTTCTTGCTTCGCTGCCACTGCCTGCTAGTGCCTCTGACAGCTTTGAGGTCACACCACCATTTTTTTCTTTTCATTGTCTTGCTGCTGTTCTGGTTTCAGGCTGATACATGGAATAAAGGAATTCTCAATGAATCTCATTGTAAAACATACCCACAGAATTGGCCTTCTTCGGGTCCCATCGACAAAACAATGTCATCTGGCGGGACCCAGGGGAAGAGCCTTCTCTGTGGCAGCCCTCTGGAATCAACTCCCTCCGGAGATTAGGACTGCCCCCAGCCTCCTTGCCTTTCACAAACTCCTGAAAACACATCTATGTCATCAGGCATGGGGAAATTGACATACTCCTAGCCATTATGATTTATGAATGGTTTGTCTGGATTGTATGGTCGTTTTATATGTAGTTTTTAAAATTGTTTTTTTTTAATTGGATTTGTAGATATATTGTTTGTTGTGGCAGCATACAAATCTAATAAATTATTATTATTATTATTATTATTATTATTATTATTATTATCCTCTTTATTTTCTCCTTTACATTTCAACTATGCAAGCAGTTTTCTTTCCTCATCATATCTCAGCAACTAAGTAGATAAGCTTGGAAGTAACATGAAAGACATTCCACAAGTCATTCTAAAATTTATGCCTAATTAGGGCTAGCCAGGAGTCATAAAGAAACAAGTAATAAATCACACATCATAGCCTATGCTTCGGAACAAGTTCGAGATGTAGCCATTCTCTTTTGCAAGATTGAACAAATTCAGCATCTATTCCGTTTCACACCCAGATGTGAAGTAAATCCTTAATTAATTACTCTCTAATATCTCCACCCTCTTTCTTCCCAGTGTTTCTGAAATGTTCGAAAACGAGTGTCCCATTTGAGTCACTCGAACTCATGTCTATGTCATTAGCTCCGTGGTCTTCACTAACATTGCTAACTGTTGGTAGAGCAGGGAGATTTATGATCTCTAAATCCCACTCATCCTCCAAATCTGAAAACTTCTCACGCGGCATGGGAGTACACACAACAGCTGCTGCCACCACTCTCACTGACACAATGCTAACTTTGACAGAGAGCTCTGCTGTTTCTTCGCCTGCCAGTCCTGCCGCTGTTTTTGTGCTTCTCAGCTGGGCCTCCATGAGCAATCCAAAGTCTCTCTGGCCCTAAGGAATCATTGAGGGTTTTTTGGGGGGGGTTGGTGGTTTCTCTTCTGACCTCTGCTGTGCGCCTATTGCTTCGGCTTTCCTCTGCTCGATTGTATTTGCGCCCACTCATGTCTTGGCAAAGCTCTCACCCTGCCTCCTTCGATCCGTTCGATCTGGCAACAGACACTTGGGACAATTTCTTGCAATGTTTCGAGTGTTATCTACAAGCAAATGATTTAACTCAACTCTCAGAAGCACGGCAGAGAGCCTGTTTCTTAAATGTTTGCGGTAACACCATGTTCTCTACAGCCAGACAACTCGTGGTTCCCCAAATTGTCTACAAAGTGCCCTGGCCTGAGCTCCTGGCCAAGTTAATGAATCATTTTGCCCCCATTCCATCATTAACATGGTTCAACCAGAACCTGCCAAATGGGCCATTTTCTGGCTCCAGAGAGTCTCTGGGGGGAGGCTATTTTCATCCTCCCCAGGCTCCTAGAAAGGCTCTGAAGTCTGGGGAGAGCAAAGGAAATGGAACTTCTGGTTCAACCAGAAGTCAGCAAACAAAACATTTCTATCCTTCAGACAGCCTTCCGGGGGGAGGGGAGAAGACCATTTTCATCCTCCCCACGATCCTAGAAAGGCTCTAAAGCCTGGGAAGAATGGGGAAAAAGCAAAACTTCCTGTTCAACCAGAGCTTGGCAAATAGGCTATTTTCTGGCTAAAGAGGGCCTCTGGAGGAGGGGGGACAAGAAGGTCATTTTCACCCTCCACAGGCTCCCAGAAAGGCTCTAAAGCCTAAGGAGAGCCAAAAACTGGAATTCCCACTTCCACCAGAAGTAATCAAACAAAACATTTCCAGCCTCTGGAGGACCACCTGGTATGGGAGTTCTCATCTCCCCAGGCTCCCAGAAAGGCTCTGAAGCCTGGGGAGAGCAGGAAAAAAAAGAACATTCAGTTCAACATGGCAAATGGGCCATTTTCACCCACTCCAGGGCCCTAGGAAGGTTCTGAAGCCTGGGGTGTCAAGACTGGAGCCTACTTGATGCAACATTCCAAATTTTGGAATTTTACGATAGAATTGTAAAACTACCTAGTCATGATGAATATGCAAATTGTAGTGTGGCCTGATTGGCTGACAAAAGTACATAATGCAGTGGCATGTGGCTTGACTTGAAGGTATTGTGGCTTAGTATGGTTTAGTGCAGGAGTGGGCAATTAATTTTGCCATGGGGCCGCATGAGAAATTGGGATAGTTTTAGAGGGCCAGATTAATATAATTAACCCAGTTCTACCCAATACTGTATATTATCTTCCATTTGAACATCCGACACTTTGCAAGGAGAATTTTCTGCTCTCCTTCTCAGGTAGCAAAGGTCACCTGAGACCATCCTGCTTGGAGTTACATTCATGCCAGCCTGGGCTCTACATTTGCTGTCTTCAATGCTACCAGAATTTTGAAACTGGGCTTCTAACCATTTCCAGAAGAGCTACAAGAAAATCTTTGTCAGTTCAACTTGAGTTCAGTGGGATTTTGTCAAATGGCATGCTTCATCAACTTCAGTGCTAAAAGGTATGGTAGAAGCAGGGGTGGGCAACAGGCAGGACGGGGAGGAACACAGTTCCACCTGTGGAAATGAAGCTGTATGCCCAGCTCCAGCTGACTATCCTCCCCTCCCATCCTCCTCCTCACCCTCAGAAAGCGGCAGGGAGACCAGCACCGGCAGCAGATGCCTGGGGCCCATTTCCTCCTCCCTCTTTTCTCAATAGCTGATCGGCACCCGTTCACCTAGCTACGCAGCCTGAGGTGGGGGCAACCCAGGAAGGAGAGTGAAGAAAACGTGAAGCAAATTGTCACCCCAGAGAGCGACACTGGTGAGGTTGTAGGACTTAACAGTTCACTTGAACGATGATGATTGTTGAAGCCACTCCCACCTGGTCACGTGGATGGCAAGCCAGTCCTACCCAGTCACATGACCATCAAGCCACACCCACAAAACAAGCCACACCAAATTTTGGCTGCCCATTACTGGATAGATGATAGATAGATCAGAGAGCGAGAAAGAGAGAGAGATTTATTGTGATAGTCTTATTTACATTCTCTTCCGGGAAAGGAAAAAGGCATAAAACTAAATCACAGCAAAGCACAAATTGTTAATAGAAGTTAATAATACATCTTTTATGCCACAGTGTCCACCTATAAAACCCTGTATGGCTCAGGACCAGACTATCTTCTGGACCGCCTTCTGCCACAGCGGCTGATAAGAGCCCACAGTGTTGGCCTTCTCTGGATCCCGTCAGCCAAACAACACCAGCTGACGGGCCCATGGGGAAGGGCCTTCTCTGTGGGGGCTCCGATTCTACGGAACCAACTTCCTCCAGTACCTTCCCCAACTTACCGGCCTTCCACAAAGCTGTAAAGATCTGGCTCTTCCAGCAGGCCAGAAATTGTGGAGTGAATGGAATCCTAGATTACTAGGAATGTGACTGAGAGTATGCATGTTAGTGGGACTTATTAATATTTTATACTGCTTTATACTGTTTTTATATTTTATTTTTTATACTGTTTTTATATATTACGTTTATCTCTTGGAAGCCGCCCAGAGTCCTTCAGGAGTTGGGTGGCATGTAACAACTACTAATAAATAAATAAATAAAAATTACAAAATCCAACTCATTCATCTAAAAGCATAAGTGTTGCCTCCATGAGTCTATAAGCTGTATAAGATGTGATACTTTATAACCAGGGGCGGGCAGCAGGCAGGACGGGGTGGAACACAGTTCCACTGGCGGAAATGAAGATGCATGCGCAGCTACAGCAAATCGGCGGCTGTCACTTCCTGGATTACTGGTCTCGTCTTGGCTTTCCTTTTTCCCCCCTGTTTCTGCTGCTACCTCTGCGCTCCTTGCTTTTTTCCTCTTTCCTCCTTCCTGGCCTCGGACGAGCTTCCCTCTCTCCTGCCCGGCTCCCCTTCAGCCTCATGTGGCCATCTCCCACCTGAGGTGCAAGCAGAAGGTGTGGGTGGAAGCGGCGCTGGCAGCATTTATGCTTCTGGCAGCACCCATTCACCTAGCTACGCAGCCTGAGGCGAGTGGGTGACCCAGGAAGGAGAGAGCAGGAAACATGAAGCAAATTGTCACCCCAGAGAGCAACACTGGTAAGGTTGTAAGTCGAGGACTTAACAGTTCACTTGAACGATGATGATCATTCAAGCCACTCCCACCTGGTCACATGGCCGGCAAGCCACTCCTACCCAGTCACATTACCCTTAAGCCACACCCGCAAAATAAGCCACACCCACAGTGTGGCAGAAAATTTTTTGGCTGCCCATTACTGATTATAACATATTGTTCTTTTTCTTTTCTTTTCCATTCTTTTCTTTCCTTTTTACTTTTCTTTACTTTTCTTTTTTTGTCCTTTGCAAACCAAGCATGCTGCCGCACGAATCCCAGCGACCGATTAGGTCCCACAGAGTGGGCCTTCTCCGGGTCCCATCAACTAAACAATGTCGGTTGGCGGGCCCCAGGGGAAGAGCCTTCTCTGTGGCAGCCCCGACCCTCTGGAACCAATTCCCCCCAGAGATTAGAACTGCCCCTACTCTCCTTGCCTTTCGTAAGCTCCTTAAGACCCACCTGTGTCGTCAGGCATGGGGGAACTGAGACATCTCCCCCGGGCATATACAATTTATGAATGGTATGTGTGTATGTATGTGTGTTTAGAAAATGGGTTTTTTAAATGTTTTTAGTAGAAATTTAGATTTGTTGTAAATTGTTTTTTCACTTTGTTGTGAGCCGCCCCGAGTCTGCGGAGAGGGGCGGCATACAAATCTAAATAAATAAAATAAAATAAATAAATAAATACCGGAGTGGAATATCAAAAAGAAGTAGATAAGTAAATTGCACAATTCAGCCTCAAAATGAGTCTGTCCAGCTAAGTCCTAGCAGCTGAAGAAGACATGGTTGGTTAAAGAAATGTCATAATGCTTGGCCTCTACATATTTCTCTCAAGGTTTCAATGACTTTGACTTTAGCTTTTCAGAAAACTTAAAAATCTGACTGTTCCTTAAGGCACTGGGGCGAGGAATTTGGTCAGCCTCTCCTCCATACTTGAATGAGAAAGTGTATTATTTGTGGGTCTTGGGACGTTGAATAATGTTTAGATAAACATTTTTCTTATATTGTTTTTCAATGTCACTGAGAGTGAGATGGGCAGCTGAATACATACATAGACACCTACTGAAAATAGATAAGCAATACAAGCAAAAGAAAGAGTAATGAGAAGGAAATCATTGCTTACCCCAAACATTTGCCTGAGGTCTGGATCCCGAAATCTGAACGGAATATTTGAAACATGCAGCCGCTTGGGCTGTGATTTGTTCTCTGTGCTTTCAGAAGTTTGTGTCTGTTGCTGACCGTCAGTCTGTGCTGCATCGTCCGTCTGCTACAAGAATTCGAGAAACAGAGGGGAGAGAAAGTTAATCAAGCGATCAGAATCTATTTGGCACTGCGACTTGCAGGTTCCCTTCCGAAACTGCAGTGCAGTTATTGGGGCAAGGTGCTTGCAGCAATGGTGGAAGAAGTGGACAACCTGCAAATAATCACTGAGTCACCCAAAGCAAAGTTAAATCCGACTGGGTTCTCCCATTGTTTCATGTCTTGAGAGGTGGGATCCTGTTAATAATAATAATAATAATAATAATAATAATAATAATAATAATAATAATAATAATAACAACAACAATAATAATAATAATTTATTAGATTTGTATGCCGCCCCTCTCTAAGGACTCGGAGCGGCTCACAACAACAATACACCATGTACAAATCTAACATTAAAAACAATTTAAAACCCTTGTTATACAAAGAAAACAATCACACAACCTAACAGACCATACATAAACCATAATAGCTAGGGGTATATCAGTTTCCCCATGCCTGGCGACAAAGATGGTTCTTCAGAAGCTTTCAAAAGGCAAGGAGGGTGGGGGCGGTCCTAATCCCTGGGGAGAGTTGATTCCAGAAGGCTGGGGCTGCCACAGAGAAGGCTCTTCCCCTGGGTCTCGCCAGATGGCATTGTTTAGTCGACGGGACCCGGAGAAGGCCAACTCTGTGGGACCTAATCAGTCACTGGGATTCGTGCAGCAGAAGACGGTCCTGAAGATATTAAACACAAGGTGCTTCTGCCTTCAAACTAGACTGCAGAAAATATGATTTCAGCAATAGAGCAGTCAATGCCTGGAATTCACTACCGGACTCTGTTGTTTCCTCCCCCAATCCCAAAATCTTCAACCTTACATTATCTACAATAGACCTCTCCCCTTTTCTAAGAGGTCTGCAAGAGACATGCATGTGCACCTTCGTGCCTTCTGTCCCTGTCCTAATCTCTTTTTATCTTTTCCATCTCTACTTTATACTTATATTATGTTAAATACTACAATATTATATTTGTACGACAAACAAACAAACAAACAAATTACTACTCAGATGAGGTTGCTGGAAAGTTTTGCAATTTGCCCAGAGAAATTTCGCAGAGTAAAATGTGTGACATATAATTAATTCATTAGATAGGCATTCCAAGCAACGCACCCATAGAAAGCAGAATTCTGAGGCAGGAAATTCCTTAAAGAACGATTTATTGGATACATCATATTGGCATGACTGGTGAAAATTCCCGTGGCTTTTACCTAGTTAAAAAATAAATGTTTCCCCTGTCCCCCAAGTCACTGGTCACACTGTCCAATCCAGGTGTTGGCTGGTTGCTTGGTTACTTTACTCCCCCTCTGGCTAGCCACCTGTGAGAATGTTCTTGGTTCCCACAGGAAAACCTTATTGTTTTGGCTACAAAACACTACCTTCTTCTGCTTTGTGGCAATCCTGAATTGGCCAAGATGGCCTCAGGCAGGTTCACCTCAGGGCTGACACATTTATTTCAGGTAGTCCTCGACTTACAACAATTCATTTAGTGACCAAAGCTAAAACAGCACGGAAGAAAGTGACCTATGGCCATTTCTCACACTTAAGTTCGTTGTAGCATCCCGATACAAACATGATCAAAATTAACATAGTTGGCACCTGACTCACAATTATGAAAGCTAGAGTGTCCTGGGGTCACGTGATTCCCCTCTTATGACCTTCTGACAAGCAAAGCCAATAGAGGAGTCAGATTCTCTTATTTATTTATTTATTATTTATTTATTTATTATTTGGATTTGTATGCCGCCCCTCTCCGAAGACTCGTGGCGGCTCACAACAAGTGTAAAACAAATAATAAATAATTCAATTAATTAAAATATTTAAAGATTTAAAAAACCCCATATACTAACAGACACACACACAGGCATACCATGTATAAATTAAATGTGCCCAGGGGGAGATGTTTAGTTCCTCCATGCCTGACGGCAAAGGTGGGTTTTGAGGAGTTTACGGAAGGCAGGAAGAGTAGGGGCAGTTCTGATCTCCGGGGGGAGTTGGTTCCAGAGAGTCGGTGCCGCCACAGAGAAGGCTCTCCCCCTGGGGCCCGCCAACCGACATTGTTTAGTTGACGGGACCCGGAGGAGGCCCACTCTGTGGGACCTAATCGGTCGCTGGGATTTGTGCGGCAGAAGGCGGCGTCGGAGGTATTCTGGTCCGATGCCATGAAGGGCTTTAAAGGTCATAACCAACACTTTGAATTGTGACCGGAAACTGATCGTCAGCTAATGCAGACTGCGTAGTGATGGTGAAACATGGGCATACCTGGGTAAGCCCATGACTGCTCTCGCAGCTGCATTCTGCACGATCTGAAGTTTCTGAACACTTTTCAAAGGTAGCCCCATGTAGAGAGCATTACAGTAGTCGAACCTCGAGGTGATGAGGGCATGAGTGACTGTGAGCAATGAGTCCCGGTCCAGATAGGGCCGCAACTGGTGCACCAGGCGAACCTGGGCAAACGCCCCCCTCGCCACAGCTGAGAGATGGTTTTCTAATGTGAGCTGTGGATCGAGGAGGACGCCCAAGTTGCGGACCCTCTCTGAGGGGTCAGTAATTCCCCCCCCAGAGTAATGGACGGACAGATGGGATTGTCCTTGGGAGGCAGAACCCACAGCCACTCCATCTTATCCGGGTTGAGTTTGAGTCTGTTGACACCCATCCAGGCCCCAACAGCCTCCAGGCACCGGCACATCACTTCCACCGCTTCGTTGACTGGGCATGGGGTGGAGATGTAAAGCTGGATATCATCGGCATATTGATGATACCTCACCCCATGTCCTTGGATGATCTCACCCAGCGGTTTCATGTAGATGTTAAATAGCAAGGGGGAGAGGACCGACCCCTGAGGCACTCCACAAGGGAGAGACCTCGGAGCCAATCTCTTAACAACCATGTTATTAATTTAATAACTGTTGTGATTCACTTAACAACATCTGTAAAGAAAAGACAAAACTCACTTAACCAATGTCTCAATTAGCAGTAAGGCTCAATTTGGGGTGTATTATTTATTTATTTATTTTATTTATTCAATTTTTATGCCGCCCTTTTCCTTACATTCAGGGCGGCTTACAACATGTTAGCAATAGCACTTTTTAACAGAGCCAGCCTATTGCCCCCACAATCCGGGTCCTCATTTTACCCACCTTGGAAGGATGGAAGGCTGAGTCAACCTTGAGCCGGTGATGAGATTTGAACCGCTGACCTTCAGATCTACAGTCAGCTTCAGTGGCCTGCAGTACAGCACTCTACCTGCTACGCCACCCCGGCTCTATGTGAAGGAATAACCTTCTTCAGTGTCCAAGGACCTGTTCTTTGTCTATACCACACTTTCCAAAATTGCTGAAATTGTAAATAACTGTAGGAAACATAGGACACGGTACTTTTAAAAATCCTTGATATATAAAATGGGGAAAGGGGAAGAAGTATTAGGATTAATAGATCCCCACCCCCCTGCCTGTGTGATTTTAGCATGTGTCTATTATTATTTTGGCAAATAAATGATGATCTCATCAGCCTGTGGGAAATCAGGGATACATATCACAATGGTAATTATTTTACATAACTAGCTGGATTAAAGGTGCTAGAAAGGAAAGTATTATGCAGATACATGGATGAAAATTTGCATGTGGGTTTCTAATCATTTTCTGCAGTAATTTACTAAGAACTAATCTCAACTTTTAAGGATCACCTAATTTTCACTAGATACTTAAGAAACAACAAAAAGAAGATATCAAAAGTTCGGTTTCATGACTGGGAATCTGTTCGCAGCAATAAAACAACAGCCTGTTATTTTATGAATGGATTTTTATATTTTATGAATGGATTTTTATATTTCTATGAATGGATTTTGACCTGGTTTGTGTTTTTATAGGTTGGTTTCAAAATTTGAGTACCAAGGTAGGAAAGTCCAGCATAAAATTGTTTTTATGTTCATAAAAAGTTACAAAATCATGCTTTCACTTCTTAATTGTTCTGTTTAATCTTTCCCAAAGTTTTTTTCCCCCTAAATCATTTTGAAACAGCCAATTGGGTTGGATCAAAGCCCAGTATGTACAAGAAAAGTAAGATAGTTTTAATTAATATAATTTAAGGGACTTCAAAGCAAGAACAGCCAAGTGGAATACAACATTATTTATCTCCAGTCTACAACACAGTACTTTCAGCAGTTCCAAGAAGACTCCGCATCCATTTGCACTATTTAGGTGATCCTGAGACACATATCGAAAATAATGCAAATTATCAGCTATCTGCAAGAAGTATAAATAGCAATATCGTTTAGACTTATAGATAGCTTCACTGTGCTTTACAGCCCTCTCTAAGTGGTTTACAGAGTCAGCCTATGGCCCCCAACAATCTGGATCCTCATTTTACCCACCTCAGAAGGATGGGAGGCTGAGTCAACCTTTAGCTTGGTGAGATTCGAACTGCCAAATTGCAGGCAGTCGGCAGTCAGCAGAAGCAGTTTGCAGCACTGCATTCTAATCACTGAAGCACTGCAGCTAAATCCTTCCATTCCCCACCATCCAGTTAGAACTGAAAAAGCTTTTTGGATGAGAAGCAAAAGGTCTTCAACACCCCCCCCCCCCCCCGGAAAGTCCTCTTGAAAAAGCACCGTTGGGATAGCCATGACCTGGATGACTGAGTCTTCGGAGAGGGGCGGCATACAAATCTAATAAATTATTATTATTATTATTATTATTATTATTATTATTATTATTATTATTATTACTGTATTATTATTATTTTCAATAGACAGTCCTAAATGTATAAAATGGTCATAAGTCAGTTTTTTCAGTGCCGTTTTAACTTTGAATGGTCACTAAATGAACTCTTTTAAATTGAGGACTACCTGTTTATAAAACCCAATAATGTTTTTGACTATGCTGGTCAGGGAATTCTGGGAGTTGCAGTAGAGTAGAGTAGAGTAGAGTAGAGTAGAGTTGAGTAGTCGAGTAGAGTTGAGTAGAGTCAAGTCGAGTAGAGCAGAGTGAATAGAATAGAATATAATAGAATAGAGAATAGAATAGAGAATAGAGAATAGAGAATAGAGAATAGAGAATAGAGAATAGAGAATAGAGAATAGAGAATAGAATAGAGAATAGAATAGAGAATAGAATAGAGAATAGAGAATAGAGAATAGAGAATAGAGAATAGAGAATAGAGAATAGAGAATAGAGAATAGAGAATAGAATAGAGAATAGAGAATAGAATAGAGAATATGATATAGAATATAGAATATAGAATATAGAATAGAGAATAGAGAATAGAATAGAGAATAGAGAATAGAGAATAGAGAATAGAATAGAGAATAGAATAGAGAATAGAGAATAGAGAATAGAATAGAGAATAGAGAATAGAGAATAGAATATAGAATAGAGAATAGAGAATAGAGAATAGAGAATAGAGAATAGAATAGAGAATAGAATAGAGAATAGAATAGAGAATAGAATAGAGAATAGAGAATAGAGAATAGAGAATAGAATAGAGAATAGAGAATAGAGAATAGAGAATAGAGAATAGAGAATAGAGAATAGAGAATAGAGAATAGAGAATAGAGAATAGAGAATAGAGAATAGAGAATAGAGAATAGAGAATAGAATAGAGAATAGAGAATAGAGAATAGAGAATAGAATAGAATAGAAAAAACTTTATTGTAACTTAGAATGTACACTATGCATACAGCTCTCAAAGGATCATCACCTCCAATATATAGGTTTATATATGTTCATACATATGAACATGACAAAATAAATAAATACAAAACTATTCATATACCCACATATCTTATATAATGCGGAGAAACAACACAGTCTAGTTCAGATGTTTACATGTACATGAATCTTGGGAGTTTACCAGACGGATGGCATAGGGAGCAAAGCTTTTCCAGAATCTGGTAGTCCTGCTATAGATACTTCAAAATCTCCTTCCAGAAGAGAGCAACAGAAACAGACCATGAAGTGGGTCTGTGTCAGGAGTGGCTTCAAACTGATCTCGCTACTGGTTTGCTTTTTTCAGCACCGCATGGCGCTTCGTGGACATGCGCATACCCAGTGCCAAAAAAAAAATCCCCCCAAAAAACCTTAAAACAAGATGGTGACACATGCTCAGTGCTGGAAACTCAGCTTCTGCACATGCTCAGAGGAAAAAAGAAAGAAAAAATCCATTAAAAAAATCTTTTAAAAAGGTGGCAGTATCCATGGACTGGCACCGACCAAACCTACTTACCTCCTTACTTATTTATTAGATTTCTATGATGCCCTTCTCTGCAGATGCAGGGTGGCTCACAAAGTACAAAAATAAAGTGTGTAAGAAATCTAAGAAGTCATTAGATTCACCCTATTAAATTACGCATTGGCTGGAGCTCGATATTAGCATTCAACAGCCACAGGCTGACTGGCAAAGATGATGTCATCATGACATCACCAGCAGGTTGCTACCAGTTTAGGTGAACTGGTTCGAATCAGGAGGAATCCACCTCTGGCGTGTGGGATCTCTCACAAGTCTTTGACCTTTAAGCACATAGCAGCCTACTACTATAAGTAGTAGTATCCTGAATACAATCCTGTGCCTATCAATCCTGGGCCTAGAAAGCTTAGAATTAAGATGCCTTAAACATGATGTAAGTATTGCCCACAAAATTATATGCAGCAACGTCCTGCCTGTCAATGACTACTTCAGCTTCAACCACAACAACACAAGAGCACATAACAGATTCAAGCTCAATATTAACTGCTCCAAACTTGACTGTAAAAAATACGACTTTAGTAATAGGATTGTTGAAGAGTGGAACTCATTACCGGACTCCGTGGTATAATCCCCTAACCCCCAACATTTTATCCTTAGACTGTCCACGGTTGACCTCTCCAGATTCCTAAGAGGTCAGTAAGGGGCGTGCATAAGTGCACTAGAGTGCCTTCCGACCCCTGTCCTATTGTCTCTCCTATATCGCATATATCTTCTCTTCTATCCCTATATCTTTCTTATATTCTCTCGATTTATTTTATCCTATATTCTCTAATTCTATTTCCTCGAAGGTGTCCTCTATTACCTTCATTGTGTATTATTGTGTATTGGACAAAATGAATAAATAAATAAAATAAAAATAAATAACAGGAAGCGAGCTTCCTATAATCTTCTTGGCTGTCCTTACCAGTCTACACATGTTAAAGTTGCCAAGGTTGAACAACACTGGGTTGTGCTATTTCTAGCCATCCATTGTTCAATACTGTAATGGTTGAACAATGGTTACCAACATTCAGTTCACTGCCATCTTTCAATCTCCATGGAATTATAAACTTGTGAAAAATTGCATGTGACCTTCACAACGTAATATCAAACAAACTATACCTCTCATAACAGAATCAAGATTTTCCTCATATGTACTGCCAAGAATAGGTGAGCAAGGAAGTGCCTCATAACGCAACCAAGAACTGCTTTGCAAAGACAGATTTGTCATGAACATGCACACATGCACACACACACACAAACATAACAATCGTATTGCTAAAGAATCAAACGTGGTTTTCAAATGCTAAACATTTCCCAGTAGTTCAGCCAGATGAATTAATAAAAACAGCACAGACATATACGTGAATCAGTGGTGGGTTGCTACCAGTTCGCTCCGGTTCGGGCGAACTGGTAGCAGCAGCACCAGGTTCTGCCCACTCATGAGGCCGTCATCACAGATGATCTGCGCATGCGCAGAATCATGCGCACACATTCACAGTTCTGAACCAGTAGCGAAGATAAGTGAAACCCACTACTACTGATGTGAATGACAGACACAGAAAACACACAGGAATACATTTTCCTAACACAGTGGTGCCTCTACTTAAGAACTTAATTCGTTCCATGACCAGGTTCTTAAGTAGAAACGTTCTTATGTAGAAGCAATTTTTCCTAAAGGAATCAATGTAAAAGCAAATAATGTGTGCAAACCCATTAGGAAAGAAATAAAAGCTTGGAATTTGCGTGGGAGGAGGAGGAGGAAGAAGAAGAGGAGGAGGACAGTCGCTGCCGAAGGAAGAAGGTGAGGTGAGGTGAATCAAAAAAATCCAAAACTTTAAGGCTTAAAAAATAAAAGAGGGACTTTGAGGCGGCAAGGAAGAGCATGCCCCTCCAATACACCCGGCGTGAGGCTGCCTCCCATACACTGCCTCCCATACACTGGCTGCTGCTGCTGCTACCTGCTGCCTCTTCCTTCCCATGCTGAAGGGCTCCCCTCTCCTCTCGCTCTGTAGCCAGCGCCTTTCCTTCACTGTGGTGACTCCTTTGCTGCCCAGAGCAAAGGGAGTGTTTCTTTTCTCTGGGCGCTGGAAGAGGTTTATTCCCTGTGCAAGCGTCCAGAGAAAGGGAAATGATTCATTCGCTCTGGATTGCCAAAACCTCCCTAAGTGCCACCAAAAGGCTCCTCTGGCGACCCAGATGGCCAGGACTAAAGGGGGAATGGCAGGAAACTGGCCGGGCCTTCGTGTAGCTCTTAAATTTCCTGGAATTTTTTTCCCGGCTCGGGTTCTTAAGTAGAAAATGGGTCTTAAGTAGAGGCAAAAAAATCTTGAACACTCGGTTCTTGTCCAGAAAAGTTCTTAAGTAGAGGCGTTCTTAAGTAGAGATACCACTGTATATTCTATCATGAACTCTGCTAATCTATATTTTGTTTTTTCAAGAGCGGGGTGTTTTGTTTTGTTTTTTGCTGAATTGAGCCCAACATTTGAGCCCATGTTGTTAAGTGAGAGCATTGTTAAGTGAATTTACACCCCATTTTTTCTTGCCACTGTTGTTCAATTACTAACAGTTATTAAGTGAATCTAGCTTACCCATTTTGACTTGGCTTGTCCAAAGGTCACGAAAGGAGATCGTGTGACCTTGGGACACTGCGACCATCATAAACATGAATCAGTTGCCAAGCATTGGAATTTGGATCACAGGACCATGAGGATGCTGCAACGGATGTTACAGATTAACAGAGTTGGAAGGGACCTTATAGGTCATCTAGTCCAACCCCCCCCCACCTGTCCAAGCAGGAGACTTCACACCATTTCTGAGAGATGGTAATCTAGTCTCTTCCTGAAAGCTTCCAGTGATAAAACTCACACATAAGTCACTTTTTTCAATGCTGTCGTAAGTCAAGGACTCACTGTGTATTAATTTTTGTGTACCAGTCTTTTTCAGAGGAGAATTGTATCCACAAAAAAAGGGGG
The DNA here is from genome assembly GCF_031021105.1 of Erythrolamprus reginae. Lineage (NCBI taxonomy): Eukaryota > Metazoa > Chordata > Lepidosauria > Squamata > Dipsadidae > Erythrolamprus > Erythrolamprus reginae. Next base: position 35,939,278 of record NC_091958.1, on the reverse strand, counting down.
TGGGGGGGGGAGATAGGACAGTGATTTTAAAGTGCAATCCATTTTAGTTTACATCCTAGTTGAGGAAGAGAAATTGAATGCAAACTTCAGAATGCCTTAATCAGCATTGTCCTAAGACAGTGATGGCAAACCTATTTTTTCTCTGGTGCCAAAATGGGGTGTGCGTGTGTGACATCATAATGCAATGCCCTCACCGGAGCATGCATGCATAACACCCCCCTCCAAGCTGCCCCCCCCATATGTGCAGGCCTCACTGAAGCCTCCAGACTTCTGGTAGGCCCATTGGACTGGTTTTCACCCTCCACAGGCTTCAGAAAAGCCTCCCAAAGCCTATGGAGGGTAGAAATGGACCCAATGGGCCTACCAGAAGTTCATTTCCAAACTTCTGGTAGGCCCATTGGATTTGCTTTCCACAATCCAAAGGCTCTGGAGACTTTCCTAAAGTCTGGAGAGGGTGAAAACTGCCTTCCCCCATAGATTCGCCATCATGGTCCTAAGATCAGCTGCGGTGGCGCAGTAGTTAGAGTGCAGTAGTGCAGGCTACTTCTGCTGCCTGCCACCTGCCTGAAATTTGGCAGATAGAATCTCACCAGGCTCAACATTGACTCAGCCTTCCATCCTTCTGAGGTTGGTAAAATGAGGACCCAGATCACCGGGGGCAAAAGGCTGGCTCTGTAAGCCTCTTAGATGGGGCTTAGAGTATTGTAAAGTGGTATATAACTCCAAGTGCTATTGTATTGCTATGAAGTCCATGTTTCTGATAACCAGTGGGGAAGACTACCCTGAAGCATTACGTACTAGTGCCAGTTTGGCCTAGCAATGAAAGTACCAGGCTAGAAACCAGGAGACTGTGAGTTCCAGTCCCACCTTAGGCATGAAATTTTAACTTTGGGCCAGTTGCCAAGAGAACATGAGTTCTAGTTTAGTATGGAAGATGGGATAAAAATGAAATAAATAAATTAGCATGTCATTATTAGCATGTCATTATTATTATTATTATTATTATTATTATTATTATTATTATTATTACAATTTGTTTAGATAGTGTTATCTGCAGAGTAATTGTCAGGGATTGGATTGAATCCTGGGTTGAAGATTCATTGGATAGCTGTAAAATCCACCATACAAATCTTATTACGACAATAAGTGTCAGGTCTAATACAACTAAACAATATTCATAAACTCTGAGATTGTTTCCATCCTCCTTCTCAATCCTCTTCAATTTGTCTTTCTTCCCTATAATTTCAAGTACTAGGCTTGCTCCAAATTCCTTTTAAATTGCCTATCAGGCAAAATGTCCACCTCTATAAACACAAGTGTGTCTAAGAACAAGCTAAACTCTGCAAATAGAGAGATGAGAGATTTTAGCTGAGTCTGCTTTAGGCATCAGCTGTGTTGTGAAGAAATGACATTATGACTATATAAAGGAGGTGTCATTTAAAAATTCCATGTTGTCCAAAACATTCCATGTATTAACACCAAAGGTGGGTTCCTCCTGGGTCGGACCGGTTCATCTGAACTGGTAGCAAACCTCTAGTGATGACACAATGATGTCACAGAACCAGTTCAGTCCGGGCCAGTCCCTGGATGCCACCATCTTTTCTAAAAAAAAAAAATTATGTTTTTTTTTTCCTTATGGACATGTGATACTACATATGTCGCCATCTTATTTTGGCCTTTCTTAATTTAATTTTATGTTTTTAAAACAATGGCACTGTGCATGGTCAAGCCCATGGGTGTAGCCGTGCAGCACAGGAGGGAGGAAACTGGCAGTGAGGTCAGTTAGAACCCACCCGATTAATACAGGAGATTTTGTGTTAGTTGTGTTAGTACATGGGGATTTTGATGTTTCGTTGTGTTTTCTGCAATCTGTATATTTGTGTATGCTTGCTTTTCCCTTAATGCAAACATTTCTACAAGCTGATTTTAATAGGAGTCTCAAACTAACAAAAATGTAGGGGGGGGGGAAAGAGTATTGAAAGTATGTATTTTGTAATTTGCTGGCAGGAGTACTACAAAACATGTTGCATTCTATTCAAATCCTTGGGAAGGAGTTGATAGGTGGGCAAAAGTGCCAAATCCAGCTTAAACATCTGGTTGACTATGTGACCAAACCTAATAATAAAAAAGTATGATAAAATTGCCAGGCTTCAAAGTGAAGCACCAAACTTTAATTCTCATCTTGATTTTGCAAAACTGTCCAACCTTAAAGACTTTCTTGAAAATAAAAAAATAGTCAGTGTCCACCGAATAGACTACTTTTTCTGAAAGACCAAACCAACCAAATTAATTAACAGGTAGTAAAGAGTTTCCTAATTATTTTCCTAAGGTCATATCTGATGGATAATTCTTGATGAAGGGAACAAACTAAGATCAATTGCAATGTCCTGTTTCCTTCTACCAAATTGCACAGCATCTACAAAGCAGGAAAAGGGGATAAATAAATTCAGGTTTTTTTTTAATGTGGGAGCAGTTCATCTTAATCCAACTAATCATGTAGATATCTGTTGGTTAACTCCCTCTTGCATACAGTTAGGTGGAAACAGGCCAAGATTCAAAAAAATTAGTGAAACACAGCTCAAGGCTTCAAGGCCTGAATACTTTAGACCAGGGATGGGTTCCACTTAATTTCCTTACTGGTTCACATTGTGCAAAACACCCGGAAATGAACCTTTGCGCATGCAAAGAAGCCTTTGTGCATGCTCAGAGGGTTTTTACAATGTATACAATAGATTAATCAGTAAACAGTCAACTACATATACTGCTCAACAATAAAAAAAAATAAAGGGAACACTTAAATAACACATCCTAGATCTGAATGAATGAAATATTCTCACTGAATACTTTGTTCTGTACAAAGTTGAATGTGCACAACAGCATGTGAAAATGATTGTCAATCAGTGTTACTTCCTTAGTGGACAGTTTGATTTCACAGAAGTTTGATTTATTTATGTTGTTCAAGTATTCCTTTATTTTTTTGAGCAGTGTATATATACAAGTCAAGCAATCATATACAAACCAGATATCACAATATACAGTTCTATAAATACAGCAGCTAACTAATAATATTCCCCTTCAGAACATATAATTCTATACACATATTAATTTAATTTAATATTTAATTCTACAATATTCCTCTCCTGCAGAACACACAGTTCTATATAACACCATAAGTATTACTTACATACATAACACATAGACCAATATTTAGCACACAGCAAGTCTATAGTAGAGTCACACAGACAACAATAGCAGAGAGTGATATCAGGGAATTACCCTTAGCAAGACCAATAGAGCAATAGAAAGCATTAGCAAGAAGAATCACAATTGCAACTAAGAGCAACACATCTGACTCCCTTTTATGGATAATTGCAGCCCTAGCCCTTAAAGTAACATTAAACTAATTCCTCCAAACATGCATTGCTGGTTAGTTCATATAATGACAAACCCAACCGGCCAAGTACGTAGTACTGACACCATAGAAAGAGGGTTTTCTTCATAGACCGCACTTGCATAGTTTTGCATGCTGCCTGCATCCCATGGATGGGGCTTTGCTTATTTGTATGGCTCAGTTTCTGGCCTGCCACATCCCAGTGCTGGGGTATAGTGGCTCCCTGCTTTAGCCCTACTGCAAATTCCCTTGATTTATGGATCCGAACTCCATAGGAAGGGTGTTAAATTCAGAGGAACCAAAGGAATAATTTTACGGAATTCCAAATAACGAATGTAAGTTAACTGACTTGGAACTTGGAGGGAGAAAATGTGCCCTGGGCTATAAATCTGCACTATGTACATTAACTATAATGTCCAGCATGGTTCTAGCTCAGAGGTTTGAGATATCATTTGTCATCTCTTGCGAAAAGGTCATTTCCACCCATTTATGGCATGCCTTTTTGCAGGCTCTGCTGGGATTGTATTTTTAATTTAAAAGGTCTGATAAACAATTACATCTTTGACTCCAAATATTGATGGTGGCTACTCAGTTGGACTGGGCTGTGAGCTCCAGGAGGATTATGGGAACAGGCAACCCACCCAGACCCCACAGAAAGACAGCCCTGGAATGAAAGACTCCCACATCTCAAAATAAACAAACAAACAAATAATAAAATCAATTGTGCAACATTCCTATACTTTGAAAACCACCCCAATACCAAGCTATTGTTTTGAAGATGTGGAATGCATTTCGCAACTGCTTTAATCTGGGACTCTGGCTCTCATTTTTTCCATAATCATTTCTAACTCAATCAATAAGGCAGAACTACACCAGTTTAATCTCGGTGAAATTTGATTTAGGTATTGACAAATGCGCAGAGAAACGATATGCAGGGCATGCATGAATCTTCACAACGGAATGTGTCTTCATATGTCAAATTTAATTTATCATTCTTTAGCCAGTTTGCATTCCTCACAATGGCACAAGGCCTAGCTTTCAAGAGAGTCCACCACCCACTCCCAGTCTTTACTTTCAGGTAGGTTTGATATGTTGTTTTCCCTTTCCCTTCCTCTTGTCCTTTCCTTCCCTTTGCTTTCCCCCTTTCCTCCCTCCCCCTTTCCCTTCCCTATTTCCATCTCCTCCTTCCCTTCCTTCCTACCTCTCTCTCTTTCCCTCCTTCCCTCCCTCCCTCCTGTGCCTTTCCTTCCCTTTCTCCTCATTTCCATCTCCTTCCCTCCCTCCCTCTTGTGCCTTCCCCTTCCCTTCCCTTCTCTTCCCTGTCCTTTCCTTTCCTTTCCTCTCCTGTCCTCTCCTCTCCTCCCCTATAAAATGGGGGGAAATTCATTTAACCTCCATCTCACTTAGCAACAGAAATTTTGGATTCAATTGTAGTCAGAGGTCGAGGTCTTCCTGTATCAAGAACAACTCTGTAAACCACAACTTGGCAGAGATGCAAGTATGTTTCCTCTTCACAAACCATGATTTATTTTTATGATAAGTATGATATAAATCCTGATTTATTTTATGTACATTTTTTAAAAGCTTTTCTGCCCTAACGTACCATAAGAGTGTACTGAAAAAAGAGCAGATACGATAGACCTCCTATGTCTTATGCTTTATGGTGGCTGAGAGTTAAATAGAAATTACCACACAATTATTAATCCTTATATATATATATAAGTAAGTTATTTTATTTTCCTGCTGAACGAATCAAATTATTTTTCGAAGAAATGGAAATGGGGTGGAATTGGTTCAGCTAATGTCTAGCAGGCGTTATTTGATTAAGTTGACAGTATGATGTGATCAATGGTTGAGCACCCACTGGGCTATCTTTTGACCCAAATTGATTTATGTAATGAATACTTGGTCTGTCTCTTGAAAGGGCCTCTTGATTTTAAACAGTAATGCTGGATAGCCGAGTGAATTTGCAAGCTCCAGAGCCATTTGCTTTCAATCCACTGAGAATAGCCGCCGAGGTAGATAAGCAAGCATAACTCAATACACTGTACTATAAATGGAAGAAAAAAAATATCACCCAGCTTTTCCAATATAGCTGTTTGATTTGATTTGTAAGCCTGATATGTGTATGTTGGTTTGTTTGTGTGTGTAAAACATGTTTTTGCTGATAATGAAAAGGAAGGGAGACTCTTCAGAGAGGGGTGGCATACAAGTCTAATAAATTATTATTATAAATTATTATTACTATAGATCTATTTGGGGCTTATTTGCCTTCATCAGGTAGCCACACCCTTACCGGGATTTGAACTCGGGGCCTCTGCCTTACAAATCCCAGTAAGGGTGTGGCTACCTGATGAAGGCAAATAAGCCCCAAATAGAACTATAGTAGTGTCCTTTCCTTTTCATTATCAGCAAAAATATGTTACACTTATAGATTATAGTTGTAGGCTATAAAAAGTTTACCTGCCTTGGAATATGGCCCCTAGTGGGCCCAAGAGGCAAAAAGGAAGCTGTATACTCATTCAATATAGCAGGGTGACTCAACAAAAAACACACACACACACACAGAGGAAACAGAGAAATGTTTGGGACAAATTATGTACAAACAGAGAAGGGTCAGGGGAGACATGATAGCAGTCTTCCAATATTTGAAGACCTGTCACAGAGAGGAAGGGGTCTGGCAGCCACTAACGGTGTGCAGTCCACTACTGCACTGGTAGCAACCCACTATGGCTCTGGAGCCTGGGGAGGGTGGAAAATAGGCCTACTGGGCCTACCAGAAGTTTGGAAATGAGCCATTTCCAGCCTCCACAGGCTTCAAGGAGGCCTGTTAGGCCCAAAACGGGGCATGGATGGGTTGTGTATTTATGCGCAGGCACGTGGATCTGCATGGGGGGTGCACATGCATGCACAGAGGGTGGGGCACTTGGGGCAGCACTGAATTATGGGTGTAGGCACAAACATGCACACTTTTGTGTGCAAACGCTTTTGGCACCTGAGTAAAAAAATAGGTTCATCATCAGTGGTATAAGGTCTCCTGCTTGAGTAGGGATTGGATTGGAGGGCCTCCAAAGGCCCCTTCCAACCCCATTACTGTTCGCCGGATCATCTACATCCCAAGAGCCGGGGTGGTACAGTGGTTAGAGTTCAGCACTGCAGGCTACTTCAGCTAACTGCTAGCTGTAGTTCAACAGTTCAAATCTCACCACCGTCTCAAGGTTGACTTAGCCTTCTTTCCTTTCCGGGTGGGTAAAATGAGGACCCAGATTATTGGAGGCAATAGACTGACTCTGTAAACCACTAAGAGAAGGCTGTAAAAGCACTATGAAGCAGCATATAGTGGTACCTCTACCTACAAACGCCTCTACTTACAAACTTTTCTAGATAAGAACTGGATTTTCAAGATTTTTTTGCCTCTTCTCAAGAACCATTTTCCACTTACAAACCTGGGCTTCCGAAACTGTAACTGGAAAAGGCAGAGAGAAGCCTCCATGGGGTCTCTATAGGAATCTCCTCGGAGGAAATAGGGCCGGAAAAGGTGGGGCCTCTCTAGGAATGTCCTAGGAGGAAACAGGCCACAAAAGGTGGGGAGAAACCTCCATGGGGCCTCTGGGAATCTCCTTGGAGGAAACTGTAACCTGGAAAGGGAGGAAGAAGCCTCCGTGGGGTCTCTCTAGGAATCTCCTGGGAGGAAACAGGGCTGGAAAAGGCGGGGAGAAACCTCTGTGGGGCCTCTCTAGGAATCTCCTGGGAGGAAAAGGGGCCAGAAAATGCAGGGATAAGTCTCCGTGGGGCCTCTCTAGGAATCTCCTGGGAGGAAACAGGGCCAGAAAAGGCAGGGAGAAACCTCTGTGGGGCCTCTAGGAATCTCCTTGGAGGAAACTGTAACCTGGAAAGGGGGAAGAAGCCTCCGTGGGGTCTCTCTAGTAATCTCCTGTGAGGAAACAGGGCTCCACCCTCCCTGTGGTTTCCCCAATCGCACACATTATTTGTTTTTACATTGATTCCTATGGGAAAAATTGCTTCTTCTTACAAACTTCTACTTAAGAGCCTGGTCATGGAATGAATTAAGTTCGTAAGTAGAGGTACCACTGTATAAGTCTAAATGCTATTGCTATTGCTATGAACTGCTCCACAGATTTCCCCCAGATGCTTTTGACACGGGTGGCCACTTCATCATTTGCATCTACAGAGGGGCAGAGAGCAAGTCAAGGTGAGATGCCAGTTTTCAAATCACGCTGTCGTGTTTACCTCCCGCCTGGGCTGGCATCTCTGGTGTTTCCTCCTGTGAACAAGACTAATGTCAAGGACCTAAAATTCCTTCCTGGGGGAGGTGTGTTTATACAGCCTACCACTGAGTCAACTTGTGAATGCCTGGCCCCCCGTGGAGAAAAACTGCCTGATTACGGCATTGAATGTTGTAAGGGAATAAAAAGTGACAACATGATGAAAACATTTCTTTGCTTGACCCGCAATGGGATCACCACATTTTTCCCCCTAACACCTCCCCCCCCCACTGTTCTTCTTTTCATTTCTCCCGACACATGCCTCAATGCAAACAAACCTTTCCTTTGTACATTTCTCTATGGGTGATCTCAGCTTTACAATCCAGGAAAATGCCAGCAGAAATAGTTAGCTCCATGCAATGAGATTGTGGAATCGCTCTTTATTTTTGGTTTCTAGAGACGCATGAATAGAAGAGTTGGATGGGACCTTGGAGGTCTTCTAGTCCAATTCTCTGCTCAAGCTGGAGACCTTATACCAGGGGTGTTGGAGTCGATTTAATTGAGGGATGCATCAGAGTTGTGTTTGATCTTGGGGTAAGGGGCATAGCCAGCTTGATGTCAATAGTGTCAGGGGTTAGGGTTAGGGTTTAGTTCTAAGGGGCAAACACTCTCTTTCTCTTTCTCTCTTGGTCTCTGGAGAAGGAAAGTTCTACAACCACTGTAAAAAAACCTAAATCACTAAAAGTGAAGGGCAGTAAAAAAAAAAAAACCTTCCCTAAAATCTGCTACTGAGAAGGTCATTTCTTTAATATGCATGAAGGGGCGCCTGAGAGACAGAAAAGAAAGTTGAGGTGCAGCTCATCTGAAGATATTGAGTTGCTCACAAACTGTAAAGCAACACTTGGAATATTGATCTTGCCCTATGACAGGCAGGAATTACCTGCGCAGGTGTGGAATGAGCACTCAGGAGCCATAACTCTCAACGTTATTTTACAGACAGGGCTCTCTTTCAACCACTGGCCTCACCAGATTTGAGAATGATCCAAATTATTAGCAACAAAGGTGTCAAACTGGATTTCTTTGACGAATGGATCAGCATTGTGTAGGTCTTCTCTGCAGGCTGTCCGGCCAGGGTGGGGGGAGAGATAAGACAGATGCCTCCTGCACTACTTTGAATAGAATAGAATAGAATTTTATTGACCAAGTGTGATTGGACACACAAGGAATTTGTCTTGGTGCATATGCTCTCAGTGTACATAAAAGAAAAAGATACATTTGTCAAGAATCATGTGGTACAACACTTAATGATTGTCACGGGGGTCAAATAAGCAATGAAGAAACAATCAATATTAATAAAAATCTTAGGATACAAGCAACAAGTTATAGTCATACAGTTCTAAGCTGGAGGAAAAGGATGATATGAATGAGGAAAAAAACTGGTAGAAATAGAAGTGCAGATTTAGTAAAAAGTCTGACAGTGTTGAGGGAATTATTTGTTGAGTAGAGTGATGGCGTTTGGGAAAAAAACTGTTCTTGTGCCTAGTTGTCTTGATGTGCAGTGCTCAGTAGCGACGATTTGAGGGTAGGAGTTGAAACAGTTTGTGTCCAGGATGCGAGGGGTCAGTAAATATTTTCACAACCCTCTTTTTGACTCATGCAGTCGACAGGTCCTCAATGGAAGGCAGGTTGGCAACAATTGTTTTTTCTGCAGTTCTGATTCTCTTCTGAAGTCTGTGTCGGTCTTGTTGGGTTGCAGAACCAAACCAGACAGTTATGGAGGTGCAGATGACAGACTCAAGGATTTCTCTGTAGAAGGACTTTGCTGGCCAAAACGGGGCTGGTTTTGGGATAAAATGGATTTTGCCTTCAAAAGTTGTGGGTGCTCCATCACTGGATGCTTTTAAGAAGAGATTGTACAACCATTGGTCTGGAATGCTATAGGGCAGTGATGGGGAACCTTTTTTGGTTCACGTGCCAAGAGGGGGTGTATGTGTGTGCTAGCATGTGCGCATGTGGCCACGCCCATTCTCTCCCTCCATTCATGTGCACCCCCAGTGCTGCCATTGCATTTGTGTACAATTTCCCTCACCACCGTGCATGCACACTGAAGCCTGGGATGGTGGAAAAAGAGCCAAATGGGCAAACCAGAAGTTCGGAAAAACAGACTTCCGGTTTGTGCATTGTATTGTTTTTCACACTCCGGAGCCTTCAGGAAGCTTCCTGAAGCCCCGGAGTGTGAAAAACAACACAATGGGCAAACAAGAAATCTGTTTTCTGAACTTCAGGTTTGCCTGTTGGGCTATATTTCATACTCCAGGGTTTCAGAATGCTTCCCTGAAGCCTCTAGAATGTGAAAAACAGCACAACGGGGAAACCAGAAGTCCATTTTCTGAATTTCTGGTTTGCCTGCAGAGTGGGATTGTATTTCACTCTGGGGCTTTAGGGAAGCTTCCATGAAGCCTCCAGAGGGTTGAAACTCCCTTCCCAAAAGCTGAAAATCAGCTGGCTAGTGCATGCATGTCCACTGGAGCTGATGTAGGGCAATGCTTCGTGCCCCTCTGATATGACTGGACCTTCCACCTGTGGCCGTTCCATCACGGCTATAGGTTCTTCTGTTGTACAGGGGATTGGACTAGAACAGTGTTTCCCAACCTTGGCAACTTGAAGATATCTGTACTTCAACTCCCAGAATTCCCCAGCCAGCGGATGCTGGCTGGGGAATTCTGGGAGTTGAAGTACAAATATCTTCAAGTTGCCAAGGTTGGGAAACACTGGACTAGAAGACCTGCAAGGTCCACACCAACTCTGTTATTCTGCTCTTCATCTTTCCGTTCTGCTCTGATACGGCTTGCACAAGATGAGCCCCGGGGTGGCGCAGCAGGTAGAGTGCTGTACTGTAGGCCACTGGAGCTGACTGTAGATCAGCAGGTCAGCGGTTCAAATCTCATCACCGGCTCAGCCTTCCATCCTTCCAAGGTGGGTAAAATGAGGACCCAGATTGTGGGGGCAATATGTTGGCTCTGTTAAGAAGTGCTGTTGCTAACATGTTATAAGCCGCCCTGAGTCTAAGAAGAAGGGCGGTATAAAAATAGAATAAATAAAATAAATGAATAAATGAGAAAAACAAAGTAAAGCACAGACCTGACATTTTCCCCTATATAGAAGACATGCCTTTACATCTTTACAAAATATGGGAAAGTTGGTACAAATGGCTCAAAAAGAAAAAAAAAATACATTAAAAAAACCTAAAAGTAAAACTAGACACTTCTTCCTTTCTTACCCAAACATAATGAAAATATAGAAACACTGCACCATAAATCAATGGAACATAAAACCCCTAAAAACGAACTCAGACCTTCCTCAGAAATATCCAAAATGAATACAAATATAGTATACAGAACTAACGAAAATAAACACACAATTCCACATACTAGACACAAATACTTAATATCAGGTTGCTTGATAGTAATAGTCAACAATATGGTCGACAAATTATGTCTTTTATATGTGCATATATCGAACACAATTGAAACTGAACATTTTATATGTTCTAAGCCGATTAGTCTATTTTTTTTTCATTTCTCTTTCTTTTTTTCTTTCTATGTTTTGTTTGTTTTGACTCCTTTTATACATAGATATTTAATAATATTTTTTTTAAAAAAATAAGAGATGCCTTTACAAACAAGATTGTCAGTATTGATGAACACCCTATATATGGAGACCACTGTAAAATCCTGATGGAGTTGAACTGAATGACTGCTGGGCTGTAAAGTTTCTTCCTCCTTTTTTCTTTTCCTATCAATTTTCATTTAATGTGATGAAAGAGGTGTTGCTTTTGAAACTATTTTCAAAGGAGGAAGGAAAAAAATCATTGGGATTCTGAAGAATAGACATATTATCCCAGGTTTCCTTGGTTATTGGGGGTAGTCAAGAGCTGCCCGAGAAGGTCCCATAGTTCACAGTCACCACTCCTTGATCAGCTGCCTTTTTATTTTCCCAGAAAGAGACATGGGTGGGTAGAACTGCCCCCTCCCAAAAATTGTGAGTCTACCTTTACAACAGTAATACCGCAGAACAATTACAGTGGTACCTCTACCTAAAAATGCCTCTAATTATGAGCTTTTCTAGATAAGAAATGGGTGTTCAAGACTTTTTTGCCTCTTCTCAAGAACCAGCCTCTCTAGGAATCTCCTGGAAGGGCCGGAAAAGGTGGGGAGAAGCCTCCATGCAGCCTCTCTAGGAATCTTCTGGGAGGAAACAGGGTTGAAAAAGGTGGGGAGAAGCCTCCATGCGGCCTCTCTAGGAATCTTCTGGGAGGAAACAGGGCCTCCACCCTCCCTGTGGTTTCCCCAATTGCACTCATTATTTGCTTTTACATTGATTCCTATGGGAAAAAGTGCTTCTACATAAACTTTTCTACTTAAGAACCTGGTCACAGAACGAATTAAGTTCATAAGTAGAGGTACCACTGTATAGTGGAAGAGAAGCAAGCACTCCACAAACTCAGAGCTGCCAATGCTGCAACATATGACAGAACATTTTGTGCTTTTATAGGCCTTACCAGCCACCTGCAGACACATCGTGGATAGCCCACAATCAGTTAGATGTCAAGGGCCTCTTTGAACATGTTTGACAAACATCATCACAGCAGATGGGATGGAATGTAGTCTGGATTCCCAGGAGGGAGGGGCTGCATTCCGGAGGACCAAGAGACACCCAAGGTTTAGATAGTTTGGTTGGAGAAGAGAGCTCCACCCCAGACAATCTCGGAGTATATCTTTAATGACACAACTGGTTTGCTTTGTCAAGATGTCTGTCTGTAGGTGATTGTATAAAAGAAAAGGCTTAGAAGAATTTTGTTCTGTTCTTCTAAGCAGTTTTCTTGATTGTTTATTTTATTTATTTTATTTATTTATTTTGTTCCTTGTCTCCTTGGTTTTTGGACCAAAAACAGTATAACAAGGTTAAACAGAAGAAGGAAAGAAAGAAAGAAAGAAAGACGGAAAGATAGATGATAGATAGATAGATAGATAGATAGATAGATAGATAGATAGATAGAAAGAAGAAGGACGGAAGGAAGGAAGAGGAAGGAAGGAAAAGGAAGAGGAAGAAGAGCAAAAGGGGATTACATTTGGGGGTTACATATTACTTTGAGTGAAGTTCCTTATCTAAAGGTGTGAGTGTGGCCCTTTAAAATTATTGTTCGCATTTCACTCTTCTGAAGCTATTCTAGGAACATAATATAGACCTGATTTGAAATTAAAACATCAAAAACATTGAATGAGTAAAGTTAACCCTGTAGATACCTTTCTTAAACAGATAGACTTAGCAAAGAAGGAGGTGACATCTCCCTCCCCCCTCTCTCTCCTCCTCCTCCCTCCCATCCCCCCCCCCTTTTCAGAATTGTGCAGCTACTGCACGTTTGGGCTAGTACATGTAAATATGTAGTCAATTATGTATTAAACTATACATTTCATTTTTGCATGGGCTGTTTTTTCTCTTTCCAACCACAAATTAATGCCAAGAGGGGACTGGGGGAGGAGGGGTAGCTATGACAGGGGCCAGAAAGAGTTTTATTCAGCCATACTAATAATGTATGTCTTACGGAATGTGAATTGGTGCTTATTTCAAGAAACACCACCATGTAACTGGAATAGCCAAACAGCTGTGATTCATAATACTGTCCAAGACTAATATAAGCAGAAAAATAAATAAGAAGAGGACGGTGTGGGGGTGTGGGGGGAGATTGTGCCTTGAAGCAAGATACAAAATGCCTCCTAACCTGATAAAACCGGTATGAGTTTGCTAATATATGGCATTTTCTCCATGTTATCAACAAAATCCCATACTTGGTATTACAAAATAGCATTTGACAATATGATTCATAAATCCTTAACATGATATACTGACCCACTGGGGGTTTCATTATTTGGATTCCTGCTTTGACTGATTGCATAAAAATGCAATCAACTCTCACTAAATCTATTAGGAACCATATTATTCTCAAAGACACTATCGCAGGTTCCTTTTATGCATGTGCATTTTTGTGCACGACAGAGAGAGACAGAGGGGCGGGGGGCATTTTGTGTGTGTGTGTGTGTGTGTGTGAGGGGAGACTGTTGAATCCCATACATATTTTAAAATGTTTATAGGGCAGGGTTTCAAACAGATATCATGGTCTCTCCTTAATCATTTCAATCTTAAAATTCTTCGATGCAAATGTGGATTGTATAATCATCCTAAAACAGCAATAGCATTTAGACTTATATACCGCTTCATAGTGCTTTTACAGCCCTCTCTAAGCGGTTTACAGAATTAGCATATCACCCCCACCAATCTGGGTCCTCATTTTACCCACCTCGGAAGGATGGAAGGATGAGTCAACCTTGAGACGGTGGTGAGATTTGAACTGCTGAACTACAGCTAGGGAGTGGACGGCATAAAAAATTGAATGAATGAATGAATGAATGAATGAATGAATGAATGAATGAATGAATGAATGAATTTTGATAATGTAACCACGGAGATGCTGCAATATTCCTAAGTGTGGGGGGAAAGGCCATTTTTCTCAGTGCCGTTGTAACTTCAAATGGTCACTAAACAAATGGGTTAAGAATTACTTGTAACATAATCAGTTAAAAAATTCTGCACCAAATAGATTGCCAACTTACATTGCTAAGATAGCAATTTATATACCACATAAAGCAGAAATCAAACCTCTGTATAATCAAGGCATGCATGTAATTAAGGCCCAAAACATCCTTTGTGCAAAACCAACTTCACTAGTTTTTCAGGCATGGATGCTTTCATAGAATAAGAGTTGGGAGGGACCTTGAAGGTCATCTAATTCAACCTCCTCTCCAGCAGGAGAGTTTCTACCATTTCAGACAAATGGCTGTCCAGTCAATTTTTGCATAAACTCAGCGATGGGGCACCCACAACCTCTGAAGGTAAGCCTTTCCGCTGGTTGCTTGTTCTCACCATTAAGCAATTTCTCCCTAGCTCTAGGTTGCTTCTCTCCTTGGTTAGTCTCCATCCATTTTTCTTTTGACCTTTGATGCTTTGAAAAATAAGTTGATCCCATCTTCTTTGTGATAGCCCCTCAAATACTGGAACACTGCTTTGCTGGTAGGACATGAACTTTTCCCAGTAAGATAACTCAGCACAACAAGGTATCACAGATTCTTTTATCACATTTCACTGTTATGATGCAATACTTCCGCAATATAATTTTTCCTATTGTGCAGGTAAAAAGAAGTTAAATCATCCCCGGCTCTACATGTTGCTTCTACATGTTGGTTTCCTTAGTGAAGAACAAGGAACCCGCTGGAATGCTCTCTGCAATCACCCCCTCATCCTGGATCAGAGCCAATAGGAATATACAGATGTGGTCACATGTAAAACTACATTACCCAGAGTGCAATTTCACTACATTTCCCCTAATGCAATGCCTTAAAGAAATATGTTTTAATACAGTCTAACTATTTCTCTCTGTGGTGACAGCACAACTGCTATTTTATCTCCCCTAGTCCTTCTTTTCACTAGACTAGACTATGAGAAATCTCCCTATTGCCATCATCTGACTCTCCAAAGACACCCTATTTATAACACTTAGGACCATCTGGAAGTGGTATAATCTCTTCCCCCATTTAACAGCAATTGGCACTGTCAGTCGTTTCCAAATAGAAACAAACATAATAATACAGAAGGCAGCAGCCAAATATAATTATCCCCCTTTTTTTCTCTTCCTTACAGGTTTTCTGTTAGGTCTGTTGCTATTTTAAGTAAAAAAAGAATAAAACAAAAGGTTGTTGATTAAGGTAGAGAATTCAGGTACATGTCACAAGGGGATAATCGCAGGACTTTCACTACTAAGTAAAGAAATTGTTAGCTCAGAATCTGCTACTCTACTGCTACTCTACTGCAGGACCAAAGGTAAAATTAAAAAGGTAAATGTTCCCCTCACATATACCTGCTAGTCATTCCTGACTCTAGGTGCTCATCTACATTTTAAAGCCAAAGAACCAGCACTGTCCAAAGACATCTCCATAGTAATGTGCTCGGCATGACTAATTACCAAAAGGACACGGAACACTTACTTTCCCACCAAAGGTTGTCCCTATTTTTCTACTTGCATTTTTTCACATGCTTTTGAACTGCTAGGTTGGCAGAAGCTGGGACAAGTAACAGATCTCACCCTGTTACGCAGTACTAGGGATTCGAATCACCAAACTGCTGACTTTTCAATTAACAAGCTCAGTGTCTTAGCCCCTGAACCACCACCTCCCTACTTAGGTCAAATTAGGAGAGTTGCCAAGAATCTTATTTACCTATTTGGGACCAGGGTTTCGGGACAATGTAGATACTTCAGTATAAAAATCAGGAAATGACTCTCATGATATAAAATGAGTGGAAGAACTATGGGGCGGAGTTAAAGAAGGGATCAGCCTAGCATCCCTACATAGTCATTGTTCTGGTTTCAGACTTCAGATAATAATTGGAATAAATGATTGCTCAATGCATCTTTGTAAAAACACAACATCTTTATTTCTCCTTTTCCTCCCATTCATACATCGGCTTTGCACGCAGTCCTTTCTTTTCTCATCTGTATCTTTAGTAGTTAAATAAATTACCTTGGTAGTAACATAAAAACATTCCACAAGTCATTCTAAAATTTATGGGCTAATCAGGGCTAGCCAGGAGTCATAAAAGCATGTAATAAATCACACATTTGTTAGTTCACACTACAGAGCGTGTCGTGAACACGTCCATTTTGGGATGACAAGATTGAACAGAACCAACTTCTTCTTCCAATCACACCCGGATGTGAGGTAACTGATTAACAAGTTCCTCACCTTCTAATATCTCTTCCCTGAAACTTGTTCTAACCTCCTCTGAGAACATCTGAAGTAAGGGTTAACCCAACTCCAGTCCTCCTCACTCGATCCTGAATGCATCTCTACGTCAATTGCCTCCTCCTTCTCTTCACTAACATTCCTTTCTATCTGTAAATCAGGCCCATCTGCCAATTCAAAATCACTCTCCACTTCGAATCTGAATAATCCTCAGGCTGAACGGCAGTATACACAACACCCACAAGCAAATAAAGTGCAATCTCCCCTTGAATTCCATTGAGCCTTACTTAATTTCTAGCAGGTGCTAACCATTATTTAGACTGATTCATGGACATAAGCCTTTCAGCAACAAATCAGTTTAATTGGACCATCATGTGTGAATCTGATCCTTCACACAAGACACATGGATTATTTTAGATAGATCATCTGAATGTGAGTGAAACATCATCTTGGAGACAGCTCACATCTTATTCGACATGCAAATTATATCTTTGTGATTCAGAAAATTATGTGAATTATGGTTCAACCAGTGGTGGGATTCAAATTGTTTTACTGCCGGTTATGTGGCCAAGGCTTGGTGGGCGTGGTTTGGTGGCCATAGTAGGGGAAGGATGCTATAAAATCCCCATTTCCACTTCAGGGCAAGGTTACTGCAAAATCCCCATTTCCTCCTGATCAGTTGGGACTCAGGAGGCAGAGAATAGATGGGGATGGGGCCAGTCAGAGGTGGTATTTACTGGTTCTCCAAACTACTACAAATTTCCCTAACAATTCTCCAGAACTGATCAGAACTTGCTGAATACCACCTCTGGGTTCAATCAATAAATCATTATTAAGTGCAATTTATAGAAACATAGAAAATTGACGGCAGAAAAAGACCTCCTGGTCCATTTAATCTGCCCTTACACTATTTCCTGTATTTTATCTTAGGATGGATATATGTTTATCCCAGGCATGTTTAAATTCAGTTACTGTGGATTTACCAACCACATCTGCTGGAAGTTTGTTCCAAGGTGAAGGTGAAGTACACTAACTATAACATAAATTATTTAAAATTAAGAATTTCTATTAAGATTATAAAAGCATAATACATCAAATATGTGAGACCATAAATATATATACAATATGATATGGATAACTGCATAAAATATAGTAAGAATAAGATAGTGAAGAGAGAATAAGAACATCTCTTTTGTTTTTAATCGTATTTATGTTTTTCTTTTCTTTGTGTTTTTCTTTTTCTTTTCCTTTTGATATGATTCATGTATATATGTAATGACATTGTAATGATGCTGTATACGTTTGTGGGGGCTTTTGGACAATAAACTTTTTCTTTAAAAAATTTCTTTTTAAGTTGCCTTTTAAAACATCCTTTGAGACAACTATGACCTGGATGACTGAGATCTTCACAAATCCTCTGGATATTTGCCAATGAAGTTACAACTGTAAGGATCTCCCATGCAATTTGGTTTAGATTGAATTGATCAAAATACAGACTATCTTTGAGAAGGAAAAAAGAAAGGGCTAAAGGACCGTGAGACAAAAAATCTAGGATAAGAGAAACTGAGATGGAAAGTTTGATAGAAAACAACCCAGTATTTATTCCCACCATTTTGAACTTAGCATTTCCTGACACCATTTCAATGAAACTGAACATCAGAAAGAATATAAAATGAGACAGGCTGAGAGAAAAGCTCTGACAAAACATACTGCCTAACTATTTCAGATATTTTATCCCTCTCAGAGAAATAAAATAAAATAAAATAAAATTGATGAAGATGCTTGGCAGAACTGTGTTATGCTTTGGGGCAAGAAAAGTAAAAATGACATTAGGAAGAGTCTAAAAGCTATGCTAAAGCCACTTCAGATATCTGAAGTATTTTGTTCTTTTTGCTTGTGTACAGCTCAGTGAGACTTCTTAAGGCACCTTCTTACAAATTTTGATGGAGAAATACAGTATATTATTGATTGGATTGCATCTCGAGTAATGTAAGAAGTACGATTTTTGCCTGCTTTAACCTGCAATGGAATTGTGGCCTAACGGAAGAGGAAGAGAGTAGCTCTTTTAGTCGTGGAGATTATAAATGCTCCTCAACTTACAACAGCTTTGTAAGCAGTGAAGGGTTGCCGTCTCCTGCCGCTACCAGTGTGTCCTGCGCGCCACTCTGTGACTCTGTGACTGTGCTCCAAGTGAGATTTTGCTTCTGTGCATATGCAGGCAAAGAGGCATGCACAGAAGGCCATTTCCCTCCTTAGACTCAGGGCAGCTTACAACATGTTAGCAACAGCACTTTTTAACAGAACCAGTATGTTGCCCTTACAATCCGGGTTCTCATTTTACCCACCTTGGAAGGATGGAAGACTGAGATTTGAAGTGCTGATCTGCAGATCTAGCAGTCAGCTTTAGTGGCCTGCAGTACTGCACTCTACCCACTGTGCCACCTCGGCTCCTATCTACAGCCAGCCAACTAGCTATCATCTATTTAAAGTATATAAAATTTTATCATAGTCTTGGCAGACAACACAAGGCACTTTTTTAAAAAAGTGTAGAGAAAAGCAAAATCTTACACCTAGGTAAGAAATACCTAAGATACACATAGAAACTGAGTGAAACCACACTCAACAGTAGCGACTGTTAAAGAGGTCTCGGCGTTTTGGTGGATAACCAACTAAATATGAGCCAACAATGTGCAGCAGCCGCTAAAAAGCCAACAAAATCTTAAACTGAGGGATACACTCCAAGACTAGGGAGGTGCTAATATCATTCTATAATGCCCTAGTTAGACCACACCTAGAGTACTGCATTCAGTTTTGGTCACCACACTATAAAAAAGACATTGAAACTCTAGAGAAAGTGCAGAAGAAGGCAACCAGAATGATAAACGGACTGGAAACCAAAACATATGAGGAAAGGTTGTTGGAATTGGGCATGCATAGTCTAGCGAAGAGGAGGTCCAGGGTGGACATGATAGCAGTATTAAGATATTTGGGGGTTTGCCACAGAGAGAAGGGGGTCACACTGTTTTCCAAAGCACTAGAGGGCCAGACAAGGAGCAATGGATGGAAGCTGACCAAGGAAAGATTCAACCTGGAAATGAAGAAGTTTCTGACGATGGGAGCAATCAATAAGTGGAATGGCTTGCCAGCGGAGGTTGTGAACGCCCCAACACTGAACACTTTCAAAAAGAAATTGGACTGCCATCTGTCTGGAGTGGTGTAGAGTCTCCTGCTGGAGCAAGGGGTTGGACTAGGTAACTTACAAGGTCCCTTCCAACTCTAATAAATGGAGTCCTCGGAGAGGGGCGGCATAGAAATCCAATAAATAAATAAATCATAGTCACTAATACATTGCTCACAGTCGCTCATACCCTCATCACCTCGAGGTTCGACTACTGCAATGCTCTCTACATGGGGTTACCTTTGAAGAGTGTTCGGAAACTTCAGATTGTGCAGAATGCATCTGCGAGAACAATCATGGGCTTCCCCAAATATGCCCATGTTACACCAACACTCCGCAGTCTGCATTGGTTGCTGATCAGTTTCCGGTCACAATTCAAAGTGTTGGTTATGACCTATAAAGCCCTTCATGGCACCGGACCAGATTATCTCTGGGACCGCCTTCTGCCGCACGAATCCCAGTGACCAGTTAGGTCCCACAGAATGCAGAATGCAGCCACAAGAGCAATCATGGGTTTTCCCAGATATGCCCATGTCCCGTCAACACTCCTTGGCTTGCACTGGCTGCCGATCAATTTCCGGTCACAATTCAAAGTGTTGGTAATGACCTATAAAGCCTTACATGGCATCAGACCAGAATACATTCGGAACCATCTTCTGCCACACAAATCCCTACGACCGGTAAGGCCTTCTTGGGTCCCATTGACTAAGCTGGTGGGCCCCAGGGGAAAAGCCTTCTCTGTGGCAGCCCCAGCCCTCTAGAATCAACTCCCCCCAGAGATCAGAACCACCCCCACCCTCCTTGCCTTTTGTAAGCTACTGAAGACCCACCTCTGGCATCAGGCATGGGGAAATTGAGATACCCCTGGGCTTATATCGTTTATGTATGGTATGATTGTGTTGCATGGTTATAACCCTGCTGCCCTGTTCAAAACCACTATACACTTGTACTGTTTTTGAGTCTGTGTGACTCGAACCGAAAATTCTTTATTTTAAGTGCTTATATTTGGTCAATTTGAAAACTCACAGACTCAAAACATAACAGCAGGGTTAATAATGGGTTTTTAGATATCTTTTAATATATTGGATTTCTCACATTGTTGTTTTTGTTGTGAGCCGCTCCAAGTCTCCGGAGAGGGGTGGCATACAAATCTAATAAATTATTAAATTATTATAATATAAATGAATGAATGAATGAATAAATAATATTTTTTTAAAAAAAAAAATAAATCTAATTTTTGTATGAATGAGTGGCCCTTAGATTATGCAAGGATTGCTCTTGTTTTTCCCTATGCTGGATTGTGCATTGCTACCCAGATGTTGGAATCAGGACCAGCAATTATTAAAAATGGCTAGGAGAAAGGAATAAAATAATATTTTTTTAAAGAAGCCGTAGTCAATGAAATCAAATCAGTAGAGGTAAATTCAATTTCAGAATGGGTGCTTGGAAAGAAAAAAGAGTTGTTTGTGTCTCTAAAATACACACTTATTGTAGTTCATTGAATAGCATCACAGTTAATTTATTTGCATGCAGTGTTGTGGCACAAAAGAAATTATTAAAGCAGTTCATAAAATTGAAATGTACGCATTCCCCTTTTGGCAATAGTTATTTGTCCTATATTGCAGTGTGAACATTAGAACCTCCTTGGTAAATTGGGATCTTTAATACTCATCTCTCTTTTCCTTCTTTCTTTTTCCAGAATAATTGGTCTATCATTAGAACGTATAATTTCATAATAGAGAGAGGGAGAGACACAGAGAGAGTTTCTTTGCAATATGGTTGATAGCAATACAGATTTTCATACATAAAGTTAATAGAAGGAACTTCTTATATGGACACCCACATGATTATCCCAAATGTGCTTTCCCTATGAACACTGAAAGGACCTTGGAGGTCTTCTAGTCTAACCCTCTGCTAAAGCAGAAGATCTTATACCATTCCAGACAAGTGGCTGTCCAATTTCTTCTTAAAAGTGTCCAGTGATGGAACACCCAAAACTTCTGAAAGTAATCTATTCCATTAATTGTTCTCTGTGGTAGTTTTATAATGTTATTGCCTTCCTGCTTATTATAATTATCCATTGTCTCTATTATATATATATATATATATATATATATATATATATATATATATATATATATATATATATATATATATATATATATCTTCTTACCTACCTGCCTGCCTGCTTGCCTACAATATCTATCTATCTATCTATCTATCTATCTATCTATCTATCTATCTATCTATCATCTATCCATCCACCCATCCATCCATCCACCCTTCCATCCATCCATCCATCCATCCATCCATCCATCCATCCATCCATCCATCCATCCATCCACCAATCCATCCATTCATGTGTATATTTAGTAAGTTCTATATGCTTTTAGCATATTCTACTTGGCTCTTATTCATTTGGTTTGTTTGTGTGTGTCAGTGATCTACCTCAACGCACATTTCCCTGAAGATAAAATTGTGTGTAATCTCCGCATTTGCTTCATTAGATGGTCACTCTCAAGGATGTACACATTTTAAAATCCGTTTCTTCCTTTTTATGATCTTCTGAGAGAGATTGACGATGACGATGATGATGAAGAAGCAGAAAAATCAGCAGAAGCAGAATCAGGAGAAGAAGCAGAAGAAGCAGAAGAAGCAGAAGAAGCAGAAGAAGCAGAAGAAGCAGAAGCAGCAGAAGCAGCAGAAGCAGCAGAAGCAGAAGCAGAAGCAGAAGCAGAAGCAGAAGCAGAAGCAGAAGCAGAAGCAGAAGCAGAAGCAGAAGAAGAAGAAGAAGAAGAAGAAGAAGAAGAAGAAGAAGAAGAAGAAGAAGAAGAAGAAGTTGTGAGCCACCCCGAGTCTTCGGAGAGCGGCGGCATACAAATCTAATAAATTATTATTATTATTATTATTATTATTATTATTATTATTATTATTATTATTATGAGAGACAGACAGTCTAACCCAGGGATAGGCAAAGTTGGCTCTTCTATGACGTGTGGACTTCAACTCCCAGAATTCCTGAGCTAGTGTGATTGGTGGAATTCTGGAACATGAAGTCCACACGTCATAGAAGAGCCAACTTTACCTGTCCCTGGTCTAACCAGATTGCCATTCAGTAAATTTAGTCCACGGTCCACAGAATAGTCAGTTTGAAGTATTCCTGGCTCATGGGAAGGATGGTTCCATTGTATTCCCATTGATTCATCCTCACTTGAATTAATGTGTTATTTTCTGGATTTGGACAAAGGGGAATGAGGGTCAAGGACAAAGATTATTAGATAGACAGCCTATATGTTCAGAAAAGAGAAGTTGTATGTAAAATAGTTCTATACTTTACATACTGTCGAAGAGCATCAGTGAAACAAAACAATTCTACTGGTGGGTGGACAGTTGATTGTTTGATTATGTGTCATCATAATCACATAAAAGTTGGTGTCAACCCTTTGCAATGCAGAGATAGACTTGTTCTGGCACAATTTTTCCCTGTTGAAAAAGTATGTTTTTAGAGAGATAGAAAAAAAAAAAATTCAGCTGAAATCTAAATTCCAATTTGTTTATTACTATAGAAAGACTGGAGTAGATCTGTTCATACTATTAATCTTTGACAGAGTTTTCTTTCTTTTGTGGTTGCCTTTAATCCTTTTTGCTTCTTTATTTGTTTTTGACTTTGGAAATTTAGGTTTTATGCAGACCTTATAGTGGATGGCTTTAAGTTCCATTTTCTGGACTACCCAGAGCATTTAGACTTGGGTAGGCCACAGCTGGATTTTTTATTTTTTTAAACCACTAATCAGCAAAAAGAAAGACAGGAGTTTCAATATTCAAATGTCTTCAAAGGGTTTTTATAAGGGAGGGAGGGTGGGAGAAAAGTGAGATGATATAGGAGGGGGAAGGAAGGAGGGAGGTGGAAAGGAAGGGAGGAAGGATTTCCAAGAACTATGTAAATTTCAGGAAGGTTCTTTAAAAGGGGGAGGGAGGGAGGAAAGAAGGAAAGAAGGAAGGAAAGGGGAGAATGGCATGGAGAAAGAGTGGAAGGAAGAAAAATAAATTTCAATTCTGAGTAAAAGTATTACCCTTGCCCGATTATACTGTCAGTGTCTAAATGACTTTGCAACTGACAATTTTGTTTGAATTGCAAGGAAGCTGCCCTCAGCAGGCCAATTATGAGAAGAAGAATACATTATTAGCTGAGTCAGGGCTTCCCAAGTTATCCCCTCCATATATAATGAAAAATGGAATTACCTTTCAGATAATAATCCTAGGTGAAGATCAATTTTAATTAAACTGTTATAATGTGAAGCCAAGATTCTGAGACCAGAGGCAGTTTAAGCTAGGTATTAGTGTTTTCATTCTCCAAAGTCCGTTTTAAAATTCCTCAGTCATATATTCATTCATTCATTCATAAAATCACCCAGGTGTTGGAATAGTTTCCCTTTTATACCATGAAAGAATTGCTATAGAAGAAGAGGAAATTGGTAATACACCTGAAGTCAAAACATGCTCAGATTTGAACCACTCCTCTCTCTCTGTCTCTGATCTGCTGGAGTGAGCAGCAATACTACATTCTAACCACTGTGCCACGATGGCTCACAAGTATATGTATATGTATGTACGGGCATGTGTGTGTGTTTGTGTATATACCGTGTTTCCCCGATAGTAAGACAGTGTCTTACTTTCTTTTTACTCCCAAAAGCCCCACTAGGTCTTACTTTCGGGGTATGTCTTACATACCCCCCCCCCACCGTTTCTCGCCTCCACTCACCAAATTGACAGGGTGAAGTCGGGAAGACCCAGGGAAGGTTTCTTCGGCCGCCCAGCAGCTGATCTGCTCGGCAGCGCGGCAGCAGCCCTGGCGGCGGTTCCCTCCGCTTTGACGGCGCTGGTCCGCTCGCTCGTCCCCGCAACTGACCCGCTTCCCCGACACGCGTCTGGAGGGGAGGAGCCGCTCTGCGCAGTTGGGCAGCCCTGCCTGCTGGAAAGGAGGCGGGCGAAGGAGGGCACAGCTCCGGCCGCCCGCTCGGCTCGCTTCTACAACTTCGGACCAGCGCCGTCCTTCGCCTCACATTTCCGGGTTGGCGAGCCTGGATTGTTTTTCCTGTGAGCGCTGGTCCCCGCTAAGCCTTCTGCGCCTGACTCGGCGAGGTGAGAGGGAAGAAGGAGAAGCGCAAGTGGATGCGGAGCGCCCGGGAGGCATTTATCCTTCCTTCGCTCCGCATCCACTTGTGCTTCTCCTTCTTCCCTCTCGCCTCACCGAGTCAGGCGCAGAAGGCTTAGCGCGGACCAGCGCTCACAGGAAAAACAATCCAGGCTCGCCAACCCGGAAATGCGAGGCGAAGGACGGCGCTGGTCCGAAGTTGTAGAAGCGAGCTGAGCGGGTGGCCGGAGCTGCGCCCTCCTTCGCCCGCCTCCTTTCCGGCAGGCAGGGCTGCCCAACTGCGCAGAGCGGCTCCTCCCCTCCAGACGCGTGTCGGGGAAACGGGTTGGTTGCGGGGACGAGCAAGCAGACCAGCGCCGTCAAAGCGGAGGGAACCGCCGCCAGGGCGCCGCGAACTGCTCCAACGCCTCCCTCGCTTTTAGTACTGTGTTTCCCCGAAAGTAAGACATATGTCTTACTTTCGGGGTATGGCTTATATTAGCCGACCCCCCTGAAACCCCCATATGTCTTACAGTCGGGGGGGTCTTACTATCGGGGAAACACGGTATGTGTATAATGGGCAGCCAAAATTTTTACTGCCACACTGTGGGTGTGGCTTATTTTGTGGGTATGGCTTAATGGTCATGTGACTGGGTAGGAGTGGCTTGCTGGCCATGTGACCAGGTGGGAGTGGCTTGAATGATCATCATCGTTCAAGTGAACTATTAAGTCCTCGACTTACAACCTTACCAGTGTCGCTCGCTGGAGTGATAATTTGCTTTGTGTTTCCCATGTTCTCCTTTCTCAAGCTGGGCAGTTAGGTGAACGGGTGCTGCCAGAAGCATAAATGCTGCCAGCACCGCTTCCACCCACGCCTTCTGCTTGCACCTCAGGTGGGAGGTGGCTGCATGAGGCTGGAGGGGAGCTGGGCAGGAGAGATGGAAGCTCGTCCAAGGCCAGGAAGGAGGAAAGAGGAAAAAAGCAAGCAGCGCAGACACAGTGGCAGCAGCAGCAGGGAAAAAAAGGAGAGCCGAGCAGAGACAGCCGCCGATCAGCTGGAGCTGCGCACACATCTTCATTTCCGCCACTGCTGCCCACCACTGTGTGTATATGTATATGTGTATAAATGTGTATGTGCAGGGGGGAGGTAATGTAGGCATGTATGTATGTATGCAGGTATGCAGGTATATTCTTTTGAGAGCAGGCATCAAAATTTCATTCTTTTAAAATTCAGTTTTAAAAACAAAATACAAAAACAAAGGTATCACCCATAAACATATTTACATTTTTCAATTCTGTGTCTTTGGTTTACTTTCTTTATGCATTCCAATCACTCTATTTCTTTTCCTTTCGAGTCAATTATAATTTTTTTCCCATACAGTAACAAATTATTTTTTATTGACAGTTCTGCAGTTCTAAAGTAAGTCTATTCATTGTTGCAAAGTCCAGCATTTTTTTGATGACCAAGGTTTCTCTTCTCCCTTTTCCTTCTCTCCTCTCTTCTCCTCTCCCCTCTTCTCATCTGAATAGATAAAGCCAATCCCATTAAACAGTAAACTTTGGAGTGAAAATAGGACTCATGGAATGTGTTACTTTTCTCAAGATTGCAACCCAGCCAATGACGGGCAGCAGGCGGTGTTTCCAGGTGAATAGAATAGAATAGAATAGAATTCTTTATTGGCCAGGTGTGATTGGACACACAAGGAATTTGTCTTGGTGCAGATGCTCTCAGTGTACATAAAAGAAAAAGATACATTTGTCAAGAATCATGTGGTACAACACTAATTGTCATAGGGGTCAAATAAGCAATGAAGAAACAATATTAATAAAAATCTTAGGATACAAGCAACAAGTTACAGTCATACAGTCCTAAGTGGGAGGAAACGGGTGATAGGAATGATGAGGAAAAAACCCATTAGTAACAGTAGTACAGACTTAGTAAAAAGTGTGAGTGTTGAGGGAATTATTTGTTTAGAAGAATGATGGCATTCAGGGAAAAACTGTTCTTGTGTCTAGTTGTCTTGGTGTGCAGTGCTCTTAGTGTGCGGCTCCAGTAGGAAAATCCCGGATGCGTGCGCAGCTGTGCATCCCGACGCACCCGCACATGAGATTTGGCTTCTGCTCATGCGCAGCAAACCAAAAGCGAGATTTTGGCTATTTTCGCCATTTTTTCTGCATGCGCAGAAGCAAAAGTATAGGCAAAAATAGCTGAAATCTCACTCTCGTGCGCATCCTCGCGTGATTTTTAGCTTGCTGTGCACATGCAGAAGCCACATCTCACGCTGACAGGTGTGTGCGTGTCCAATGGCGCCAGCGTGCCCGCAACAGCCTCCAAGGGAGCTCCAGTAGCAGGTAAGAAGAGTGGCCCCTCACTGAACCCAGCAGAGAAAGGAGGGCTTTCAACTTTCCAGAAGCAGCACATTTTGTACTAGTCAACCAAGGGAATGTTTCCCGTTTGTAATTTTCCTGTCCAATGTAAATCCTCTCCATTTCTGTAGATGCATGCTTCGGAGAGAAAATTTTTACTATTAGCAGTGTCAGGAAAAAAATAGCCATCGCTAACAAAGAAACAAAAACAGCTTAATTATGTATGCAGTTGTACAATTAAACTAATTGTTCATCTGCCGCAAAAACAGACATTCATTGCATTCTATATTATAATGGGGAACATGATGCTCAATTAATACTATTGTGCAGACCAATGTGCAAGTGATATAAAATGATTAGCGCTGTGCAGAAATCCCTATTTGGATTTTTTCTTTTTCAGTGTGATTTGGAGAATAAATGGGTAGGCATACACATGGAATTATAGGATTGGAAGAGATCTTGGAGGTCTTCTAGTCCAGCCCCTTTCCCAAGCAGGAGACTCTATACCAGTGATGGTGAGCCGTTTTTTCTTGGGTGCTGAAAGACCATGCACATGTGCTATCACGCATGTGTGAGTGCCCAAATCCACAATTCAATGCCTGGGGAGGGCGAAAACAGCTTCTCTCACCTACCCCCCCTCCAGGAGGCCCTCTGAAGGCTGGAAACGGCCTGTAGGCTCATATTTCTCCGTCCCCAGGCTCCAAAGGCTTCCCTGGAGCTTGGGAGGGTAAAAAGCCCTCCCCCATCCCCCTGGAGGCTCTCTGGAAGCTAAAAACGCCCTCCCAGAGCCTCTGTGAGAGACAAAAATCAGCTGGCTGGCACATACATGCATGCTGGAGTTGCGCTAGGGCAACAGATCGTGTGCTAGCAGATATGGCTTCGAGTGCCACCTGTGGCACCCATGTCATAGGTTCACCATCACTGCTCTATACCATTCTGGACAAATGCTATCCAGTCTCTTCTTCAAAACCTCCAGTAATGGAGCATCTAAAATTTCTGGAGGCAAACTATTCAACTGATTAATTGTTCTCACTATTAGGAAATTCCTCCTTAATTCTAGGTTGCTTCTCTCCTTGATTAGTCTCCATCCATTTCTTCTTTTCCAGCTTTCCGGTGCTTTGGAAAAAGTGTCCATCTTCTAGTCCTTCTTTTCAGGAGACATGCTAGGCAATCGAACCACTTCCACCTGACCTGCCTCTGTAGAATTCTGAGCATCCAGTGGCAAGATAAGGTGCCTGACACTGAGATCCTCTCTGGAGCAGCCCTGCCATCAATTCCCACCCTGCTGAAGAAAGCCCAGACACGCTGGTCAGGCCATTGCATTCCTAAACAGCTCCTGATAAGTCCTCAACTTGCAACCTTACCAGTGTCGCTCGCTGGGGTGACAATTTGCTTCGCGTTTCCCACACTCTCCTTTCTGGGCCACCCCCGCACCCCTCACATCAAGCTAGGTAGCTAGATGAACAGGTGCTGCCAGAAGCACAAATGCTGACAGCGCCGCTTCCACCCAGGCCTTCTGCTTGCACCTCAGGTGCGAGGTGGCTGCATGAGGCTGGAGGGGAGCCGGGCAGGAGAGAGGGAAGATCGCCCGAAGCCATGAAGGGGGAAAGAGGAAAAAAGTAAGGAGCGCAGCAGCAGCAAGGAAAAAAAGGGGAGCCCAGCCAAGACCAGTAATCCAGGAAGTGACAGACTCTGATCAGCTGGAGCTGTACACGCATCTTCATTTCCGCCGGTGGAATTGTGTTCCACCCTGTCCTGCCTGCTGCCCACCCCTGACTACCACACTATAGTGTGGCCCGTATCGGGTGCAACCCATTACTGTACCAGACAGATTTTCCTTCCAACATTGGCGATCGTAAGGCAAATGACCAGTAAAAAAAACTGGCAACAGGAGAAAGTGCCTGAGCAATAAAGAGGCAGAGAACTGAGTGGTGAGGAAGAGAGCGTGAACAGCTCTTCTGGGTAGGGAAACCCTTGTCCATCAAGCTAAAGTTTTTTTTTTCAAAAATGAAGGGTCTGAATTGCTTTCAAGAAATTAATCTATTTATAGCTAGAGGCCAAATAACTCATGATGCATCATACATAATCAGCCTCTGCACTTTCAAAAATAATCAAGGAGATTAATGTTTTCTTTATTAACCTGAAGTATTTGCAATGGTGAGCTTTTTTACATTGGCCGCTTCACAGTCCCCAATAAGAAAACCTTAGGATACCCAAAGGATATTTTGGATGGCATTTTAGTGTTTCTAGAGTAAGAGAAGGGAAAGAAGGGAAAAAAGGGAAAAAAGAAAAAGAAAAGAAGGGAGAGGAAGGGAAAGGGAAGGGAAGGAAAGGAAGGGAGGGGGGAAGGGAAGAGAGGGGAGGGAAGAGGAGGGGAGGGAATAAAGGAAAGGAAAGGAAAGGAAAGAGCAATCAGACCCCAACCAGTGGGAATTATTTTTTTGCAAATACTTCCAAGGTTGAAATGATTCTACAACTTTAATATCAACTTGCAGTATCTTTGCTGAATCGGAGAGTTTATTATCATACTTCTTTGTAACTGCTGTACACTTATTGTCTAGCTCACACATGCCAAACTAACATGTGTCACTGTAGTTTGTTAAATCAATATAACTACTGACACATCATGCTACACTTATGGTTTATATACCATAGTGATTGGATTCACTTACGTGCTAATCAGGGGTGGATTGCTCCTGTCAATGCTATTGGTGCATTGCGCGCACAGCTTTGGGTGTCTTCCAGGCGTGCACATCCCAGCGTGTTTTTGTTTCTGCACATGCGCAGGAAGCAAAATTTTGCAAGGGGACACACGTGCATGCAAACCTTTGGTGATTTTCTTGCTTCCATGCATGCGCAGAATCCATTTCCCTCCCTCCTCCCTTCCTCCCTTCCTTCTTTCCCTTCCTTTCCCTTCTTTCTTCCCGTCTTATTTTTCCTTCCTTGCTCTCTTCCCATCTTCTCTACCTCCCTTCCTCCTTTTCCTTCCCTTTCCTTCCCTTTTCATTTCCTTCTCCTTCTTTCCTTCCTTCCTTCCTCCCTCCCTTCCCTTCCTTCTTCCTTCCTCTCTAATAAAAATGCCCTGATGGCCTTAAGTGCGAGGACCAGTTGTAAGTAACCTTTTTTTCTTTAATGCCATTGTAAATTTCAACAGCCACTGAACAAATGTTGATAATTTTCTGCATGATAGTTGTGGCATCTTACATTAAAAACTGTAAGCTTGGATACATTTCCCAAAAGAATGAATGAAGAAGTTATAAAGAACTCTGAGATTCAAACTTCTTCAGAGCGGGGGGGGGGAAAAACCCTTTCAGGTAATATGAGGACCAATATTTGAAACTCATTTCTCAATCTCCTTTCTTGTAATTTGAACCCATTGATTCAGGTTGTAGTTTCTAGAACCCGCGGAAAACAAAATAGCTCCATTATCTCTCTGACAGCCCTTCCAATATCATGTCACTGCTTAATCCTCTCTTTTCCAGGACAAATAGCACGTCAATCAACTTATCTTTATCATCCAAAGCTAATGCTGTAGCTAAACTAAGGCTTCAACAAAATTAAAATGTCACCCCAATTTATTTATTTATTTGTTTGTTTCTTTGTTTGTTTGTTTATTTATTTTATTTCTTTGTCAATCAAGTATACGATAGTAGTTTATACAAACATAACATAGAAAGTAATGATAAAAGAAGATAATAGGAGAGTAGGACAGGGACAGTAGGCACAATGGTTTGCTTATACACTTAGAAAAGGGGAGAGGTCAACTGTAGATAATCTAAGGTTGAAGATTTTGGGGAAGAAACCACAGAGTCCAGTAGTGCATTCCAGACTTTGAATCCTCTATTGCTGAAGTCGTATTTTCTGCAGTGTAGTTTGGAGCGGTTTAAATTTATTTTGAATCTATTACGTGCTCATGTGTTGTTGTGATTAAAGGTGAAGTAGTCATTAATAGGAAGGACATTTTGATATATGATTTTGTGAACTAGATTAGTTCAGAGGCGACATAGTTGTAAATTGTCTAATTTCAGTATTTCAAGTCTGGTGGAGTAAGGAAGGAGGAGTGAAGGACTCTTCTTGTGAAATATTTCTGGACCCTCTAGATCAGACCTCGGCAAGGGGCGGCCCTCAGGCTGCATCCAGCCTGTCCACTGTCTGTGACCGGCCCGCCCACTATCCAGGCCTTGGAGGTCAGGGTCCACTCCAGTGCGAGGATGAAAGAGCTCACCATGTCTGCCGGGACTCCTACAGTACCTGCTTTCCTGGTGAATCATGAGAAAAGCAGGAACCGGAGGAGTCCTGGCAGATGCGGTGAGCTCTTTCATCCTCGCATTGGAGCAGACCCCGACCTCCTACCAAGAGCGGCTGAGCACAGAAACCACGCAAACACTGCAGCGCAGTGACTGTGGTGCACCGTGTTGCCGTAAAGCAAACAATTAGTCTGTAGAGTGGGTCTGGGTGTTTAGGTCACGCCAGGGTCTGGGTCTTTACAGTATTGGGTAGAACTGAGTTAATTATATTAGTCCAGTCCTCTAAAACCATTCCAATTTCTCATGCGGTCCCATGGCAAAATTAATTGCCCACCCCTGCTCTAGATTGTATTAATGTCAGATATGTAATGGGGAACCCATAGAGGTGAGCTGTATTCTAGAATTGGTCTGACAAATGTAAGCTCTGGTTAGCAGTTTGATGTTACCAGAGAAAAAGCTACGGAAGATTAGATTAACAACTCTTAATGCTTTTTTTGGCAATGTTCTTACAGTGGGCTCTAGCAGTTAGGTCATTGGATATGAGTACTCCAAGGTCTTTGACAGAGTGAGGGTCGTCTACAAGTTTATTTCCACCAAGTTTATATTTAGTATTCTGATTCTTTTTACCAATGTGTAAGACAGAGCATTTACTGGTTGAGATTTGAAGTTGCCAGTTGTGTAACTCTTTTCAGGTGGAGAAATCAAGGTGGCAATTTTCAGCATTTTCTCCCAAGCAAAGGATAAATACTTTTTTAAAAAGAAAACAAAAATGTTCACCACTGTAGGGATCCTTTTAAAAATAAAAAACAAGCAATGATGAAAGTCTAAATCAAAATCCCAGCAGGTTGCTTCGCCCAGTGGCTAGAAAAAGAGGCTTTGAGAAGATGCAGCATTTTTGTTTTTATACTCCCAGAGACATTGCGGATTTTCTTCCTTTTTCTTTTCTTTTCTTTTAAAGAAAAACCAAGGCGTATAAGAAAGATGCCCCAAGTATCTTAATGCTCTTTGGTAAATTTGAATTAACATTGACATCGAATGCAGACTCCATATTTTATTTTAAATCGCTGCGAAAATGTTTGTGTTCCTCCAGCTACAAGGCTGTTAAGAATTGCTGTTTCTCGTATCCTCATTTCAAAGCATTGCAGATCAAGGTCAAACAAAACTTGAAGGCATGAGTTTTAGAGCCCCTAACAAAACAAAACCAGTTGAACACACGCCCATCCCCTGGGAAAATAATGAAAGAGAGTCTTTAAGGAGAGTTTAGAGGCCGATTTAGCCTTGAGAAAAGAGACAATTCCCTCGGCGGAACAGATGTCACATAGAAAGAGGCTGTGACTTCTCTCTCGTTCCAGGGTGCAGGACATGGACTAATGGTTTTAAGTCACAGATCCTGGAAGCTAGAAAATAATGGCAAGATTCTGTTACAAATAGTGGTGGGATTCAAAAAATTTAGCAAGCAGTTCTCTGCCCTAATGACTAGAAAGGTAGGTGTATCCATAGGGTAAAGTGACCAGATTTTAACATTGGTAAAGAGGGACACCATTGATGGGTGTGAGTTGAGGTTCTTGATTAAATATTTAGTTTGTATGGAGCAAAAAAAAAGTATTTATTTTTCTCTCTATCTCTCTTTCTCTCTCTCTCCCTATCTCTCCCTCCTTCTTTCTTTCTCTCTCTCCCTTCCTTCCTTTCTTTCTCTCTCTCTGTCCCTCTTTCTTTCTCTCTTCCTTACTTCCTCTCTCTTTTATTCTCTCTCCCTCCTTCCATCCCCCTCGCTCTCTTTCTCTCTCTCTATCTTCCTCCCTCCCTTTCTATTTCTCTCTTTCTTTCTCTCTCTCTCTCCCTCTCTCTTTCTTTTTCTTTCTCTCTCTCACTTCCTTCCTCTCTTTTCTCTCTCTCTCTTTCTCTCTTCCACTCTCCCTGTATCTTTCTCTTTTTCTCTCTCTCTTTCTCCTTCCCCCCTTACTCTGTTTCTCTCTCTCACTCACTCACTCTCTCTCTCTTCCTCCTCCCTCCCCCATCATTTCAACAAGGCCAGGCTCAGCAAAGGGGCAAAATCAAGTCCGTTTTAAGGTTGCAGGATGTGAGATGAATTATCAAAAAGCAGGACTGTCCCGCCAAAAGCGGGATGTCTGGTCACCTAACATAGTTGGTTTGGCCATGGTGTGTGACAGGAAGCACTCAGCCTCCCTGTAGCCTCCTGGGAGTGAAAGCAGGCCATGAAGGGGGTGCCATACCTTCCACTGTCCTGTTTTTGGCATTGTAGGCCTACCTGCACTTACCTGGGAGCCAAAATAGGACACATGGAGACTTCTGGAAGGGGCAGGGAGGGAAACTTTGCACAGGTTCATCTAGTGCACCAATTGGGACCCTACGTGGATCAGGAGGCTCTTCTCATGGTCACTCATGCCCTTATCACCTCATGGTTAGATTATTGCAACGTGCTCTATATGGGGCTACCCTTGAAGAGCGTTCAGAGGCAACAGCTGGCCCAGAATGCAGCTGCATGAGCTGTTGTGTATGCATCTAGGTACACCCACATTAGACCAATTCTCTACCGAGTGCACTGGCTTTCGATTGGTCTCCGGATGCAATTCAAGGTGTTGGTCATTATCTTTGAAGTCCTACATGGCTTAGGGCCAGACTATCTTCAAGACCGCCTTCTACCACATAGTTCCTAGTGACCGATAAGGGTCTTCTCTGGATCCCGTCAGCTAAACTGTGTTGGTTGGCGGGCATGTGGGGGATGGCCTTCTCTGTGTCTGCTCCGACTCTTTGGAACCAGCTACATTTGAAGATCTGAACTGCCCCCACCCTACTGGCCTTCAAGAATGGTGTAAAGACCTCGCTTTTCCAGCAGGCCTGGGATCATTGATCTGATGATATACCATCAGGATCCGGTCATTAATGACATGCATGGTTTTTGTAGCTGTTTTAATTGTTTTTAATTGTTGATTTTAATTGTGTTTAACTGTTTTTAAGGGGGTTTCATATTACATTGTATGTGTTATTTTGGGGTTGTGAGCTGCCCAAAGTCTCTTGGGAGTTGGGTTGCATATAAATCCAAATAAATAAATAAAATAATTGGGGTCGGAACAGCCAGCAATTTAACTACCAGTTTGCCTAAACCGGCTCGAACCGGCTGAATCCCACCACTGGTTACAGCCCATCTCATTAAAGTATTGCTTTAGTTTTCTAGTTTTGCAGGGAGCGAGACCACAGCTGTGATAAGGGTATCTGTAAGAGGGATTTAAAGGCCTTGGGAATGGATATTAACAGCTGGGAAACCTTGACCTCTAATCATTCAGCTTGGAGGCTAAAGACGCAACATGACCTTCTCCATTTTGAAGAGACACTTGTCCAGCAGGCTGAGGCAATCCTGGAACCAGCAAAATCTAGGGGCCAGGCAGTGGACAGAATGGATCTGCCTTCAGTGTGGAAGGGATTACCACTCTCAGATTGGCCTTTTTACCCACACTAGGTGCTGCTTTATGAACTCTTTCCAGAGTACGATATCACAATCTTTCAAGAGTGAAGGTTGCCAATGCCAATGCAATAGTGTTCTATAGAAGAAAATATTTTTAGCTCAGGAACAAGCTGTAGAGTCCTCAGTGCTGTCAGAGCTTGGTTGTTTTCTTGGAGAAGTTTCACAACCCAACTAGGTAACATCAGTCTAGAAGGGCTTGTGGATCTGACATCATTGGGCTTCATCAGTTGGATTGACATCAGTTGGGCCTGATTGGGCTTCATTTCCTCATTGGGCTTCATTTTCTCATACTACAGTGAATTAGGGAAGGACCAGCCTACCAGAGATTCAGCAGGTTCTGTCGAATTGTGGAGAATTGGTAGCAGAAATTTTGAGTAGTTCAGAGAAGCGATAAATACCACCTCTGACTGGTCCTGCCCCCATCTATTCTCTGCTTCCAGCATCCCAACTGATTGTGAGGAAATGGGTATTTTTAAAGAAACCTTTCCCTGAAGTTGGGTGGGAATGGAGATTTTACAATATCCTTCACCTGCCACACCCACCAAGCCACACCACACCCACCAAGTCATGCTAACAGAACTGGTAGTAAAAAAAATGAATGCCACCACTGTAGCCTACCCTCACATAGCTCAGTTTCCCTTTCCCCATCAGGCTGTCAAGCCACAATGATTGAGGACTGCTGGTTAGAGTTAGAGTTAGGGGTTGGGTTAGGTTAGGGTTAAAGTATGGATTAGACTTCTTTCCATTCAGATCTTTCATGACCAGCCTCAATAATGTAATTGCTCCCTTCATCTTCATCTTTTAATTCTAAATAATTATGGCTTGTCATGCAGTCAGCCAGATGTTCATTATACAGTGGTACCTCTACTTACAAACTTAATTCATTCTGTGACCAGGTTCTTAAATAGAAATGTTTGTAAGAAGAAGCAATTTTTCCCATAGGAATCAATGTAAAAGCAAATAATGCATGTGATTGGGGAAACCACAGGGAGGGTAGAGGCCCTGTTTCCTCCCAGGAGATTCCTAGAGAGGCCCCACAGAGGATTCTCTCCACCTTTTCTGGCCCTGTTTCCACCCAGGAGATTCCTAGAAAGGCCCCACAGAGGCTTCTCCCTGCCTTTTCTGGCCCTCTTTCCTCCCAGGAGATTCCTAGAGAAGCCCCATGGAGGCTTCTCCCCACCTTTTCCGGCCCTGTTTCCTCCCAGGAGATTTCTAGAGAGGCCCACAGAGGCTTCTCCCTGCCTTTTCCAGTTACAGTTTCAGAGCCTCAGGTTTATAAGTGGAAAGTGGTTCTTGAGAAGAGGCAAAAATATCTTGAACATCCAGTTCTTATCTAGAAAAGTTTGCAAGTAGAGGCATTCTTATGTAGAGGTACCTTTGTATAGATCAAACTTCAAATGACTATCTGCACATTTTTTTTGTCTTTACAGAAAATATATTGGGCAAGAACAACTCAATAGTGGTATTTACATTTTCCTAAAGACAACTATTTTCTTGTTGATTTTTTTTTAAAAAAACCCATCTCCAGTCTATTGTGAGTCAGTTGAGGGCAGAATTGACCTCACCATTTATATCCACACCAGAGAATTCAATGTGACCCATTTAAGAAGCCAACTAAATAGTTTGGGGAAAACTAAATAGTTGGGGGAAAGATCAGAAGCAACGTGAGGAAATATTATTTTACTGAAAGAGTAGTAGATGCTTGGAACAAACTTCCAGCCGACGTGGTTGGTAAATCCACAGTAACTGAATTTAAACCTGCCTGGGATAAACATATATCCATCGTAAGATAATACAGGAAATAATATAAGGGCAGACTAGATGGACCAGGAGGTCTTTTTTCTGCCATCAGTCTTCTATGTTTCTATGTTTCTATGTAACTAGAATCACCCCACAAGGGTTTTGAGCCTGTTTCTTGTGTGCAGTTCCCAATTGTTGAGAATTGACAATGATTAAGACAATGATATCATGACAC
Source organism: Erythrolamprus reginae (assembly GCF_031021105.1). NCBI lineage: Eukaryota > Metazoa > Chordata > Lepidosauria > Squamata > Dipsadidae > Erythrolamprus > Erythrolamprus reginae. Next base: position 35,902,421 of record NC_091958.1, on the reverse strand, counting down.
ATAAGCTCTCACAAGGAATTACCATTATGGCAGGATGGAAGGGCTTAGTAGCTTCAAGGAGAATGAGGGTAATGCTGGAAGGAACATATACTCCCAGAAGTTTCTATTCGGCTGAAAAGGCCAAAACTGGAGTCTGAAGCTAAGAATAACCCATAAAATAGATGAGGGTAGCTAAATCAATCTAAAAGGAACTCATGAATCAAACTCAGAAGATGGCAATAGCAATAGCATTGATGGATGATCTCTGGCGGGCCCAGGACAGGGGTTTATCCTCTGTCCTGGTGCTTCTCAACCTCTCAGCGGCTTTTGATACCATCGACCATGATATGCTTCTGCGCTGGCTGGGGGGGGGGTTTGGAGTGGGAGGCACTGTTCTTCAGCGGTTCTCCTCCTACCTCTCTGGCCGGTCGCAGTCGGTGTTAGTGGGGGGTCAGAGGTCGAACTCTAGGTTGCTCTCTTCTGGGGTGCCTCAGGGGTCGGTCCTTTCCCCCCTGCTATTTAATATCTACATGAAACCCCCGGGTGAGATCATCCAAGGGCATGGGGTGAGGTATCATCAGTACGCTGATGATACCCAGCTTTAAATCTCCACCCCATGTCCAGTCAGCGAAGCTGTGGAAGTGATGTTCCGGTGCCTGGAGGCTGTTAGGGTCTGGATGGGTATCAATAGACTCAAACTCAACCCTGATAAGATGGAGTGGCTGTGGGTTTTGCCCCCCAAGGACAATTCTATCTGAATGTCCATCACCCTGGGGGGGGAATTATTGACCCCCTCAGAGAGGGTCTGCAACTTGGGCGTCCTCCTCGATCCACAGCTAACATTAGAAAACCATCTTTCAGCTGTGGCGAGAGGGGTGTTTGCCCAGGTTCACCTTGTCCACCAGCTGCGGCCCTATTTGGACCAGGAGTCACTAATCACAGTCACTCATGCCCTCATCACCTCGAGGTTCAAAAATCATGGGCTTTCCTAGGTATGCCCATGTCACACCAACACTCCGTAGTCTGCATTGGTTGCCGATCAGTCTCCGGTCACAATTAAGTCTAAAATAACAATTTTACATTAAAAACCTAAAAAAAACCTTATATAAAAACATACACACAAACATTCCATACATAAAAACTACATAGGCAAGGGGAGATGTCTCAGTTCCCCCATGCCTGACGGCAGAGGTGGGTTTTAAGAAGTTTATGAAAGGCAAGGAGGGTGGGAGCAGTCCTGATCTCTGGGGGAGCTGCTTCCAGAGGGTTGGGGCTGCCACAGAGAAGGCTCTTCCCCTGGGTCCCGCCAGCCGACATTGTTTAGTCGATGGAACCCAGAGAAGGCCAACTCTGTGGGACCTAACCGGCTGCTGGGATTTGTGCGGCAGAAGGCGGTCTCGCAGATATTCTGGTCCAGTGCCATGAAGGGCTTTATAGGTTATAACCAACACTTTGAATTGTGACCGGAAACCGATCGGCAACCAATGCAGACTGCGGAGTGTTGGTGTAACATGGGCATACCTAGGGAAGCCCATGATTGCTCTCGCAGCTGCATTCTGCACGATCTGAAGTTTCTGAACACTCTTCAAAGATAGCCCCATGTAGAGAGCGTTACAGTAGTCGAGCCTCGAGGTGATGAAGGCATGAGTGACTGTGAGTCCCGGTCCAAGTAGGGCTGCAACTGGTGCACCAGGGAAACCTGGGCAAACGCCCCCCTCGCCACAACTGAAAGATATTTCTCTAATGTGAGCTGTGGATCAAGGAGGATGCCCAAGTTGCGGACCCTCTCTGAGGGGGTCAATAATTCCCCCTCCAGAGTGATGGATGGACAGATAGAATTGTCCTTGGGAGGCAAAACCCACAGCCACTCCATCTTATCAGGGTTGAGTTTGAGTCTGTTCAATATTCTATTCTGTTCTGTTCTGTTCTACTCTACTCTATACTTCATTCCAATATTCTATCCTATCCTATTCCATTCCATTCCACTCCACCCCACCCCACCCCACTCCACCCTACTCTACTCTACTCTTCCTTCCAATATTCTGTTCTTCACTCCAATATTCTATTCTATTCTATCTATTCTATTCTATTCTATTCTATTCTATTCTCTTCTAGTCTAGTCTAGTCTAGTCTAGTCTAGTCTAGTCTCATTTAGTTTTGTCGCTAGGATAAGCCCCAGATGTTTCTATAAAATTATCAGGAGTCAAACTCAAATGAGATTTCACTTACTTTTAATTGAATTATGAGACTGTACTTTTGTGGCAGCTTCTGCAAGTTTGTTTTGTTTTGGGTGGATTTTATCATAATTTCATCCTGTCTTGCACTCATTTAGCTGCCTTCATGGTAATCTATTGCTTCACTCAGGTTTCTGGATTGTTACATTATAAAATGTAATAGCTTTTTTTTAATGGGGCTTTGTTTTCTAAGCTACCTTAATTATTTTGCACATGAGCAGAAAAGGAAAATGGAATTAGGAAAATAGAAATTTAAGAAGCTGCTTAATACCAAGTTGGTTCATTATTTTGCTGAGCTCAATATTGCATAATATTTTAGAACTCTGGCAGACTTTCATAATTTTCGGCAGAATTCCCATTTTGCATGGAAATCTAAATTCTCTGATCCAAGACAATTGCACCGAAGAAAAAAAATCAATACATAAGACAACAGGAAAGAAAACTGTTACTAACAATCTAACTGCCAAACATATTTCAAATATCAAACATAAATAAGTGAACTTTCATTGTATAGTGGTACCTCCACCTAGGAACACCTCTATTTACAAACTTTTTGAGATAAGAAGCGGGTGTTCAAGATTTTTTTGCCTCTTCTCAAGAACCATTTTCCACTTACAAACCTGAGCCTCCGAAACTGTAACTGGAAAAGGCAGGGAGAAGCCTCCATGGGGCCTCTCTAGGAATCTCCTGGGAGGAAACAGGGCTAGAAAAGGTGGAGATAAGCCTCCATGGGGCCTCTCTAGGAATCTCCTGGGAGGAAACAGGGCTAGAAAAGGCGGGGAGAAGCCTCCATGGGGCCTCTCTAGGAATCTCCTGGGAGGAAACAGGGCTAGAAAAGGCGGGGAGAAGCCTCCATGGGGCCTCTCTAGGAATCTCCTGGGAGGAAACAGGGCTAGAAAAGACAGGGAGAAGCCTCTGTGAAGCCTCTCTAGGAATCTGCTGGGAGGAAACAGGGCTGGAAAAGGCAGAGAGAAGCCTCCGTGGGGCCTCTCTAGGAATCTCCTGGGAGGAAACAGGGCCTCCACCCTCCCTGTGGTTTCCCCAATCTCACACATTATTTGCTTTTACATTGATTCCTATAGGAAAATTTGCTTCTTACATACTTTTCTATTTAAGAACCTGATCACAGAATGAATTATGTTCATAAGTAGAGGTACCACTGTATATTGCATATATGTGTTTGTACATAAGCCCACTTATGTATGCGTTCCTATTCATCTTAAATTTGTCTGTCTCAGAATCTTCTTCAGCTCACAAGAAGCCTTGAGTCATGGATTTGATGACTCCAAATTTAAGCTATCAGAATCTCTCCCCTTAATCTACTGCATAACAGTGGTGGTTATAAGATGGGATGTAAGGAAAACATGTGTCGCTTCGAGAAAGGGGGCATAGAAGTCTAATAAATAAATAATAAATAAATGAATATATACTGTCTTGAGCTCTAGCTAGGAGGTTAGTCTTAGGTCTCCAAACAACCAGAGTGTAATATAAAAACCTCTAACTATGGCAGTCAATATTTTATTTATTTATTATTAGAGTTGGAAGGGCCCCCGCAGGCCATCCAGTCCAACCCCATGCTGGTGAAGGAGACCCTACATCACTGTAGTCCAATAGCAGTCCAGTGTTTTCTTGAAGATCATTAGTGTTGGAGCGTTCACCACCTCTGCAGGTGAGTCGTTCCACTGTTGATCGCTCTCACAGTCAGAAAGTTCCTCCTTATTTCCAGGTTGAATCTCTCCTTGGACAGCTTCCAACTGTTGCTCCTTGTCTGGCTCTCTGGTGCTTTTGAACATAATGTGTTCCCTTCCTCCCTGTGGCAGCCTCTCAAGTATTTCTAGACTGCTGTCATGTCCCCTCTGGACTTCCTCTTTGCTAGACTATCCATGCCCAATTCCTGCAACATTTCCTCGTATGTTTTAATTTCTAGTCCCTTGATCATTCTGGTTGCTCTCTTCTGCACTTTTTCTAGAGTATCAATATCTCTTTTGCAACGTGGTGACCAAAACTGAATGCAGTACTCCAGGTATGGTCTAACTGGGGCATTATAGAGTGGTATTAGCACCTCCCTTGTCTTGGAATGTATTCCTCTGTTAATGCAGCTTACGATTGTGTTGGCTTTTTTATCCGTCACTGCACATTGTTGGCTCATGTTCAGTTTGTTGTCCACTAAGACTCCAAGATCTCTCTCACATTCACTGCTGCTGAGAGTGTTTTTGCCCAGTTTGTATGCGTGTTTTGGGTTTTTCTTACCTAGGTATCCTAATATCAATTACCTAATATCAATTATCAATTTATTATTAAAGTCTTAGACCAGAAAAAAGAACAAATAAAAGCACTCAGTTTATATACAATTAAACATTCTAGTATATAATAATATATAACAACTAAAATCTATAATAAAACCCAGTCTGTCAATTATTAATAATAATAATAATAATAATAATAATAATAATAATAATAATTTATTAGATTTGTATGCCGCCCCTCTCCGAAGACTTGGGGCGGTCTGACATGGTCTGACTATATGATTATTGCAATCCATAAACTGTTGTAGGTTCGACGCTAAAAAAGAAATGACTGAGCAGCGCAAAGGGTTTGCCGCAATTGTCATATAACATCACTATGGTGGAAAAGAAATGTGTTTGCAACAAATCCATGGCTTTCAATACATCTACCGTGTTTCCCTGAAAATAAGACCCCTATCTTATATTCTTTTGAACCATGAAATAATTGCCATGCACTCAAAAGTCTGATTGGGCTTATTATCAGGGGATGTCTTATTTTGGGGAAAACAGGATAGACAGACAGACAGACAGACAGACAGACAGACAGACAAGACAGACAGACACTGTGTTTCCCTGAAAATAAGACCCTGTCTTATATTTTTTTGAACTCTGAAATAAGCACTTGGCCCTATTGCCATGCATTCAAAAGCCCAATTGGGCTTATTATCAGGGGATGTCTTATTTTGGGGAAAACAGAATAGAGATAGATAGATAGATAGATAGATAGATAGATAGATAGATAGATAGATAGATAGATAGATAGATAGATAGATAGATGGATGGATGATAAAAGTTAGTTGGTTGGATGGTTCGTTGGACAGACACCGTGTTTCCCCAAAAATAAGACCCTGCCTTATATTTTTTTGAACTCTGAAATAAGTGCTTGACCTTATTGCCATGCACTCAAAAGCCCAATTGGGCTTATTATCAGATGATGTCTTATTTTGGGGGGAAACATGGTATATCTTCCCACACATGAGAAGGACCTTCTCCTACCACAAATAGCAATACACACAAATACAGCCTAAGTGAAGCAACATGACACAGATTTAGAAAGGAAACCCATAATCGTAAAATATATTGAGAGGTGGATGGAATATGCTTCTACACAAGCTCTAAGGCATTGTCTTGTTCATTCTGAAATTCTTCATAACCATAGAATCCAAGTAGTGCTTTGACGACACAATCACAGTCCTAACCTTTTGACATATACAACATGACTGTAACCAACACTTTGAGGGATTGTTTTGACCATCCACTTCCATGTGCACCCTTGCAGCCACACAACCTAGGATCTTCTGTCCATCAAGTATCTATTTCTCATCCCTTGAAAATATTGTTAACTAGTTTAAACACCAGCTTTCGACAAAGTTCATTCCTTCAGTAAAAGCCCTGCTGTTCTGTTTGCATTTACTATACACTTGCACTGTTCCCGGGTCTATTTGTCCCAGACTTTTAAAAATGTTGATTTTAGCTACTGTAAGTGTTTTTTTGAATACCTATTGCATTGGTATACTAATGTGAACATGCCTGATCATAAACAAATGAAAAATGAAATGAAAAATTAATGTTTATTTATTTATTTTGCTCAGAAAAAGCCTCCCGGCCCCCCTGGGTGTTTGCTATTATGTTCGCTTTATATAGAGAGTAGGCTGCAAATTCCAAATTCCATTTTACATTTGTTTATGATCAAGCACATTCACATTAGATATTCAAAAAACCCACTTACAGTAGCTAAAATCAACCTGTTTCTTAGTCCGGGTCAAATAGACCCAGGAACAATACAAGTGTATTGTCATTGCACCCAGCAAAAACTAAGCAACCCCCCCAAAAAAAATACTCATAGAAAGAACCCCTCAAATGAGGCAAAGTCATGTAATTTCAAGTTTCAGATATGCAAGGAAATTTTTTTACAGGGTCTCAAACTTTGTTTTGGGTCAAATAGATCCAAACAGAACAGCAGGGTGATAAAGCAGAAGACAACCAGGTTCTGGTAAAACATCAAAATCCTTTCTGCTAAAATCTATGCCGGGCAGGACGTGAAGAGCGGCTGAAATTTATCCTGAATCAAATCTCAGAGTCAAAATTCATCAAATATTTGTTTCTGCTGGGACGGTCAGGCCAGTTCAATAGGTTCCTAAAATGAACACCAGGCCCAGGACTCTGTCTGCTGAGGCTTTGGAAGAACGAATAGTATATTTTAAAGGAGAAGGTTGGGGGGGGGGGGATGAAAAAACCTACTTACGGTGGCTGTGCCTGAGACAGTTTGTGCATTTGTGTCACTTGCGTTTGGTTCAGAGTGCGTCTGCGCAGGTGGGTATAGATTTAACGTGTGCTCTGTAACCGTGGTTTGCCCGGAGTAGTCGGGGGTCGGGTGAGGATGGGGGCCAGTATAGTCTCCTGGGATGCCGTTTTGAGGAGGAGCAAACTGGGCGGAGGCGTAAGGCTGGGCCATTGTTTCGGGGGGTGCAGTGGCTTCCTGATTACCCTGTGGAAACACAAAACAACAGGAGAGAAAATTGAGTGGGATTTGGCTTTGCAGAGATTAATGCTTCTTTGAAGGTGCTTCATCACATTTCTGTCCAGCTCCTCTTCCTGCTGGGACCTCAGTAGAAGGTCCATTAGTCATCCATCTGCAGGAAAGCGCTGAGCTGCCACTGCTTTTACTCACAAATAAGGTTTCCTGGGGAACCCACACAATTTTTTAACTCAGCATCTTTAGTTTCTCTTCCTCAACCCAATCCAATGGTAAAATAACATCGCTTCAATAATGTCCAATAATTACATTGTCCTTATGAGCAATAGAAATAACATTTAGACTTCTATATTGCTTCACAGTGCTTTACAGCTCTCTCTACGTGGTTTACATATTGCCCCCAACAATCGGGGTCCTCATTTTACCACTCTTGGAAGGATGGAAGACTGAGTCAACCTTGAGCCTACTGAGATTCGATCTGCCAAACTGCTGGCAGCCGGTGATCAGCAGAAGTAGCCTGCAGTACTGCACTCTAACCACTGCACCACTGAGGCTCACTGAGCAAAATTGTGTTCATAGCCCAAAGGCAAGTTAACTGCCAATTGTATAAGATTGCAGTTAACTGCATAAAAGAGGGCCAGTAATTTTGAAATTATTGGTAAAATCTTAAATCGTGTAGCGTGGGACAAACAAAGAAGAAATATAACAATCTTTCAGACAGAGTATTCATAGTGCTCCTTTTTTAAAAAAAAACCACAGGAATATGCTTTCCTATGAAACGGAAGTCAAACAATCTGATTTTGAGATTTCATTTTCTCTCTCTCTTTGCTTAGTCTAACAAATATCCAGTAGTAGCAGAATATTATGAATATACATTGTGGAATACTTAAGCATTACCAGAAAAACACAGTCTATACTGCAAAACTATCAATGAATGAGGACTCTATAGCAATCATAAAAAAATTAAAAATGAATACATTGGATTTTTTAAAGTATTTTTAAACCATGAGTACTTACAAAGGAACAAGACATCCTGCCATACTATTATTTATCACTCTTACTTAGATAATAACATTGGAATTCAAGCCCTACCCTCTGTGACACCATGTTTAGTGTGTTTTATACTTTCAGCAACTTGTATGCAAAATAAAAACTAATCTACCAAATGATGCTCGGGTATAAATCAACTAACGTTTCCATCAACACATCTCCTTAAAAATATATGAATCTGACTTTTTTCAAATGGTCCCTAAAGCGGGTTCGGAAATATGAAAGAGATGGTGTCCAGGCTTCTTGAGTCAATGGAAATTCTTATTACTGATAGATCATAGATAGATGGATGGATGGATGGATGGATGGATGGATGGATGGACGGACGGACGGACAGACAGACAGACAGATGGCAGCTAGATAGATATAGAGATATGATCGATGGGTGGGTAGGTGGATTCATGAATGGATAGAGAGAGAGATAGTTCTCTATCTCTATCATCTCTAGTACTATCTATCCATCTCATCTATCTGGACAGATGTTATAAAGGAAAATCCCAGCCTCAGTGTCTTCTTTATTTATGAAGAACACTTCTGATTCTCATGGAAGCTCTCTAGAGTGGTGAAAAAAACAGGTTGAGATAGGAAAAGAGAATTTCAGGTGGGCATTATGTTTGAAAGGATATACCATTATGCAGAATTAAACCCAGAAAAGTCTAGTCCCGTGTTTCTTAACCTTGACAACCTTGGGGACCGGCTCTCTGGAACCAACTCCCCCCGGAGATTAGAACTGCCCCTACTCTCCTTGCCTTCTGTAAACTCCTTAAAACCCACCTTTGCCGTCAGGCATGGGGGAATTGAAACATCTCCCCCTGGGCATGTTTAATTTATACATGGTATGCTTGTGTGTGTGTCTGTTAGTTTATGGGGTTTTTTAAATTTCTAAATATTTTAATTAATTGCATTATTTATGATTTGTTTCACTTGTTGTGAGCCGCCCCGAGTCTTCGGAGAGGGGTGGCATACAAATCCAAATAATAAATAAATAAATAAATAAATTGAAACTGTCACAATTCCCGGACAGTTGGGAAGCAGAAGTGTTTAACCTCTCTATGCTATCTGATGAAGGGAGCTGTTAATTTGTTAATGGCAAAGGGGCTACTAGACTTTTTCCAAGGATAAACCAGTAATTTTAAGTACAAGGCATTTTAAAAATAAACACAATCATTTAAAATACGAGCAGTTTGGGTTTCAATCAAAAAGCAAGTCAGCCCTAAACTTGATGCTAGTAGCAAGCCATATCAAGCAAACTGTAATGAAACAGGGTCAACCGTTTTATTTACAAAATGCTTTCTAATAGTAACAATAATAATTTAATATGGTTAAACAACAACAGCTGCCTACCCTGGGTTTTTCTTTTTGGGAAGGATTCCAAAAGCGAACAAAAATGCCAAATTCAATCGGCTCATTTGGCTGACTGGGCAACCAACTAGAATAATTTATTAATCTTGTATGCTGCCCAACTTTAAATGATTCTTGGTGGCTCAAAACAATCAAACAAAGAAATTACAATAAAACCAATGTTATATTTAGCTACACGGTCCCCGGCTACATTGTGTATCATCTGAAGGTTGATGCCAGACACTATATTATTGTTCGGTGTAAATCCTGTAATTTTAATTAGTCTCAATGCAATCCAAAACTGCATTAACAGAGGGATACAGTCAAGATCACCTGAGGTAATAAAGCCTGAGTAAGACCAAACCTAGAATACTGCATCCAGTTTTGGTCACCACACAATAAAAAAGATGTTGACACTCTAGAAAGAATGCAGAGAAGGCAGTGGTGAAATCCATTTTTTTAAACTACTGGTTCTACAGGCGTAGCTTGGTGGGCATGGCAGGGGAAGGACACTGAAAAATCCTCATCCCCTCCCCACTCCTTGGGGGAAGGATATTGCAAAATCTCCATTCTTGGGCCAGGCAGAGATGGTATTTACTGGTTATTATTATTATTATTATTATTATTATTATTATTATTATTATTATTATTATTATTATTTAGATTTGTATACCGCCCCTCTCCGAAGACTCGGAGAGGCTAACAACATGCAATATACAGAGTACAAAATCCAATATTAAAAACAGTACATTTAAAACCCTTCTAATAAAAAGCAATCATAAAACCCAAACAAACCATATATAAATCATAATAGCTGAAGGGTATATCAATTTCCCCATGCCTGGCGACATAGGTGGGTTTTCAGGAGCTTACGAAAGGCAAGGAGGGTGGGGGCAGTTCTGATCTCTGGGGGGAGTTGATTCCAGAGGGCCGGGTCGCCACAGAGAAGGCTCTTCCCCTGGGTCTCTCCAGACGGCATTGTTTCGTCGACAGGACCCGGAGAAGGCCAACTCTGTGGGATCTAATCAGTCACTGGGATTCGTGCGGCAGAAGGCGGTCCCGGAGTTAATCTGTTAATATAAATTGTAAGGATACAAACAACTAAGTTACAGTCATACAGTCATTAGTGGGAGGAGATGGGTGATAGGATTGTTTATTTGTACCCAGACTATCATTGTGTTGTACCTTATGATTCTTGCCAATTTTTTTTATTTTATGTATGCTGAGAGCATGTGCACCGAAGACAAATTCCTTGCATCATACTTGGCCAATAAAATTCTATTCTATTCTGTTTACATATGACTGCGATTGAGCCTAAAATTTATGTTGTTAAGGGAGACACTTGTCAAGATTGCTAAGCGAATCCCTGCAGCTGATAAACCAATAACCCGGTTGTTAAGTGGATCTGACTTCGCCATTGAATTTGCTTGTCAGATGTCAAAAGGGGATCATACAACTCTGGGATGCTGTAACTGTCATAAATGTGAACCAGCGCCTGCACTTTGCTCATACGATGGGAGGTGTGCGGTCTCTTCTCCAACCCTCTGATCTCTCTCTCTCTCTTTCTCTCTTTATTTCTCTCTTTCTCTCTCTCTCTTGCTCTCTCTCTCTCACTCACTCTCTTTCTCTCTCGAAAGGGACCAGGAAAAGGATCTTGCTGCCAGGGAACCACCAGTATAAATTTTACATGACCACGGCGCCTACCAGCATTTTGCCCAGGCCTGTTGGCAGGCAGAACAGCGTGTTGGAAAGGAGCCCTTCCCATGAAGCTCCTCCATGCAGCCGCCAGACGGGAACATCCACAGAGCACCCGCCACACCACCAATGATCCCCCAGGCAGCAGGAGCACCTGTCAAAGAAGAGGGCCGGGGTGGCAAATCCGCTGCTTGAAGCTTCCCGGACTCACCAGCTGCCTCGCTCATCCAGTCTCTCCCTCTCCCTGTGAGGGGGCGTGGCGTTGGCAGCTCAGCGATGAGCCTGGAAGGCTGAGGATCCCTCGCACCCATCGCAGCCCCCCAGCATGGAAGCTGAGCTGCTTGCCGGCTGATCCCTTCAAGTACGGCAAGCAGCTCCAATGCAATCTCCAGCCGGCGTTCAAGCCACTGGCTGGTATGTAAAAAAAATTGAGACTTTTTAAAAATCCTGCAGGATGTGGGACAAATTGGTAAAAAGCGTGACTGTCCCGCAGAAAGTGGGACATCTGGTCACCTTACACTAAAGCCTCCAAACTTCCAATAGGCCCATTGGGTCATTTTTCACCCTCCACAGGCTTCAGGAAAGCCTCCAGAATCTGTGGGTGGTGAAAAAGAAGCCTCAGAAATGAACCTCCAGTAGGCTGGTTGGGCTGTTTTTCACCCTCGTCAGGCTCGGGGAGGGCAAAACCGACCTTCCCCTGCCCTCTGGAAGGCTGAAAATCAACTGGCCAGTGCATATATGAACAGTTGAGCTGACATAAGTCAAAGCCTCATATGGCCTCCATATGCCACTTGTGGCACGCATGCCATAGGTTCACCATCACAGACTTAGAATAACTTCATTGTCCCGTTCAATGTACACTAATCAGCATACATTAAAAGGAAATTTCATTGCATAAAGATCTCAAAGAGTCTCCATTTGTATGTGTGAATTCAGAAAGAGGGGAAAAAAACCCAATCCTGAAATTTAAACCTTTCAGTATAATTTATAATAAAGATTTCCACTTCTGGGAGGGCCCATCTCTACATCTGTAGCTTCATTCTGGCCGGCACAACAGAGATTCCCATTCTGTGATGGCAAGCCTATGGCCCGCGTGCCCAAAGTGGCAGGCAGAGCCCTGTTACCCAGCACACATAGCCTTGCCCATTGCTCTTCCGGATATCTGGTGTCCATGTGCAGCCTTCACATATGCATCAGTGCTGGAAAGTGGAAGAGCTGATGTTCCATTTTTCTGGCGTGGACACGCACCCTGGACAGCTGATCATCGTGCATGCATGCACTCCAGAAACCGGAAGAGGAGCAACCTGGTGCACATGCGCCGGAAACTGTAGTTCTGTTTTCCTCTTCCGGTTCACATCCCTGACAAATACACTCCCCTTTCAGCTTCTCCATCACTGGAGGTTTGCCACCACTACTATAGAGCACCACCTTTCAGCTATGGCAAGGGGGGCGTTTGCCCAGGTTCGCCTGGTGCACCAGTTGCAGCCCTACTTGGACCGGGAGTCACTGCTCACAGTCACTCATGCCCTCATCACCTCGAGGTTCGACTACTGTAACGCTCTCTACATGGGGCTACCTTTGAAAAGTGTTCAGAAACTTCAGATCATGCAAAATGTGGCCGCGAGAGCAATCATGGACTTTCCTAGGTATGCCCATGTCACACTAACACTCCATGGCCTGTACTGGATTGCTGATCAGTTTCTGGTCACAATTCAAAATGTTGGTCAATGTTCCCTCTAATTTTTTGGGGGGGTGGGCGGAAAAGTATAGTGTCTGAGCGGCAGTCCCCTTGGGACTGGGCGGCATAGAAGTACAAACAAACAAACAAACAAACAAACAAACAAACAAATCCCTTCTTTTTTATTAAAAGAAATTAATAATAAAACAAAACCAAACTCTATTACTATTAAAACTAAAACAACCAGCAAATCCAAAAACATAACTATTAATAAAAACAGGTGAGGGCTGGGTTTTTCTTTCTCTGTTATTATTTAAGTGCTTTTACCATATGCTTTAAATCAAGAGTCACTTCTCTCTGTGTTTCTCTCTCTTTCCTGTCATTCTCTGCCTCAATCATTTTCTCATTTCTCTTCCCCCTTTTTTTATATCATTTCTCTCTCCCTCTCTCTTCCTTCCACTCCTCTCTCTCACTCTTTCTTTCTTGCTCTCTCTCACTCTCTCTTCCTTCCTATCTTCTCACTCTCTCTCACTCTCTTCCTTCCTCTCTCCTCTCACACTCTTTCTTTCTTGCTCTCTCTCACTCTCTCTTCCTTTCTATCTTCTCTCTCTCTCTTTCTCTCTCTCTCTCTCCCTTTCTTTCCTTCTCTCTTCCTTCCACTTTTTTCTCTTTGTCTCTCTCTTTTCCTTCCTTTCCCTCTTCCCCTACCACTCCCTCTCTTTCTCCCTCTCTCCCTTTATATTTATCTCTTCCTTCCTTCCTCTCTTCCTCCCTTTCTCTCTCCCTCTCATTCACTTTTCTCTCCCTTCCTTCCCTCCCTCCCACCTTCTTTCCTCTCCTCTTTCCCTCCCTCTCTTCCCCTTCTTTCTCTCCACGTCTCCAGCGGGCAGCTGGCTTTGCTGACCGGCACAAGGCTCAGGAAGGTCCTCCTGCCCCCCCCAGCCAAAAACACAACAGAGGTCTGCCACCACCAGCTTGAGCCTCCCGTCGCCTGTCATCCTGGACCTCCATTGTGTTTTCAGGGGGGAGCGGCAGGAAAGCCCTGTGCCGGCCAGGGCTTTTCAAATGCGCTGCTTTCTTGCAACTCTTTCCTGGGCAGGGGGGAGGGAGGAGGCAACCCCCCCCCCGGAAAGAGGTTCAGGAAAGCAGCGTGTTTAAAAGGCACGCTGCTTTCCCAGAAAGCCGGCTTTCTTGGCCGGCACAGGGCTTTCCCGCCACTCCCCCCGAAAACACAACGGAGGATGACAGGCAGGGCGAAGCAGGGTGGAGCTACAGGAGGCTCAAGCAGGCAGCTTCCGTGCTTTTCTTTCGGCGGAAGAGGAGGAGAGGGGGCAGATCGGGCGGGTGGGGGGCAGCACCTTCTACTGCCGGTGCCTCCCCGCCCCCCGCGGGCTGGCAGGGGGATGGGGAGCGCGTGCCTGTGGAAAAGGGTGCGCGGGGGTTATTTTGGGGTGTGCGCGTGCTCACACACACAGCTTACGGGGAACGGTGGTGTTTGGTTATGACCTATGAAGCCCTACATGGCATCGGACCAGAATATCTTTGGGACCGCCTTCTGCCGTACGAATCCCAGAGACCGATTAGGTCCCACAGAGTTGGCCTTCTCCGGGTCCCATCGACTAAACAATGTCATCTGGCGGGACCCAGGGGAAGAGCCTTCTCTGTGGCAGCCCCGACCCTCTGGAATCAACTCTCCCCAGAGATTAGGACTGCCCCCACCCTCCTTGCCTTTCAAAAGTTCCTGAAAACTCACCTATGTTGCCAGGCATGGGGAAAATGATATGTCCCTTAGCTACTATGGTTTTTATGTATGATCTGTTAGGTTGTGTTTTTGTTTTTTTTAAAAAAATAAGAGTTTTAAATTGTTCCTTTAACATTAGATTTGTACATTGTGTATTGTTGTTTTGAGCCGCTCGGAGTCCTCGGAGAGGGGTGGCATACAAATCTAATAAACTATTACTATTATTATTATTGTTGTTGTTGTTGTTGTTGATGATGATGATGATCATTTATTATCTGATAGACTTTTGCCCAGTAAACCAATCCCTGAAAGAAGGGATTACGGTAAGTGTCTGGAGAGTTGAGATTTACAGCTGTGCCTGATGCGAAGCTTGGCACCCGAAATGAATAAATGGCAGCTCTTCCCAAGTTAGCTTATGCCCTGACAATGGCTGAACCTCCAGGGTTGGTGTGCTACTTTAAAAAAACCCAAAACGACTGGAATTGAAGATCTGGTACAAACAGGACGACAGTATTAAAAGCAACTTCAAAAGGCATCTGGTCGAGTAAGAAATTGGCACTGTTCAATTTCATAACAGTGTCAGGATTGTGTCTGGGTTTGTTTTGTTTTTGTTTTTAAAAGAGGATGCAGGAACCTCTGCGCTAAAGGGGTTTCTGGCCTGGAATTTAATGAAATCCACATTTCAACTCAGAAAATATGCCTCACGTGGCAAAGGTATAAAACTTGGCGTATTGCTTTCTGTTTACAAGCCGAACGCTGCGAAATGAAAGCAAGGGAGGGAAGAGAGAAAGAACCTGGTGGGGGAAATAATCATTTCGGGATGCAAGCTTTTGGTGTGTGTGTGTGTGTGTGTGTGTGTGTGTGTGTGTGTGTATTGTATATATATAAAATCCTTCAAATCATTATGCCGATTTTTAAAAATGCCACCGTTTCAGATGTTCTGCACTGAACGCCTCCTGTCTCCAATTTATTTTATTTTTTTTCCTCCAGCACCATTTCATCTGTTACGCAAAGCTTTTCTAATTAAGAAATGGTGTGAAAAGTGTCAAAACAGAAGGAGCAATCTTGTTATGTTTGCACACAAACTGAGGGAGATAAAATGTTACTTATGTGAGGCTTAGTGTTAAGCGCACATTTGCTGAATGAGGCGGCATTTATTTATTTCTGGGGGTTGTGGGTGTGGGGAGAACTGGGAGAAGAGCAGCCCCTCCTTTCTCTTCCTGGCGGCTGAGAGTGACAAAGTCTACTCACATAATACTACTGCTATTACTAATGATAGTAATAATGAGGAGGAGGAGGAGGAAGGGGGAAAGTGATTGGAAGGGAATAAGAAGAGGAAGAGGAAGGGGAAGGAGAAGAAGGAGGAGGAGGAGGAGAGGAAGAAGGAAAAGGAAAAGGAGGAGCAGGAGGAGGAGGAGGAGGAAGGGTGAGAGGGAGGGGAAGAAGAAGAAGAGGAGGAGGAGGAGGAGACCACCAGTTTTTATTTTAATACCCTGCCTGTCTTCATTCCATTTTGTTCCTTCGGGTAGGAAATACTTTGCATTCTTAAGAGAAACACACAATCCATTCTGTAGTTAAATGAACCAAAATGCATTGTTCCCTTGGGGTAAAAGGACAAAGGAGAAAAATGCAAAAATTAAGAAGACCCCTGCTTCTCCTTGTCTCACCCTCCTTCCACCCAAAATGGGCTCACTTAGAAGTTTAGTTCTTTTTAACTGCGTTGTGGGGGAGACACATAAAAGTATATATAATCTCTCCCCCTCTTTCCCCCCCCCCCTCTCAAACAACCATACACAGGGATGAAAAACACTGTAAGGAGCTGAAGAAGATCCAAAAGCAAAGAAGACCAGGTTAATTTGGAAAAGCAACGCAAGCCCACCACCTTTTAAGCTGTGATATAAATTGTGTTCTTATAGTTCATCTTCACTGTTGCTAGGGTAGCGTTTCTCTACCCTAGCAACTTTAAGAAGTGCTGGCTGGGGAATTCTGGGAGTTGAAGTCCAGACCTCTTAAAGTTTCTAAGGTTGAGAAAGATTGTGCTAAGGGCTACATAGATAACAAAAGCAGCTAAATGTATAATTGGAGGAAACCTCTGCTGGCAATTCCTAGATAGTGTAATAATAAAAAGGTACTTTTGAGGCTGATCCAAATGTGTAAGAGAAATGATGCCTTAACAAAATATTTAAAATCACAAAAATATTCCCTATTAGCATTTAGACTTATGTACTGCTTCACAGTGCTTTACAGCCCTCTCTAAATGGTTTACAGAGAGAAAGCATGTTGCCCCCAAAAATCTGGGTCTTCATTTACCAATCCTTGAAAGATGAAACCTTGACCCTGGAGAGATTTGATCTGCCAAACTGCTGGCAGTTGATGGTCAGTAGAAGTAGCTTGCGGTGCTGCACTCTAACCACTGCACCAACGAAACTCTAATTATTGCTCCTTCCCATAATTGGAGACACTATGTTGCCCTGAAAAAAAAAGATCTTTCTCCTGGTATAGCCAACAAAGCAAGGAGAGCCCGTGACTTAGAGATTAATACAAGTGTATTAATACAAGGGTTCAAATCCCCCAAAGGGTATGGCTAGCTGATGAGAGCTAAATAGCTTGAAACAGATCTAAAAATCCCTTTATTTCTTTGTCAGTAAAAAACCTAAATTCCCTATGACCGATCAATCTGTATTTTCAGATCAGCCAGAAAAAGTGAAAACTTCCCAATGATTGTTGAAATCCTTGTATAATATGTTGCAATGATTAATTATCTTCACTACTAAATTTTTATGCTAATAAAAGATTAAATCAAAAATACAAATGAGAATAAAGATGTACCCCCCCTAACCCTCTGGTGATGTAATTTTGGCATCATGGATCCGATTCTGTCTGTGCTGGTTCTCGCTTGCTGCCATTTGTGGGTTTTTTTCCTGAATTTTTGGCTGATTTTCCTGTACAGCATTTATTCATTTCTGGGGGTTGTGGGGGTGGGGGTGGCTCTTCTGAAAGAGGAGCTTCAGCAGATTTTGCCCGAATTATGTATGCCAACCTGGTGCCAGCTTTCTCCACAGTTCATTTTGGCTTCGCCTGATGCTTTCAATGTGCCATGAAATCTAATTTCAAGGATACGAGATGGAAGGGACTTTTGGAATCCCTCCAGTCTAACAAACGTTTGATATGCACCCTGCGACACTCTCTATTGCCGCAAAAGCCCCAGTGTGCGTTTCAGTGGGGAGGAAGGTGCCCGTGGCTCTTTTCCATAGGCCTAGAATTGACCTCCTTCGCCAAGACGAAGACGAAAGCCTCTGAATTTGGGGGAATTGATAGGCACACAGGACAAAGCGTTATCTTGTGTCAATTAAAAAGATGTGATCCCCGTTTCCCCGTTTTAATAACTGGAAATGGTTATGGCCTTCTTGCGCTCTGGCAAGGGAAATGATCCTCAACCACATTTTGTATATGTCCTGCAAAGTTAAGCTATCTAATCATTATTTAAAGGACCTTTAGAGGCTCCTGCAGCTTGTCCACAGAAAGATTAAAGTTCTAATTAAATCACAGATCTGAAGGGGGGCAAAAAAAAAAAAACAGGCCGAGATACAAAGAACTCTAGAGAATACATATTTCTCATCAATCTATTCTATCATGTGCTGCCATAGGGATTCGGGATGCATTTCTTTTTAATGTAGAGATGTCTCAAAATCCCCAGGAAGGAAGAAAAAGGAAAAAGGAATATAGACAGAGAAAAACCACTAGCTCTGACATTCTGTCCACATAATAAGACAAACGAACGGGAGATGAAATCTGTCTGTGCCTGCCCCAATGTTGTATTAAATTCAACAAGACACAGCTAATTTTGCATGGGATGCTATTAAAGTGTCAATGCTTCCTTGAGGGAGGGGTCCTTTCTGGCTCCCTACAAGGAGGCACTTGTGTGCCCCCTCCTCAAGAAGCCTTCCCTGGACCCAGCTGTATTCAATAACTATCATTCGATCTCCAACCTTCCCTTCATGGGGAAGGTTGTTGAGAAGGTGGCGTCGTTCCAGCTCCAACAGTCCTTGGACAAAGCCGATTATCTGGGCGCTCAATAGTCAGGAGTCAGACCCGGCTACAGCACATAAACTGCTTTGGTCACACTGATGGATGATCTCTGGTGGGCCCGGGATAGGGGTTTATCCTCTATCCTGGTGCTTCTTGACCTTTCAGTGGCTTTCAATACTATTGATCATGGTATCCTTCTGCAACGGCTGGAGGGGTTTGGAGTGGGAGACACCGGTTTAAGGTGGTTCTCCTCCTACGTCTCTGGTCAGTTGCAGTCAGTGTTAGCAGGGGGTCAGAGGTCGACTCCTAGGTCCCTCCCTTGTGGGGTTCCTCAGGAGTCGGTCCTCTCCTCCCTGCTGTTTAATTATTATTATTTGTATTATTATTTATTAGACTTGTTTGCCACCCTTATCCGAGGACTCTTAATATACATGAAACCACTGGGTGAGATCATCCAAGGGCACGGGGTGAGTTACCATCAGTATGCTGATGATACTCAGCTATACATCTCCACCCCATTTCCACTCATTGAAGCAGTAGAAGTAATGTGCCAGTGTCTGGAGGCTATTAGCGTCTGGATGGGGGCTAACAGACTCAGACTCAACCCCGACATGATGGAGTGGCTGTGGGTTCTGCCTCCCAAGGACATGCCCATATGTCCCTCCATTTCTCGGGGGGGGGACTTTTAACTCCCTCAGAGAGGGTCCACAACTTGGGCATCCTCCTCAATCCACAACTGATATTGAATCATCATCTTTCAGCTGTGGTGAGGTGGGCATTTGCCCAGGTTTGCCTGGTTCACTACTTGGGGCCCTATTTGGACAGAGAGTCTCTACTCACAGTCACTCATGCCCTTATCACCTGAAGATTCAACTACTGCTATGCACTCTACATGGGGCTACCTTTGAAAAGTGTTCGGAAACTACAATCGTGCAAAATGTAGCTATGTGAGCGGTCATGGGCCTTCCTAGACATGCCCATGTTTCTCCAACACTCTGCAGCCTGCATTGGCTGCTGATTTGTTTCCAGACACAATTCAAATTGTTGGTAATGACCTATAAAGCCCTACATGGCATTGGTCCAGATTACTGTATTTGTGAGCCCGCCTTCTGCCGCATGAGTTCCAGTGACCACTTAGGTCCCATAGAGTCAGCATTCTCCAGGACCCATCAACTAGACAATGTTGCTTAGCGGGGCCTAGAGGCAGAGCCTTCTCTGTGGAGGGCCCTGCCCTCTGGAATCAGCTCCCCCCAGAGATTCACACTACCCCCACCCTCCTCGCCTTCCGCAAGAGTCTTAAAACTCATTTATGCCGCCAGGCTTGGGCGATTAGATCTTAGCCCCCTGGCTGCTGAATGTTACATGTGATTGTTGTCTGAATGGGTACGATTGATTTTTTTAACAAAATTGGGGATTTTAGATTAGTTTACCTAGTTTTTAACTAATTGGATTTATCTATTGTATTTTACTGTATCTTCTATATGTTGTAAGCCACCCTGAGTCCTCAGACAGGGCCGGAATATAAATCCAATAAATAAATAAATAAATAATAAATAAATAAATATTCAAAGAAAAAAAATAAACAAAAGTCCAGTTGTCTCTTTAGAAAATATCTTTGGATGATATAGAGGAGATATACAGTATCACAACCGACTAGATGGGAAACTATGCATCTGTTTACCTAGGTTTACAACAAGCTCCCTTCCTTTTCACTTATCAGCAAAAATAAGGTTGCAGGTTCAAGTCCCAGTGGGTATGGCTAGCTGATGAGGCCAAAATAAGGCTGAAATAGATCTATCCTAGTCTCCCTTAATTTTCAAATTCAGCAAAAAAACATGTGACACATACAGATAGAATTGTCGGCTATCAATAAAATTAACTGCCTTGGATATGGCCCTGGGTTGGGCCGAGAGGCAAATAAGGAGCTGTGATGTTCCTTCAATACACCAGGGTGATTCGACACAAAAATATGTAACCCTTCCCTGGTGCAGAGCTGAAGGGATTAGAAACTGTAGCCTAGAGGATAATTCTCTGCCTTACAAGGCAAAGGTTGCAGGTTCAAGTCCCAGTGGGTATGGCTAGCTGATGAGGCCAAAATAAGGCCGAAATACAGTGATCCCTCGATTATTGCGAGGGTTCCGTTCCAAGACCCCTCGCGATAATCGATTTTTCTCGATGTAGGGTTGCGGAAGTAAAAACACCATCTGCGCATGCGTGCCCTTTTTCCATGGCCACGCATGCGCAGATGGTGGAATTTGCGTGGGCAGCGGGGAAACCCGGATCTTCGTCTGCTCGCTGCTGCTGCAGCCGCCCAGCAGCTGATCTGCTCGGCGGCAGCAGCGAGGAGCCAAATCGGGCTTTCCCCTTTGCGTGGGCGGCGGGGAAACCCGGATCTTTGTCTGCTCGCTGCTGCTGCGGCCGCCCAGCAGCTGATCTGCTCGGCGGCAGCAGCGAGGAGCCGAATCGGGCTTTCCCCTTTGCGTGGGCAGCGGGGAAACCCCGATCTTCGTCAGCGAGCAGACGAAGATCGGGGTTTCCCCGCCGTCCACGCAAAGGGGAAACCCCGGCTCCTCGCTGATGCCCCCGCTCGCCCGCCGCCCGCTGCCCGCCAGCAAGAGGGGGAGAGATAGAGAAAGAGAGAGAAGGAAAGAAAGAGATGAGAGAGGGAGGAAGAGAGTGTGAGAGAGGAAGAAGCAAGATAGAGAAAGAGAGAGAGAAAGAAAGATGAGAAAGGAAGGAAGAGAGTGACGTCATCGGGTGGGGAAAATCGCGATATAGCGTTTCGCGAAGATCGAGATCGCGAAACTCGAGGGATCACTGTAGATCTATCCTAGTCTCCCTTAATTTTCAAATTCAGCAAAAAAACATGTGATATATATATATATATGATGGTCTTGGTATATTCGGGTTTCTTCCCGTGTAGGAAACCCGAATATACCAAGACCGTCATACCTGTACCCGTGAAAATCTACGAAAACACAAACACAAACACACACACACACACACACACACACACACCACTTCCCTGGTACAAAGCTGAAAGGAGAAGATCATGTGGCCCAGAGGTTAATTCTCTGCCTTACAAGGCAGAGGCTGCAGGTTCAAATCCCAGTGAGGATATGGCTAGCTGATGTGGGGAAACAATCTCAAAATAGATCTATAGTAGTCTCCCTTCATTTTCAATTCAGCAAAAATATGTTACACAAACACACATAAACACACTTGTTTGAAAGCACACACACACAAACACACACACATACATACCTATGTATGTAATACCTATGTATGTAAGCAGTATGGTCCCTCCCATATTTGAGTATACCAGGTGATTTGACAGAAAAATACAACCTGCCATAGACTTGTAGAAGCTGTGTGTTTAATAATAATAATAATAATAATAATAATAATAATAATAATAATAATAATAATAATAATGTGCAGACTCTGTAAAGAAACAGATGAAACAATCGATCACATACTCAGCTGCTGCAAAAAGATCGCACAGACTGACTACAAGCATAGACATGATGCTGTGGCACAGATGATCCACTGGAACTTGTGCCGGAACTACCATTTACCAGTGGCAAAGAACTGGTGGGATCATAAGCCCAAAAAAGTGGTCAAAAATGAGCAAGCAAAGCTACTATGGGACTTCCGAGTTCAGATTGACCGAATTCTGAAGCATAACACACCAGACATTGTGATTGTGGAGAAAAAGAAAGTATGGATCATCGACATCACAATCCCAGGAGACAGCAGAATTGAGGAGAAGCAGCTAGAGAAATTGGCGAAATACGAAGATCTAAAAATCGAGCTGCAACGACTCTGGCATAAGCCTGTGAAAGTGGTCCCAGTGGTACTTGGCATGCTGAGCGCAGTACCAAAGGATCTCAGCGGACATTTGAAAACCATTGGAATTGACAAAATCTCCATCTGTCAATTGCAAAAGGCCGCTTTACTGGGATCAGCAAACATAATTCGCCGCTACTTCACTCAGTCCTAGGTGCTTGGGAAGCACCCAACTGGTGATGAAATACAAAATCCAGCACAATGATCTCATTTTCTGTGTTGTACTGACATAATAAATAATAATAATAATAATAATAATAATAATAATAATAATAATAATAATTTATTAGATTTGTATGCCACTCCTCTCCAAAGACTCAGAGCAGTTCACAACAATAATAAACAGTGTAACAAATCGAATACTTAAAAACTATCTAAAAAACCCTTGTCAATCCAATCATACCATACATAAACCGTAATAGCTAGGGGGTATATCAATTACCCCATGCCTGGCAACATAGGTGGGTTTTCAGCAACTTGCAAAAGGTGAGGGGGGGGCAGTTCTAATCTCCGAGGGGCCCGGGACACCATAGAGAAGGCTCTTCCCCTGGGTCCTGCCAGACAACATTGTTTAGTCGACGGGACCCGGAGAAGGCCAACTCTGTGGGACCTAATCGGCCGCTGGGATTCGTGCGGCATTCTGGTATTCTGGTCCGATGCCATGTTTAGCTATCTTTTCTCCTTAATTTCCCCTGAGAATGATAGTGAAGGGACAACTTCAGAGGCCAGGGGAGTCTTTGACTGAAGGCCATCATGGACTTGCCCAGTTGAATGGAGGACAGTTTGATAATTGCACCATCTTTATCACTGTACCTTTGCTGAAAATAAGGCTTCTAAACCTAATACTAATAGCTTTGCTATCAGCACAATAACAGAGGAGCAGAAATTGTGAAACCCTTTCTCGTTTGGATTTCCCAGCCACTGACAGATGTACTGAAAGGCGGAATTTAATTTTTTGCTGAAAACGAAGAAGCCAAAGTTCTATCCAGCCGTAGATTTATTTCGTCTACACAGCTAAAAATGATACAACTGGTGGTGAATTCCATTTTATTTCCCCATCTGGTAGTCTTAAATGCCCAATTTAGAACCTTTCTAAACATTTTTTTCTTTCTTTCTTTTTTCCTAAATGCAAATTTACTTCTCAATATTTTACAAGCCACGTATCACTCCTCTCAGACACAGGACACGTTCCTGCAAATTAAATAGATCTGAGCTGACAGTTTGATTTGAACAGAGGAATCAAACTGCACCTTTTTTCCCTCTCCTTCAAATCAGTTCAAAGAGTCAAATCAAATTGGAATGATTTCCTGAACAGGAAAAGATAAATAAATTGGATTGGATTTTGTCTGATTCACATAGGCCTGTTACCGTATATCCCTACTAACCTGGTTAGGCATATTTCTCATTCAGTTTTTTTGCCAGGAACCTCCAACGATATGGACTTTCCAGCAGGTGACTTGGCAAATACTGAATCACAGCCAGTATCATTCTGAAATTCAAAGATCTAGCAATGAAAAAAACAAAACAAAAACAGCACTAAAACCCTGTAAGATAAGGATGTCAAACTGAAGTCCCAAAGGGCCAGATCCGGCCCATGGGGTACTTAGATCCGACCCATGGGGCCAATCAGGAAATAGAAAAGGGCCAACAGCAGTGTTCCTGCCAGCAAAAATGGGCTCCTGAGCTCCTTTTTTGGCTGCCAGGAGGACCACAAGCTCAATTTTCAGTGGCAGAGAGTTGCATGACTATCTTTGCAATCACCTTCTACCGTATAGTGGTCGCCTCTGGGTCCCATCAGCCAAACAGTGTCAGGCAGGGTAGGGCCTTCTCTGTGGTGGCTCCGGCTCTCTGGAACCAGCTACCTCCTGAAATCTGGACTACTCCCACCCTACTGGCCTTCTGTTGGGGCTGGGGCTGTTGACTGGTTGGTGTACCATTGAGATCCAGTGATAAATGGCACATATAGTTTTTTAATTGTAGTTTTAAATTGTTTTTAAATTGTGTGTGTGTGTGGGGGGGGTTAGATGTTTCGATGTAAACATTGTATGTCTTGTTTTGTCTTTTCTGGTTGTGATCCACCAGAATCTTTAGGGAGTTGGGTGGCATACAAATTGAAATTAAACAAACAAACAAATAAAATGAGGCTGTGGCAGCCGAAAATGGAGCTCAGGAGCCCATTTTTGCTGGCAGAGCATTCAGGCCGATACTTGCGCCCCTGGACAGGAGTGATGTCAAGCTGGCCATAGCCACCTGGCCACAGCTACCCTGCCACCCACTAAGGTAAAAAACAACCCTGATGCGGCCCTCAATGAAATCTAGTTTGACAACCCTGCCGTACAATATTAGAGCTGCATGAATTTTTTTAAAAAAATTCATTAAAAACAACAATTCTATCCTCAATTTCATTCAAATTATAGAATCCAAAGTGGATGCTTCTATACCGATCGACTAAGCTCCCCCAAATCACAGCCTTGATTCAAATCAGAGCCTAACAGAACTTCCTAGGATGAATATTTCATTGGTTTTATTCAGTCGTTAAATTTGTAAAACTGTCAAATCTTATAACATTAGAAACACACACACAAAATGTGTGTCATCAAATCCCAGGCCTACAATCAAAATGTTCATAGTAAAAACAAACAAAAAAAAGCATTCATATAATTACACAAGTCAACCAAAACTACCAATCCATAAAATTTGACTCCAAGTCGAACACAATTATTAACACAGTATCTTCCAAAGCAATATACAGTCATACCTCGTCTTACGAACCTAATTGGTTCCAGGGGGAGGTTCGTAAGATGAAAGGTTCGTAAGACGAAACATTGTTTCCCATAGGAAACAATGTAAAGTCAATTAATCCGTGCAACCCAACCCCCCCCCCCCAAAAAAAAAAACCGCTGCCGCCCGGCTGTCACCTTTTAAAACAGCCTGGGGGATTCTCAGCGACCTCCCGAACGCCGAACGCCAAACTGGAACTTCCAGGTTCGGCATTCGGGAGGCCGCCAAGAAGCCCCCAGGCTGTTTTAAAAGGTGACAGCCGGGCGGTGGGGCTTTCCAGCAGTCTCCGAACGCCGAATGCGGAAGTTCGGGTTTGGCGTTCAGCTTCGGGAAGCTGCTGGGAAGCCGCCCGGCTGTTTTTAAAGGTCACAGCCGAGCTGAGGGGCTTCCCAGCAACCTCCCGAACCCCGAACTTTTGCCGAACTTCCAGGTTCGGGGTTTGGGAGGTTGCTGGGAAGCCTCCCAGCCCAGCTGTCACCTTTT
This sequence comes from Erythrolamprus reginae, assembly GCF_031021105.1. NCBI lineage: Eukaryota > Metazoa > Chordata > Lepidosauria > Squamata > Dipsadidae > Erythrolamprus > Erythrolamprus reginae. The sequence continues at coordinate 35,876,800 of NC_091958.1, read as the reverse complement.
AAAACAGCCACGCGGCTTTCCAGCAGCCTCCGAACGCCGAACGCGGAAGTTCGGGTTTGGCGTTCAGCTTCGGGAGACGGCTGGGAAGCCGCACGGCTGTTTTAAAAGGTGACAGCCGGGCTGGGAGGCTTCCCAGCAACCTCCCAAACCCCGAACCCGGAAGTTCGGCAAAAGTTCGGGAAAAGCTGGGAAGCCCCTCAGCCCGGCTGTGACCTTTAAAAACAGCCGGGCGGCTTCCCAGCAGCTTCCCGAAGCTGAACGCCAAACCCGAACTTCCGCGTTAGGCGTTCGGAGGCTGCTGGAAAGCCACGTGGCTGTTTTAAAAGGTGACAGCCAGGCTGGGAGGCTTCCCAGCAACCTCCCAAACCCCGAACCCAGAAGTTCGGCAAAGGTTCGGGGTTCGGGAGGTTGCTGGGGAGCCCCCCAGCCCGGCTGTGACCTTTTAAAACAGCCGGGCGGCTTCCCAGCCATCTCCCGAAGCCGAACGCCAAACCTGAACTTCCGCGTTCGGCGTTCGGAGGCTTCTGGAAAGCCGTGCGGCTGTTTTAAAAGGTGACAGCCGGGCTTGGAGGCTTCCCAGCAACATCCCGAACCCCAAACCTGGAAGTTTGGCAAAAGTTTGGGTTTCGGGAGGTTGCTGGGGAGCCCCCCAGCCTGGCTGTGACCTTTTAAAACAGCCGGGGGGCTTCCCAGCAACATCCAGAACCCCAAACCTGGAAGTTTGGCAAAAGTTTGGGGTTCGGGAGGTTGCTGGGGAGCCCCCCAGCCCAGCTGTGACCTTTTAAAACAGCCGAGCAGCTTCCCAGCTGTCTCCCGAAGCCGAACGCCAAACCCGAACTTCCGCGTTCGGCGTTCAGAGGCTGCTGGAAAGCTGCGCGGCTGTTTTAAAAGGTGACAGCTGGGCTGGGAGGCTTCCCAGCAACCTCCCAAACCCCGAACCCGGAAGTTCGGCAAAAGTTCGGGGTTCGGGAGGTTGCTGGGGAGCCCCCCAGCCCGGCTGTGACCTTTTAAAACAGCCGCATGGCTTCTCAGCCATCTCCTGAAGCCGAATGCCAAACCCGAACTTCCGCGTTCGGAGTTCGGAGGCTGCTGGGAAGCCCCGCCGCCCGGTTGTCACCTTTTAAAACAGCCGCGCAGCTTCCCAGCAGCCTCCGAACGGTGTAGAAAAAAATTGCCTCTTCTTACGAACTTTTTTCGTGTTACGAACCAAACCCGAACTTCTGGGTTCTGCGTTCGGAGGCTGCTGGGAAGCCCCGCCGCCCGGCTGTCACCTTTTAAAACAGCCGGGGGGCTTCCCAGCAGCCTCCCGAATGCCGAACCCGAAAGTTCGGCAAAGGTTTGGGGTTCGGGAGGTTGCTGGGGAGCCCTCCAGCCCAGCTGTGACCTTTTAAAACAGCCGGGCGGCTTCCCAGCCGTCTCCCGAAGCCGAACGCCAAACCCGAACTTCCGCGTTCGGCGTTCAGAGGCTGCTGTAAGGCCGTGCGGCTGTTTTAAAAGGTGACAGCCGGGCTGGGAGGCTTCCCAGCAACCTCCCAAACCCTGAACCCGGAAATTCGGCAAAAGTTCGAGGTTCGGGAGGTTGCTGGGGAGCCCCCAAGCCCGGCTGTGACCTTTTAAAACAGCCGGGTGGCTTCCCAGCCGTCTCCCGAAGCCGAACGCCAAACCCGAACTTCCGCATTCGGTGTTTGGAGGCTGCTGGAAAGCCCCGCCGCCCAGCTGTCAGCTTTTAAAACACCCGCGCAGCTTCCCAGCAGCCTCCGAATGGTTTAGAAAAAAAATGCCTCTTCTTACGAACTTTTTTCGTGTTATGAACCAAACCCGAACTTCCGGGTTCTGCGTTCGGAGGCTGCTGGGAAGCCCCGCCGCCCGGCTGTCACCTTTTAAAACAGCCGGGGGGCTTCCCAGCAGCCTCCCGAACGCCGAATACAGAAGTTCGGGTTTGGCATTCTTAACACGAAAAAATTTCGTAAGAAGAGGCAAATTTTTTCTGAACCCCGGGTTCGTATCTCGAGTTGTTCATAAGACGAGGGGTTCGTATCTTGAGGTACCACTGTACTTTCCACCATCTTCTAGATCAGTGTTTTTCAACCACTGTGCCACGGCACACTAGTGTGCCATGAGACATGATCAGGTGTGCCATGGGGAAATTAAACATGCGTCCCCAAACTATGGCCCGCATGCTGGAAACGGCCCACAGAGGCCATTTATCCAGCCCGCCGCTAGCCGCCTCCATCCGAACATAAACATTCCCCTCACAATCCCTCCAGTTATCAACGACAAGAAGAATGGAGGCACAGGGAATGCTCACCAACCAATCACCTTCTAGGGTTCATCCCAAACACTAGCGATGAACCAATAGTAGGCCACCTCTCATCCACACCCAGGAAGGTCCCCTCTCGGGCTGCCGTGTGCTTGTCATTGTGGCTTGACTGCGATAAAAACTCAAAACAGAGAGAGACTGAGAACTGTTGAGGAAGAGCTTTGTGTGTGTCTTTCTACCATTCCTGCCAGGATATCCCTTTTGTGTTCATCGAAACAGGCCCAGGTTTCACACCAAGTGAGTATAAATACATTTAGAAACTATATTATTAACTATATGTATAATATGTACTGTGTCATTTTGTGTCGTTTTGGTTGGTGGTGTGCCCCAGGATTTTGTAAATGTAAAAAATGTGTCGCGGATCAAAAAAGGTGAAAAATCACTCTTCTAGGTAGAACACCATTACTGAGGTAATTCAAGTAGCTTCCGGAAGGAACTCTGTGGTGCCAATGTGAAAGACCATTGTTTAGTGACCTATTTTGATTTCTCTTTCATATAAAGAACATTCTGGAAGTTTTGACTTCATTTTGAGCTAGCCTGCTTAGGAGGAATCTTCATGGACAGATAGTCCTCGACGTATGATGACAGTTGAGACCAAAATTTCTACGGTTAAGTGAAACATTTGCCAGGTGAGCTTTGCCACCTTTTGCAACCTTCCTTGCCACAGTTTGTTAAATTAATAACACTCTTTTAACCCTGCTGTTCTCCTCACATTTACTGTACACTTTTGGTCCTCGGGTCCTTTTGGACCTGGGGTAAAAAAAATAGTTGGTTTTAGCTACTGAAAGTGTTTTTTTGAATACTTTTTTCACTAGTATACTAATTTGAACATTTCTGAACACAATAAAATGAAAAATGGGATGAAAAAAATCATGGTTATTTGTTTATTTTGCTCAGAAAAGCCTCCCGGCTGTGTGCAATTTTTTCAATTTATAGATAGATTAGCCTGGGGTGTGTGGCCCTTTTCTGAGCAAAATAAACAAATAAGCATCATTTTTTTTTTCATTTCAAAAAAACACTTCCAGTAGGTAAAACCAACCTTTTTTTTACCCCGGGTCTAAAAGGACCTGGAGGATAACAAGTGTAAGTATTTTCACCCAGCAAAAACTAAATAACCAAAAAAACCTCCACCCCCCTTAGAAAGAACCCCTCAAATGAGACAAAGCCATGTAATTTCAAGTTTCAAATATGCAGGGAGATTTTTTTACAGGGTTTCAAATTTCATTTCCGGACTAAAAGGATCCGAAGAGAACAGCAGGGTTAAGTGAATCTGACTTCCCCATTGACGTTGCTGGTCAGAAGGGGGCAAAAGGAAACTCCATGATGCCCCCCCTCCACCAGGACACTGCAACAATCATAAAAATGAGTCTGTTGCCAAGCACCTGAATTTTGATCACACACCACAGGGATTGCCATAATGTAGGGATGTCAAATCGACAGCCCACACAGGCCACATCAGGCCTGTGGGGTGCTTAGATCTGGCCAGTGGGGTCACCCTGGAAATAGCAGATGCCTTTGCCAGTAAAAACAGAAATCAGGAGGCGCATGGCCTATCCAGGCCCTGTTTTCAGCTGCAATGGCCTCCTGCAGCCCTCTGCTAGTGAAAATGGCCCTCCTAGGCTAAGGTGACCAGACATCCCGCTTTTGGCAGGTCAGTCCCGCTTTTTAATAATTTGTCCCGCATCCAGCGGGGTTTTAAAAAATTCTCGATTTTCCTTTCTCTGGATGGCTCAGAGCGAATAAAGCGTTTCCTTCCTCCCACTGGGACCCAGAGAAAGGAAAGGCTTTATTCGCTCTGAGGCATCCATTGATAAAGCAGGACACCATTGGGGGCAGACAGACAGATGACTGAAAAATGTTTATTCGCACTGGATGGCTCAGAACAAATAAAGCCTTTCCTTTCTCTGGGCGCTGGTGGGAGAAGCTTCCTTACACTGGAGCCCAAAAAAAGGAAAGGCTTTATTCGCTCTGAGCCATCCAGAGCCACCCTGAAACCCTTTATTCGCTCTGAGACATCCATCGGTAAAGCAGGAAACCATTGATGGGGGGCGTCTCTCCCCCTGCCTCATCAATGGTGTTCCGTTTTAACCAAAGTTATAATCTGGTCACCTTATCCTAGGGGACCAGCCCTGCCTGGGTCATCACAGGTGCCCCTGACATGAGTGAAGTTGAACTGGCTATGCCCACTCTGGCCACGCCCACCCTGGCCATGCCCCCTCCCCAAGTCAAACACAATCCTGATGCGGCCTTCAATGAAATCGAGTTCTACACCCCCACTCTAACAGTTGTAAATGGGAAAAACAGTCATAAGTCATTGTTTCCGAGGCTGTTGTAACTTCGAATTATCACTAAATGAACTGTTGTAAAACAAGGGCTGCCTGTAGTTCACCCATTTAATCCATCTACTTCCTATTCACTATTAATATCCATCAGGGCCTTTCTCCTGATTTACTGGGGGGAGGGGGAAATCTCAGCCACTAGTTTTGCAAATATTCTTCTGCTCAAAAAAGGGTTTTGCTTTGTTTTTATATTATATTCTAATTTGCTTTACATTTCCTGAACAGGCAGGATCGTGAATGCAGAAATTCTGCTTTAGTATGCAAGAACTTTCTGGCTGGGAGAAAACACACACACAGAGAGAATTTTGAATAGATATTGCCACCTTATGTAGAAATGGATTGCTTGTAGGTATGCAATCAGGAAAAAAAATGTATCATTTTAAATATCACAATTGCATGTTATGGCACATCGCTCGTGTCAAGTTAAATTTAATCATATTAGGATTTTTTTTACACACACACACACACACACACACACACACACATATATATATATATATTTAAAAAGACATATTCAAAAAGCCAACTCTCTTCCCTGCCAAAGGGTGACAGTAATATGAAGGCTTCATTTTACTTAATCATCTCATGTCTGCATTAAGCAATTTGGATCTGCAGTATATACCACAACAAACCTCTTCTGCTGATTGCCTTTTCAATGCATCATGAAAACACATGACGGGGCCAGATTAAAATGCAGCTGAATGAGATTTAATTCCAGCATAAGAACATAAGGAAAAGCTGGGCTGGATCAGAGCAAAGAGAGATCTAGTCCAATCCTGGGACAATGGTAATAGTAACAAGGAGTCACCATGTAGGCTACAACCACCTTGTGAACTCCAACAAATTGCATCGAGATGCTGCTTTGTTAAGACTCTGCTTTGATGTCTCACATTCAGAATTCCTTGAAAACCCTAAAAATACACTTGCATTTTTGTTTCCTCCAATCGATCTGTCATGTTTAAGGTGAACTACGTCACCTTAAATATGACCTAAGCATAGCCCATAAAATCATCTGCTACAACATCCTTCCTGTCAATGACTACTTCAGCTTCAACGACAACAATACACAGGCATAGAACAGATACAAACTCAAAATAAACCGCTCTAATCTCGACTGTAGGAAATACGACTTTTGCAACCTGGTAGTTAATGCATGGAACTCACTACCTGACTCTGTAGTATCATCACCTAACCCCCCAAAAGTTTACCCTATCCACTGTTGACCTCACCCGATTCCTAGGAAGTCAGTAAGGGCTGTGCATAAGTGCACCAAGGTGCCTTCCGTCCCCTGTCCTAATGTTTCTCTTTTACTAGTATCAGGTATATAAACATTATTATATCTTTGTATACTACCAATACATATGTACACAAACAAACAAACAAACAAATGAGCGAATGAACGAACAAACGAATGAATGTCCGTATCAAATCCATTTGTTGGAAGAAATATCCAAGTCCGGATCCAAGCTGGGAGAAAGGCACGGGAGACAAAATGAAAGCTGGAGCAGTGGTGAAATCTACTTACTTTCCCTGCTGATTTGGAAGTGCACACTTTTTCATCCTCTGCGGCATGCGCAGGCTTTGCACATGTGTAAAGGGTTAAAAAAAATGGCAGTGTCCGGGTGGGTGGGCGGAGCCTCATTCTGCCGCTGCTAATGATTCTCCAAACCATCGGCGGCCACTGCTACCATTATGCTCGAACTGGACCAAACCAGTAGCATTTTACTCCTGGGATGGAGGCTGATTGGAAAGATGGTTGTAACAATGTAGTAGAACCACATGGCTTTGAGGTTCTGGTGCAGCTAACCACATGGAGTCAAACATGGGGAGTGTTTATTCTTTCTCTTGGGCTTTGCACTTGAACTTCCTGTTCCTGTGCAAGTACAGTGGTACCTCTACCTACAAACGCTTCTACTTACGAACTTTTTTAGATAAGAACTGGGTGTTCAAGATTTTTTGGCCTCTTCTCAAGAACCATTTTCCACTTAATAACCTAGGCCTCTGAAATGAAACTGTAACCAGAAAGGGCAAGTAGAAGCCTCTGTGGGGCCTCTCTAGGAATCTCCTGGGAGGAAACAGGACCGGAAAAGGCAGGGGAAAGCCTCTGAGGGGCCTCTCTAGGAATCTCCTGGGAGGAAACAGGGCCAGAAAAGGTGGGGAGAAGCCTCCGTGGGGCCTCTAGGAATCTCCTTTGAGGAAACAGGGCCTCCACCTTCCCTGTGGTTTCCCCAATCACACACATTATTTGCTTTTACATTGATTCCTATGGGAAAAATTGCTTCTTCTTACAAACCTTTCCACTTAAGAACCTGGTCACGGAATGAATTAAATTTGTAATTAGAGGTACCACTCTGCATGTATTCAATTGGCTCTTGAAAGACTTCCATTGTGTCATGTACAAATCCTAGGAATTTGACTGAGATAAGTTTGGTTGAAGTTTGATTGATGTAATGAAGAGGCTTGTTGGGCAATTCCTACAATGACTGAGGGCTAATCCTACCTTTGCTCAGACCTTGCTGCTGACAATTTTTGCCTATGAATAGAGCTATCTGTCTCTTTATCTCCTAAGTGCTGACACCTGCTAAACATAAAGGTTCAAGATAGCATCCAAGCTACCTTTATAACCAGCTTCTACAGCGGCTTAACGTTGAAGGCCATAAAGAAAGGTGGGGACTGCTTTCTGTCTCCAAGAGCATGTTTCTCATTTTCTCATCCAGAGAAGCATAATATTCTGCCTTTTAAAATATTTCTCAAAATATTTCATTGTTCTAGGAGAGGCTGGGTGCTAACTGTCTATACATAGCTTTTTTTAAAAAAAAGCAATTGCAAACAAATCTCCTAGTATGGTTCATTTGAAGTGTGCTGTTTTTGTAATTTATTTAAGATGTATCTTGAAGTAAAATTCAAAAATGTTCCCTGCTGGTTCTGTGAGCAAAGCTTGATGGGCGTAGCAGGGGAAGGATACTGCAAAATCCCTACTCTGGGGCCAACCAGGGGTGGTATTTGCCAGTTCTCTGAACTATTCTAAATTTCCTTTACCGGTTCTCCAGAACTTGCTGAATTTAACCCCTGGATGTATCCCATTTTTCTCTGAGAAATAAAAATGGCTTACATAGGGTCACCACAAATGTCTGGTAAGAATGGCTGATGCAAAATCTCCTCTAGGTTCTCCGATCAAGTAGAGACTTGGTCAAAGCTAGTTTTTTCTTTTCTTTTCTTTTCTTTTCTTGACTGTTTATAACTTTTTAATGACATGTGCTTACACTGATCTAATGCGGCATATGTTATTGGCAGAAACTATAATAAAGAAAACACTGCAATCACAGGGTGAGGAAAAAAATATTTATTATTGCCACTGCCAATACTGCTACCCTGAAATAAAATTTAAGGAGACTTTTCTCTCCTCCTCATAAATAACAGTTGAAAGGATTCAATCAGTTTCTTTATCGGTGGCTTGAAAGACTAGTAACATATCTAAAATTATCAAAGCTTTAACAGCAGCTATGGGACAGGAAAATAGTGATAGGGATCATGAAATTACCAAGCTATTGTTATTCTTTCAACTTGCATCCAGAAGTTGTGAATGCTCCAACACTGGAAGATTTAAAGAAGAAATTGGATAACCATTTGTCTGAAATGGTATATGGTTTCCTGCCTAAGGAGGAGGGTGGACTAGAAGACCTCCAAGGTCCCTTCCAATTCTTCTCTTCTCTTCCCTTCCCTTCCATTCCATTCTGCTTTCATATTAAAATCTCCTTTCTTCGAAGGGGGATGCATAATGTCTCAGTAATTTGGATGCTGGGTTTGTCAGCTGGGGAGCTGACAACCCAGGTTTGAATCCCTTGCACGGCATGAAGGATCGAACACTGTCTTTGCCTAGCTCCTGCAGTCTGAAAACATGCCAGTGCAAGTAGATAATTAGGAACTACCTTGGGGGATGGGAGTGGAAAAGGAAAAAGGGCTCTGTGATGTCATGCTGGCCATATGACCACAGAAATGTTTTTGGACAGCACTGGCCACCATAGTCACCCCCCATAGTCAGCAATGCCTAGAGGAGAAAAACCCAAAATAGCAGTAGCATTTAGACTTATATACTGCTTCACAATGCTTTACAGCCCTCTCTAAGTACTTTACAGAGTTAAACATATATTGCCCCCAACAATATGGGTCTTCATTTTACCGACCTTGGAAGGATGGAAGGCTGAATCAACCTTCAGCCTACTGAGATTCGATCTGCCAAACTGCTGGCTGCTGGCGATCAGCAGTACTTGCACTCTAACCACTGCACCACCAAGGCACCACCAAGGCTCTAGAGCAGTGATGACGAACCTGTGACATGGGTGCTACAGGTGGCACACGGAGCCATATTTACTGGCATGTGAGCCATTGCCCTAGGTCAGTTACAACGTTCATGTGTTTGGTGGCTAGCTGATTTTTGGCTTGCACAGAGGCTCTGGAGGATGGGGGAGTGCGTTTTCACCCTCTCCTGGCTCCAGGGAAGCCTTTGGGGAGGTCAAAACTGGGCCCACCAGAAGTTGGGGAACAGGCTGTTTCCAGCCTCCAGAGGGCCTCAGGGGGCCGGGGGATGCAGGAAGCTATTTTCACCCTCCCCAGGCATTGAATTATGGGTGTGGGACACTTGTGCATGCACAATAGTGCACATGCACGCTCTTTTGGCACCTGAGGAAAAAAGGTTTGCCATCACTGCGCTAGAAGGACTCCTTTCCTTCCTTTCTCCCAAGAACTCAAGATGATGGCATTCTTCCATTCATTTTTATTTTCTCTTGGTTGAACCAAGAGAGAACAAGATTCCAGTCATGTCCAACTCTAAAGCATGACGCTCGTCTCTGTTTCATGGCCGAAGGAGCCAATGTTATCCAAAGGTCAGTTCCATTGTCCTGCGGCCAGCATGGCTGTATGCAAAAGGTGCACAGAATACTGTTGCTTTCCCACCAAAGTGGTACCTCTTTATCTACTCAGAGTTATCTACTGGAGGCAGCAAAATCACGCACGAAGCCGCAGGTGAGTCCGTGTTTTGGCGTGTGCGGAAGCAAAAAACCCTTGCCGAAACATGGGCACACCTGCAGGTGCAGCAGCAAAATCGCGCTGGCCCCACAGGAACTTATGAGCCGCTGCGGCGAGTGCAATTTAGCCTGTCAATTCAACTGAGAGAAAAAATATGGTGAGAAAAAGCAAGTAGGGCTTTGTGAGATTGGAACAACAGCAAATTTCCTTTCCAATTATTCTTCCTTTCTTGGAAGGAGGAGGCTGATAAACCACTGGGGGGGAATGAAAGTACGCTGGTGAGACCCTATTTGGAATGCTGTGTTCCGTTCTGGAGACCTCACCTGCAAAAAGATATGGATACAATTGAACGGGTCCAAAAATGGGCTACAAAAATGGTGGAAGGTCTTAAGCATAAAACTGATCAGGAAAGACTTAATGGACTCCATCTGTATAGTCTGGAGGACAGAAGGGAGAGGGGGGACATGATCGAAACATTTAAATATATTAAAGGGTTAAATAAGGTTCAGGAGTGAAGTGTTTTTAACAGGAAAGTGAGCACAAGAAAAAGGGGGCACAATCTGAGGTTAGTTGGGGGAAAGATCAGAAGCAATGTAAGAAAATATTATTTGACGGAAAGAATAGTAGAGTTGGAACAAACTTCCAGCAGACTTGGTTGATAAATCCACAGGAAGTGAATTTAAACATGCCTGGGATAAACATATATCCATCCTAAGATAAAATACAGGAAATAGTATAGGGGTAGACTAGATGGACCATGAAGTCTTTTTCTGCCATCAGTCTTCTATGTTTCTATGTAAGACATCTTTAACTATCGTCCCTTCAAAGACAGGCTTGGCTTTCTCATCGACCAGAAAGCCTGGTGGCCTGTTTAAAAAACAAAATCATTTTTTTTTCTTCTTCCCCTTTTTCCCATTACCACATTAACCTACATTAAGCGCGAGATCCCATCTGGTGGCCCATAATATCACTGCCTGGAGATATTAGCACACAATGCAAATGAAGACGTAAAATGGAATTAGGCAATCAATCGCTGTTGGGAGACTGCTGAGCTAGAGATGATAATTCAGTCCAGGTTGACCATTTCTTACTGTTTCCTCGTTTCTTATTTCTGCATCCCAGCAGCTTTAATTAAGCAGCCTTTCCGTGGGCTTTATTTATGGCGGCTGGAATTTGACATGTCAGAGGCGAGCCTGCCCTATCGGTGAAGCTGCAGCTCATGAGAAAGACATAAAAGAGAACATTTGCTGATAACGGAGGAATTTCGGCAGGCTTTATCCTGCTGGAAGGGACAGGAAGCTGATTTCATGGTGATGCTCATTAGCCGTTCCACACCTGCCAGCTCTTAATACCCAAGGATGTACAATCATGGTAGATAAAAAGAAAGCAAGGCCCTGGGAATTAAGAAATGCTGCAATGAGGTTGTTGATGGCATCTTGCCTATAACCTCCTCCACCTGGGCAGGACAATTGTGTGCACATATGTGCGCCTAGGCACATGGCATCGCCCCACTCTGGAGCAGATGTGGCCGATTGTGCCTGAGGTAGACAACTCGGAGGGTGAATTATGCCGTTACGATGGCTGTATCATAAATATATGTATCATAAAGCTGTGCTTGGAAACGTTTCTCCGGTATTTTTTTCTCTTTTTCTGCAAAATAAATCTCCTTTGTCGTATCGTGTTCTCGGTGTGCTTGAGAATTGCCTTTGCATTTGTTTTGGTGAAGTTTCAAGCATTCCTATTGGAAATTCTCGAGAATGTAGATCACAGAGAACAGAATAATAGGGTTGAGAGGGACCTTGAAAGTCTCCTGATATATGTATATCCTGTATCATCTCCTCCTACTTCTTCTCCTTCTTTTTATCTTTCATCATGTTGGCAATGCTATTTTTATCTACAGCTACACAAAAAAGTGCTGCTGGGTTTTGTCCAAACCAGTCCCTTCGATTTTGAAACCATGATATTTCTTCTTCTGCCTGGACTTCGTTTGCCTTCCATTTTTCCTTGGAGGATTAAGTGAAGGACGCCGTATTTTACTGGGTGTCACATCACATATCCAAAATATTCTAATTTTTGCTTTTTTAAAAATGATTTTGATGATTTCCCTTGGCTTTCCCAGGTGGCTTATCACTTTCTCATTTCTGATTTTGTCAACTTAACTTGTACGTACTAGCCACCTGTAAATCCACATTTTAAACACTTCAAGTGGCTTTCTATCAGAAACCAACTATCTACTCTGTAGAACAGGATACAAAAGATGTAACATCTGAGAAGCCTGGTTTTCAACCCAATGCCATTCTGGACAAATAGCTTTGTAATCTTTTCTTTAAAATCGCCATTGACGGAGCATCCATAATTTCTGGAGGCATCAATTCTAGTGATTATTGCCGATGTTGCTTCTTCAGTTATAACTGAATGATGGAGGATATAAGGATTTATATTCCTTGCAATCATCAGATCATACCGTGTTTCCCCGATAGTAAGGCAGTGTCTTACTTTCTTTTTACCCCCAAAAAGAAAGCCGCCCCGAGTCATCCGCTCGCCAAGTGGCGGTCGCCAAGCGCCCCCCTGACAGCGTTCGCCGGCTTCCGAAGTGACGCTGGGCGAAAGAGGGCAGCCAGCAGCGGCAGAAGGTGAGAGGTGCCTCTTCGCGCGCTCGATCTGCTGGAGAGCCAGAGAAGGAGGCACCTCTCACCTTCTGCTGCTGGCCGCCCGCCCTCTTTCGCCCAGCGCCGCTTGAAAGGACCCCCCCCTTGGCTTCTGCTGGGGGGGGTCCGGACACCCCCTTCTCCGGCTCTCCGGCATATCGAAGAGCGGAGCGGGGAGAGCCGCCTGGCAGAGCGCTTGCAGGCGGCGGCGGGGGGGACATATGTCGAGGTTCTACTGTCTCTTCATACCGTGTTTCCCCGAAAGTAAGACATATGTCTTACTTTCGGGGTATGGCTTATATTAGCCGACCCCCCTGAAACCCCCCATATGTCTTACAATCGGGGGGGTCTTACTATTGGGGAAACACGGTAGTACTCTTCTTCACCGAGAACCTCGGTGGTGCAATGGTTAGAGTGCAGTACTGCAAGCTACTTGTGCTGATCACTGGCTGCCAGCAGTTTGGCAGATCGAATCTCAGTAGATTCAAGATTGACTAAGCCTTCCATCCTTCCAAGGTCAGTAAAATAGGAGGACCCAGATTGTGGAGGGCAATATGGACAGGGGGTCATTGGTCACAGTCACTCATGCCCTCATCTCCTCAAGATTTGACTACTGAAATGCTCTCTACATGGGGCTACCTCTGAAAAGTGTTTGGAAACTTCAGATCGTGCAGAACGCGGCCGCAAGAGCAATTGTGGAGCTTCCTAGATTCGCCCACATCTCGTCAACACTCCGCAGCCTGCATTAGCTGCTGATCAGTTTCCGGTCACAATACAAAGTGTTGGTAATGACCTATAAAGCCCTACATGGCATCGGACCAGAATACCTTCGGGACCGTCTTCTTCCGCACGAATCCCAGCGGCTGATAAGGTCCCACAGAGTTGGCCTTCTCCAGGTCCCATCGACTAATCAATGTCATCTGGCAGGCCCCAGGGTAAGAGCCTTCTCTGTGGGGTCCAAGGCCCTTTGGAATCAACTCCCCCCCGGAGATTAGAACTGCCCCCAACCTCCTTGCCTTTCACAAGTTATTGAAGACCCATCAATGTTGCCAGACATGGGGTAATTGAGAGATCCCTAGGCTATTATGGTTTATGAATGGCATGACTGAGTTGTATGGTTTTTTAATGATATGGGTTTTAGATGGGGTTTTTTAAGTATTGGATTTGAACATTGTTTATTACTCTTGTGAGCTGCTCCGAGTCTTCAGAGAGGGGCGGCATACAAATCAAATAAATTATTATTATTATTATTGTTGTTATTGTTATTGTTGTTGTAGTAGTTATTATTATATATTATATATTATATAATAATAATAATAATAATAATAATAATAATAATAATAATAATATGCTGACTCTCTGTAAACCACGTAGAGAGGGCTGTAAAGCACTGTGAAGTGATATATAAATCTAAATCTTTATTTATTTATTTATTTATTTATTTATTTATTTATTTATTTATTATTTAGATTTGTATGCCGCCCCTCTCCGAAGACTCGGGGCGGCTAAATCTAAACTCTTTCTGAGAGTTGTTGAGGCCATTTGGAGACTTATCTGTGTCCTCAGGATCACCTGAATAGTGAAAATAGGTGTGGAACCTTCTTGGAAATGCTCAAAGGACCATGTTGTAAACGTGAAGATTCAGGAAGGAGGAAGGATATCACAGCACTTATCTCTCATTTTATAGTGACCAGATGTCTGCAAGGACTATAAATATAAACCCTTCTGTTCTTCACCATTCAGTCAGCAATGAAGAAGCATCTTGGATGAAAAGTGAAACATTTTCAAGGGGAAAACACAAAGAAAGTCCATTTGCTTTTTGCAAAGGCACCTTTGATTTCACTATCTTCCCTCAAGGGAATCCGAACCTCATTCCATCACAAGAACATGGTATAGATTTGATTTTATAATACAAGGCCAACATAGGTCTCATATTTTCCACTCTTCTTTTTTCTTTAATTTTTTCTTTTATTCTTTTTTTTTTCCTTTCCTTCCTGGGCTTTTAAAGAGACGTAAATTTGGATACTGTATTTTCTATTGTTAAGGGCAGTTATGATAAAATGAGGGGTTTTTTTCAAATGAAAGTAGGAATATGTTTTCTAAGAATGCTAGAAAGGGACCGAAGCACAATGGCATAGTTAGGAAAAACAGCAAATAGCCTAGAGAAATTTAGAAAGCTATAGCACTTTAAATATAAATGAGAGTGAAGCGCATTTTCTAAAACCCAGATGATAGCATTTGGAAAGGAGGTAGCACAGGATGAATGATATATACCAGAAACTGGAATCTCTTCATGGGAGGGATTCCCCAGCTCCTTCAAAGGGAGGTCTTTTCATGTAAAAGAAATATATATATATATATTTACGAAAAAGGACGCCGCAGCGGCGCTGCAAGCAAAGGGAGGTCCTTTCACGTAAAAATTTTAAAAAATATTTTTACATGAAAAGACTTCCCTTTGCTTGCAGCGCCGCTGTGGCGTCCTTTTTTGTAATTTTTTTTTTACATGAAAAGACCTCCCTTTGAAGGATGCTGCAGTGGTTGTAAGCATTGAAAACAGTGATAGAACACTTTTTTCAGTGCCATTGTAAGTGTGAAGAGTCACTAAATGAATGTTGTAAGTTAAGGACTACCTGTACTTAGAGAGAAAAGGTTCATTTCATTCCAAAGTTCAGTCTGGCTATTGTAGTTACTGCATCCTTTAACCTAGTGTTTCCCAACCTTGGCAACTAGAAGATATTTGGACTTCAACTCCCAGAATTCCCCGGCCAGCATCTACTGGCTAGGAAATTTTGGGAGTTGAAGTCCAAATATCTTCAAGTTGCCAAGGTTGGGAGACACTGTTTTAACCTAAGGTGAGTTCTTTAAGAAACTATAGTTAAACCACTGTAACTTGGAAGATATGTGACCCAAATTATAGCTGCGGAATTTTCTTCGGGAGCGCTGGAGTTGGCAAAAATTGCACACTGAAGGTATGAAGTAATGAGGTAGAAGGTGTGTATCTGATATATATTAGAACAATGTGTGGGCTCTATTTGGACATGTGCTAGTGAAAAATTATACAAAAATAGACATGTAGGAAGCCAGGTATGCCTCTAGAATTATCTATAACATATCTCTGTACAAAAAAATTATTCCCTTGCTATCTTCTTAAAATAAGATTCTCTGAATGTTTTGCAAAGGGATAAATTGAAACAGAAATACCTGGCCATACCAGGTATTTTTGAAGCCATGCCTAAATGATCCTGCACCTCTGTTCAGTTGATAAGAATGTGCCTTCTCTTTGTCCATGCACCTGTTCAGGTTTGATCCCAAGTGATGATGAGATGACCAACAAATGTAAGAGAATCTCTTTGGTGAGTGATTGGGATTCAAACATGGGATTCACAAAGCTAACCTGGATCCATACGACACGGTCATCACACTGTAATATGCTGAATCCACTGCAAACATAGGAGCATGCTATGTTTGGATACATTTAAATTTTGATGATGGAGGAAGAGTAGATGATGATGAAAACAAATGAGGATGAGACAAAGAAGACAAAAGTGAAGGAGGAGGAGGAGGAGAGGGGAGGGGAGAGGAGGAGGAAGAGGAGATAAAGTAAATGAAGACCAAGAAGACAAAGGTGAAGGAAGAGGAGGAAGAGGAGGAGACAAATGAAGACAAGGGAATAGGAGATGAAGAACAAAAGATGAAGGAAGAGGAGAGGAGAAAGAAGAGGAGGAGACAAAGAAGATGGAGACAAAGAAGACAAAAGTGAAGGAGGAGGAGAGGGAAGGGGAGAGGAGGAGGAAGGGGAGATAAAGTAAATGAAGACCAAGAAGACAAAGGTGAAGGAAGAGGAGGAGACAAATGAAGACAAGGGAATAGGAGATGAAGAACAAAAGATGAAGGAAGAGAGGAGAAAGAAGAGGAGGAGACAAAGAAGATGGAGACAAAGAAGACAAAAATGAAGGAAGAGGAGGAGGAGGGGAGGAAGAAGAATTACAGGAGAAAGGATTGCATCATAAAAGTCTGCCTTTACACATTGCTTGACCATGTCATCACTAAATCAGTGCACATGCAGTGATGTCCATGTTTTCTGAAAATCCAATAGACAGATTTCTGCCAGACTAAAGCTATAAACACCTAAGCTAAATGATATACAGTGGTACCTCTACTTAAGAACTTAATTCGTTCCATGACCAGGTTCTTAAGTAGAAACGTTTTTAAGTAGAAGCAATTTTTCCCATAGGAATCAATGTGAAAGCAAATAATGCGTGCAAACCCATTAGGAAAGAAATAAAAGCTCGGAATATGGGTGGGAGGAGGAGGAGGAAGAAGTGGAGGAGGAGGGTCGCTGGCAAAGGAAGAAGGTGAGGGTGAGGGGAATCAAAAAAATCCAAAACTTTAAGGCTCTGAGGGACTCTGAGGCGGCGAGGAGGAGCACGCACCTCCAATACACCCGGCACGTGGCTGCCTCCCATACACTGGCTGCTGCTGCTGCTAACTGCTGCCTCTTCCTTCCCATGCTGAAGGGCTCCCCTCTCGCTCACTCGCTTTGTAGCTAGCGCCTTTTCTTTTCTGTGGGTGCTGGCAGAGGTTTATTCCCTGTCCAAGCACCCAGAGAAAGGAAAATTAGCCTTTCCAGGGGAACGAGGGACCGTTGCTTAATAACGATCCCTTGTTCTGGCTCCGTGAGCCCAATCTTGGGTACTGGTGATGAGTGTAACTCTGGCCCTGGACTCAGGTTGCTGCTGCTTAATGCCAGGTCGGTGGTAAACAAAGCTCTCCTCATCCGGGATCTGATCCTGGATGAGGAGGCCGACCTGGCATGTATTACTGAAACCTGGCTGGGCCCAGAGGGAGGTGTTCCTCTCTCTGAAATTTGCCCAGCTGGGTTTCAGATATGGCATCAACCTCGATCCCAGGGAAGGGGGGGAGGAGTGGCTATTATAGCCAGGGAGAGCCTTTGCCTACGTGGACTCATTGCTCCGGAAATTGCGGGTTGCGAGTCACTCTTGATGAAGTTGGACCTAGGGGTTCAGGTGGGCTTATTTCTCACGTACCTGCCTCCCAGCTGCGTGTCAAAAGCCCTGCCTGTGCTACTCGAGGAGGTAGCCGGGTTGGCGGTGGAGTTCCCCAGACTTATTGTCTTGGGGGACTTCAACCTGCCGTCACTCGGCGAAACCTCTGGGTTGGCACAGGAGTTCATGGCCACCATGACAGCCATGGACCTGACTCAAGTAGTACGGGGTCCGACTCATGAGGGGGGGCACGCACCCGACATGGTATTCCTTTCCGAGCAACTGAGTAATGGTCTGAGACTAAGGGGCTTAGAAGCAGTGCCTTTGTCATGGTCAGACCATTTTCTACTACGGCTTGACTTCCTGGCTCCAATCCTTCCCCGCAGGGAGGCGGAACCAATTAAGATGTTCCGCCCCAGACGCCTGATGGACCCAGCGGGCTTTCAGACGGCGCTTGGGGTTATACCAGAGGCACTTGTCCACAGTTCGGCAGAGTCTCTTGCGAAAGCCTGGAATGAGGCTGCAGCAGAGGCCCTTGACCGGATTGCGCCTTTGCGACCTCTCCATGGCGCTAGACCCCGTAGAGCTCCATGGTTCAACGAGGAGCTCCGGGAGTTGAAACGCCAGAAGAGACGTCTAGAGAAGCGATGGAGGAAGAGTAGGTCTGAATCTGATCGAACACTTGTAAGAGCTTTTATTAAGACTTACAAAGTGGCGCTCAAGGCGGCAAGATGCGCGTACCATGCCGCCTTGATTGCATCAGCGGAATCCCGCCCGGCCGCTCTGTTTAGGGTGACCCGCTCCCTTCTTAATCAGGGGGGAGTTGGGGAGCCCTTGCAGAGTAGTGCCGAGGACTTTAACTCGTTTTTCGCTGATAAAGTTGCTCGGATTCGGGCCGACCTCGACTCCAATTGTATAGCAGAGTCGACTGACAACGAGTCAGTCGAGGTGACTGGGGCACGTACTTGTCCACCTGTCTGGGAAGAGTTTGATCTGGTGACACCTGATGAAGTGGACAAGGCCATTGGAGCTGTGAGTTCCGCCACCTGTTTACTGGATCCGTGTCCCTCCTGGTTGGTCTCGGCCAGCAGGGAGGTGACACGGAGCTGGGCCCAGGAGATTACCAACGCTTCCTTGGGGAGGGGAGTTTTTCCATCACTCTATAAAGAAGCGCTTGTGCGCCCCCTCCTCAAGAAGCCCTCCCTGGACCCAGCTGTGCTTAATAACTACCGTCCAGTCTCCAACCTTCCCTTTATGGGGAAGGTTGTTGAGAAGGTGGTGGCACTCCAGCTCCAGCGGTCCTTGGAAGAAGCCGATTATCTAGGTCCCCAGCAGTCGGGTTTCAGGCCCGGTTACAGCACGGAAACCGCTTTGGTCGCGTTGATGGATGATCTCTGGCGGGCCCGGGACAGGGGTTTATCCTCTGTCCTGGTGCTCCTTGACCTCTCAGCGGCTTTCGATACCATCGACCATGGTATCCTTCTGCGCCGGCTGGAGGGGTTGGGAGTGGGAGGCACTGTTCTTCAGTGGTTCTCCTCCTACCTCTCTGGCCGGTTGCAGTCGGTGTTAGTGGGGGGACAGAGGTCGACTCCTAGGTCTCTCCCTTGTGGGGTGCCTCAGGGGTCGGTCCTCTCCCCCCTGCTATTTAACATCTACATGAAACCGCTGGGTGAGATCATCCAAGGACATGGGGTGAGGTATCATCAATATGCCGATGATACCCAGCTTTACATCTCCACCCCATGCCCAGTCAACGAAGCGGTGGAAGTGATGTGCCGGTGCCTGGAGGCTGTTGGGGCCTGGATGGGTGTCAACAGACTCAAACTCAACCCGGATAAGACGGAGTGGCTGTGGGTTTTGCCTCCCAAGGACAACTCCATCTGTCCGTCCATTACCCTGGGGGGGGAATTATTGACCCCCTCAGAGAGGGTCCGCAACTTGGGCGTCCTCCTCGATCCACAGCTCACATTAGAACAACATCTCGCAGCTGTGGCGAGGGGGACGTTTGCCCAGGTTCGCCTGGTGCACCAGTTGCGGCCCTATCTGGACCGGGACTCACTGCTCACAGTCACTCATGCCCTCATCACCTCGAGGTTCGACTACTGTAATGCTCTCTACATGGGGCTACCTTTGAAAAGTGTTCGGAAACTCCAGATCGTGCAGAATGCAGCTGCGAGAGCAGTCATGGGCTTACCCAGGTATGCCCATGTTTCACCATCACTCCGCAGTCTGCACTGGCTGCCGATCAGTTTCCGGTCACAATTCAAAGTGTTGGTTATGACCTTTAAAGCCCTTCATGGCACTGGACCAGAATATCTCCGAGACCGCCTCCTGCCGCACGAATCCCAGCGACCAATTAGGTCCCACAGAGTGGGCCTTCTCCGGGTCCCGTCAACTAAGCAATGTCGGTTGGCGGGCCCCAGGGGAAGAGCCTTCTCTGTGGCGGCACCGGCCCTCTGGAACCAACTCCCCCCGGAGATTAGAACTGCCCCTACTCTTCCTGCCTTCCGTAAACTTCTTAAAACCCACCTTTGCCGTCAGGCATGGGGGAATTGAAACTTCCCCCCCCCCTGGGCACGTTGAATTTATATATGGTATGCTTGTGTGTGAGTCTGTTAGTTTGTGGGGTTTTTTAAATCTTTAAAATTTTAAATTGTTGATTACTTATGATTTGTCTTTTTACATGTTGTGAGCCGCCCCGAGTCTTCGGAGAGGGGCGGCATACAAATCCAAGTAATAAATAAATAAATAAAATAAAATGCTTCATTCGCTCTGGACTGCCAAAGCCGCCTTAAGCACCACTGAAAGGCTCCTCTGGCAGCCCATATGGCTGGGATTAAAGGGGGAATGGCAGGAAACGTGCCACTCTCAAATTTTTCCGGGCTTGGGTTCTTAAGTAGAAAATAGTTCTTAAGTTCAATAGAGGCAAAAAATCTTGAACACCCGGTTCTTATCTAGAAAAGTTCTTAAGTAGAGGCATTCTTAGGTAGAGGTACCACTGTATATCCTGAGAGTTTCTATTATGTGGCTACCTTCTTCCTCCTTCCCCCCACCCAGTTCAGGACTGTGCAGTCCCTTGGTTTGGGTCCCTCTTTGGAATGTGCTGACTACACCCTGGAAATTTGTCATGTTGCAGTGTTTTTAAGATTCCCTTCCCCCTTTCTTCAAGTGTACATTCTGTAACACCAGTTGTTTTGTTTCCAAATGGAGCTACCACCAAAGTCCCCTCTGTAGAATCAGTAGCTCTTATCTTGGTTTGAGATTATTGGCTGTTTGCTTCCAATCTAATTTCTCATGAAAGATAGAAGATTGGCCCAATATTTCTCCTGATTTCAACTTGAAATGAAGTTGAACTTGACACAATATTACTTTTAAACGATCAGGTTGCAGGCCCAAAACTAAGATTGACACATGGCAATTCTTCCAAGCTGAGTTCTTTATTGTTTCACACCTGTAGACAAAATCTTGCCAAAATAAGGACTCCATTATCTGCACCTATTTACTCCATGTATAAGAATAAGATGGAGGGGCTGTTTTCATCCTCTTTCTCCCACATATCATAGCTAGACTGAGTTGCCTCTTACTGCCAACCTGCCTTCCATTGAGGACCTGTAGACTGCATGAGTCAAAAAGAGGACTGTGAAAATATTTACTGACCCCTCGCATCCTGGACACAAACTGTTTCAACTCCTACCCACAAATCATTGCTACAGAGCACCGCACACCAGACAACCAGACACAAGAACAGTTTTTTCCTTAATGCCATCACTCTACTAAAGAAATAATTCCCTCAACACTGTCAGACTTTTTATTAAATCTGCACTTCTATTTCTACTAGGTTTTTTTCTCATAATTCCTATTATCCTTTTCCTCCCACTTAGGACTGTATGACCGTAACTTGTTGCTTGTATCCTTAGATTTTTATTAATATTGATTATTTCTTCATTGCTTATTTGATCCCTATGACAATCGTTAAGTATTGTACCACATGATTCTTGACAAATGTATTTTTCTTTTATGTATGCTGAGAGTATCTGCACCAAAGACAAATTCCTTGTGTGTCCAATCACACTTGGCCAATAGAATTCTATTCTATTCTATTCTATTCTATTCTATTCTATTCTAACCTATCCAATCCTTCAGGCAAGGCACTTTTGGAGCTCCATCTCCTCTCTTCATCCCGTGATAATAATGAGGGTGAAATAAAAAAAAATATCCAAAGTAAAATTCAGAACCCTTAATCTGAGTGGAATTGAAATGGTCCTTTGGCACCAAAGGTCTAGAAATGTGATGGTGAATACATAAATAATCTGAATCCAAGATTGGCAGGAAAAGCTCCTAAGAGCAAACTTCACTCTCCTCTATACTGATGAAATTACCCAGTTGGGCAATGAAATGTCTATAGGAGCATTCAAGCTCAGAGAAGATAGAAGAATTGACAGTTCAATCCTGAGAGGCACAGATTCCTTACATTTTAGACCAAGAATGACACATGGCAGTTTTTCTAATCTGAATTCTTTATTGTTTTACACCCGAAATCTTTCCAGGCTGAGGACACTACTATATACTTTGGAAACTATTGGGGAGAGGCTGTCTTCACCCTCTTTCTCTCACACAGAATATCCTATGCCTCCTACTCCTCTGGAATTCACCCCCTCCCTCTATCATTGTGCCTACCATCCCTGTCCTATTGTCCTCTTTTATCATTGCTTTTTACTTGCCGTATGCTATGTTTATACAAACTACTATCCTATATGTCAGGGCTGCACTTTCGGAAGATAGCCAGCCCAAGCAGCTAACTTGCCCAACCAGCTAACCAACCCAACCAGCCAGCCACAGACCAATAGATATGGAGTTGAAGTCTTCAATGAAACACAGCAGCAGCAGGAAGTCTTGCAAAAATATATTTACTTCTCATTAACACTATTAACTGTATTCTATCTTTCCATACATACATCACACTAGTATCTCACTACAACTATCTCAATTACAGTAACTCATAAGAACCAACAGATCAATACTTCAATACAGCAACAGGAACTTCAGATCAGTGCAGGGAGAACAGAGCACACACCACAGAGCAGAGAACTGGAGAATCAGAGAGAGCAATACTACAGCTCTTACATACAGTATTTAAATACTTATCACTCAATCAGGTTGCTGCATGCTTCATTAACTCAGAATGACTCAACATTCTCTATATCAGTGATTTTCAACTTTTTTTGAGCCACGGCACATTTTTTACATTTACAAAATCCTCGGGCACACCACCAACCAAAATGACAAAAAATGACACTCTAACACAGTACCTATTATACATATACAGTATTTAATAATATATTTTCTAAATGTATTTATACTTACTTAGTGTAAAACCCGGGAGGCCTCTAATAAAAAGAAAAAGGTCAAATATCTATATACACCATCAGGATAGACATAACCAGCTGAGGCTGAGGCTTCATCTAGTGGTGGCAACATTTACCTCCAGTCCTGACCAGGATTAGAAATCAGGACCATAGGGAGGACTAGCAGCTTCAACTACTCGCTATGGCCACACAATGACAAGTGCATGGCAGCCCGAGTGGGGACCTTCCTGGGTGTGGATGAGAGGCGGCCTGCTATTTATTTATTTATTATTTAGATTTGTATTGGTTCATCGCTAGTGATTGGAATGAATCCTAGAAGGTGATTGGTCAGTGATTGTTCCCTGTGCCTCCACTCTTCCTGTCGCTGATAGCTGGAGGGATTGTGAGGGGAATGTTTATGTTCGGATGGAGGCGGCTAGCGGCGGGCCAGATAAATGGCCTCTGTGGGCCGTATCCGGCACGCGGGCCGTAGTTTGGGGACTCATGTTTAATTTCCCCATGGCACACCTGACCATGTCTCACGGCACACTAGTGTGCCGCGGCACACTGGTTGAAAAACACTGCTCTACATATTCCTTCCTTCTGAATTGAGATATTACCTCACTATATTGCTAAATCCTGACACTATACATGTTTGACAAATAAAATAAATAAATAAAAATAAAAACATTCCATAGGTAGATCTTCAAATCGCCCTTTAGCAGTGCAGTTTAAAAATAAATAGCCTTTAAGTGCCTAATGTGGCAACCGTGTTTATTTCTTTCTCTAATAGTAGTAAACTGACTATAGACCTCACAGCCTATGGATTGTAATTTTAGTAGTATGACTGTGTGTAATTGATAGACTGGATTTTATCATGGATTTTATCTGTTATTTATCATTTTATCCTACAACTTTTGGCTGTTTATTTACTAAGTGTTTTTATTTGGTTTGGTCTATGAATGTAATAATAAATTTTGATTTGAACAATTAATTCTCTCCCTTTCTGTGTCTGTCTTTGTTTCTCTCTCTGTCTCTCTCTGTCTCTGTGTCTCTCTCTCTCTCACACACACACTTTATCCTATAAACTCAGTGACATATGGAGGCCCAGATTCAAACTTTTTAAAAGCTACCCATTCCAAATCTGAATATTTCACTTTTGCTACCTGCAACATTCTGCATCAATCAATATTCCTATGAAGAAAATGATTCCTACTTAGATTTTGAAAGTTTTCCCTAGCAGTTTACCTAAAATATTGTTGTTTATTTTGTAGATAAACCAAGAGAATTCTGAAACCCTTTTGCTTGTCTTGTGTTACACAAAGAATGGTTTAAGAAAAGCATCGATTCTTTCCTCCGAGAGCAAAAATCTGATCCACCCGTGTCACACACACCTGCCTGCAAATTTCTGACAGAAAATCTTTTCATCAGAGCAGATACCTCTTCACATTCAATTCAGTAACTGGATAGAAATTAAATCAATTAAAGGTGAAGCGAGGGGTGCAGTCATTTCGCACAAGGGCAAGCTAAGTACAGAAGAGCCACATCAAAGCTAAGCATGTGTAGAATGTTTAAACTATCCAGGCTACCTAAGATAATGCAGTTTTTTAAGAACCAGCTTTACACTTGTACAGTGGTACCTCTACTTAGGAACTTAATTTGTTCCATGACCAGGTTCTTAAGTAGAAAAGTTTGTAAGTAGAAGCAATTTTTCACATCAGAATCAATATAAAAGCAAACCACAGGGAGGGTGGAGGCCGTTTCTTCCCTGGAGATTCCTAGAGAGGCCCCACAGAGGCTTCTCCTCACATTTTCCGTCCCTGTTTCCTCCCTGGAGTTTCCTAGAGGCCCCACAGAGGCTTCTCCCCGCCTTTTCCAGCCCTGTTTCCTCCCAGGAGATTCCTAGAGAGACCCCACGGAGACTTCTCCCTGCCTTTTCCAGTTACAGTTTTGGTGGCTCGGGTTTATAAGTGGAAAATGGTTCTTACGAAGGGGCAAAAAAACACCTGGTTCTTATTTAGAAAAGTTTGTAAGTAGAGGCATTCTTAGGTAGAGGTACCACTGTATATAAAGGTGGAGTAGGACAACTCCCCGCAGACACCTTCTTATAGCTGACTTGATACACCCCATTCCCTGTGGCCAACTCATCACAGCCATCTGGTTGTGGAACAGTGCCACAGAATTCACTTTTTTGGCCTTCTTCGGGTCCCGTCGACAAAACAATGTCATCTGGCGGGAACCAGGGGAAGAGCCTTCTCTGTGGCGCCCCCGCCCCCAGAGATTAGGACTGCCCCACCCTCCTTGCCTTTCACAAACTCCTGAAAACACATCTATGTCGCCAGGCATGGGGAAATTGACATACCCCTAGCTGTTATAATTTATGTATGATTTGTCTGGAATGTATGATTGTTTTTATAAGAGGTTTTTAAAATTGTTTTTTAAAATTGGATTGGCTTGTTGTGAGCCACTCTGAGTCCTCGGAGAGGGGTGACATACAAATCTAATAAATTATTATTAATTATTATTATTAATAATAATAATAACTAATCCCGGATTGGTTTGCCCCAAACCGAGTTCTTCTGCAGTGAATTGGCAGCAGTAAGTAGCCCCACAGTGGGTTAGCCACAGCGAGTAGGTAAGTTGCCCTAGAACCAGTATACGTGTAAATCTTATTTTCCCCCAAATGTGTAACATAAACTGAATACAGAGTAATTCAAAAAGAATTAACTGATTTCATGATGCAATTTTTTTATTAAGGAACAGTACCATATTTTGGGAATATAAGAAGCACCTCCCCCCCGCTAAAATAGGCTGAAAATTTGGATGCGTCTTATATTCTGATTAATTAAAAGCTTTTCCTTCCAGCCCTAATGATCTTCCCAGCTTGCATTATTTTTTTCATTGCTACTCCCTCTGCAGAAGTTTATTTCCAGCCCTAAGTCTTTGCAGGCTTGTTTTCATTGCTACTCATTCGAAGTTTTTTTCCCCCAGCTGTAACCAGGGCATAAACAATGTGCTAAAGCTGTCCAGACTAAGGAGACTAGCCAGATGAATAACTGGTAGTTAGATTTCCCCTCCTATTTTCCTACCCCAAAACTAAGGTGCACCTTTTACTCCGGTGGGTCTTATACTCCTAGAAATACGGTAATACAAAACTGTAGCCAGGTCACAAGTATTCTACTCACAATCAACTTTTATTTCCTGTCTTATAAGCATTCAGTGTGGCCCCCACTGGCAACATCAATGTGATAAGAAAATTCCTCCCAGGCGCATATCAGCATATCACAATCCACTGAGTGGATAGTTGTTGTCAGTGAAGGGCTACCAAAATTTTCACTACCATACTGTGGGCGGGGCTTATGCATTTTGTTTCAACATCTTTCAGTACAAATTGGGTGCTCTGGAGCTCCATTTTCGCTACCCCACTGTGTTTCCCCCTCCCGTCCAGGCAGTAGCCCACCCCTGATTATCTACTATATAAAGTGTATGTACACAAACACACAGCTCTTCTAAAATTATACACATTCAACCTCATTTACTGTGAAAGGAAAAATATACCCAGAGCCCAGAAGGGGAAAAAAAGGAAAAAAAATCAAACTTTTGCTACAGGTACTGCGTACTGAGGAATCATTGACTGTCATCTGTATCTCTAACTGTCTGGTTTGGTGCTGCAACCCAACAAGACTGACACAGACTTCAGAGGAGAATCAGAACTGCAGAAAAAACAATTGCTGCCAACCTGCCTTCCATTGAGGACCTGTATACTGCACGAGTCAAAACAAGGGCGGGGAAAATATTTACTGACCCCTCACATCCTGGACACAAACTGTTTCAACTCCTACCCTCAAAACGTCGCTACAGAGCACTGCACACCAAGACAACTAGACACAAGAACAGTTTTTTTCCCAAACGCCATCACCCTACTAAACAAATAATTCCCTCAACACTGTCAGACTTTTTACTAAATCTGCACTTCTATTCTACTAGTCTTTCTCATCATTCCTATCATCCTTTTCCTCCCACTTGGGACTGTATGACTGTAACTTGTTGCTTGTATCCTAAGATTTTTATTAATATTGATTGTTTCTTCATTGCTTATTTGACCCCTATGACAATCATTAAGTGTTGTATCACATGATACTTGACAAATTTATCTTTTTCTTTTATGTACGCTGAGAGCATCTGCACCAAGACAAATTCCTTGTGTGTCCAATCACACTTGGCCAATAAAATTCTATTCTATTCTACCTGACCGTACCCATAGGAGCCCACCACTGGTTGTTGTTATTCGATGCTTAAGGTCATTGAGGTTAGTAGGTAGCACTGGAACATAAATGTGAACTTTTACTTATCCCCACAAGAAAAGAAAAATCACACACGGTTAGGTCTGGGGATCTTGCAGGCCAAGCACAAAGAGCAAAGTCTTGGGCCCGCAATGCAGAATGCCTTTTCCTTTGGACTCGCCATTCAGAGGGTAAACAAACAACTGAATGTTGCCAGAAGAACAACATGACTACATCACCTCTGTGGCAGCCATTCAAAAGTTCCATAATTCCTCTTTCAAATGGTCACTAAGTGATTACATGACAATGCTTGAGAACTGAAACAATGCGTTACGAAATCTGTTAATTCTTTTTGAATAACCCTGTAGTTTATCTGCTGTATGGGTAGTCCTCAACATTTACCACAATTTTGACCATACTTCAACCCAAAATTTCTATATCCTAGCAAGACAGTTGTTAAGTGAGTTTTGTTCCATTTTATGAACTTTCTTGCCACAATAGGTAAGTAATTCACTGCAGTTTTTCAGTTAGTAACATCAGTAATGGGCTGCTGCCCCCAAGGGAGGGCAGGACACAGTGGGGGTAGTAAATTTATGCACTATTTATTGAATACTTAATAGGTTTTTTTAATTGTCCTTCCTTCTCCTTTTTTTAATTGTCCATCCTTCTCTGGTATCCTTAATGACATTTAAAATAGGAAATAATTAAATAGTATGTTTTTACCCATAAACGCTTTAACCATTTTAATCATTATCTAGAACTGAACTTTTATAGCAATTAAAGAAAATTGAGCTACTTGCCTAATCTGTTATCATATTGAAATTTGTGGGTTCAGTACAAAACCTTAAAATGATACTGTGCTCCTCAACAAATAATGCTGTTTATCATTTGTCCCTTTTGGGGCTCTTCAAATAATGTGACTTAATAATCCACTGAAAAAGAGCCTAAGCACCTATTTGAAAACTTATCTTGGTCAGTAAGCCACTCCCACCCAGTCACATGACCTTTAAGCCATCCCCCAGTCACATGATTGTCAAACCACTCCCACCTGGTCACATGGTTGGCAAGTCACTCCTACGCAATCACATGACTATCAAGACATAGCCACAAAATAAGACACGCCCACAGTGTGGCAGTAAATAATCTGGGAGCCCCTCATTGAGTAAATTGGTTAAAGAACAACTTCACTTAAGTTATTAACTGAATATTGCTACTTTTTTTGTTTTTTTAACTTCTCCCAATGACTGCAACACCCCATATTCTAACTTGTTGAAATGGAGGGTGTTATAAACAGAAGCATAGGATCAAGATCACGTGAAATATTAGGAAATAAATAAATTAGCAAAGTATTTATAAAACCCTAGTAAGACACTGCAACCAACTTAGTTCACCATATTATAAAAAAAGATGTTGAGACTTTGGAAAAAGCTTAAGAAAAGAGCGACTAAGATGTTCATAGGCCTGGAGACTAAAAAAATATAAAGAATGGCTGCAGGATTTGGGTTTGGCTGGTCTAGAGAAAGAAGAATTGGGGGGTGACATGATAGTGTTCCGGTATTTGAGGGGCTGCAACAAAGAAGAGGGGATCAAATTATTCTCCAAAGCACCTGGAGGCAGGACAAGAAACAATAGTTGGAAATTAATCAAAGAGAGAAGCAATATTAACCGCTCCAAACTTGACTGTAAAAAATACGACTTCAGTAACCGAGTTGTCGAAGCGTGGAACTCATTACCGGACTCCATAGTGTCATCCCCGAACCCCCAACACTTTACCCTTAGACTATCCACGGTTGACCTCTCCAGATTTGCTTGCTTGCTTGCTTGCCTATTTATTTATTTATTTATTTATTTACTTACTTACTTACTTACTTACTTACTTACTTACTTATTTGATTTTTATGCCGCCCTTCTCCTTAGACTCTGGGCGGCTTACAACATATTAGCAATACCACTTTTTAACAGAGCCAGCCTATTGCCCCCACAATCCAGGTCCTCATTTGGCCCACCTCGGAAGGATGGAAGGCTGAGTCAACCTTGAGCCGATGATGAGATTTGAACTGCTGACCTTCAGATCTACAGTCAGCTTCAGTGGCCTGCAGTACAGCACTCTACCTGCTGCGCCACCCTGGCTCTAAGAGGTCAGTAAAGGGCGTGCACAAGTGCATCAGAGCGCCTTCCATCCCCTGTTCTATTGTCTCGCCTATATCTCCTATATCTTTTTTTCTATTCCTATGTTTCTTCTTCTATTCTTTGATTGATTCATTTTATTCCTATTTCTTCTCTTCTCTTCTTTCTTACATATATTTTACTATGAGTATATCCTCTATAACCTTCATTATGTATTTTGCTATGTGTATACCCACTAAAACGCTCATTGTGTATTGGTCAAAATCAATCAATCAATCAACCAATAAATCCAGAATTAAGGAGGAACTTCCTATCACGGAGGACAATTAAACAGTTTGCCTCCAGAAATCATGGATGCTCCATCATTGGAGGTTTTAAAGAAACAATTAGACAGTATAGAGCTGTGTTGGCAAAGCTATAGCATGTGTGCTACTGGTGACACGTGGAGCCATATCCTAGGTCACCTGAGGCATTGCCCATGTCAGTTTCCCAGGCTTCAGGAAAACCTCTGGAGTCTGTGGATTGTGAAACTAACTTCCGGTAGGCTCATTGGGCCTGTTTTTCATCATCCACAGGCTTTGGAGGCTTTCCTGAAGCCTAGAGGAGTGGGCAAAAAATGGCCCAATGGGCCTACCGGAAGTTCACAGGGGGCAGTGGAGGGAGGTTGTGCATGCATGCATGGGGGGAGGGCATTGCATTATGGGTGTGGGTACATGTGCATGCGTTATCACACAGGAGCGCTTTTGGGACCCGAGCAAAAAAAGTCTACCAGCAAAAAAAGTCTAGTCTAGTCTAGTTTTCATTCCATTCCACTCCATTCCATTCCATTCCATTCTTCATTCTATTCTTCATTCCAATAGTCTCTTCTCTTCTCTTCCATTCCATTCTATTCTCTTCTATTCTATTTTTCATTCCAATAGTCTCTTCTCTTCTCTTCCATTCCATTCTATTCTCTTCTATTCTATTTTTCATTCCAATAGTCTCTTCTCTTCTCTTCCATTCCATTCTATTCTATTTTTCATTCCAATAGTCTCTTCTCTTCTCTTCTCTTCCATTCCATTCCATTCTATTCTCTTCTATTCTATTTTTCATTCCAATAGTCTCTTCTCTTCTTCATTCCAATATTCTATTCTATTCTATTCTGTTCTATTCTGTTCTATTATATTCTGTTCTATTCCATTCTATATTCTATTCTAAATTCCAATAGTCTCTTCTCTTCTTCATTCCAATATTCTATTCTATTCTATTTTATTCTATTCTGTTCTGTTCTGTTCTATTCCATTCCATTCCATTCTCTTCTTCATTCCAATAGTCTCTTCTCTTCTCTTCCCTTCCATTCCCTTCCCTTCCATTCTATTCTCTTCTTCATTCCAATATTCTATTCTATTCTATATTCTGTTCTATTCCATTCCATTCTATATTCATTTCTATTCTATTCTAAATTCCAATAGTCTCTTCTCTTCTTCATTCCAATATTCTATTCTATTCTGTTCTGTTCTATTCCATTCCATTCTATTCTTCATTCCAATAGTCTCTTCTCTTCTCTTCCCTTCCATTCCCTTCCATTCCATTCTATTTTCTTCTTCATTTCAATATTCTATTCTATTCTATGTTCTGTTCTATTCCATTCCATTCTATATTCATTTCTATTCTAAATTCCAATAGTCTCTTCTCTTCCCCTCCCTTCCATTCTATTCTATTTTTCATTCCAATAGTCTCTTCTCTTCTTCATTCCAATATTCTATTCTATTCCATCCCATTCTATATTCTATTCTATTCTATTCTAAATTCCAATAGTCTCTTCTCTACTCTTCTCTTCTCTTCTTCATTCCAATATTCTATTCTGTTCTGTTCTGTTCTGTTCTCTTCCATTCCATTCCATTCCATTCTATTCTATTCTCATGAGAAGGAAAGTGAAATGGGGAAGATATACAGCAGCAAGAAAACCAGATATCAAAGTTCAAAAGAATTAAACAATATCTCCAAATCTGACTTGGATGTAACCACTGCCATTTTAATAAGGCAAGAGCTGGCTTTGAATCCCAAGGACCCTCCAAAGCATGAGCTCTATCCCTGCCATATGGAGAAAAGCTGGAATCCGTCAAGTTCACTTAGCAAATTTTATCTTCAGGGAACTGGCAAAGCAGACTGAATACCGATATGCAGAATACAGCTGAGATCTGAAGGCTAACGCTGGTGGAGGCTGGATCACTGAACCAAAAAGATCGGTTTTAAATAAATAAGTCAATGCTTATTGATATTTGGAATTGGGCCTCCCAGACAGAAAGTCTATCAGTCTATCAATCGTTTCTCTTTCTTACGTCTTCAATTAAGAAGTAATGATGGTCACATACAGTACATTACATCTACAACTCATACAGAGACATTGCTTTAAAATTACATTATATTGCATTCATCTCCTTTATTGTTCTTTTTTTCTTTAAAATATCTCTAGGCCATCTGCCAAGGGACAAGTCAAGTCCCATCAACTAAGCAATGCAAGTTGGTGGTACCACGGGGAAGGGCTTTCTCTGCAGCTGCCCCGGCTCTATGGAACCAACTCCACCCCGATGTCCGTACTACTTCCACTTTACTGGCCTTCCGAAAGGCTGTGAAGACCTGGCTTTGATGGCAGGCCTGTGTGTGTGTGTGTGTGTGTGTGTGAATACTACCATCTTGTCATAGCCGAAGGGTGATTGATTTGGTATGTATGTTTGTTCTGATTGGACAGTTTATATATATACAGTGATCCCTTGTTTTTCATGGGGGATGCGTTCCAAGACCACCTGTGAAAAACGAATTTCCGTGAAGTAGAGGAAAGATTTCTTTTATGTATTTAACGAGTATTTGGACTTTTAAAACCCACCCTTTGCATTGAACACTCATTCTATAATGTTTCTCAGCTGGAACCACATGTGATATCCTAACAGTTTCTTTAATAGAGTACAGGAGTACTGTAGAAGAATTTTATGAATTTTTAATGGATTTAAAATTTTCAATGGATTTAATGGATTTAAGCCCCCTTTGAAAACCTGTGAAGTAGCGAATCTGCAAAAGATGAACTGCAAAGTAGCGAGGGATTACTCTCTCTCTCTCTCTCCCTCTCCCTCTCTCTCTCTCTCTCTGTATTCTCGAGTGTATATGTGCTAAATACAATATCAGATATGGAAATTATAAAGTAAAAGTATAATACGTATTGTAATATAATAATAGTAATATATAATCTCAAGCATATAAGTGCAGAATACAGTATCAAATGTGAGAAATATAAAGTAAAAGAATAGGGAGGAAAAGAAGATAGAGAGGGAGAGAGTTTTATTGGGTTTTTTAATGGGGTTTTACTGTTCTTTAGGGTTTAATATTTGACCTTTTTAAACATTGTATTGTATTTTATAATTTTTGTAAGCTGCCCTGAGTCCCATGGGATTGGGCAATGTAGAAATCAAATGAATTAAATTAAATTAAATTATTAAATTAATGTATTTTCAGATCACCCAAGAGATTCAACCATACAAACATTATCATCAAAAGTCTATGGAGATTCTCATTGGGTCATGTAGTTTTTCAAAAGGCAATTAGAGTTTCCATGTTTCTCCTTGAAGGCGTTTGGCTTCTCATCCAAGAGGCTTTGTCAGTTCTGACTGGATGGTGCAGAATGGAAAAGTTTATTATATTCCTTGTGGCGGGATTCAATTTTTTTTTACTACTGGTTCTGTGGGTGTGGCTTGGCTTGGTGGGCATGTCGTGGCTTGGTGGGTGTGGCTGGTGGGCATAGCAGGGGAAGGACACTGTAAAATCTCCATTTCCTCCCAATCAGCTGGGATTTAGCCCTGCATGGCATCAGACCAGAATACCTATGGGACCGCATTCTGCCACATGAATCCCAAGGCATAGCAACCCACTAGTTAAGCTTATCCCTGACTGCTTACCGCTCACCCCTCCCACTCTGGTCCATGAAGGAGGAGACCTTTCCTTCCTCCCTTCACAGCGAAGGGAAGCCTGCCTGTCCCTTTAAGGTACTTCGACACACGGGAGTGGGGGGGCCAGGGGTGGACTATAAAGGGAGCTGCTCCACTGTGAAGGGAAGGAGAAAAGTTCCGCTTGGCGAGTGATAGAAATTTTATTTGTTTTGTTTTGTTTTGTCAAATATATAAGGTAGGGATGTAGAGAAATAAACATATTAATATACATGTGTAGAAGATTAGAAGAACATTAGAAATAGTACAGTGGTACTTCTACCTAAGAACGCCTCTACATAAGAACTTTTCTAGGTAAGAACTGGGTGTTCAAGATTTTTTTGCCTCTTCTCAAGAACCATTTTCCACTTACAAACCCGAGCCTCCAAAACTGTAACCGGAAAAGGCAGGGAGAAGCCTCCATGGGGCCACTCTAGAAATCTCCTGGGAGGAAACAAGGCCAGAAAAGGCAGGGAGAAGCCTCCATGGGGCCTCTCTAGGAATTTCCTGGGAGGAAACAGGGCTGGAAAAGGTGGGGAGAAGCTTCCGTGGGGCCTCTCTAGGAATCTCCTGGGAGGAAACAGGGCTGGAAAAGGTGGGGTGAAGCCTCTATGGGGCCTCTCTAGGAATCTCCAGGGAGGAAACAGGGCCTCCCCCCTCCCTGTGGTTTCCCCAATCACG
Organism: Erythrolamprus reginae; assembly: GCF_031021105.1. Lineage (NCBI taxonomy): Eukaryota > Metazoa > Chordata > Lepidosauria > Squamata > Dipsadidae > Erythrolamprus > Erythrolamprus reginae. The sequence continues at coordinate 35,843,070 of NC_091958.1, read as the reverse complement.
CACATTATTTGCTTTTAAATTGATTCCTATGGGAAAAATTGCTTCTACTTACAAACTTTTCTACTTAAGAACCTGGTCACAGAACAAATTAAGTTCTTAAGTAGATGTACCACTGCATTCGTATGCATGGTAACAGTAAGATATAAAGCCACATTAGGACAGGGGACAGGAGGTAAGTTGTTGCACTTATGCACGCCCCTTACTGACCTCTTAAGAATCGGGAGAGGACAACAAATGTTGGGGGAAATTGTGGCTGTAAGTCAAGGACTATCTTGACTAGTTCTTTATGTCTGAATTATGCTCCATCTATGGAAAAGAACGGCTAACCTTTTTTTCCCCTTTAATTGAAAGATAATATGTTATATAACTGTCTTTAAGAATAGGAACTGGTAAACTTTTGAGTAAGCTGAAGGCTGTGGCAGGCTCTGAATCTTCCCACTCATGAGAATTTCTCAGAAAGTAAATTCTCTTTCCAGTTGCCATGATACAAAAAAAGAAAAAAAGAAAAAAAAGAGGTTGAGTCCTTAGAAAGTGTGCAGAGAAGAGCAACAAAGATGATCAGGGGGCCTGGAGGCTAAATTGCAGGACAAACACTTAAAGGAATCAGATATTTGTAGTCTAATGAAGAGAACAATGAGTGTGGGAGGAGATAGTGGTGTGGGGTGAGTGGAATAGAATAGAATAGAATATATGGAATGGAATGGACTAGATTAGGCAGAATAGAATAAATAGAACAGAACAGAATAATTTATTGGCCAAGTGTGATTGGACACATAAAGAATTTATCATTAATGCATATGTTCACAGTGAATCTGATGGATATTTCTTCCAACAGTAGGAAAAGTTGGGAAAAACCACAGAATTTCTCTACCTAGCCATAAATTAATATTGTCTTCCCAGAGTTTATCAGATCTAATTTACATATATAAAGATAATACTTGAGAGAACAAGCCAGAGAGTAAAGAAATTATGAAAAGAAGAATGTAGTCAGAATAGCATTTTTGATGATGTCCATTCAATAAAAAATGAAGTTTTACATTCACTATGCTTTGTAACAGTGCTAATTAGCAAAAAGGGAAAGTCAAGAGAAAGAACATTATCCTGTTGCATAATTTGCAAAGGCTGTTCTTTTTCTTTTTTCTTTTTTTAGAAAGATTGGTATATAATGAGCTTCTGAAATACAATTTCTTAATGAAGTTTTGGTGGGTAGGCAGCTAGTTTTTGTCACTTGCAAATCTCCTTACACAGTTTCATGAACAAGGAAAGGGATTAGAAGGTTCTGCTCCAAATCCTGCTCATTTTTATCAAATGTTTTTGTGCATTGACTGCTGCAAATGAATTTTCCAAAACAAAGAAGACAGTGGTGTTATAGCCAGGTTTGCATTCTATACTAAAATACTGTTGGATTCATGATGGTTGAACAAATCACAATAGTTTAGGTTACATATATTTTGCTCAAACATAAACTGTGGTTTGAAAACTGCAATGAGTAACTTCATACAAAACATGGAGCCAGTAACAACAGCAATAGCTATTAGACTTATATACTGCTTCCTAGTGCTTTACAGCCCCTTCTTTTTTTTTTTTTTTTTTAAATCTCTTTATTAATTTTTCTTATGTCATTCCCATCACATATTATTTTGAATTACAGATTATACATGTTCTCAGTTAACATTCTGACAGTAAGTTTTGACCGGTTTTCTTTCATTATATACATTGTATTTTATATTTTTAAATTCTAAAATCTATTACGTTCATTAATTATACACGGTAACTGTAGGTCGTTTCAATTGTACTGTTGTTTCATATTATGTTGCTTTTATGTTCTCTTTTGAACCCATTCGTGCCATTTTTGCCATGTTCTTTTTGATTCTATTAATTTATTTCCCTTAATTGAATTCGTGAATTCGTCCATCTCTACACATGCATATATCTTATCTATAATTAAATCTTCCGTTGGTATCTGATCACTTTTCCAGAGTTGTGCTATCGCAATTCTCGTGGCGGTGTTAATATGTGTTGTGAGGAGCATTGTTTGTTTTGAATAATGTTTTCTCCAAACTCCTAAAAGCATAGCTTCCGGTGTGAGTTCTATTTCCTCTTTCGTGATCTCTGTGAGCCAAGTATGAGTTATTGTCCAAATTTTTTGTATCATGGGGCAGGACCACCACATGTGGAAAAACGTACCTCTTTCCTTTTTACACTTCCAACATGAGTCTGATAACGTTGGGTGGATCTTTGCTAATCTCGCCGGTGGGAGGTACCATCTGTAGAATAATTTGTAATAGTTTTCCTTATATGCTGCCGAAAGGGTTATTTTGGATATTGTGGTCCATGTTCTTTCCCAGTCGGCAATATGGATGGTGTGTTGCAGATTTTTTTCCCACGCTATCATTGGTGTTTTGGTCGTATCTTTTATTCTTTCCTGTTCTAAAAGTATTTGGTATATTCTGCTTATTTGTTTGTTTTCATTTCCTATCAGAATCTTATCTAATGGGTTCATAGATTTTTGAATACCGGGTGTTTGATTGTCTTTTTTAAATCTGGATTCTATTTGGGCGTATGTCCACCAATCCATTTTATGATTTAATCTTTCCAGTTCTTGTCTAGATTTGAGTTCCCCGTTTGGGTGTAATATGTCTCTGTACTGGATGGTTTTGGCTATGTCGATCAAATTTGGGTAGATGATGGCTTCCATAGTGGAAAGCCATCTTGGAATTTTGTCGTAGTGTTTATTTTTAATTTCGTACCAGGTTTTTAGTAGTGATTTACGGATCAAGTGCCTGTCAAATATAGTTTGTTTTTGCAATTTATCTTTCCATAAATGCGCATGCCAGCCTGTTTGTAAGTCATGACCTTCTAATACAAGTATTCTCTTATTTTTTAAGTTAATCCACTCTTTTATCCAAATTAGGCTTGCCGCTTTGTAGTATAATTTTAGATCCGGGAGCCCCAGGCCTCCTCTAATTCTATTATCTTGGAGATACACATATTTTATTCTTGGCCTTTTGTTTTGCCAGATGAATTTGGAGATGATTTTATTGATTTCTTTAAAAAAATTTGGTTCCAAGTTAATCGGAGCTGTCTGAAAAAGATATAAAAATTTGGGAAGAATATCCATTTTTATTACAGATATTCTGCCTAACATTGATATTTGTAGGTCTTTCCATTTCTCTAAATTTTTTTTGGTATCTTGCAATAATTTGTCATAATTGTCCTTTTTAAGTGTAATTATTTTGTTTGTTAATATTAATCCTAAGTACTTCATTTTTTTTGTAGTTTGGAGTTTAGTAGTTTCTTCTAATTTCCTAATTTGTCGTATACTCATGTTTTTTGTCATTAACATTGTTTTCTGTTTATTTATTTTTAGACCTGCAAATTCCCCAAAAATTTCAATTTCTTTAATTAGCTCTGGGCCAGAGCTGGTTGGTTCTTCTAAAAAGAACACCATGTCGTCCGCATATGCCTGTAATTTGTATTCTTCTTTTTTAATTTTAATTCCTTGTATATTTTTATTATTTCTTATTTTATTTAGTAGTAGTTCCTGTGTCAGTATAAATAATAAGGGTGACATTGGGCAGCCTTGGCGGACTCCTTTTTCTATCAAAATTGGTTTTGTAGTGTCTCCATTTATTATTGCTCTGGCCTTTTGGGTGGTATATATATTTTTGATAATGTTTTCAAATCTGTTACCTAATTTTAATTCTCTAATTAACTCATTTAAGTATTGCCAATTAACATTATCAAATGCCTTCTGGGCATCCAGGAAGACAAGAGCTATTTGTTTTCCTGGATGGGCTTCACCATATTCTAAGACGTCTAAAACTGTCCTGGTGCAGTTGAAAATTTGTCTGGAGGGTAGAAAGCCATTTTGGTCTGTGTTGATGATTTTATTTAATATTTCTTTTATTCTGTCTGCTAAGATTACCATAAAGATCTTATAATCCGCGTTAAGCAGAGAAATTGGTCTGTAGTTTTTTATTTTCTGTTTGTCTAACCCCTCCTTTGGTATCATCGTTATGTATGATTCTCTCCAGGATTCTGGAATTTTTGCTTGTTCTAATATTTCATTGTATGTCTCCAGTAATATGGGTTCAAATAGATCTTTATTTCCTTTATAGAATTCCCCCGGGAGTCCATCCGGCCCTGGGGTTTTATTGTTTTTTTGTTTTTTTAATGCTAATTGGATTTCTTGTAAAGTAATTTTTTCATTTAAAATTTGTTTATCGAGTTCTTCAATTTGTATGGTATTATTTTCTTGTATGTATTTAGTAATTTTTACCATTTCGATTGGTTCTTCTTTATATAGGTTGTTGTAATAATCTTGTATTATTTCCTTTTTCTGTTGTTCCATGTGTTGTATTGTCCCGTCTTTATCCTCTAATTGATAAATTAATTTTTCGCTTCTCATTTTTTTGATTTTCTGTGCAAGCCATCTACCTGGTTTGTTAGCTGTTTCAAAGTATTTTTGTTTCGTTTGTTTTAAATTTCTAATAAATTCTTGCTGTTCTAATATATTTATTTTGGATTTAGCTTCCCTTAGTGATATTTGTGTCTGTTTGTTTGTTGGGTTTTGTTGAAGAGTTTTTTCCAGGTTGGCTATTTTATTTACGTAGTGATTATATTCTGCCTTCTCTTCTTTTTGTTTTTTAGCTGTATATGATATAGTAACTCCCCTAGTATATGCTTTCAGTGTGTCCCATAGTATTTGAGTTGAGGTGGGTTGTTTCTTATTTTCCTCTAGAAATAATTTTATTTCTTTGTTTAGCATTTCTGTATATTTTTCATCTCGAAGTAGGTTTGTATTTAATGACCATCTTCTAAATTCTTTCTTTTCCCCCTGCCAAGTGATTGTTATTGGGTTATGGTCAGCCCACGTATTTGGTTCTATGTCAACAGATTTTATTTTTTTGTGCATATTCTTACTTAGCCATACCATATCTATCCTAGAGAAAGAGTTGTGTGGGGCAGAGTAGAATGTAAATTGTTTTTCATTTGGATGTATTAATCTCCACATATCTACCAGATCTAGTTCATCCGTCATTTTCTCAAATGTGGTTGGTAGTGTGGCTCTTTTTATTTTACTCTTGGTTTCTATTTTGTAGTCCAGTTTTTGGTTCACTATTCCGTTATAGTCTCCTATTATACATATATTTGTTTGGTTAAATTGTAATAATATTTCATGTATTTTTTTATAAAATTGTTTCAATTCATGATTTGGTGCATATATATTTACTAATAATATTTTCTCTCCTTTGATTTCTACTTCTACTATAATATATCTTCCTTTTGGGTCAGTTTTTATCTCTCTTGGGTTTAATTCTTTTTTCACATATGTGGCTACCCCTCTTTTCTTTTCTTTTTCATCTAGAGAAGTGTATAGCTCTCCCAATTTGGTGTATTCTAAATATTTTTTGTGTGCAAGTTTGATATGTACTTCTTGTAGACATATTATCTGTGCTTTCTGTTTCAGGAGTTTGGAGAAAACCTTTTTTCTTTTCTGATTGTTGTTGAGACCATTTATGTTTATTGAAATTAGTTTAGTTCCCAGTGGCATTTAGCTTTGAATGGGTAGAAAGAGAATATATAAACAAGAATAAAAGAATAAAAGAAAGAGGGCTTTTCCTTCTTGGTTGTTTTTAGTTCCTTTTGTTTGTTTGTTTCTATTTGTCTGCTGCTGCTGCTGCTGTTTGGGATCTGGTCTTAGCCCCTTCTTCCCTTTCTCTTTCTCCCCCCGTCTCCCCCGTCCTTCCACCTGTTTGTTTGTCAATTTCAATTTCTTCTTCTTTACTAGATTCTAATCTCTCCCCGCTCTCTAACTCTATCTCAGTGTTAACCAATTGTTCGTATATTTCTTGTGCTTTTTCAAGGGAGTCCACTTTAACTCTTCTGCCATCAATATTTATCATCATCCCTTCGGGATTAATCCATCTAAATGTAATTTCTTTTTTGTTTAGGACAGAGGCTAGTGTCTTATAATCTCTCCTTCTCTCTCTTACCTTTCTAGGGATTTGCTTTAATATATTTAATTCTTTACCCTTATATGTCATTTTCCTTCCTCTAGAAATTGCATATACCCTGTCTCTCATGATCCTTCTAGCAAATCTCAGGTGGATCTCCCTCGGGAGTCGGTTTCTACGGGCATAATTAGTGTTAATTCTGTAAATTTCATCCAGTTCACTTATTACCTCTTCCCGACTGGTTTGTAATATTCCTGAAATTATGGTTATCATAATCTCCCCTAAGTTTTCATTCTCTGTCTCTATCACATTTTGAAATCTTAAAAAATAAGAAGATCGTTCCAACTCCAGCTGAATGAGGGAGTTTTCGAGATCCTTATGGGATTCCTTAAGTTTTTGATCTACCTGTTCAATTTTTTTCCCACTCTGTTCTATTTTCTCTTCCACCTGTGTAATTTTTTGTTCATTTTTCTGTGTTGCAAGTTGTGCTGTTTCCAGTCTGTTTTCTAACCTAAGGATATCAGTTTTTAACTCTAGGTGGTTATTGGTAATAAGTTCTTGTAGTTTCAGCATTGCTTCTTGCATAACTGTCAATGTTTTATTCATATTTTGCATTAGTGAGGAACTTTCTTTCTCTTTTTCTTTCTCTGGATTTAACATATCATCTATTTGTCTTTGTGATGCTGAAGAAGCTGAAGATAGTGTATTTGAAGGTGTGGCTGGGGTTGTTTTTTTACCACCTCTGGGCTGGTAATTGGCCATTTCTTTTATAATCTGGTTTTGCTTTTCTAAAATATTATATATTCTATTCCATATGACCATAGGAAATATTTATGCACTTTAAAAGTTCTATTATTTTTCTTAGAAATGTTAACGTTTTTTACAAGGCTACAAATTCTATAATAATTAATTAAAATTTCTATAGCACTTAATGACTTAATAACTATTTTAGTATATTAAATATATCTAAATATCTAAATATAAGTATATCTGAGTATCAGTGTAGTTATAAACAATTAATCTATTAACAATTATGTAAATATATCTAAGAATCAAAAATAATAATAATAAACAATTAATATTTTTATACTATATATATATATATATGCTATATATATTTTTTTTTAAAGAAGTAACACTGTATCTATAAGGCTATGTCTAAATCTATACTTATGTATTATCTATGCTATTAATCTATTAATACAGACTTCTATTTTATAATTTGTCTAAACACTTAATATATATGTATTAATTTAAATAAAAAGAGAACTAATAGGTTGTAACATAGAATATAGAAAAAAGGAGAGAAAAAGGTAAGAAAAAGGAAGGAGAGAAGGAAATTTTTAACTTTTTAAATTGTGAAAACACTTTCTTTGCTGCTTAGCGTTTCCTACTCCCCTAATATGCAAGTTCCAAATCTTCTACTGCAACTTAATAGCCGGATATGATGTCAGTTCATTTACTGTTCTCTTCGCCTCTTGCAATTTGGCCGTTATTCTAAAGTCTTTTACTCCTGTCACAGTCTTTCTGCCGCCAGATAAGATCTTGTAAAGTCTCACTAGTTCAAGTAAACCAAAACCCGACAGCAGAGTCTCACCAAAACAAATCTTTCCTTTCTGTTTAGCTGTGTTCAGGGTCACTCTCTCTGTCAGATTTTTCTCCCTGTGCTGTTCCGGTTTCTCCGCTCACTTCTCCACTCACTTTTCTTATCGGCTGCTTGTCAAACCTCACCGTCGCTTCAGTTATAAATCACCGTCTCTCCCGTTGTATAATAATTATCTGCTGCAGTTTAAATCTTCAAGGTTTTGATCACCACAACAAACAGAGAAATTTCCCACGTTGAACTCCGGCTCACCCAGGCAGTTTCCGGTTCGTAAATCCCAGCGAAAGTGAATGTCAATTAGATGTCTGCGTCAGTTTTGTTTTTTTTAGGCAAAGATGAAAGAATCACAAAGTTAATATGCTTGGGAATATTCTCTTCCCCCTACAGAGATCTGATCTTCAGATATTTTAGTTCCAAATCTGGTCAGATATCAGGCATTTCCCTCCTCTCGCCTTCGCCGCTTTTACTAATTTAAGTTTTTGTTTTTTTTTTTCTTTCTTCCGATCTCCGATTGGGGGTGGGTGTTTTTCAAAATAAAAGTAAGTCTAATTTTAATTGTGCCAGGCTTGTTCTTCTTAAAGTTAACAACAACAGTACAAATATAAGCTGAAGATTTGAAAATCTGTTTATCTCACTTGCTTCCCTCTGCGGTGGCTCATTGAGGCTTCAGGTCCGCCATACTGGTGACAGCTTGACAGACGCCTTTGATCTCCGATAGAGAGGGTGTCCTTCGCACCGATTGTGAAATGCCTTTACCAATCGATGCCTGGATGATCCCTCATTACCCACGTCGCCCTCCAAACGAACTGTGCCCCGAAAGGTCTCAGAAATCGAAGGAAATAGCAGTCATGGGGAGGAGAGATCCTCCTCACAGCTGCTTCGCCCCTCCTTGCCAACCAGGAAGCTTTACAGCCCCTTCTAATCAGTTTATAGAGTCAGCCTATTGGCCTCAACAATCTGGGTCTTCATTTTATTGGCCTCAGAAGGATGGAAGGCTGAGCGAAATCTTCAGCTGGTCAGGATTGAACTTCTGGCAGTGCTCAGACTTATCCTGCAATATTGCATTCCAACTACTGCATTACAATGGAACTAAAGTACATGGTACTCCTTATCATGGGAACATGGTTGGTTTATTTTTCTATCTAGATCTACTATTTAAATCTATTTACTGCCCAACTAAAACAAAGCAAACTACACAAAGGGAAACTGATGTATCCTGACTGTATCAGAGCACATTTAAGACCAAGTTTGTCAATGACAGCAACCCCCTTACAGTACAAGCTGCACTTTCAAAAGCACATTTAATAATTAGACAATATGGTAATGTTAAAATCCCCAGATTTATTGGGAAACCATCCCCAGCTCACAATGCCAAAGTCTAAAAAACTTTGCATTATATGATTTAAAAAAAAAAATTGGAAAACAATCCAAAGAAGATCCCACCCCTGTCCGATAGACAGATAAATACGGACAAACAGATGGCTAGATAGATAGGAGTGGATGGATGGATGGATGGATGGATGAATGGATAGCTGGATGGATAGATGGAGATAGATGATAAAGATAGGTGGATAGATAGATAGATAGATAGATAGATAGATAGATACCTACCTACCTACCTACCTACCTACCTACCTACATACATACATACATACATACATACATACATACATACATGCAAGTAAGCAAGCAATAAGTATATGGAATTAAGATTGGCCCTGGAAGGCAGTACAACTCTGGTTCAATTATGTCAAGATTGCATCTGGGAAGTTAGATTGACAGAATCACAAAGATCTGACAGAACTTCCAACTTCCAACTATTAGCAACAATTTTTCCATGTTTCAATAGATGATACAATGCAAACCTTTTCCTTAAAAAAACCCCAACAACCTACCTCTCTTTGATCTCAGCCTAATGCCTTTTTCCTCCATACACACAGAGGAAGGAGTGAAATCGGAAACAGATGTTACAGAGTCTCTAATGACAAGTGTTATGAAGTGTGGGTTGGAACACTGTGCAAGCACAGTGATTAAAGGGATACTAGGGCAGGGAGAGAGCAAGTAGAACAATTTTATTCCAGATGTGTCATGCATAATCTATTGAGGACCAAACACCAAGCTGTTCACATCTGTTTGTTCTACCATTCTGAAAAGCTTTTGATGTTCATCCTGGCATAGACAGGGAGCATAAACAATCCAGATTGATGAGGAAGAACAAAGAGAAGCCAACTAGGTTATTATAAAACAAGTCAAGTGGCTTCATACATTGCATTAGACTATAGTTTTCTTAGGCGTACATTATGAAAGAAATCCAAATGTTACATTCACACAACACTAGCAGAAATGATGGCTTCCAAATCATGAGGACAGGATGCTAGAGCAGCATGCTTGGTAGTTAAGGTGCAGGACAGTATTTCTCAACCTTGGATGCTTTAAGATGTCTGGACTTCAGCTCTCAGAATTCCCCAGCCAGCTATCCTGTGATGGCTGGGGAATTCTGGGGGTTCAAGTCCAAATACAGTGGTACCTCTGCTTAAGAACTTAATTCATTCGTGACCAGTTTCTGAAGTAGAAAAGTTTGTAAGTAGAAGCAATTTTTCCCATAGGAATCAATGTAAAAGCAAATAATGCATGCAAACCCATTAGGAAAGAAATAAAAGCTTGGAATTTGGGTGGGAGGAGGAGGAGGAGGAAGAGGAGGAGGACAGTCGCTGCCCCTTCCAAGCTGTACCCATATTTATCAAGCACTCTGCAGACTGCATTGGCTATCAATTGGTTTCAGGACAGAATTCAAAGTGTTGGTTATGATCTTTAAAGCTCTACATCACATCAGACCAGATTACTCATGGGGCCACCTCCTGCCACATGAGTCCCAGCAACCAGTTAGATCCCACAGAATCACCCTTCTCCAGATCCCGTCAATTAGACAACGTCGTTTGGCAGGGCCTAGGGGAAGAGCCTTCTCTCTCTGTGTGGGGGCAGCCCTCTGGAATCAGCTCCCCCCAGAGATTTGTACTGCCCCCACCCTCCTTGCCTTTCGTAAGAGTCTAAAGACTGATCTGTGCCACCAGGCTTGGAGCCATTAGACTCTAGGCCCCTGGCCGATGTGTGTTTTGCTATTTGAATGAGAATGAGTGATTTTAAATATTATTAGGGTTTTTAAAGGATTTTAGCTAAATTAATTGGATATTTAGATATGTATATTGTTTTTGATATGTTGTCAGCCACCCAGAGTCCTCAGAGAGGGGCAGCCTATAAATCCAATAGATAGATAGATAGATAGATAGATAGATAGATAGATAGATAGATAGATAGATAGATAGATAGATAGATAGACAGACAGACAGACAGACAGACAGACAGACAGACAGACAGACAGACAGACAGACAGACAGACAGACCGACCAACCGGTAGGTACAGTAAGTAAGTAAGTTAGGGTAAGTAAGTAAGTAAGTAAGTAAGTAAGTAAGTAAGTGGAATTAAGATTGGCTCTGGCAGGCAGGACACTTTTGGTTCAATTATTCTCATCATTCCTATCACCTATCTCCTCCCACTTAGGACTGTATGACTGTAACTTTATTATTATTATTATTATTTATTGGATTTGTATGCCGCCCCTCTCCGCGGACTTATTGCTTGTATCCTAAGATTTTTATTAATATTGATTGTTTCTTCATTGCTTATTTGACCCCAGTGACAATCATTAAGTGTTGTACAACATGATTCTTGACAAATGTATCTTTTTCTTTTATGCACGTTGAGAGCATATGCACCAAAGACAAATTCCTTGGCAAATCACACTTGGTCAATAAAATTCTATTCTATTCTATTATGTCATGATTGCATCTGGGAAGTTACCGCATTAATCTTCCCATACATCAAGTATTCTGCAATTTCAACTGGTAACTGGTACATGCTTCTAGGAAGAAATTATCCCTGTGTTTCAAAGACCTCCAGTGGCTTGTTTTCTAAGCAGAGTTCAGGGTCCGGCTTTGGCTTTGAAAGCTCTAAGAAGATTAGGACTTGAAGATGGAACAATGGTGTATCTCTGCAGGAATCCATCTCTTCAATTAGGTTGGCAGGAGAGGAGCTTCCTTAAAGATGCCTGTATTTTTCAAGGCTTGTCTGATGTCTATATGGATTAAAGAGTTTCTCTTTTTTGGCATCGCTCCCAAGTGATTGAATACAAACACCCAACAATCCCTACTACTGCAATGCTCTCTACATGGGGCTACCTTTGAAAAGTGTTCGGAAACTTCAGATCATGCAGAATGCGGCCACGAGAGCAATCATGGGCTTCCCTAGGTATGCCCATGTCTCATCAACACTCCGTGGCTTGCACTGGCTGCCGATCAGTTTCCGGTCACAATTCAAAGTGTTGGTAATGACCTATAAAGCCTTACATGGCATCGGACCAGAATACCTTTGGGACCGCCTTCTGCCACACAAATCCCAGCGACCGATTAGGTCCCACAGAGTTGGCCTTCTCCGGGTCCTGTCGACTAAGCAATGCCGTCTGGCGGGACCCAGGGGAAGAGTCTTTTCTGTTGCGGCCCCGGCCCTTTGGAATCAACTCACCCCGGAGATTCGTACTGCTTCCACCCTCCTTGCCTTTCGTAAGCTCCTGAAAACCCACCTCTGCCACCAGGCATGGGGAAATTGATATACCCCTCAGCTATTATGATTTATGTATGGTCTATTTGGGTTGTATGATTGTTTTTTATTATAAGGTTTTTAAATACTGTTTTTAATATTGGATTTGTACTCTGTATATTGCTTGTTGTGAGCCACTCCAAGTCTTCGGAGAGGGGCGGCATACAAATCTAATTAATATATAATATTAATAATAATAATAATAATAATAATAATAATAATAATAATAACAACAACAACAACAACAACAACAATAATAATCCCATTCTCTTCTCCTCTTTTTCAGCATTAAGGCACTGCAAACTGTTTCAGCTTTCCAAATTGTGTGTGTTTGTATGCTTAAGATTTTTAGGATAAGCCCATTAGGTTCCTTGAATGCCTTGTGATTACAAAGATAGAATTAAAAAAAAAGGGGTGAATATACAAAACTAATTGTCTCTTTCCTTCCCACCTCCAAAATGAACTAGAATGGTTAAAGAAGACAATTTTTATCTTGTTTGACGATTGCCCATCCTGTTCTTTTATCACCTGCATTTAATCTGCTGGATACACACACACACACACACACACACACGTGCGCGCGCACACACACACACTGTATATATGTTCAACCTCACTTCCAAAGCATTCCATCTGTAAGGCATTTTACAGAGCTGAGTCTGCAAGAAGAAGAAGCAGCTATAAAGCTCACAACCTAGAAAAGGGCTTCTATTTCTCTCCCCCACCTCCTCTGCTCTTTGTAACTTAGATTGAATTTGTGTCAAGTCAATTCGCAGACTTACTTTTCAGCAAAAAGAAGAAAGAAAGAAAGAAAGAAAGAAAAAGGAAGGAAGGAAGGAAGAAGGAAGGGAGGAAGGAAGGAAGGAAGGAAAAAGAAAGAAAGGAAGAAAGACAGAAAGACAGAAAGACAGCAAGACAGAAAGAAAGAAAGAAAGAAAGAAAGAAAGAAAGAAAGAAAGAAAGAAAGAAAACATACCACCCAATGGCTTTACCAAAAGAGAAAAAAGTTGGGAGTAGAAATCTAGTTGTGCACAATGCCATAGGAGATATTGAGCGCCACAGACTCAAGTTTCCTTTGTAGACACGGTCAAACATGATAAATAAGAAACACTCCAGCAAGTCCACCGTGATATCAAGACAAATGTTGCAGGAGTGCTAAACATTTTAACATCCAAAGAGAAGAATGCCGATAACAAGAGCATAAGAGTAATCTCCTTCCCAGGTAATTATTTTTATTTGGAGTTTAAAGTGATTTGAGGACTTTTGAAAGTGCCGTTGTGTTCAGAGCTGTGGCGGCATTCATGGGGGCTGATAGTGGGGGCTGGATTTCTTGGAATACAATTTCTAGACCCATTTGTTGACTAAGAACATCATGAAAAACTGATGGCAATGGCAGACCTGTTAGATCTTTAAGCCTGAATAGGTTTTCAAGGATGAACATCCAGGTTCTATGGGTTTAAAAATATAGCGTACTCAACCAAGGGCCCTTTTGAGACAGGTAACTTGACCATTTGCTGATAATTCTTTTACTGATAGCATCTTCCATAACACAGATAGGAATGCTGAATGTGATCAATAATTTGACCAATTAGAATAGAATAGAGCTGGAAGGGACCTTAGAGGTCTTCTAATCCATTGTTTCCCAACCTTGGCAACTTGAAGATATTTGGACTTCAACTCCCAGAATTCCCCAGCCAGTGTTTGGGTTGCTATCACGCCTGGGTTGGGAAACACTGCTCTAATCCAACCCCCTGCTCAAGCAAGAGAACCTATACAATTTCAGATAAATGACTATTTAGTTTCTTCTTAAAAATCTCCAGTGATGAAGCACCCATGATTTCTGGAGGCAAGCCCACTGGTTATATTATTATTATTATTATTATTATTATTATTATTATTATTATTTCAATTTTTATGCCGCCCTTCTCCTTAGACTCAGGGCGGCTTACAACATGTTAGCAATATCACTTTTTAACAGAGCCAGCATATTGCCCCTACAATCCGGGCCCTCATTTTACCCACCTCGGAAGGATGGAAGGATGGAAGGCTGAGTCAACCTTGAGTCGGTGGTGAGATTTGAACTGCTGACCTACAGTCAGCTTCAGTGGCTGCAGTACAGCACTCTACCTGCTGTACCACCCCGGCTCTGTATTGTCCTCACTGTTAGGAAGCTTCTCCTTAATTCCAAGTTGCTTCTCTTTTTGATTAGTTTCCATCCATTGTTTCTTCTCCTGCCATCTGGTGCTTTGGAGAATAATTTGACACCCCCCCTTCCTCAAGTATTGGAATACTGCTATCATTTCACCCCTAATTCTGCTTTTCTTTAGACTAACCAGACCCAAATCCTGCAGGCGTCCCAGGGTTTAGTCTCCAGAGCTTTGATCATCTTAGACTTACTTGCTCTTCTCTGGATTTTTTCCAAGGTCTCAACATCTTTTTTTGTAGAATGGTGACCGAAATTGGTTGAAGTGGTCTTAATAGGGTTTTACAAAGTGGTTTTAGTACTTCACCTAATCTCGATTGTATGCCTCTGTTTACAATCTTTTATTTTGCTTAAGTATTACATTCACATAGAAGATTTTAATCTTATAATAGGTTGGATTTTGAAGGTTTTTGAAGGTTTTCAGTCATAGTAACACTACAAACCTTTAGTAATATTCGCCCTTTCCATTTTGTTTCAAAATTTCACAGCAAGTCGGAGCTATGAATATGGTACAGGTATGATGGTCTTGGTATATTCGGGTTTCTTCCCGTGTAGGATTTGGAAATTTCTGGCGACGTTTCGATGAGGTCCCACTCATCATCTTCAGGCTGGTGTTTCTCTCCTTGATCTCAAGTGAGCACTGCGAGACCTGAGCTGCATTCCTTCTATTCCTACCTGGAAAAAACCACCAAATCCAAAATAAAAGCTTCTCCCATCAGTCAAGAAATCCAGCAAAGAATCATCCCCAGAGAAAAATCATCCAGATGCCCCAAGCTCTATGGCCTCCCCAAGATACACAAAGAAGGAACACCACTCAGACCCATAGTCAGCTCCATAGGCTCACCCCTACAGAATCTTGCCAAATTTCTCGCCAAACAACTCCAGCCCTATGCAGAATCCATCATGTCTCATGTACAAAACTCATTCCACTTCATAGAAATCATAAAGGAACAAAACCTACAACCCAGTGACCTTCTCGTAAGCTTCGATGTCATATCTCTCTTCACCCAAGTGCCTATCAAAGAAGCCCTGACAGCCATCCAAAACAAATACAACCCCCCGAAGCACATCTTAGATCTGACCAACCACTGCCTGATGAATACATACTTCATCCACAATGGACAAAGATACAAACAGATAGAAGGAGCCCCCATGGGATCACCCCTGTCACCTGTCATC
The DNA here is from genome assembly GCF_031021105.1 of Erythrolamprus reginae. Classification (NCBI taxonomy): domain Eukaryota; kingdom Metazoa; phylum Chordata; class Lepidosauria; order Squamata; family Dipsadidae; genus Erythrolamprus; species Erythrolamprus reginae. Next base: position 35,827,471 of record NC_091958.1, on the reverse strand, counting down.
GCAAACTTATACATGGAATATTTTGAAACCAATGCCTTGGACAAATCTGAATACAAACCCAAACTCTGGCTTAGATATGTAGATGACACCTTCGTAATTTGGCCACATGGGAAAGAAAAACTAGACAGCTTTCTCATACATCTCAACAGCCTACACCCCAAAATACAATTCACCATGGAAATAGAAACCAAAAACAAACTTCCCTTCCTGGACGTCCTAATCTACAAAAAACCCGATGGCTCCCTAGGACACACCGTCTACCAGAAGAAGACACACACCAACCGCTACTTGAACGCAAAATCCCACCACCACCCCGCACAGATCAATTCCGTAGCCAAGACCCTCATTTCCAGAACCAAACGCCTAGCCGACAAAGACCACCTGGAACCTGAATTACACAGTCTCACTAATGTATTAATTTCCAATGGATTCCAAAGAGAGGCTATCAACAACTTAATCCAAAAAGAGACACCCCCCAGGAACCAAGACACAGAGCAGGACAATGGCATCGCCCTCCTCCCTTACATCAAAGGCACCACAGATAAAATCAGTAAAATTCTCCGCAAACACAACATCAAGACAGCCTTTGGTACAGATAAAAAAATAGCCAACATCCTAAGAAACCCGAAAGACAATATCCAACTTGAAAACCAGGGAGTTTATCAAATACCATGTAAAATCTGCCCAGCCACATATATTGGACAAACAAACAGGAGAGTAAATGCACGTGTTGCAGAACATAAGAATGCATTAAAGAAAAAAGAAAAAACCTCCTCCCTTTTCCAACACTTCAAAACCACAGGACATGAAATTGATTTTGACAGTACCAAATTAATTTCCAAAACAGAACATTACAGCAAAAGAATAATCATGGAAGCCATCGAGATAGAAAAACATCCCCAAAATATGAACAAGCGAGATGATACCTCTCGCTTACCAGACATTTGGAAACCAGCCCTCAAACGTATCCCAGCCACAGAAACCAGACTCAGGACACACATTGTAAAGCAATCAAGTAACCTGCAAGTCCCAACTACTCAGGACATCACGCCTAATCTACAACCATTAACTAATCAGCATACCTCAGCTACATCAACGACCCCAATTGTTACCCCTCTGACTCACCAGGAAGTTTCTACACAGCAGGCAATTGCTGTGCCATCAAACCACACCCAGCCACCAGTATTTATAGAAGGAATGCAGCTCAGGTCTCGCAGTGCTCACTTGAGATCAAGGAGAGAAACAGCAGCCTGAAGATGATGAGTGGGACCTCATCGAAACGTCGGCAGAAATTTCCAAATCCTACACGGGAAGAAACCCGAATATACCAAGACCATCATATACATATACATACATACATACATACATACATACATACATACATACATACATATATATATATAAACATTGCAAGCTTTATTTTATAGCTTTCTGAGGTTTATATATGTGTGTGTGTGTGTGTGTGTGTGTGTATATATATATATATCAGCAAAAACATGTGATATATGTATATATATATATATGTCATATATATATATCACATGTTTTTGCTGATATATACACACACACACACACACACACACATATATATAAACCTCAGAAAGCTATAAAATAAAGCTTGCAATGTTTTATTTCATTATTGACGTTAATTCTCATGATTTGCAGGAGATGCCTGTCTTATCAATTTGATTTAGTTCTACTTTGTGGGAGAAAGTGATAAAAAGTTCCTCACTTTTACAAGCAGTAAATTCATCCTTCTCCCCAAAACAAAACAATTGAAAGAGGAGCATCGCATTTTCCATGAGATCTCACAGTCCATCTTAGTCAAATAAAAATTGGCCTGAATATAAGCCTTCTCCAAAGATTGTCTTTGATGCCATCATACATCATGCATTTTGTAAAGATTACTGTTTCTTCACTCATTAAAGATTTCATTAAAATGATGGCTTACTTGCTCCAAAAGAACCAGTCCTGGACCAAAAACACTCTATAGAGTCCATAAGGTGTCCAGAAAGAGAAAATGTGTTCATTGATCTATTTCCTTGCTGGTAGTCCTTGACTTGCAATAGTTTGTTTAGTGACTGTTCAAAAGCTACAACAGCACTGGGGGGGGGGGAGAGATTTATGATTTTTTTTCACGAAGTTGTGTCCTTTGCATCACAATAATCATGTGACCAAAATTCAGATGTTTGGCCACTGCTTCATATTTATGACCGTTGCTATGTCCCAAGGTGATGTATTCCCCTTTTCCAACCTTGTGACACGCAGTCAATGAGGAAGCCAGATACATTTAACAACTGTGTCACTAACAACTGCTGTGATTCGCTTAACAATGAAGAGATTACAGGTTAATGGAGTTAGAAGGGACCTTAGAGGTCATCTAGTCCAACCCTCACCACCCAAGCAGGAAACCCTACATCATTGTTGAGAGATGCCAGTCCAGTCTCTTCTTGAAAGTCTCATGTGATGAAGGTCCCAGAAGGCAACTTCTGTTCCTTTGGTTGATTGTTCTCACTCAATTCTCCTTACTTCCAGGTTGAATCTCTCCTTGAACAGTTTCCATCCATTATTCCTTGTCTTTTCGGCCTTCAGGTGCCTTGGAAAATAGCTTGAGCCCCTCCTCTCTGTGGCAGCCTCTCAACTGTTAGAAGATGTGATCATGTCTCTCCTGGTCCTTCTCTTCACTGGACTAGCCATGCCCAGTTCCTTTAACTGTTTGTCATGTTTTAGCCTCCAGTTCCGTAATCATCTTTGTTGCTCTTCTCTGCACTTTTTCTGAAGTCTCAACAAGTTTTTTATAGTCTGGTGAACTGTGGGAAGACAAGCTGTAAAATGGGGCAAAACCCACTTAACAAACGTTTCACTTAACAAGAAAAAATTGCACTGAATTGTAATCATGAATCAAAGACTATCTGTATAGGATTGATTCATTCATGTAGTTGGACCCCTTCTATTATTTTGTGATGCACAGTTACAATTGTCCCTATTATTCCTTCCTTTGATGAGATGTGAAAGTAAAGACTTCAAGAGATTGCAGGAGAATATCCAATAACATTTGTCAATAGTCAATTACATTTCAAGCTGCAAGGTCTTCATTCTTAAAGAAATTCTGCATATATAACCATGGTACATATGCACTAAAGACTAAATTCCCTGTGTATCCAATCACACTTGGCCAATAAAGAGTTCTATCCTATCCTACCCTACCCTACCCTACCCTACCCTATTCTATTCTGAGATCCATCCCACAAACAAGAAACAAAACTGTTATTGGATTTTGAATGTAATTTTAAATCTTTTTTAGATTAGAGATGACCGCAGAACTAAAGTAGGTATCCACATTAATGAAAATGTCCTTCAGAAATCAGTGCTCATTGCAAGAGAGAGTTAAAGGATATAAGGAACTGGATACTATGACTTGGGAATGCATCTATTTAATCATCACAGAATGGTGAGATTCTAAGATCGATCAAGATTCAGGAGGTTATTATAGAAACAGTTTCTCCATTGTCAATGAAAAAGACCTCCTTTTTTCTCCCTTCCTTGTTAGAAACAAGATTTAAGAACCCTCTGCCTTAAATGTAGATAAGATAAGATAAGCGGGATTGAAATTAAATGGGACAAAACACACTTATCAATTATCTCTCTCACTTAACAGCAGAACATTTGGGCTCAGTTGTGGATGCAAGTTGAGAACTCCAGGCATTTTAAAAACCCAACCTGAACTTTATAGTATAGGATCGTATACTATACTGTATATTGTGTATATAGAATAGTATAGGCCAGTGATGGCAAACTTATGGCACGGGTGCCAGAGGTGGCACAGAGAGCCATATCTGCTGGCATGTGAGCTGTTGCCCTAGATCAGCTCCAACGTGCATGTGAGTGCCGGCCAGCTGATTTTTGGCTTGCACAGAGGCTCTGGGAGGGTGTTTTTGGCTTCCAGAGAGCCTCTGGGGGCTGGAAGGGTGTTTTTACCCTCCTTCGGCTCCAGGGAAGCCTTTGGAGCCTGGGGAGGGCGAAACACGAGCCTACTGGGCCCACCAGGAGTTGGGAAATGGGCTGTTTCTGGCCTCCAGAGGGCCTCCAAGGGGGGGGGGGGATGGACTGTTTTCGCCCTCCCCAGGCATTGAATTATGAGTGTGGGCACTTGCGCAGGCACGATAGCTTGCGCCCATGCTCTTTCAGCACTCGAGTCAAAAAAGGTTGGCCATCACTGGTATAGGTTCTTCTGCTTGAGCAGTGGGGACCTTCCTGGGTGTGGATGAGAGGCGGCTTGCTATTGGTTCATTGCTAGTGGTCGGGATGAATCCTGGAAGGTGATTGGTCAGTGAGTGTTCCCTGTGCCTCCACTCTTCCTATCGCTGATAGCTGGAGGGATTATGAGGGGAATGTTTATGTTCGGATGGAGGTGGCTGGCGGCAGGCCGGATAAATGGCCTCCGCAGGCCGTATCCAGCACGCGGGCCATAGTTTGGGGAAATCATGTTTAATTTCCTCACGGCACATCTGACCATGTCTCATGGCACACTAGTGTGCCGCGGCACACTGGTTGAAAAACATTGCTCTAAGGTACTTTCTAACTCCATTTTTCCCCCCTATGAATTCTAAAAGACACAGACTTTTCTACATTCTCAGTATGCTAACTAGGGAATTCTGGGAGTCCAATTCTCAAAGTCATTCAAATTGGAGGAGGACGTTGCTTGGGTTTAATAGAGAAAGAAACCACCATTGAAAGTTATTTACAGATATGCTGCTCAGTCCTCAGACAGAGGACTACCGTTTCCAAACTAAAATCTTTCCTAACTTATTCTTAACTACAACAAAAATGTGATTTTGGCAAACCAAGTTACTTGAAAAACAACATTCTGGAAGATTTCCCTTGCTGTTTTGAAATAAAATTGGAAGCCAGCAAAAAAATAAATAAATTGTAAATTCTTTTAAAAGTGAAAAATAAATAAATTAAAGGATCCCTAAGCTCTAACTTAAAATATCCTTTTCTTTCTTCAACAAAGAGCAAATCACGCATTTTGCCAAACTGTTTAAAAAGTCAAGGAAACCACTTGAAACATATATCTAATGATCTCTCCATTGAATAAAGATTTCTCCCCTTTAAAACATAAAGACAATAAGACAATCAATAATGCAGATTAGCTATCCGGCATAGAGAAATCCCTATTGCCACCAATTGATGTGCATTTGCTACCTGGAGAGAAGCAAAGTTTCATAAAGTTTCATTACAGTTATAAAATTTATACTTGACCGTGTCCTGAGAGCTTTCGAAGATGGGCAATTGACACTAACTTCCTTCTTTGCTACTAAAATAAAACTAGATTTCAGTATTGAGAGGAGAGGGGGGAACCAACCATCAAGAGGTAGCCTGAAAACTTTACTGAGTTTTAATTTATTTGCAGTATTGATAAAAACCTCACAATTTTCTGTCCTGAAAAAAAAATCAATACGTTTCAGGCCTCGAATAATATACATATACTGTGGTACCTCTACTTATGAACTTCATTTGTTCCGTCACCAGGTTCTTAAGTAGAAAGGTTTATAAGAAGAAGCAATTTTTCCCTTAGGAATCAATGTAAAAGCAAATAATGTGTGCGATTGGGGAAACCACAGGGAGGGTGAAGGCCCTGTTTCCTCCCAGGAGATTCCTAGAAAGGCCCCATGGAGGCTTCTCCCTACCTTTTCCGGCCCTGTTTCTTCACAGAAGATTCCTAGAGAGGTCCCACAGAGACTTCTCCCCGCCTTTTCTGGTTACAGTTTCGGAGGCTCGGGTTTCTAAGTAGAAAATGGTTTTTGAGAAGATGCAAAAAAATCTTGAACACCCGGTTCTTATCTAGAAAAGTTCATAAGGAGAGGCCTTCTTAGGTAGAGGTACGAGAGTCGCCCAGAAAGTAATGGGATTTTTTTCTCAGCCTACAGTAATGGTACAAATGTGAAACTTTAGATATACATTATTTGAATTGTCAGGAGTGCATATGTAAATTTTGTATTACTTCAGACAGATAGCATAGAGGCAGCAGTGTTTCAAAATGGTGTGTGTAAGTGATGTACGTGTCATCATTGAATTTCTCACTGTGGAGAAAGAAACTATTGGGAACATTCACAAATGCTTGAGTACATTTATGGAAAATCTGCAATTGACAGGTTAGTCACTGGGCACAAAGGGTGAGGCCATTAGACATGATTCGCACAGTGCAAAAATGGCTTCGTGACCAGAACAAGGAGTGGTACCAACTGGGCATACATTCCCTTCTGTCTCGCTGGAGGAAGGCCACAGAATGGGATGAGATTACATGGAAAAATAGGGAATGTAGAAGAAATATCATTCTTTCTTGTGTGTAAGTTTCATTGTGTTCCATAAATAATTGTTGAAGAAACAAAATGTGATGTATTACTTTCTGGGCAACCCTCCTTGGAAAGTATGTATGTATGTATGTGTATGTGTACCCTCATATATGCTGCATATATATTTGAACTACATCACCTTAAACAAGACCTAAGCATAGTCCATAAACTCATCTGCTTCAATGTCCTTCCTGTCAAAGTCTATTTCAGCTTCAACCAAAACAACATACAAGCACAGAACAAATACAAACTTAGAGTAAACCGCTCCAAACTTGACTGCAGGAAATACGACTTTAGTAACCAAGTAGTTAATGCATGGAACTCACTACCCAAAAGGTTTACCCTTAGACTATCCACTGTTGACCACTCTGCCCCTCAGTAAGGGGCCTGCATTAGTTCACCAGTGTGCCTTCCATCCTCTGTCCTAATGTTTCTCTCTTACTAGGATCATGTATTTAAATATTGTTATATCGTTTTTTTCGTAGATTTTATTTTTATATATATACCAATACGTATTTGATTGACTGACTGACTGACTAGCTAACTAACTAACCAGATGGATGGATGGATGGATGGATGGATGGATGGATGGATAGATGGATGGACGGACAGACAGACAGATAAATGAAAGTGGGTTTATTTGGACTGCTAAGAGAGTTACCAGTCAACACCCTTTTTCTTCCTTTTTCTGTTCCCTTTTGTATCTATCTTATACCCTCTTTCCCCCCATTCTCTTATGTACCTTTAATTTCCTATTTTTTCTTTTGTATTTTATAAAATATTTTAAAAGGAGTGCAGAAGAGAAGAGCCAGAGATCACCTTAGCCATTGAGATAACCTGACCTGCACCTATCCAAAATATGATACCTCCTTCTGCACAACTCCTACTGGGCCTATACTATTTCCCTGTAGCAAAGAATAAATTAGTCACCCATTTCTGAGGTCCTTCTGGGTAATGAACCTTGGAGCTGATCCCCTTTTCAATAAGGGCATCTGCTTTTTTGTGGAGAAAGAAAGAAAGAAAGGAGGGAGGGAGGGGGGAGGAAGGGAGGAAGGAAGGAAGGAAGGAAGGAAAGAGGGAAGGAAGGAAGGAAGGAATCCCAATCCTTTCAACTGATTTTTACCATCTTATAGTCCACTGTTGGCAAACCTTTTCGGCACAGAGTGCCCAAACTGGAACATGCATGCACACGTGCCAGAGCCCAGTAAACCTGAAGACCAGTTGCCCAGTGTGCATGCATGTGCCAGCCACCTGGTCTTTGGGTTCCTGGCACATGTATGTGCACAGGACAGCTGGTAATCCAAGGACCAGGTGGCCGGCACGCAGGCACGCCAGAAACCAGAAGAGCATCTGGTGATGGCGCACATACTCACAGAGAGGGCTCTGCATGCCACCTCTGGCATACATGCCTTAGGTTCAACATCACGGTTATAGTCTCTCCTCCATTGCTGAATGTTTTAGACCTCAAGGGGGTTAACAAACCAAACCGGGTTTTTCTTGACTCACTTTTATGGAGGTGATTCAGTTCAGTTCAGTTGTCCAACAAGAGCCTGTTCCAAGGTCCTCCAACATCATCTTTGATGGTTAAGGTGTCTGCAATATAGCTGAATACCCTGTACTGCTTGGAGAAGCTAAGATAACAGTTTAGAAAGCCACATTTTTGTAGCCAAGTGGTTCCGGCTGCTGGGTCATTTGTTTTTAACTGTTACATCCTTTGAATAAGCGCAAGGCTTATATTGGTTTTGGTTGCCTGTAGGTGTTCCACTTTTCAGTAACTGTGTTTATTACTGGATTTTCCCCATCAGCCATCAAGATACACCCTGACACAAAGCCAACGAAGAAATAATAAGTTTATCTCCAAGCAGAAGCACTTTGTTTTGCCTAATAGCCAGAGCTGCTTTGCACAGTAATTTTTTTTTAAAGAGACCAATCCACCACTGTCTGGTTCCTTCCTCAGAGCAACAGGTGCTCCTGTTAATGGGGAATGAAGAAACATAGAAACATAGAAGATTGACGGCAGAAAAAGACCGCATGGTCCATCTAGTCTGCCCTTATACTACTTCCTGTATTTTATCTTAGGATGGATCTATTTTTTATTACCGGCATGTTTAAATTCAGTTGCTGTGGATTTACCAACCACGTCTGCTGGAAATTTGTTCCAAGCATCTACTACTCTTTCAGTAAAATAATATTTTCTCATGTTGCTTCTGATCTTTCCCCCAAGTAACCTTAGATTGTGGTCCCTTGTTCTTGTGTTCACTTTCCTAATAAAAACACAACCCTTTACCATATTTAATTGTAAATTAAATATGAATTGTAAACTATTTTGATTAAAAGGGAGGCAACATGCACGCACACACAGAGACATGCAAAAGTACCGCCTGCTTTATCAAACCACAGCCCTAGCTAACCCCCATTTTATGTGATTTCCAGGGCTGCATCTGGATTGCAAAGACTGCAAAGGTGTCATCATTGTGTTCTAGAAAGAAGAGAGCTGGAAATAACCAGCACACATGTCTGGGGGAACGTTTACTTTTGCCTTATCCTAAAACTTGCCTTACATTTTTTTTCTCATTGGTTTTTAAAAAAAACCTTTCTCTTAGAATGCTGGGAAAATTAATTCAGATTTCTCTTGGTAGTATTTGTGAACTGATTTACAGCAGGCTCACTTTAGGATGAGCTAAAATCACACATGGGGAATGCTTGTTTTTCAATATATAATTATCTCTCCAGTAGTATGGAGTCTCTCCGACTTTCATGCATCCATAGAATTGTTTTCCCCCCCCCCCCCTTTTTCCCCCCAAACTGGAAAGAGTGCAAAGCCAGAGAGGCTGTTGAGTAGCACACAGGTAATTGTGTAAGGAGGACATTTTAATCATTTTATCCAAGAGGAATAAAAGCCAGAGGTCAACTGTAATTCTCCTTTACAAAATAACAACAACAACAACAATAATAATAGTAACAATAATAACAATAATAACAACAACAAACAACAACAAAACAACAACAACAACAATAATAATAATAGTAACAATAATAACAATAATAATAACAACAACAACAACAAACAACAACAACAACAACAACAACAACAACAACAATAATAATAATAATAATAATAATAATAATAATAATAATAATATAGCTAGCTGATGAGGCCAGAACATACATACAGAATATAGTGTCTCCTTCCCACTCTCTCTTTCTTTCTCCCTTGTCTCTTTGTCTGTCTGTCTCTTTTTGTGCTATTGTGGGTGTACAGATAGCTTTTGATAATACTGTATTGTCTCCTATGCACTTCTCTACTGTTACCACTAACTACATTGATGCCCAACAGTACTACTGAAAACAGTAAATTTCACACCTTGACAATTTCATTTTTCTCCCAGTGCCAGACTAAAATATACTGCTAAATAAATAAATAAATAAATAAATAAATAAATAAATAAATAAATAAATAAATAAATAAATAAATAAATAAATAAATAAATAAATAAATAAATGGAACACTCAAAGAACACACTCTAGATCTGAATGAATGAAATATTCTCATTGAATACTTTGTTCTGTACAAAGTTGAATGTGCACAACAGCAGGTGAAATTGATTGTCAATCAGTGTTGCTTCCTAAGTGGACAGTTTGATTTGACAGAAATTTGATCTACTTGGAGTTATATTGGGTTGTTTAAGTGTCCCTTTATTTTTTGAGCAGTGTATTATATTCATTTGGAATTCGAATGGCAATTAACGTTTTAACATAGTTTGATCGTGCTTATTACTTGTATGTTGGGATTGCATTGCATTTTAAGCAGTCCAGGTAACAAAAATCTTTGTGGGGAAGTAAGGCAATACTTATAAACAGAGAAGTAAAGAGAGCATTTTGAGATTTTAAAAATCTGAATGTACTTCAATTGTGAAGGCTTCAACTTTACTTCTTTTTGTTTTCAGGTTTAATACAGCCAATAGCCAAATATCTAGGTTATATCAAGTGATTGCGGTTTGCAAGGACAGACAGAACAGATGCCAGGTCATCTTACAAGGTCTGGAACCCTATATTTCTGAGTGAAATCTACTTTGCAAAAGTTTGGTTTTACTCCCAAAGAAACATCTTAATCTCCATTACACTCAACAACTTAGCTCTTGATTTTGTGTGTATCAATCCTCCAATTAGAATACCGTTTTAGTCCTAAACGTGCTTTAAAACAGCTATCTGATCTTGAAAATTTAAATTGGAAAGCCACTTATCAACTAGAACTGAAAATCTTTCTGTGCTTTTCCTCCCTGGGAGCAATAAATTACCAACTGCCTTCCCAAATATGATATGATTAAAATCTCAATTTGCTGGTCCCCCCCCCCCCCCCATGTTATTCTCCACATCTCTAAGCTACAGGGGTTTTTTTCCCCTCATCACAGCTATGTGCAACCAATATTTTCCAAAAGGCAGTGGTGGGCTGCTGGGAGTTTGCTAGCTAAAATAATGTGCAGTTTGGATTATCCCAAATCCCACTCCTGGCTGACCCTGCACACTCCCTCCCCAGAAATCCCCATGTAGCCCATTTTTGATGTAGGTAAGTGTGGGGCAAATGAGGAGGCTCAGGAGGGCAAAAAACAGGGCCACTGGAAGTTCAAGAAGGCTGGAAATGAGCCTGTTTCCAGCCTCCAACCAATCAGCTGATTGTTTTCCCGATGCAATTCAAAGTGTTGGTAATGACCGATAAAGCCCTACATGGCATTGGGCCAGATTGCTTGTGGGACCACCTTCTGCCGCACGAGACCCAGTGACCGGTCAGATCCCTCAGAGCTCGCCAACTAGACGACGTCGCTTGGTGGGGCCTAGGGGAAGAGCTTTCTCTGTGGCAGCCCCGGCCCTCTGGAATTAACTCCCCCTAGAGATTCATACTGCCCCCACCCTCCTAGCCTTCCACAAGAGTCTTAAGACTAATTTATGCCACCAGGCTTGGGGCAATTAGACTCTAGCCCCGAGTCCTCAGAGAGGGCCGGCATATAAATCAAATCAAATAAAATCAATCAATCAATCAATCTCCAGAGCCTGGGAGGAGGCTGTTTTCACCCTCCCGGAGGCTCAAAAAAAGCCTCCAAAGTCTGGGGAGCAGTATCGGGTTGCTACCCGGTATGGGCCACACTGCATGGCGGTAGCAAAAATGTAGCTGCGCGCACAGCTCTGCAGCTCTGGTGTGCATGCACATGCGTCCCAGCAAGATTTTGCTAAATCTCGTTAGGGGATACTCATACGCATGAGATTTTGGCAATTTTTTTTGTTTCTGTGCATGCACAAAAGCAAAAAAAACCCCCACCAAAATCTCATGCGTGCGTGCGTCCTCTCACAAGATTTTGCTTCCTACGTATGCGCAGAAGCAAAATCTCGACGGCAGGCATAGGCTTGCACACCTGCACATGGATCACATTGGTAGTGGTGGCAAGTAGCAACCCCCGCCTGCTGAGGAGGGCAACAATGCCCCCCCCCCCTGTCGTGGTGCAGGAGCAGTGAAGGGCTACCAAATTTTTTACTGCCACACTGTGGGTGAGGCTTATGCAGGATGCCCTGCATTTTCTTTCAACATCTTTCAGTGCAAATTGGGTGCTCTAGGGTGGAGCTCCATTTTTGCTACACCACAACATCCCACCCCTGTCCAGGCAGTAGCCCATCCCTTCACAGGAGACTGAGTAGACCACGCCCACTATGGTCACTCAGCAACCAGGCAGAGAACCCCTTGCTAAAACTTTTGAAGCCCAAAGGTCAGCAGTAGTTTAGGAACTAAGAGAAGCCGTAACACTACAATCTTGATTTGAAGTCTTACGACATCCCCAAAAACAGCCTGTTTGGCCTAATGGTTAAAGCACCAGGCTAGAAACCAGGAGTCTGTAAATTTTAGTCTCATTTCAGGCAAGAAAAAACAAGATTGGGCAACTTTGGGCCAATACATCTCTCTCAGTCCATTTCACTTCACAGGATGCTCTGGGCAATGCAGGAGAAAGAAGGAGTATTAGATCATTTTTCTGCCTTGAGATATTTATAACAAATAATAAAGGTAGGATTGAAAATAATCTAAAAGCCCCCAGATCTGATGATAAAGCCAGATGTTGAGGTCTTCGGGAAAATAAGGAAGGGATAGGGTTGATTTCCAAGTAGGCCACACAGTCTTTCTTCTGCATTTCTAACAGATGGGACCTGTTGGTTGCCTCTCTTGCTAAATCTGATGGGATGGATAGATATAGACCAAATAACCTGGTCCCATGCAATAAAGATCTTTACAGGTTAAACCAACCCTTTGAATTGGATCTAATTGTTGAGATAAGGTATAGTAGTATAATTCTCGGCATACTAAAAAGCAGAGACATCACACTGCCAACAAAAGTGTGTATAGTCAAGGCAATGTTTTTCCCAGTTGCAATGTATGGTTGTGAAAGTTGGGCTATAAGAAAGGCTGAGCGCCAAAGAATTGTGGCCTTTGAACTCTGGAGAAGATTCCTGCGAGTCCCTTGGACTGCAAGGTGATCATAAGAACATAAAGAACCTAAGAAGAGCCATGCTGAATCAGGCCAAAGCCCATCGAGTCCAGCATTCTGTGTCCCACAGTGGCCCACCAATTGTACATGGGGATCTTGAGCAGAAAGAGAAGGCAAGACCCTCCCTTTCCCTTGACCCCCAACAAATGGGACCAAGGGAATCCTGCCTGCCTCAACCAACATAGAGGTGGCACATGGACATCCGTTTCAATAACCACCAATACACTTGGCATCCGTGAATCTGTCTAATCCTGCCTTGAAGCTATCCAGGCTGACAGCTGTCACAACCTCTTCTGGAAGTGAATTCCATAAACCAATGGCCCTCTGGGTGAAGAAATATTAATTTGTCCTCACTTTCTTACCTATGAGCTTAGGGAGGGCCCCCTCGTCCTAGTATTGTGTGATAGAGAAAATAATTTTTCTCTATCCACCTTTTCTATCCCATGCATGATTTCATACACTTTGATCAGGTCACCAGAAAGCCAAACACAACTAAATATGCCTGGGTCTGTGAAAGAAGACTTTGGACATTCACATCCAACACTTACAAAATCAGCAGTCATTAAATTAATCCAGAATTCAGATATGCTTCCGTTACATCCAGCAGTTCTCACCACACTCTAAATCTCTGCATCTCATTTCCCCTGTCCCCTTTATTGCCATGGAAAGGGACCCTCCTGTGGGTAGGTAGATTGCTTTCCAGACTTTTGAAGGCTGTTAACTTCAGGCCTGCTGCATTTGGGGTCTTAAGATGGAGGGAATCGTTGAGACTCTACAACACGCTCACTGACATGATAGCCATATATTGATCTCTGAATGCCACCTACACACTGTGATGGGCCCCATTTGGGACTTAACATTTCCACTTCAAAAACAACTGTGTCGCGAGGCCTAATTAAGGTTCCAAGTACGTATGAGCTGGGCACACCCTAAGAGGTTAACCAGGCAGTACCAGCTCGAAGCCCCTTCAGTCATCAAGGTAAGAACACCACAGGTAACCTGACATCATCACGTGGAGTTCATGGCATCTGAGCAGAGCACTGCGAAGTGCCTGTCAAGGGCCATCACTCTGCCAGAGGGGGTGGGCTGTTCAGATGCCCAGAATTCTGATTTTCTTCCCTTTCCTCTTTTTCTCGGGCTTTCTGTTTACCTGACTTTTGAGCATGTACCGAGGACAGGAATAACCAAAACTTCCACAACTGAATTTGGTCCTGCAGGAGGAGGAGGAGGAGGGGGAGGGGGGAAGTGTTTTTAATAGGATGGATGGATGGATGGATGGATGGATGGATGGATGGATGGATGGATGGTTGGTCGGACGGATGGATGGATGGAGAATTGAAAGCATCCAGTCTGAAGGTGCAAAATATGTAAAACTCATCTGCTTGAGCTAAACAGAGAGAAGCTGGGAGAAAGCAAGAAAAAATAATCTTTTGTCCATGCTGTTTCGCTCTTTCTTTGATCTGCTTTTCGGTTGCTTGCTGCAGACAAATGGATTTTGCAGTTTACAGTTCTTACATTAATCACTGAAAGTAAAACCTTCTTCAAGTCAAGTTCAGTGCCTGGTGACTTTCGTGGATCTATTCAGTTTCCTTTTTTAGCAAACAGCACAGAACTAAATTTTGGCATAAATGTCAACCTCGTTCAGAACAGACGGCTCTACCGCTTGCATATTTCTGACATTTAATATTTATTTTCATCCAGCTCAGTCAATTTGCTTTCCCAATATCTTCATGGTAGCAACACTGCTTCTACTTCTGCAAGAAGTGTTGGACAATATTTACGACACTTTTTCATTTCAAGGTTCAAAAATTTGCCAACATTTTGTGGCTTCGTACCAAGGGTGCTAACAAATGTTACATGAAAAAAAAGGGGGGGGAGATAAAATAAAATGTGTTTCCCCCCCATCAGTTGCATAATACATATGGTTCCCAGTGAATGTCGAATCAGACATTGGCTGCTTACCAATAAAAATAATGGGTAGCTGTTAATGAAATAGTTGATGAAACTGTCTTTGTACACTTTTTAGCAGAGAAGAAAAAATATTCTCATTTGCAACTTGACTTGTTTGCTTGCTTGCTTGCTTGCTTGCTTGCTTGCTTGCTTGCTTGCTTGCTTGCTTGCTTGCTTGCTTGCTTGCTTGCTTGCTTGCTTGCTTGCTTGCTTGCTTGCTTACAAATATAGTATTGTATTGTATGTTTAACATAATGTAAGTATAAAGTAGAGATTAGAAAGATAAAAAAAGACATTAGGACAGGAACAGTAGGCACAAAGGTGCACTTATGCACGTCCCTTACAGACCTCTTAGAAAAGTTGAGAGGTCTATTGTAGATAATGTAAGGTTGAAGATTTTGGGATTGGGGGAAGAAGCAACAGAGTCCGGTAATGAATTCCAGGCATTTACCACTCTATTGTTGAAATCATATTTTCTGAAGTCTAGTTTGAAGCGATTTACATTTAGTTTGTATCTATTGCATGCTCTTGTGTTGTTGTTGTTGTTAAAGGTGAAGTAGTCGCTAACACATTGTGATGTATGATTTTATGAACAACAGTTAAATCAGTTCGGAGGCGGCGTAGCTGTAAATTTTCTAAACATAGTAATTGAAGTCTGGAGGAGGAGTTAGACTATTAGCAAGGGAAGCTATTAGAATTAGCTTTGTTACTTCCGTATCCATGCCAGCTCAGGAAATTGTACTCTTGGAAAATGAAACTGGCCCACAAGTCTATATTTGCTGAATGACCTGCATGTGACAGTTGACAGTTGGTAAATACTGCCACTCAATATTTCTCTGTTTACGCATGTAATATTCATTTCTCCCCATGGTGTTTTGCAAATAGCAATAGATATACAGTATAGATTTATATACTGCTTCACAGTGTTTTAAAGCCCTCTCTGAGCAGTTCACAGAATCAGCATGATGTCTCCACGAATCTGAGTCTTCATTTTACTGACCTCGGAAGGAGGGAAGGCTGAGTCAACCTTGAACTGGTCAGGATCGAACTGCTGGCAGTGGGCAGAATCAGCCGGAAATCATGCATTCTAACCACTGCACCACCATGACTCCCTATAAATCTGCCTGCCTGAAGTAAATAAGGCTAGGAGGAGCAGAAGGAATTTAATTTATGATCAATTCTCCTTCCCAGCTATCTCTTTGTCTTATGAACTCCATCGAGCTTATCCTTGCCTTTTCTTCAGCTCTGACGTCACTACTAAAGACAGGTAGCTTTTAGCAGTGACCATTGAAGTAGTAATAGCAATAGCATTTAGACTTATATGCCACTTCATAGTGATTTTACAGCCCTCTCTAAGAGGTTTACAGAATCAGCATATCACCCGCAACAATCTGGGACTTCATTTGACCAACCTCGGAAGGATGGAAGGATGAGTCAACCTTCAGCCAGCAGTGAGATTTGAACTGCTGAACTACAGCTAGCAGTTAGCTGAAGTAGCCTGCAATGCTGCACTCTAACCACTGGGGAACCCTGTTAAATAGCTACAGACCATCTAACTTTCCACTGTCTGCAATGTTAACCCCATTCCCCCTCCCCCCAAATGATCTGGTTAATAGGGCTCAGTAGGTAACAAATACGGTGACTCTTATCTATTGGATGCATTAATTCACAGCAGCCTTTATCCACTTCTCCATTCAATGCAAGCTCAACATGAGGTACAAAGAAACCCCACAAAGCTCAAAAGTGAAAACAGTATGAGATTAAAAGTTTTCAACAGATACAAGATCACAAAAAGGCAAAATCATGCCGGATAAACGTGATGCAGAAAGGCAGATTAAATGAGGAACCTTGAGAGCACAGGTAAGAGTTTAACTGATGCTAAAAGGTAATTAGACTCGGTGCTTTTCCACTCCCTTGGCATGGGAGGAAGCTTTACATAGCCTGAGATTAATTAAATTCATTAATTAATCTCAGGCTATTGAAGACTTCCTCCCACACTGCTGAATTTAACTTGGGATCCTAAATTGGTTTTCATTGGGACATGTAAGTTCCTGCAACTTCGAATGACTATTAATAGGAATGGATGCATCAATGAAAGGTATTTCCTTCTATTTGCAGATTTGAAGAACCATTTTCAATTATTGTACCCCCTTCTCTGACCATTTAGTTATGTGTGGTTGTGATTGTATAGCATTGATTGTTTTTTAAGATAGCGGGTTTTATCTATCTATTAGATTTGTATTGTACTGTTTTATCAGGTGGGAGGAGGAGGGTGGAATATAGCTCCACCGGACTACGGCTAAACATCAAAGGAAAAATATAGGAACCCCCCATTGAGTCAGCAAACCTGCTTTGAAGTTCTGGGGAGGCGAAGTGTCCCCGTTTCCTGAAATCCTAGATTCGGCGGTGTTCGTGGCGGTGGCGAGCTGTTTGGCCACGAACACGCCTGGAGTCGGGTTGGCGGAGACACGGAGGAATGGCGGCTACCATCTACAACTGAGCCGCGCTGCCGGGAGTGAGTCAGGAGTGAGTCAGGTGAGTCGGAGAAGGGAAGAGTGGAGGACCATGACGGCCAGGGAGAGGGAGAGGGAGCCAACCAAGAAACAACTGGCTTGGACGACCCAGACTCCGGGGGAAGCCTTTTTTGGAGGAGGTCTCCTGAAGCTGATGGTCCCCTGGAGGGGTCTCGAGTGTACAAGGAAGGACAGCTGACGGGAGGAGAGAGCGTGCACCGAGAGGAAGGAGAGAGGGGAGAAAGAGGGGCGACGTCTGAAATTGCCCTCCCCCCACTGCATAGACCCGAGACGCCAAGGAGCTGTATGGTGGGAGCACCCAGCGCCAGAGGGACTATGGAGGAATGAACTAGTGGGAGGAAGGAGAGGAAAGAAAGAGGAAGGAGGAAAGAGGAACTGAGACTGAGACAGTGCCTGAAGCTCGCCCTACTGAGTCCACATGGAGTTTCTATTAAGACCTTATAAGACTGCAGAGGGTCTGGAGACCTGGAAGCATTGTAAGAGCAGAGGAGAGGACTGAGAACCCAGAGAAAGACCTGAGAGTGCCAGCCAGTGGCAGTGGCTGGCACCAAAAACTTAACAACAATATGCCAAGACTTCTCCCTCAACAACATCTTTCCCCTGATCAATTCTTTTTTCCCCAGAACTCACCTTTAAGAACTGGTGTCAGTATTGCTGACTTGATGGATAGTTGATTTTTAATCATTTCCTATATTTTTTAGCACTTTAGAACTTTGCACTTTACCAACTTTAATTTATAGCTAAGCTCTGATTTTATATTATTAACTACTAATCTATGAACTTTTATT
This sequence comes from Erythrolamprus reginae, assembly GCF_031021105.1. Lineage (NCBI taxonomy): Eukaryota > Metazoa > Chordata > Lepidosauria > Squamata > Dipsadidae > Erythrolamprus > Erythrolamprus reginae. Next base: position 35,809,316 of record NC_091958.1, on the reverse strand, counting down.
CTCTATTTTATATTGTGATATATATTATTAGTATTTTAATTATTATTAATTTAATTCATTTTAATATTGCTAGGGGGTTTCGTAATTAATGGATGATTGGGGTAGATATGGGACGAATGATTGGTATGAATGCAATGGTTGGGGCGGGTGGGATTATGGTATGAATGAGATAAATGGAAATAGTATGAATGATAGACTTGGCCCACCTGACGCCGGAGAGGCGGGAGGGGAAGGGGCACTAATCTCTGGCGTGACAGAGTGTGAGAATATTCCGGTGTTGCTGGGGAGAGGCAGATATGGCGGGGGCCACAGAGTTAGCCGTTCCAGGGGAACGAGGGACCGTTGCTTAATAACGGTCCCTTGTTCTGGCTCTGTGAGCTCAATCTTGGGTACTGGTGATGAGTGTAATTCTGGCCCTGGGCTCAGGTTGCTGCTGCTTAATGCCAGGTCGGTGGTAAATAAAGCTCTCCTCATCCGGGATTTAATCCTGGATGAGGAGGCCGACCTGGCATGTATTACTGAAACCTGGCTGGGCCCTGAGGGAGGAGTTCCTCTCTCTGAAATTTGCCCAGCTGGGTTTCAGATATGGCATCAACCTCGACCCCAGGGAAGGGGGGGAGGAGTGGCTATTATAGCCAGGGAGTGCCTTTGCCTACGTGGACTCATTGCTCCAGAGATTGCGGGTTGTGAGTCTCTCTTGATGAAGTTGGACTTAGGGGTTCAGGTGGGCTTGTTTCTCACGTACCTGCCTCCCAGCTGCGTGTCAAAAGCCCTGCCTGTGCTGCTCGAGGAGGTAGCCGGGTTGGCGGTGGAGTTCCCCAGACTTATTGTCTTGGGGGACTTCAATCTGCCGTCACTTGGCGAAGCCTCTGGACTGGCACAGGAGTTCATGGCCACCATGACAGCCATGGACCTGACTCAAGTAATACAGGGTCCGACTCACGAGGGAGGACACGCACCCAACATGGTATTCCTCTCTGAGCAATTGAGCAATGGTCTGAGACTAAGGGGCTTAGAAGTGTTGCCTTTGTCATGGTCAGACCATTTTCTACTATGGCTTGACTTCCTGGCTCCAATCCTTCCTCGCAGGGAGGCGGAACCAATTAAGATGTTCCGCCCCAGACGCCTGATGGACCCAGAGGGCTTTCAGACGGCGCTTGGGGTTATTCCAGATGCACTCGTCCACAGTTCGGCGGAGTCTCTTGCAGAAGCCTGGAACAAGGCTGCAGTGGAGGCTCTTGATCGGATTGCGCCTTTGCGACCTCTCCGTGGCGCTAGACCCCGTAGAGCTCCATGGTTCAACGAGGAGCTCCGGGAGTTGAAACGCCAGAAGAGACGTCTAGAGAAGCGATGGAGGAAGAGTAAGTCTGATTCTGATCGAACACTTGTAAGAGCTTTTATTAAGACTTACAAAGTGGCGCTCAAGGCGGCAAGATGCGCGTATCATGCCGCCTTGATTGCATCAGCGGAATCCCGCCCGGCTGCTCTGTTTAGGGTGACCCGCACCCTTCTTAATCAGAGGGGAGTTGGGGAGCCCTTACAGAGTAGTGCCGAGGATTTTAACATGTTTTTTGCTGATAAAATATCTCAGATCCAGGCGGACCTCGACTCCAATTGGAAAACAGAGTCGGCTGACAACGAGTCAGTTGAGGTGACTGGGGCACGTACTTGTCCACCTGTCTGGGAAGAGTTTGATCTGGTGACACCTGATGAAGTGGACAAGGCCATTGGAGCTGTGAGTTCTGCTACCTGTTTCCTGGATTCGTGTCCCTCCTGGCTGGTTTCGGCCAGCAGAGAGGTGACACGGAGCTGGGTCCAGGAGATTATCAACGCTTCCTTGGGGAGGGGATCTTTTCCATCTTCCTATAAAGAGGCGCTTGTGCGCCCCCTCCTCAAGAAGCCTTCCCTGGACCCAGCCGTACTTAATAACTACCGGCCAGTCTCCAACCTTCCCTTTATGGGGAAGGTTGTCGAGAAGGTGGTGGCACTCCAGCTCCAGCGATCCTTGGAAGAAGCCGATTATCTAGGTCCCCAGCAGTCGGGTTTCAGGCCCGGTTACAGCACGGAAACTGCTTTGGTCGCGTTGATGGATGATCTCTGGTGGGCCCAGGACAGGGGTTTATCCTCTGCCCTGGTGCTTCTTGACCTCTCAGCGGCTTTCGATACCATCGACCATGGTATCCTTCTGCACCGGCTGGAGGGGTTGGGGGTGGGAGGCACTGTTCTTCAGTGGTTCTCCTCCTACCTCTCCGGTCGGTCGCAGTCGGTGTTAGTGGGGGGTCAGAGGTCGACTCCGAGGTCTCTCCCTTGTGGGGTGCCTCAGGGGTCGGTCCTCTCCCCCCTGCTATTCAATATCTACATGAAACCGCTGGGTGAGATCATCCAAGGGCATGGGGTGAGGTATCATCAGTACGCTGATGATACCCAGCTTTACATCTCCACCCCATGTCCAGTCAATGAAGCAGTGCAAGTGATGTGCCGGTGTCTGGAGGCTGTTGGGGCCTGGATGGGTGTCAACAGACTCAAACTCAACCCGGATAAGACGGAGTAGCTGTGGGTTTTGCCTCCCAAGGACAATTCCATCTGTCCTTCCATTACCCTGGGAGGGGAATTATTGACCCCCTCGGAGAGAGTCCGCAACTTGGGCGTCCTCCTCGATCCACAGCTCACATTAGAGAACCATCTTTCAGCTGTGGTGAGGGGGGCGTTTGCCCAGGTTCGTCTGGTGCATCATTTACGACCCTATCTGGACCGGGACTCACTGCTCACAGTCACTCATGCCCTCATCACCTCGAGGTTCGACTACTGTAATGCTCTCTACATGGGGCTACCTTTGAAAAGTGTTCGGAAACTTCAGATCGTGCATAATGCAGCTGCGAGAGCAGTCATGGGCCTACCTAGGTATGCCCATGTTTCACCAACACTCCGCAGTCTGCATTGGTTGCCGATCAACTTCCGGTCACAATTCAAAGTGTTGGTTATGACCTTTAAAGCCCTTCAATGGCACTGGACCAGAATATCTCCGAGACCGCCTGCTGCCGCACGAATCCCAGCGACCGATTAGGTCCCACAGAGTGGGCCTTCTCCGGGTCCCGTCAACTAAACAATGTCAGTTGGCGGGCCCCAGGGGAAGAGCCTTCTCTGTGGCGGCCCCGACCCTCTGGAACCAACTCCCCCCGGAGATTAGAACTGCCCCTACTCTCCTTGCCTTTCGTAAGCTCCTTAAGACCCACCTGTGTCGTCAGGCATGGGGGAACTGAAACATCTCCCCCGGGCATATACAATTTATGAATGGTATGTGTGTATGTATGTGTGTTTAGAAAATGGGGTTTCTTTTAAATGTTTTTAGTAGAAATTTAGATTTGTTGTAAACTGTTTTTTCACTTTGTTGTGAGCCGCCCCGAGTCTGCGGAGAGGGGGTGGCATACAAATCTAAATAAATAAATAAATAAATAAAATATTGCTGTTGTAAGCCGCCCCGAGTCTTTGGAGAGGGGCGGCATACAAGTCTAATAAATTATTATTATTATTATTATTATTATTATTATTATTATTATTATTTTCAAGAACAGTATTCTCTGGCAAGGATATGGGATATAAAAATAGTTGTACTTTGATGGGGAAAAAATAGCCAATGTAGGCTTTGTCTCTTTTTGGTATAATTACTTTTGGGCCCGGTATTGATTTGAATTTAAATTATGTACGTATCAAAAAAGTGGCTTTTATTTTTGCAAAGGCAACTGGACTAAATTTTTTAAGGAAGAAGAATGAGAAACATACATCTTGCTTCCTATCCTGAAAGCTTCATCGTTTGTTTTGGATATCGTGAAGCACCATGAGGCAGGAAAAGAAAGAATGGTTGGAAACTAATCTAGGAGAGAAACAACCTGGAATTAAGGAGAAACTTCCTAACAGTGAGGACAATTAACCAGTGGAACAGCTTTCCTCCAGAAGCTGTGGGGGCTTCATCCCTGGAGGTTTTAAGAAGAGACTAGATAGTCATTTATCTGAAATAGGTTCTCCTACTTGAGCCAGGGTCTGGACTAGAAGACCTCCAAGGTCTTTCCAGCTCATTCTATTCATTCCACATGCATATCAACAAGAATAATCATTTAAATTATGAACTGGAGTTTCCGGAATGGGAAGCAAATGTATTTTTCTTCTTCTTCCTTAAATCAGTCCAGTTGCCTTTGCAAAAATAAAAACCACTTTTGATACAACTATGACCTGGATGACTGAGAATCTTCGTAGATATCTATTACCAGTAATGGGCAGCCAAAAGTTTTACTGCCATATTGTGGGTGTGGCTTATTTTGTGGGTGTGGCTTAATGGTCATGTGACTGGGTAGGAGTGGCTTTCCAGCCATGTGGGAGTGGCTTGAACGATCATCGTTCATGTGAACTGTTAAGTCCTCGACTTACAAACTTCCCAGTGTCGTTTGCTTTGTGTTTGCTTCCTGGGTTTCTCCCCCCCCCCCCTGCCTCAGGCTGGGTAGCTAGGTGAACGGGTGCTGCCAGAAGCATAAATTCTGCCAGGGTCGCTTCCACACACTCCTTCTGCTAGCAGCTCAGGCGGGAGGTGGCCGCGTGAGGCTGGAGGGGAGTTGGGCAGGAGAGAGGGAAGCTCCTCCGAGGCCAGGAAGGAAGGAAGAGGAAAAAAGCAAGGAACGCAGAAACAGCAGCAGCAGGGGGAAAAAGAAGAGCCAAGCCGAGACCAGGAATCCCGGAAGTAACAGTCACCGATCAGCTGGAGCTGTACACGCATCTTCATTTCCGCCAGTGGAACTGCATTCCACCCTGTCCTGCCTGCTGCCAACCCCTGTATATTACTATGCTTTTTATTTAATGTTTCATTCTGTAAAGGGTCCTTTGGGATTCAGAAGAGGATAGATAGATAGATAGTGTTGTGGTTAGCTCTGGCCCTGCTCCTGCCCCAAGGACTGTGGATGTGGGGGAGACATCCATATGCTGCAGTCCTGTTTTGCCCTCGGTGGAATCTGCTGATGAAGGCTCCTCTGACCAAGAAGACATGAGTGACAAGGAGGAGGAGAGTGGGCCAGACAGCTCAGAAGGAGATCAATTATCTATCTCCTCCTTGGATTCAGAACAAGAGTTAATGATACAGCCATGCATGCGGAGAGCGATGCATAGGCAACAACAACTGAGAGATTATTATCAAAGAAAATGAGGCCACCTGTGGTTGGGTGGCGCTGTGGTAATTAGTGAGGCTGCTATAAATAGCAGCCTGTGGAGGATTATCTGATCATTGTGTTTTGTGACTGCTCTACTGACTTTGACTTTTTGTGTGCTGATTTTTCCCCACTTTGAAACTAAACCAGAGCAAAGTGTGTTTCACTTTGTGAAAGAAGAAGGACTGTGAATTGCCTCATAGCTGCAATCTAAGTATCACAGAACTGATAAGGGACTTGTACAAATTACCAGTTTGTTTGGAGACGAGTGCTCTTGGCTATACCAAAAGAGGGCTTGGTTTAAGTGAATTTTCATTATAAAGAATATTGTTTTGAATTTTCAAACGTGTGTGTGTCTGAAATTTGTACCTGTGAATTTTTGGGAGGATTCTACCAGAGAGCCCGACAGAACAGATAGATAGATAGGTAGGTAGGTAGGTAGGTAGGTAGGTAGGTAGATAGATAGATAGATAGATAGATAGATAGATAGATAGATAGATAGATGCAGGCAAGCAAACAGACAGACATTTCCATCATGTTGACCCTTTAAGTTCCGTTAAAATTTTGTTTGATTGATTTTGGAGGCCAATAGCAGCTTCTACTTCTGGGGATCTTCCATTTAAAGCAAAAAGATTTATTAATGAGATTTGTAGGCCACCCAACTCCTTATGGACTGGGATACATTCCTAGATACATCTAGGGTAAGGTGACCAGATGTCCTGATTTTTGTGGGACAGTCCCGATTTTAAGCTCATTGTCCTACGTCGTTCTAAAAAAAATCCCTATTTTTTTAAAAAATACCAGTTGGTGGCTTGAAATTGGGATGATAGACAGGACATCCCCAAACCTGCTATATGTCTGACATTCCATCCATATTGTTACTCATATATGTATTTACCTGCTTATAAGTTGGCTCCTGTCATAAAGTAGCAGATTCCCCCTATCTCTTGCTTTGTCTCAATATTATTTGACATTTTATCACGGATAACAAAAGTTATTCTTGAATTATATTGCTCATAGCTTTCTCCCCCTATATATATTTCTTTTCCTCCTTTCTTTTTTCTTTTTCCATACCCAGATGTTACAAATTGCTGCTGGCACAGGTAACAATTAAAGCACAGCTTTGACTGCTTAAAAATGAACCTCCATAAACACCACAGAGCTAGATTAGATTAGAGAATTGGGAGGTGAGCACAAGCCCGGTCAAAGATCTCAACTGAAGTAGATAAGGATATAATATCTCTCAGGAATTGCTTGGAGAGGAAGCCTGAGCTCTTTCTGAAATTGTGATAATTTTCTTGGGTTTTTATCAGCCTCCTTCTCCCCCATACCTACGAAACACCCTACGAAACTAGACTTACAATCCTGGGTCTAGAAAGCTTAGAACTAAGATGCCTCAAACATGATCTAAGTATTGCCCACAAGATCGTATGCTGAAACATCCTGCCTGTCAATGACTACTTCAGCTTCAACCACAACAACAAAAGAGCCCACAACAGATACAAGCTTAATATTAACTGTTCCAAACTTGACTGTAAAAAATACGACTTTAGTAATTGAGTTGTCAAAGCGTGGAATTCACTACCGGACTCTGTAGTATCATCCCCTAACCCCCAACACTTTACCCTTAGACTATCCACAGTTGACCTCACCAAGTTCCTAAGAGGTCAGTAAGGAGTGTACATAAGTGCACCAGAGTGCCTACTGTCCCCTGTCCTATTATCTCTCCTATATCTTCTCTTCTATACCTATATCTTTTTCTGCTATTCTCTCATAGTTATATTTCACTCCTTTATTTTCTCCTCTAGTTCCCCTTTAATACATTCTACCTGATTATATCCTCTATAACCCTCATTGTGTATTATTGTGTATTGGACAAAACAAATAAATGAATAAAATAAATACCTGCCCACCCTAGGATAAATATAAAAGCAAAGGAACAGGACAAGACATAAGAGAACAACCTGGAAAAGAAACCCTACTGCTGAACTGAAAATCAACAACTGGCTGTTGAAGTTTGTAAAAATGAAAATAAAAGCCAGTTATTGTTCCCAAACTGATATTTTGCTTTGGTTTAAAAGAGGAATCTGCATACATAGGGGGTCCACAAACTATTAAAATCAAAGCTGAATGCTATAAACCTAATTAAAGCCATTAAGACATGGGCAACTCCAGTGACACGCTACTCAGCTAGAATCATCAACTGGAAAACATGGACCGGAAAGTGCACAAACTTTTCAATATGTACCACGCTTTACATCCACGAAGTGACATTGACAGGTTGTATCTGCCAAAAAAAAAAAAAAAGGAGGCAGAGGACTATTACAAATCTATCAAAATGTAGAAGAAGAAAAACGAAGTTTGAAAGATTATGTGAACCAGAGAACAGAAAAATTGTTGCAGGCTGTGAAAATGGAGAACATTATAAAAGCAACAGAAACAAAGGAAGAATATAAGGGAAAACAGCTGGATGACAGATTCAATAGATGGAAAACCAAATAGATGGACAACACTTGAAAAACATTAAAGGAAAACGTGGTGACAACCTTACATGGGTATGGCTTAAAATGGGGACCATCAAGAAAGAAATGGAAAGTTTAATACTCTTTGCTCAAGAACAAGCAATACAAACTAATGCCACGAAAGCGAAGATACAAAAATCTACTGACAATCTAAACTGCCGACTTTGCAACAAAAAAATTGAAACTGTTCCACATTTAATATGTGAATGCAGCAAAATCACACAAAGTGATTACAAAGTTAGACATGATCGAGTTGCTAAATTAGTCCACTGGTCATTATGTAAAAAATATGACGTACCTGTATCCTAAAAGTCATGGGAGCACAAAGTGGAAAAAATTACTGAAAATGAAGCAGTAAAGATCTTGTGGGACTTTGGAATACAGACTGATCATCATTTGGAACACAACATGCCCATTATCACAGTTGTCGAGAGCCCAAGAGTATAGTTTATTGATATCATTGTACCAGGAGATGCCAGAGTCAAAGAAAACATAACTGTAAAAAAATTATGAAATATTGCGACCTGGCCATGGATGAACCATGTAACATTGATAGCCATTGTCAGCGGGGCACTTGGTATCATGTCCAAGAATTGCAAAAAACACATCAAGAAATTGCAGCTTCTTGCAATAACACCATCAGAATTACAAAAAACTGTGCCACTTGGAACATCATATATACTGCTCAAAAAATAAAGGGAACACTCAAATAACACATGCTAGATCTGAATGAATGAAATATTCTCACTGAATACTTTGTTCTGTACAAAGCTGAATGTGCACAACAGCTTGTGAAATTGATTGTCAATCAGTGTTGCTTCCTAAGTGGACAGTTTGATTTCACAGAACTTTGATTTACTTGGAGTTATATTGTGTTGTTTAAGTGTTCCCTTTATTTTTTTGAGCATTGTATTTTAAGAAGACACTTGGTTGATGCCTAGGATACTGGCAGCAACCCCTATCAACCATTAGCACCAGTCAGTGGTATTTGTGACACTTTTAAAAATATTCAGGTGACTGAGTTTCTTGTTTAATCAATAAAAGAGATAACAATAAGAATAATAATAGTTCTTTGATACCTAGAATGATGGCAGCAACCCGTATCAGCACCAGTCAATATTTGTGATACATTTTCTAAATGTTCAGTTGACTGAGTTACATGTTTAATGAATGAAAGAGATTAATAAACAATAACAACAACAGCTTCCATCCTACAACAATATCTCTAACACAGTCAAACATCAAGATTTACTTATCCCAAGTTCTTGGTAAGGACTCAATAGGTAGACAGAAATGCCAAACCTAGTCTGAACATCTGGATGACTATGCAATGAATAACAACAGCAATAGCAATGACAACAATAACAATAACAACAATTTTGTCGCCAACAGGCAGGTGGCTAGGCCTGGACAGCAATCCTCTGTGGTTCCTGCGGTTATAGGAATACCATCTTTGGATCAGTAGTGATTCAACCACCATGAACCAACCTAGGCACCTACCATCAGGAATGATGAGACGAAATCAACAGAATTCCATATTGGGTTGGTTGTTGCCCGGGTCAACAAGGACCGCCTCAGATGCTAGGGCTCCTGGACATCTCTCAAAAAATGGGCTACGGGGCTCAGTTGTTACTGCAAGAGAATCGGGGCATGCAACTGCAAAATGACCGGAACCAAAGCGCAAAACTTGGACAACCAAAGAAAATTGAGAAATCATCAAATATTACTACCAGGTAGAAATATAGAAACACAGAAGATTGATGGCAGAAAAAGACCTCCTGCTCCATCTAGTCTGCCCTTATACTATTACCTGTATTTTATCTTAGCATGGATATATGTTTATCCCAGGCATGTTCAAATTCAGTTATTGTGGATTTAGCAACCACATCTGCTGGAAGTTTGTTCCAAGCGTCTACTACTCTTTCAGTAAAATAATATTTTCTCACGTTACTTCTGATCTTTCCCCAACTAACCTCAGATTGTGCTCCCTTGTTCTTGTGTTCACTTTCCTATTAAAAACACTTCCTTCCCGAACCTTATTTAACCCTTTAACATATTTAAATGTTTTGATCATGTCCCCCTTTTCCCTTCAGTCCTCCAGACTAGACAGATTGAGTTTATGAAGCCTTTCCTGATAAGTTTTATGCTTAAGACCTTCCACCATTTTTGTAGCCCATCTTTGGACCCGTTCAATTTTATCCATCTCTTTTTGTAGGTGAGGTCTCCAGAACTGAACACAGTATTGGAAATGTGGTCTCACCACCGCTCTATACAGCATGATGACAATCTCCATCTTCCTGTTTGTTATACCTCTAGCTATGCAGCCAAGCATTCTACTTGCTTTCCCTACCACCTGACTGCACTGTTCACCCATTTTTGAGACTGTCAGAAATCACTACCATTAAATCCAACTAACAGTGGATTTCAAAACTAAATGATGTAACTGTGGAAGAAAAAACACCCAGAAAGTGATGTAACTAACCAAAGATTAGTGGATCAAAGACGCTTCATCATACTTAATACAGTTTTCACATCTAGAAATATTGCAATGATGAACAAGTCGAAGAAACTGCTGAAATACATGAATAAACTGAACAGCCAGTGGAAGAAACCAACACACAGGATGAAGATCCTCCTGTGCAACATCTCAAAGATGTGGAGCTAAGTGATCTAGCAAAAATGCTGAAAGAAAAGATTGAAAATCACATCAAAGAAAACATATAAAGAAAAAAGAAGTGCATAGCAAATGAGTGAAAGATCTGATAATTGCTGTGAATAATATTTTCACTTCTATTCCATCCAGCACACTATATGAAACCAACCAATTAATGTACAGCACAGCTGCTGTTATAACTGCAGAACTGGGTTATAAAATGTCAAAAAAAGAAACCTACTGGAACACCAAAGTAGAAAATTCGACTTGAAAATAAAATAAAAAGAACTACGAGAGGATGTCAGCAATTTAAAGTACTGTACTTGAAAGAAGGAAAACTAAAGAAGAAAAAGTTGGAAAATAGTTTGTACAAGAAATACAACCTGGAAGATAAAACAATAATGGAAATAATGGAAGAAATATAACAACGTATAATAGCAAGAGGAAAGAAAACGGAAAGATATGAAGGACAAATAAAACAATATCGTGAAAATGTCCAGTTCAGAAGAAACCAACATGTCTTCTACCACAGTGTTTCCCAATCTTGGCAACTTGAAGATATTTGGACTTCAACTCCCAGAATTCCCCAGCCAGCGAATACTGGCTGGGGAATTCTGGGAGTTGAAGTCTAGATATCTTCAAGTTGCCAAGGTTGGGAAACACTGTTCTACCGATTCCTTACATGATTGTGATCATTACATGCATGTGATCATACATTTAAATCTTACTATGTGTATGTATATTTATATTTACCGCATTTTTCAGAGTATAAGATGCACCAGAATATAAGATGCACCTTAGTTTTGGGGGAGGAAAATAGGGAAAAGAATCTGCTTATCAGGTATTCATCTGGCTAGCATCCTTAGTCTGGTCAGCTTCAGTACATTATTTTATCCTCTGGTTAAGGGCTTAAAAATATTTGATTCTGAGAGAGTAACAATGAAAGAGCTTGCAAGCCATTAGGAGCTGGGAACATCATTAGCACCTGGAAATAAACAGTCTGAGCAAGTAGAGCAATGAAAAAAAAACCTGCAAAGATTTAGGGCTTGGAAAACATTCTTTGCAGAGAGAAAAAGTGAAAGAGCCTGCAAGGTAAGACCTGGGAAGATCGTTAGCAGCTAGTTAGGGCTGGGGGGAAAAAGGTACATTCAGAGTATAAGAGGCACCCATATTATCAGCCTCTTTTAGCTCCATAAAAGGTGTGTCTTATACATTGAAAAATACAGTATATGTATATTTAGAATTTAGAATAACCGAGTTGGAAGGGACCTTGTGGTCTAACCCCATTTAGGCAGGAAACCGTATACCATTTCAGACAAAGGGCTATCCAATCTCTTCTTAAAAACTTCCAGTCTTAGAGCATTCACAACTTCTGGAAAAAAGCTATTCCATGGATTAATTGTTCTAACTGTCAGGAAATTCATCCTTAGTTCTAAGTTGCTTCTCTCTTTGATTAGTTTCCACCCATTGCTTCTTGTTTTACCCTTGGGTGCTGCATATTTATATGTGCATATGCATGTGTATGTATATGTATAAAGGCTTTCCTGTCAGTTATGTCTAACTTTAGAGCATGCTGATCAGAACCGGGGTGGCATAGTGGTTAGACTGCAGCACTGCAGGCTTCTTCAGCTAAACGCTAGCTGTAGTTCAGCAGTTCAAATCTCACCAGGCTCAAGGTTGACTCATCCTTCCATCCTTCCGAAGTGAGTAAAACGAGGACCCAGATTGTTGGGGGCAATATGCTGATTCTGCAAACTGCTTAAAGAAGCCTAAAAAGCACTATAAAGCAGTATATAAGTCTAAATGCTATTGCTATCATCTCCGTTTCTTGGCTGAGGGAGACAACGTTGTTTGGAGACTTTCTACAGTCATGTGGCCAGCATGGCTATGCCTCAAATATGTACAGAATGCTGTTCTCTTCCCATCAAAGTGGTACCTATTAATCTGCTCAAATTTGCATGCTTTTGAACTGCTAGGTGGGTGAAGCTGGAGCAAGGAATGGGAGCTCACCCTGTTATGCAGAACTCGGGTCTCCAACCCAGACTGTCCAACTGACAATTTCAGTCTCTTTAACCATTGAGCCAACATGCCAATACCTCTGTCTCTGTCTGTCTGTCCATCTGCCTGCCTACTTGTCTGTCTCTATCTCTCACTCACACACAGAGAGACAGAGACTTTCCCACTGTCTGTTGATGCAGCCTGTGTGTCAGGCTGAAGCCATCATTGGGAGTCATAGTTCCCTCTAAGCTGAGCAGTGAGCAATCGCTCACTTAAAAATCATCATCAACTCAGAGTTTTCCAAACCTGCCCAGAAGCCGAGAGGGAAAGAGTGAGAGGGAAGGAGAGAGAGAGGAAGAGAGGAAGAGAGAGAAACAGAAAAAAGAGAGGAAGGAAAAGAGAAAGAAAAAGAATGGGAGTAAGGAAGAGAGAAAGAAAATCAAAATCTAGTTTGAAACTAGCTCAACTATTTAAGTGGCATTTTGATATTGATAGAGTTGCCCTATTATGAGCTCACTCTTATAGACACACAGTACAGTATTTTATTTTGAAATTCTCTGAGGCAAAACAGAGTGGGTTTTTTATTTGTTTGTTTGTTTGCTTGTTTATTTATTTATTATTTTTGTGCTGCCCAGTCCCGAAGGGACTGCCGCTCAGACACTATACTTTTCCGCCCACCCCCCAAAAAAAATTAGAGGGAACACTGTTGGGAGTTATAGACTTTGGTCTGCCACAGTAGAATGGGTACTGTGAGGGGTGGTTGCATGAGGGGGAGAGTTACTAGCCACAACAAATTCTTTTCTTAGAGTCCAAGGTCATCCTTTGTTCTGCACCAACGGATGTATGAAGGAGGTCGGTGGAATTCTCGAAACCAGACTTGATGAACTTGTGGGTGTGGGGACAAGGGGTGAACCTCATCCTGGGTAGGATACTGGAAGGAAGTTAATATCAGTATGTCTACAGTGTAACCAACATGGCTCTGTTAATAAATCGAACCTTGGATGAGAGAAATGGACTGGATTCTGATTTATTTCTCAGATGCTCATTGGAGCGCTGACACTGTGCTATTTCCATTTCCAGGAGGCCACAAAGAATGCTCCAGTTATGCCTTGAAATCTGCCTCTTGGTAACACCCCTGCTCAGGTTCCCAGGCAACTACAATGGTGGGATAAGCAGGAACAATGTGGAAAAGAGACAAAGACCTTGGCACATAAGAGGTGTGGGGGAAGCAAAACAATTGCGTATTTTCAATTCTCTGTAGAGTTTCTATCATGACAACCTGAAATTTGGAACTAGAGCGTCCTCTGATTTACAGTCTCTCTTCTTTGACTCCGTTTGATCGATCCATCAAACTATATATCTGGCATAGAAGAGACGGTCTCTGCCTTCTTTGGAGATTGCATCTCCTGTTCATTAAAAACTTTAAGGCCATGGAAAAGCTCATCTCCATCAGGTATACTTCTGAATACAGAAAATCAATGATCTTGTTCCAAATCTCGCAGCAGGTAGCGGGGGTTCTCCATCTTTTACCTTCATCCCAGATATATGGAGAAGACAAGCAAGGGAATAATGACAGAGGCAAGGTTGCTTGTTGATGCTCCAATTCTCCCCTTTTTTAAAGACTGATATTATAAGTCAGTGATGGCGAATCTTTTTGGCACCGAGCGCTCAAACCAGAACGTGCATGCATGTCTGTGCATGTGAGTATGCTGGAGAATCGGAAACCCGAAGACCAGATGGGCAATGTGCATGTGTGCGCCCTCCAGCTGGTCTTTGGGTTTATGGCACATTTATGCAAGCTGGCCAGCTGGTCTTTTGTGCCAGAGTACCAGAAACCCAAAGAACAGCTGGACAGTGCATATATACCTGTTTTGGAGGCGTTTGGGAGCTGTTTTCAAGCCATTTTTCGGCTATTTTCTGGCACTGTGGTGCCAATGGAGACCAGCTGGCCAATGAGCCAGTAACCAGAAGAGCAGCTGGTGATGGAGTACTTACCCACAAAAAGGGTTCTGTGTGCCACCTCTGGCAAGCATGCCATAGGTTCACCAGCTTAGTTATAGGTGGTCCCAGGGAAGGGCTACCCATTGCCAGTGCTAGCAGTGCAATCCTGGTGGTGGGCACGGGCATTCACACAAGATTCGGCATGTGCAGAAGCTGAATCTCATGTGAGGACACTCATGCGTGAGAGAGTTTGCCTATTTTGGGCAATTTCTTTGCTTATGTAAATGCACATGCACACACATGCATGTGCAGAAGCAAAAAACCCGACATTTTTTTACTGGAATGGTGCCATTTGTGTGTGCATAGCATGCATATGCCTGGCAACAATGGTGCAAAGCTACATGCTCCATTGCTGACACCGGAATAGTGTTCCCACCATACTGGCCCATAGCCCATTCCTGGCATTAACCCACTAAGACACAGATCTCACTGTGTTGCACAATCTCCTAAGTACAGTGATACCCATACTTAAGAACTTAATTCGTTCCGTGACCAGGTTCTTAAGTATAAAAGTTTGTAAGTAGAAGCAATTTTTCCTATAGGAATCCATGTAAAAGCAAATAATGCGTGCAAACCCATTAGGAAAGAAATAAAAGCTCGGAATTTGGGTGGGAGGAAGAGGAGGAAGAAGAGGAAAGTCGCTGCTGAAGGAAGAAGGTGAGGTGAGGGGAATCAAAAAAAAAATCAAAACTTTAAGGCTTAAAAAAAAGAGGGACTGAGGCAGCGAGGAGGAGCACACTCCCATACATCCGGTGTGAGGCTGCCTCCTATACACTGTGCCAGAGAGAGAAACCCAGGGGGAATGGTAGGAAACTGGCTGGGCCTTCATGCCGCTCTCAAATTTCCTGGTAAGTTTTTCCGGGCTCGTGTTCTTAAGTAGAAAATGGTTCTTAAAAAGAGGCAAAAAAAACCCTTGAACACCCAAGTCTTATCTAGAAAAGTTGTTAAGTAGATGCGTTCTTAAGTAGAGGTACCAATGTACATTGCCTCACCCTCAGAAACTTCACCCAAACATAGCTCAGACAAACACCTAGGATTTGTACTTTGCCTATAGAGCCTCTGATGACCCTTACATGACCCCAACATGGCCTCATGAGAATCTGACAACATCCAATAGAATACATCTTCTTGTACAGGAAGAGGAAGCTCAAGGGCAAAGCCCAAGAGAAGATATAATTACTCCTGACTCTCAACTCCATATGGTCAACTGCTTCAGGACCTTGGGCCTGGTGGTTCTGCTTCATCATTAAACCATCTTTCCAATCAGCCTCAATGTTTCCATTATCTTTCTCCTGGCTAGGAATTGAACCAGATGGATATTTCTTCCCACAATGGTTAGAGTACTAGAACAGAACCTTGAGAGCCTATAAAAGCCTTTGTCTACATTAACATATACCTAACATAAACCAGGAGGAACTGTTATGAGTCTCAAGCTCATGCTGTCTGTTATATCTGCCTGACGACCGGCAGCAGGGAAAGCCGCGGGGATTGGCGCCTTCTCCAAGGTGCTGATTGGCCGCGTTTACTAAGTAACAATGCAGGCGGGAGATTATGCTGTTCTGTATTGGTTGGCTCCTCAGCCTGTCTGCTGTATAAATGTTATGCTGTTGCTGAAACCTTTCATGTGTGTATCTGCCTGCTCTGGCACGAGTTCTTATAATAAACGGCCTGAATTATACGTGAGTTCCAGTTATTACATTTGGCGACGAGGATTCCTACTATTGTGGGTAACTATACTTACCACAATGTCTACCCACGTATCTTTTCCCCCCTTTGATCCACAAGGGGAGACCTGGGACTCATACGTGGCCAGGTTTGACTGTTTTCTAATTGCAAATGGATTTTCAGAGATTTCCGGTGACCGTAAAAGGGCTTATTTCCTCGGATTTTGCGGCACGGAAATGTTCGAGACAGCTCGAGCCTTGTTTGCCCCGGTTTCCATAAACAATGTGCCCTGGGACGAGTTTCTTAAAACTCTTCAAGATCATTATGCCCCGGCTCCCTCCCGTTGTGCTCGACGGTATAAATTCTATCAAAGGAATCAAGGTGAGGGGGAATCGATAAATGACTATGTAGCTGCTTTACGCAGGGCAGCTCTTTATTGTGAGTTTTTGGATTTGAACGATTACCTCCTTGATAGACTGGTATTTGGCATAAGAGATGGTCGCCTCAAGCGGCGTTTATTGGCCATCCAGGATTTATCATTTCACACAGCTTTGTCAGAGGCCAGGGCATTTGAATTGTCCACGCAATCTGTGGCAGCCATGGACTCCTCAGTCAATGTCACCTTGCCAAGTAGCCCTTCCCCAGACAAGCCAGGGGTGCCTGCAGAAGCAGACGGGGCAGCGGCGCCTACTGAGGAGGAAGTTTGTCGGTTGACTGCGAGTCGTGGACGGGAGCAGCCTGCCACCCGGCCCCGGGCCCCACTGTCTCCTTGCCGTGGGTGCGGAGGGGGGCATCTCAGAGTAAATTGCTCTTTCCGTGGCGCTTCTTGCTGGCGCTGTGGTGCAAAAGGGCATATCGCTAAGGTTTGCCGGTCCCGTAGATCTCCTCCGCCGGCTCAAAGGGAGCAAAAAGACTATTCTAACTCAGGCTCTCGGTGGCAGCGACGATCCTCGTATTCTCGCCGGGAAGACTGCAATGCTATTTTTACTTCTCCGCGTTCGACTACAGCGTACGTGCGAAAGACGTCCTCCTCGGTGGACAAGATTTCTGTGTGTGTGCGCCTGGGCCACACTGTTTGCCCGATGCAAGTCGACACTGGATCCGCCCGGTCCCTGGTGTCCTGGTCGACGGCAAAACAATGTTTTCCCGCGCTACGGAAGTCTCAACTTCGGCCGTGTCAGCTCAACCTCAAGGACTATCAGGGAACTCTCATTCCTCTTGTGGGGGAGGGTACCTTTACTGTTCAATTTAAGGCTTTTTCAGGCAAATTACCTTTAATTATTGTCAATGGGCCTTTTGCCAATTTGTTGGGTTTGGACTGGTTTACTGCTTTGGGGTTATCTGTTACGGGAGTGAATACTGTAAGGGAGGAGACGGGTTTTGACAGGTGGGCCAAGGAATTTCCCTCGGTGTTCGATTCCAGCCTGGGCTGTTACAAGGGCTCATTGATTTCTTTTAGCTTAGACCCAAATGTCCCAGCTGTCCGACTTAAACCCCGCCGTGTACCCATTCCTCTGAGGCCCAAAGTGGACGAAGAATTGGATAGATTAATTAGCCAAGGGGTTTTGGAACCTATTGACCAGGCAAAATGGGAAACCCCAGTAGTTATTGCGGTCAAGGGGGATGGGGGAATTCGCTTGTGTGGCGATTATAAATGTTCTATCAACCGGGCGCTTGCACATCATTCCTACCCCCTGCCAGTGGTGCAGCAGCTGCTCCACTCACTAGGAAAGGGCAGGTTGTTCGCGAGGCTGGATTTAACGCAAGCGTACCAGCAGTTACCTGTAGACCCCCAAACTGCTGAGGCGCAATCGATAATTACTCACCGGGGGGTGTTTAAGTGCAACCGACTTCAATTCGGGGTGTCTATTGCCCCTGGAATTTTCCAGGGGCTCATGGAGCGGTTGCTCTACGGAATTGGGGGAACTGTCCCCTATTTCGATGATGTATTGGTTTCTGGGGGGACGGTGGAGGAGTTGGAAATGAGAACGAGACAGGTACTGTCTAAGTTTAGAGACGCTGGACTCAAGTTAAAGGCAAAAAAGTGTGTTTATGGGGTCCCGAGTGTGGAATTTTTAGGTTTCACAGTAGATGCTGAGGGAATCCACCCCACAGGGGATAAGACGAGGGCAATTAAGGAGGCGCCGAGGCCACAGTCAAAACAAGAGCTGCAAGCATTTTTAGGTTTATTAAATTTTTATGCCGTATTTTTGCCTCACAAGGCATCGGTCGCTGAGCCGCTCCATAGGCTGCTGGATAAGGAAGCTGTTTGGCATTGGGGGCGGCGGGAAGAGTCCGCATTTTTGGCGGTAAAAGAAATTCTGACTTCCAACAGTGTACTTGCCCAGTACTCCCCAACGTTGCCTTTAATTCTTACATGCGACGCTTCACAGTTCGGCGTGGGGGCGGTGCTGAGCCATAAGTTGCCAGATGGGAAGGAGGCTCCATTGGCATTCTTCTCCCGCACTCTAGCTAAGGCAGAACGGAATTATGGGCATATCGATAAGGAGGCTTTGGCTCTGATCGCGGGGGTGCGGAAATTCCACAACTATCTGTATGGCCGGCACTTTGAGCTCGTCACGGACCATCAGCCTTTGTTAGGGTTACTAGCTGGGAACAGGCAGAGTCCGATTGTGCTGTCTCCGCGCATGTCGCGCTGGATAATATTTTTAGCCAATTATTGTTATACGTTGACTTACCGGCCGGGCCGTCACATTGCTCACGCGGATGCCTTGAGTAGATGTCCCCTTACGGAGCTCCTGTCAGATCCTGCTCCAGCCAGCACGGTTTTGGCCATTGGGGATGAGCCTGTTTTATTGGCAGCTCCGGAGGTAGCCAGGGAGACGGGGAAAGATTTAGTTTTGTCCAGGGTTAAGCAGTGGATTCTCCGAGGCTGGCCTGCCTCTTCTCCTGGGGAAGAATTTGCCCTATATTTCCGTAGCAAGACAGAGCTGTCAGTGGAAAGGGGTTGTGTGCTCCGTGGGAGTAGAGTAGTAATTCCCCCCAAGCAACGTGCACATGTACTGTCTGTGTTACACAAAGGACATCCCGGCATTGTCCGTATGAAAGGGCTAGCTAGGGACTATGTTTGGTGGCCTGGCATGGATAAGGAGATAGAACAGCGGGTGGCAGCTTGCCAGGTGTGCCAAGAGAGTAGGTCTCTTCCCCCCCGAGCGGAATCGTTGAGTTGGGAGCCACCTGCGGGGCCATGGGCAAGGCTACACATTGATCTGGCCGGTCCTTTTATGGGCGAGAATTTTTTAATAGTCGTGGATGCCCACTCTAAGTGGCTGGAGGTGGCCCGCTTGAGGTCTACTCAGTCTATGGCTATTGTGACAGTTTTGGAAACGTTGTTCGCGTCTCATGGGTTCCCTGACATACTTGTCTCGGACAATGGCCCTCAATTCACTTCTGTGGCTTTTGAGTCGTTTTTAGCAGCTGTGGGCATCAGACATGCCCTGGCATCGCCTTGGCATCCCGCCGGAAATGGGCAGGCGGAACGCATGGTGCGCTCTGCCAAGGATGCCCTCAAACGGATGCCACATGGGTCATGGCACCAGAGAGTCACGGAGTTGCTAATGGCTCAGCACTCCACGCCATGTGTGGCAACGGGTAAGACTCCGGCCGAATTGTTAATGGGCAGGAAGCTGAGGATTACCCTGGACAGGTTACATCCCTTATATGCCCCTGCTGCACAGTGGCCAGAGCCAGCGGGAAGGAGAATAGAGGTAGGTGACAGGGTGTATGTGCGGGCATACGCAGGGGGGCAGAACTGGAAGCGGGCAACTATAAGTAGAGCATTGGGGCCTCGTTCCTTTGAAACAATATTAAGGGATGGCCGGGTTTGGAAAAGGCACTTAGACCAAATCAGGGTGGACCGGGCAAGAGATCAGGAAGTCACTGAGAGAGGGGAAGGGTTGCTGGAAAGAGAGGTGTTTCCATTACCACCCCAAGTCAGGGAATTAGGAAGTCCTGCCCCAGACATCTGTTCAGGAGTGGCTTCTCCACACAGGGAGTTAAGGGAAAGATTGACAGAGTTGGAGGCCAAGCCGGAGTGTCAGGAAGGACTCAGACGCTCCAGCAGGATTTCAAAAAGACCCGCCTATCTGAGGGATTACGTTTGCTCCAACCAAGAAGAAAGGAGTGTTATATCTGCCTGACGACCGGCAGCAGGGAAAGCCGCGGGGATTGGCGCCTTCTCCAAGGTGCTGATTGGCCGCGTTTACTAAGTAACAATGCAGGCGGGAGATTATGCTGTTCTGTATTGGTTGGCTCCTCAGCCTGTCTGCTGTATAAATGTTATGCTGTTGCTGAAACCTTTCATGTGTGTATCTGCCTGCTCTGGCACGAGTTCTTATAATAAACGGCCTGAATTATACGTGAGTTCCAGTTATTACACTGTCTACTTTTAGGAATCAAATTTCTTTTCTACAACGGGGCTGCTTTCCCCTGACACTTCATCATATCTGATTAGCCACAGGCCTAGCAACACAGTGGTTGGTTCACAGCTTGGGCAAACTGGATCAAAACAATATGGAAGGAGAAAGATGAGTGATGAGGGCCATTTTCAAATATTAATTCACCCAGTTGTATATTTCTTGTGTTTCCTTAAAGGCAGCTAAGACGTAGGCATCTGTTCCAGAGATGGAGAATACCGCTACCTTCTCTCAGAGAAAAAGCACGATCCTACAACACTTTTTTTGTTTCCATGTGAGCCTGTTTGACCCACAAAGGAGGTGAAAGAAAAAAGGTTTGGGTTTAAGTATAGCCAGGAGCAAGAGAGCAAGAAAGCAAATAGAATAATAACAGCCTATTGAGACTCAGCCTCCTTCAATGGAGGGGAGATGAATCAAGAGGCAAAGACCACAACAACCCAAGTGCAATGAAGTCAATTTTATTGGTGCAAATGGGGTCTGAAAAGAGTTTTCACTGCCGGGCAGAATAGAAGTCATCACTTAATCTTGAGCTGATCTTTCGGGAGTGGGCAGCATACAAATTCAAATTAAATCCCATGAATATGCATTCCACCTCATGCAAAAGAAAGGCCTGCTCTTATTTATTTTATAACCCATTGCTATTTGGACTTCATGTAGATTGCCACAACACTAAATCATATGATTTATGACTATGATCATGAGTTTTCACTTACATATTTCATGTGGAATGTAAACTAATGCACCAATTCCTTGTGTGTCCAATCACATTTGGCCAGTAAAGTATTCTATTCTATTCTATTCTATTCTCAATCCCATCCTACCCTTTCCTCTTCCCTTTCCCTTTCCCATTCTATGTGAATAAGACAGAAATGGACTAGAGGCCTCAAAATGTCAATATATGCAAATCCCTGAATTAAAATGGCATGATTTGCACTACTATAATTAATGTTCTGATTAGAAGTAAGCTATAAATTGTTATTTGTGCAATTTAAAATGTGCTGGGTTGTTTAGCAGCTTTAATTGCATCCACGAAGTGAAAATTCATCATGGAAGAAGGTTGACTAAATGCAATGTATAGCTTGACCAAAGTATTTGATTATAAACAATAAGATAACCATAAAATAGCATATTATAAGCTTCTATGGCTGGAGCTTTATCCATCCATTCATCAAATGAAATCTTTGATTGCTTAGTATGATGTGTGAAAATAACCAAAGTTCACGGTTAGTAAAAATAACAGACTGTTAGTAAAGTTAGCTGTCGAGAATGAATCTGATCTTTCCTCTAAAAGGCAATCAACAGAAGAAACCTCAAACATGTTTATAGGCGTGCACAATGTAAACAAAAATAATTAATGTCTCATAAAACCAAGAATTATCTGAATAAGCTCCACAGAAAAAAGACTGAAGAGAGATCAAAAGAAATAGTTCTTCATTCAGCTTATTGCTGGAAAGGGCAAAACACAAGAAATAATAAAAGCCACTGATGTAAGCAACTTGTAAAAAAGCTTAGACAAATCTATGGGGGATTAAAATTGTCAGTGACTTTACTCAGTATAGCTTCATTTCTGATGTACCACCACCTATATCCAAGAGAGTATTGCTCTTATTTCTGGAAGCTGGAAATATTTTATTTAAAATAACCCTATTTATAGGTTGCAGATTGACTTATAAGAATGGAGGGGTTGACTTGAAATGTTTTCCTGGTTTTCTATAGTCTGATTCTTAATATGTCCTCAGCCTTCTGAAAGTCTTCTTATTCTTCTAACCCAATTGCTGCCGCACGAATCCCAGCGTATGGTGAGGTCCCACAGGGTTGGCCTCCTTAGGGTCCCATCGACAAAACAATGTTGGCTGGTGGGGCCTAGGGGAAGAGCCTTCTCTGTGGTGGCCCCGGCCCTCTGGAATCAGCTTCCCGTGGAGATTAGCACTGCCCCCAGCCTCCTTGCCTTCCGAAAGAGTTTAAAGACACATCTTTGCCACCAGGCCTGGGGACATTAGACCTTCCCCCTGATCAATGAATGTCATTAGTGTAATTATTGAATGAATGCAAATGGATGTTTTAACGTTAGAATTTTTAAGAATCTTTTTAGTATATTAATTGGATAAACTGTGTTATGTTTTTGGTATATGCTGTGAGCCACCCCGAGTCTGGGGAGAGGGGCGGCATACAATTCCAATTAATAAAATAAATTAAATAAATAAATAAATAAATCTCTTTTGACCACAAAATGTCCGATGACATCAAGCAAGGCTCTTCATTCCCACAACGTGGTCCTCAGTTCCGTAAATGCCACATTAAATATACCAACATATTTTTCATTCAATCCTTATAATCTTATTTGTTGAGTTTACTTTCCCACAAACCATGAACCCAGCCCAGGGGTGTAATCTACTTATTTTCCGTACTGGTTTGCCTGTGTTTTTTCACCCTCTGCACATGCGTAGATGGTTAAAAAAAAGAAAATGGTGATGTCTGGGCAGGTAGGCGGAGGCTCGTGATGCTGCCACTATTTTATTTTATTTACAGTAATATCTCGCTACTTCACGGTTCATCTTTTGCGGATTCAAAGGGGACTTAAATCCATTAAATCCATTGATAATTTTAAATCCATTAAAAATTCATAATATTCTTCTACTATTGTACTCTATTAAAGAAACTGGTAGGATATCACATGTAGTTCCAGCTGAGAAACATTATAGAATGACTGTTTAATGCAAAGGGTGGATTTTAAAAGTCCAAATACTCATTAAATACATTAAAAACTATATTTCCCCTGCTTCACGGAAATTCATTTTTCACAGCTGGTCTTAGAACACATCCCCCGCGAAAAACGAGGGATCACTGTATTTATTTTGTCCAATACACAATAATACACAATGAAGGTAATAGAGGATACCTTCAAGGAAATAGAATTAGAGAAAGAATAGAAGAGAGAATACAGGATAAAATAAATCGATGAGAGAATTGAAAAAATATATAGGGATAGAAGAGAAGATATAGGGGATATAGGAGAGACAATAGGACAGAGGTCGGAAGGCACTGTAGTGCACTTATGTACGCCCCTTACTGACCTCTTCGGAACTTGGTGAGGTCAACCGTGGACAGTCTAAGGGTAAAATGTTGGGGGTTAGGGGATGATACTACAGAGTCCGGTAATGAGTTCCATGCTTCAACAACTCTATTACTAAAGTCGTATTTTTTACAGTCAAGTTTGGAGCGGTTAATATTGAGCTTGAATCTGTTATGTGCTCTTGTGTTGTTGTGGTTGAAGCTGAAGTAGTTGTTGACAGGCAGGACGTTGCAGCATACAATCTTGTGGGCAATACTTAGATCATGTTTAAGGCGTCTTAGTTCTAAGCTTTCAAGACCCAGGATTGTACGTCTAGTTTCGTACAGGAGGAGGAATGCAGGGCTCTTCTGGTGAAGTATCTCTGGACATTTTCGAGGGTGTTAATGTCCAAGATGTGGTATGGTTCTCCCAACCAATGGCAACTGCTGCTACCGGAACACCCAAACCGGGCCGAATTGGTAGCATTTCACCCCTGACCCAACCCTTTGGGCTTTTAA
The DNA here is from genome assembly GCF_031021105.1 of Erythrolamprus reginae. NCBI lineage: Eukaryota > Metazoa > Chordata > Lepidosauria > Squamata > Dipsadidae > Erythrolamprus > Erythrolamprus reginae. The sequence goes on along the minus strand of NC_091958.1, from coordinate 35,785,282 downwards.
AACTGCAATTATGATGTTTAGGATCATGTATGATTCAGACCACCATGGCCTATATAATAACGGTTAGCAATTCCATAAACCACAGTTTAGCATAATAGATAACCCTGCCACTATGTTTTAATTCTTTTCTTTTACTCCTTTTCAGTGAAGGGGCTCTTGTCTTACCTCCTACCAGAGTGCCCTCCTAGGCTGTTTTTGGCGTGCATGTACTTATCGGGCACATGCACACCCATTGGCACAAGTTTTGGCTTCTGTGCATGCACAAAAAGGGAGATATTGTGTGAGAACATGTGGGAGCGAGATTTTGGTGATTTTCACCAATACTTTTGCTTCCGCACATGTGCAGAAGCAAAAAATCAGCAAAAATTGCCCAAATCTTGCTCAGGTGAGCATCCACACACAAGATTTTGCTTCCTGGGCATGCACATAAGCCAAATCTCATGTGGGAAGGATGAGTGTGCCTTTGGCATCTTTTACTAGCATTCTCCAGCACACAGATTCTTTCTGTTTAAAGAAGTCACAAATGCAGTGGTTCCTCTACTTCAGAACTTAATTCGTTCTGTGATCAGGTCGTTAAGTAGAAAAGTTCTTAAGTAGAAGCCATTTTTCCCATAGGAATCAATGTAAAAGCAAATAATGTGTGCAAACCCATTGGGAAAGAAACCAAAGCTCAGAATTTGGGTGGGAGGAGGAGGAGGAGGAAGAAGAGGATGAGGACAGTCACTGCTGAAGGAAGAAGGGGAGGGGAGGGGAATCAAAAAAATCCAAAACTTTAAGACTTTAAAAAAAAGAAGAAGAAGGACTCTGAGGCAGTGCCCAGAGAAGGGAAAATGCTTCGTTCACTCTGGGGTGGCCAGAGCGAAGGGAGCATTTTTTTCTCTGGACGCTGGCAGAGGTTTATTCCCTCTCTAAGCGCCCAGAGAAAGGAAAATGCTCCGTTCACTCTGGACTGCCAAAGCTTCCTTAAGCGCCACCAAAAGGCTCCTCTTGCAGCCCAGAAAATCTCGAGATGGCCGGGATTAAAGGGGAATAGCAGGAAACTGGACCGGCCTTCGTGCTGCTCTCAAATTTCCTGGGAGATTTTTCCGGGCTCGGATTCTTAAGTAGAAAATGGTTCTTAAGAAGAGGCAAAAAAATCTTGAATACCCGGTTCTTATCTAGAAAAGTTCTTGAGCCGTTTTTAAGTAGAGGTACCACTGTAGCTCCCAAATATTGAAACTGAACAAAATTCTGTATCAAAGGAAAACAGCTCACCCATATTCTTTCTTATCCGATCTGATTTGACAATAGTTCAAACCAGCTGGCACTCTAAATAATATACAACATCGTCCTACCTCTTTAAGGGGGGATTTTAATTAATGTTAAATTTGCAAGGATGAAAAGGAGCCGATTCAAAGCAAAGGATCTTGCTTTGAACAAAAGCAGACTTATTACGGTCGTCTTCTAAAAACTAACCGCTGCACATACATAGGCTGTTCCCTTTTTTCGATGGGGATTGGGGGCATGGAGAAAAGCCTCCTCGGGCACTTAATTAATTTAACGCTTCTGATGAAAAGCATGTGTGAGATAAGGATGGAAGCAGCACGGCTGCGACCGCTTTAAAAAAAAAAGCAAACCCAGGGAACTACAAATTTCATTGAGGTGTGAAATGGGATTAAAAAATAAAAATAAAATGAATGGCAGTCATCAGCAAGCTGGTTATTTCCTTTTTCTCTTGCCTGATCCCAATTGCTTCAACCAGTGTGTAAATAGTGCAGAAGTGGGCTGGTGCATGGATGGTCCGGTGTGCAGTCTCAGTTGGAAAATCCCCAAGGCACGTGCACATGCATCAGTGTGACATTCAGCTTCTGCACATGTGCAGGAAGCTAAATCTCATGTGAGGGTGCTCGTGTGTGTGAGATGTTGCCGATTTTCAGTATTGTTTTGCTTCTGCACATGCACTACTGTTGAAAATCGACAAAATATCGGGCGTGCAAGTTTCCTTGTGTGATATTTTGCTTCCTGTGCATGCGCGAGAAGCTGAATTTCATGCTGGTATGTGCACACATGCCAGACATGCTTGTGCCCCCAATGGTCACCAGTAGCGCACAAGTAGCACCAGCGACGGGCAGCCCTTCACTGAAGGTGTGATATAAAAATGCACGGACACCAGAGGTGGGTTCCTGCTAGCTCAGACCGGTTCTATAGAACCAGTAGTGGGAATTTCCCACCGCTCACCTAACTGGTAGTGATGACCGGCTGGATATGCCCCAAAACTGGTTCTCTTGGCAGCGCCAAAGGGAGCGCCCTCTTCTTTTTTGCTTCTGCGCATGTGCATAAACTGTTTTTTGTTTCTGTGCATGCACAGAAGCAGGGGTTTTAGCACATGATCAGCAATACGGTACGTAAGCAGTGGTGAACTCCTGAGAAATGTCTAATTGTGCGCAGCTAATTTTGCTTTTTTTAGCTAATTGTGCTAATTGTGCTTCAGAAGGAACAACTCACCAAAATCTTGCCCACACGTGTGTCCCTTCACGAGATTTCGCTTCCTGCACAGGTGGAAGAAGCAAAAATGTCTGGAAACATGCACTTGCATGCCAGAGCCATAGAGCTGTGCACAATTAGGCATTTCGGCAGGAGCCCACCACTGCATGCAATTAAGTTTACCGGCAGCGAGGTAAGTCAGAACCCACCCCTGATGGACACCCATGTTACACAAACGTCGTGAATGAGAGCAACTCGGCCAACGGGGGGGGGGGGATGCCATTGATTTTGCTTCCAGTCCAGTGGGTGGATGTCAGGGTAGGATGCAAAAACCTATAGGGAGCAACTGAAGCAGCGAAGGCTTATTACATTTGTTAAATGTGCATAGTGGCAGTTTCCCAAAAATGCATTCCAGACTGCTGAACATGCATATATTTTTTGTCTTCAGACTGCAAACTTGGGAAGAATTTATTAGCCGGAAAGACAATCTATATAATTAAGAGAAACAATGACATGTATAGAAAGGGGAGTGGGGTTCGCCTGAGCCAGACCCATTTCAGGGTTGACCCCAGCAGAGAGATTAAACTTGTGGGATGGAGTGAATAGACCCCTCAATATTAATTTAAGAGCAACCTGAATGGCTACAAGTTCTTTTCAGAGAGGAGATCAAAGCACAGCTTTTATCAACCTCTGCAATTGGCAAGCTATACATAGAACATGGAAAAATAGAGTTGGAAGGGACCTCAGAGGTGGTCTACTCCAAACCTCTGCTCAAGCAGGAGACCCTAAATCAGTGGTGGTGAACCTATGGCACACATGTCACAGGTGGCACGTGGAGCCATATCGGAGGGCACGCGAGGTGTTGACCTATGTCAATTCCAGCACAAAGCTGATTTTTGGCCTTGGGGAAGCCCGTTTCACCCTCCGGAAGCTTCAGCCCTTTGGGTGGTTTTTTGCACTCCAGGGTTTCAGAAAGCTTCCCTGAAACTCCTGGAGTGTGAAAAACGCCACAGTAGAGATTTGAATACATCATTGGGGGAGAAAAAGAAAAAAAAGTATAGCGACATATATTAGAAATGAAATTAAAATCAAAGAAATATATACAGATTCTAAAGGGAGATATTTAATAACCAGAGTAGGAAACATATATGCCCGCAACAACAACAACAACAGAAATAATTCTATAAACAAATCCACAATAGACCAGTGTTTCCCAACCTTGGCAACTTGAAGATATTTGGACTTCAACTCCCAGATTTTCCAGGTAATTTGAGAGTGGCATGAAGGCCCGGCCAGTTTCCTACCATTCCCCCTTTAATCCCGGCCTTCTTGGGCTTTTCTGGGCTGCCAGAGTAGCCTTTCGGTGGCGCTTAAGGAGGCTTTGGCAGTCCAGAGCGAACAAAGCATTTTCCTTTCTCTCGGCGCTTGGAGAGAGAGTAAACTTCTTCTAGCACCCAGAGAAAAGAAACACTCTCTTTGCTCTGGCAGTGACTGTCCTCCTCCTCTTCTTCCTCCTCCTCCCATCCAAATTCTGAGCTTTTATTTCTTTCCTAATGGATTTGCACGCATTATTTGCTTTTACATCGATTCCCATGGGAAAGATTGCTTTTACTTACCAACTTTTCTACTTAAGAACTAATTACGTTCTTAAGTAGAGGTACCACTGTATGCATATGTATTTGTATGCATGTTATTTTGAGTAAAAATAATCCCATCCATTGATAGTGTTGATTGAATCTCAATGTTGACTTTGTCTAATCATTAAGAAAGTCATCCAGGCTTTGTCTCCCTGTTCCTTAAAGAATAAAATTCCTCCATGATGTAGCCTGCTTCTTCTTCTTCTTCTCACCGCTACCTTTTTGTCAATCCCACTTACAACCACGTTCCAGCCTCTTCAAGTAGAAATCAGGTCTTACAAAACCTTGTTGACAAGTTGAACAACAATCGAGCGCTCGTAAAAGATTCATGGCAGAACCCTGTACTCGCTGTCTGCCTGCTCGCTCATAAAAACCCAAGCAAACCCTATCAAAAATTTAGCAGGACCCCTGCCTCATCTGTTTAGGCCTAAAGCTAGTTGCAGGGACAAGTCATTAGGGAATAGCTCATTAAAACCAACCCTGGAGCGAAAGCAGTTTTGTGAGCCTAGGCTCATCTTTATTCACTTTTCCCTTACACCTTTCACGTGGGGGGGCTTGTCTGTTGCGTGGAGCCTCTTCTGTTGCAATTGAAAAAGATGGATTGTCGCCCCCCCCCCTCATCCAACCACCCTGCAACTTTAGAGACACAGCTCAGGATTTGTCAAAATGTAAGTCCTTATGTCTTGTCAACTCTAATGTCATTTTCACGTCAGGAAACCTGTGATGATTTGGCCCTCAAAGAGAGAAAGAAATTAGAAAGGATGCCTCAGTGGGTTCCCAGGCTAATCATTTTTTTAAAAAGGTTTTATTTTTAAAACAGAGGGTAGGAAAGGGGGAAAGCCCCTATTCACAAGACCCTTATTAAATCAAGGGTCGTAGAAGGCTATTCAAATGAAAAAACAAAAAAGCTTTCGATACAGATATGCTTGACCTCTCATAGGGGAACGCAATGGGATGAAATGTATCCTTGGGTTTTCAACTGCACCGTGCCTGATATGAATGGGATTGTTAAGTGGTGTAGAAGCTCCTGCAGCTCCGACTTAAAATACTTTCTTGATCTGTAAGTGAAAGCGGTTATGGCTTTGCCGTGAAAACATTCCTCCTGCTGATTCCCACATATCAAGCTGCTGCTTACGGAGAGATGATTGAGGAAATCTGAGCTTCTGTAAACATTGCGTCTGTGGATTCACACCAAAATTGTCAGACTGGTTTCTTGGTCTCGCTTTTGGAGTAAGGGAAGAACTTGGCAGAAGTAATATGGCCCCAGATGAAGTTTAGTCCTCAATTCTGAAATTTTCCTTCACATACAGTGGTACTTCTACACCTCTACTTAAGAACTTTTCTAGATAAGAACTGGGTGTTCACGATATTTTTGCTTCTTCTTAAGAACCTGAGCCCGGAAAAATTTCCCAGAAAATTTAAGAGCGGCACGAAGGCCCCGCCAGTTTCCTGCCATTTCTCTTTTAATCCTGGCCAAGTCGGGCTTTTCTGGGCTGCCAGAGGAGCCTTTCAGTGGCGGTTAAGGAGGTTTTGGCAGCCCAGAGTGAACAGAGCATTTTCCTTTCTCTGGACACTTGGAGAGGGACTAAACCACTTCACTGTGGTGACTCCCTCACGCTGCCTCCCATACATCTAGCACGAGGTTGCCTCCCAGAGCATATGGGCACAGAAAGGAAAAAGGAGGCGTTCGCCTCACCTTCTTCCTTCAGCAGTGACTGTCCTTCTTCTCTTGTTTTTTCTCCTCCTCCCAGCCAAATTCCGAGCTTTTATTTCTTTCCTAATGGGTTTGCATGCATTATTTGCTTTCACATTGATTCCTACGGGAAAAAATGCTTCTACTTAAGAACGTTTCTACTTAAGAACCTGGTAATGGAACGAATTAAGTTCTTAAGTAGAGGTACCACTGTAATTCCAGCTGTTGTGGCCTGTCCCTCCAACAGACGATTCAAGAGAAGGAAGAAACAGAGGTGTAGGAGTCAGGGTCAGCATCAAGCAACCTGAGAGCTCTGAGGGGGAAGAGGGAATGGATTTGGCAGGGAGAGAGATTGGTGCTTAAGGAGGCTTTGGCAGTCCAGAGTGAACAAAGCATTTTCCTTTCTCTGGGTGCTTGGAGAGGGAATAAACCTCTGCCAGCGCCCAGAGAAAAGAAACACTCCCTTTGCTCTGGGCAGTGACTGTCAGTCCTCAAATTGAGAGTCAACAGGCCCCAGGTCTGGAGGTAGCTGATGTGGATGAGGAGGAATAGCTGGGTCCAATGCCTGACACACTGATGCCCAATAGGAAGAAGAGAGGAAAACAGGGGAAATCTATGGACTGATCCTTGGGATGGAAGAATCACTGCTGCTAGTGAAGCCCACCCAAGCTCTGGGGATAAAAGGCAGGGAGTGGAGATGAATAAATGTAGCAGACAACTACTCATCTCCCTGCCAGACAGACTTATTAGCCTGTGGTGAGAGAACAACTTTTTATTGAGGCTGCCGCCATTCCTAATTAAAGGAACCTTGAGATGTTTTGTCATGTTTTGGGGAGCTGGGTCAGGACACCAATTGTAGAATTGGGGAGAATAGAAATGCATGTCTATGGAATATGTAGTCCTCTCAGATAAGGAAAGTCCCTAGGTGGAAACATCTAGCCAATCTTGACTTTATCTCAAAAAGCTAAGTAATGTCAGATTACAGAGGAGTCCAAGGTTATATGCCCGTGATGGCGAACCTATGGCATGTGTTCCACAGGTGGCACGCAGAGCCATATTTGAGGGCAGGTGAGATGTTGCCCTTTGTCAGCTCCAGCACACATGTACATGCTGGCCAACTGATTTTCAGCCTTCCAGAGGGCAAGAGAAAGCCATTTTCACTTTCACCGGGCTTCAAGAGGCTTTCTTAAAGCCTGGGGAGGGCAAAAAATGTCTCAATGGTAAGGTGACCTATTGTCCTCCTTTAGGGAGGACAGTCCTTCTTTTATAGGTTCTGTCCTTCCTCGAAAAGTGTCCTCCTACCTGTCCTCCTTTTTGATACTTTAAAATTAATCTGTTAATCTCTGTACTCAGAGATGCCAAGCCAAACTGTTACACATCATGTGATGGTGCAGTTCGGAAAGACGCAATTATGAAACGCATGCACAGGGCACAGGAGAACTTCATGTGTCTCACGCTTTTCTCCCATCATTGCCTCTATATTATACTTCATGTTCACTTCTAACGGAAATATTAAATTATTTCTTTCTCAGTGAATATTATACTCAGGTAAGTGCAATTCACGTTTTATTAATTCATTAATTCAATTTTATACAACCCTGTTTTCAACACAAGTGTAAAATAATTTAAATATAGATTTAGTAAAGTTTTATCGCTTTTGTTATTCAAGTTTTAAGTTTTAATTATTAATTTTATTTATTCATAATGACATAAATGTTTCTTTTATTTACGTCTTTTCTTAATTTTTTTCATCCTCCTTTTCATTGTAAAAAAATTAGTCACCAATGGCCCAACTTTAAATTTGTTTCAGAACTTCCGGTAGTCACCCTGGACCCGTTTTTCTCCATCCACAGGCTCCAGAGGCTTTCTTGAAGCCCGAGGAGGACAAAAATGGCCTCCCCCTGCCCTCCGGAATTTCAGCTCCCCCCAGAGATTTGAACTGCCCCCACCCTCCTCACCTTCTGTAAAAGTTTAAAGACCTTCTGTGCCACCTTTCTTGGGGCCATTAGACCCTAGACCCCTGGCCAATGAGTGTAGTATGTCTTGATATGGGAATGAATGATTTTAAATGTTATTAGAGTTTTTAAAGTTTTTTAGCTGTATTAATTGCATTTTTTAGATATGTATATTGTATATTGTTTTGATATGTTGTGAGCCACCCCGAGTCCTCAGAGAAGGGCGGCATACAAATCTAATTAATAAATAAATAAATTAATAAATAATTTGACTTCTACACCACCCAATCCCAATGGGACTCAGGGTAGTTTACAGCAGTAAATAGTACATACAATAAACAAAGTCAAATATCAGTAATAAGAACAGTAAAAGCCATAATAAATCCTAATGAACTATCCAATCAAACCCATAATATATACAGAATTAGTTACAAATTGGACACAATAAGATGTTATATTCACAGTTCCCAGGCTTGCCAGCAAAGCCAGGTCTTCACAGCCTTTCGAAAGGACAGAGGGGCGGGAGCCGTATGGACATTGGGGGGTGGTTAACTCCATAAGGTCTGGGCAGCCAAAGAAAAGGCCCTCCCCCACAGGCCTGTCAACTTATATTGTTTAGTCAACGTGACCAGGAGGTGGCCAACTCCTTGTTGGTCTCTGGGAGTTATATGGCAGAAGACAGTCTCATAAACAGACTGGCAGATGCATTACTTATTTATTTATTTATTTATTTATTTATTTATTTATTTATTTATTGGATTTGTATGCTGCCCCTCTCCGTGGATTCGGGGCGGCTACTTTCAAGTAATGTGAACTGATCTACTTGTTCCACCACTACATATGTAGACCCACACACAGAGAAGCAAGTTAACCAGTATGGATGTTTAATTTAAACCACACAAAGCTACCACTTATTCATCCTATGAAGAACCCTCTCTGTTTTCTTTTGTACTTGTTTGAAGAAAAACAACTCCTAATCTCTTCTTGCCACAAAGCAGCATTTAAGCAAATATCCAGAACACAGATCGTTTATGAAGAATGTAGGAACATAAAAGATAAGTCATAAAGGAAAACAATGGAGTGACATTAAATATGCAAATGGCAGCTTTAACTCTAATTAAATCTTATCAGGAGGGAAGCTTAACATGCTAACCTTGTAAACCAAAATGCTGAAAACATAACTGAGCTGACTTTTCTTAATGCTAGCTACAAGCAGGCAATTTGGAGTTTTATTTATTTATGTATGTATGTATGTATGTATGTATGTATGTATGTATGTATTTATTTATTTATTTATTTATTTATTTATTTATCTATTTATTTATTTATTTATGTATGTATTTATGTATTTATTTATTTATTTGTTTGTTTGTTTGTTTGTATTTGTATGCCGCCCCTCTCCGAGGACTCGGGGCGGCTCACAACATACATAAAAACAGAACAATAGTATGAATCCAAAAAACAACCATTTAAATTCAATTAAAAAAGAAAAACCTATCAAACCAATCATTCAACAATCATACTGAAAACATTCATTGGTCAGGGGGAAGATCTAAAAGTCCCAAGCCGGGCAGCAAAGATGAGTTTTTAAGCTCTTTCGGAAGGCGAGGAGGGTGGGGGCAGTGCAAATCTCTGGTAAGAGCTGATTCCAGAGGGTCGGGGCTCCCACAGAGAAGGCTCTTCCCCTAGGCCCCACCAGCTGACGTTGTTTGGTTGATGGGACCCTAAGGAGGCCAACTCTGTGGGACCTCACTGGTTGCTGGGATTTGTGCGGAAGAAGGCGGTCTCGGAGATAGTCTGGTCCTATGCCATGTAGGGTACTATGCCATGTAGGTCCTATGCCATGTAGGGTCCTATGCCATGTATTAGATTATTTCTCTTCCAAAAAAGTTAAATATATACTGCTCCAAAAAATAAAGGGAACACCCAAATAACACATTCTAGATCTGAATGAATGAAATATTCTCATTGAATATTTCATTTGCACAACTATTTCATTTTGTCTTTCTTTTATCCACTTGGCTGAGTGAAAATCTTTGGTCTGAAAGGTTCTCTCCATTCCTGGATTCAAAGCTTGGGTGCAAGCTACTCCATCAAGATATCTACTCATTTGCCTTCTCATGTGGAGTTCTCCGGAAGGAGGACAAAATTATGGGGGGGTGGGGGAAGAGCTCCAAATAACTCCAGATTACATGCATCTATCTCTGTGTGTAGTTGTAACTGAAAAAAGCAGTGAAAACCTTCACAGAACTGTAGGCGTTCCCTGGATACGAATGAAATGTCCATGAATGGAGAAACCAGCCCTACAAAGAAACACCAAATGAATATCCCGACTTTTTTGGAGCCTAATTAATATTAAACCCTTCTGATTTCCTTACATAATCTCTTTTCTTCTTCAAATCTATACCTGCCAAGATTCGCTTGTATCTTTTTAATAGCTGATGTCAGAGAAGTAACACGCAGAAAATCCCTACCTCAGGACTATAATTTTAAACACAATGAGTCTTGCATCAACTTGTCGCGGTGACATGTGGCAAATTATTCCACAGGGACCTCTAAAGTGCCTCCATCAGCGCAGCGGCGCTTTGGATAAGCAGAAACGAAGAATTTCAAATGAAGGATCACAATTCAATTCAATTAATTCCCCAGCCGTACAGCTGTGGCGGCCCGCCCTGAATTCACATCAAGGTTTTCCTTCCCCATCCAATGAACAATATATTAGAGAGAGAGAGAGAGAACTTCAGTAGCTCTCTAGGAAGGTAGGTTCATTTGCCTTTAGAAAGATTACAATTGTCACATCAAGCATTCTGCACGAATCAAACCTACACCTTGGCAGTAAGAAGTAAGCTCCAGACAAAATACACCGAAGGAAGATTACTCTGTCCTTGCTTTTAATCGTTGCCAACTGGTTTGACTTATTCTAATTACAGCCTTTATGTTAAGAAAAGCCATTTTTATGTTACTGAGAAGCGGTGGCAAATACCACTGGATTTCTTTTTTCTTTTTGCTGAGTTTCTGTTCCCATGCTGATTATGGAAATGGAAGACTGTAGCTTTCATCTAATTAGTAAAAAACCACACTCCACGGAAAAGCAGCAACCTTTCCTAATATTAATAACACAGCAAAGGTGTCTTTTCACCGCACCTTTACACACACACACACACATATCAGAACATCCTTTTCAGCCACAATTATCGCACTACATGACATGTTCACCTTTAGAGACAGAATGGTTCACATATTCGTTGTGTTTCTAAAGGCAGAGGTAGCGAAAAATATCTATATTTTTAAAAATTCAACATGCAATCCCTCCTCTGAGGTAGCAGTGCAAAAAACCAGTGTGTGTGTGTGTGTGTGTGTGTGTGTGTGTGTGTGTGAGAGAGAGAGAGAGAGAGAGAGAGAGAGAGAGAGAGAGAGAGAGAGAGATAAAATAAGACAATTACATGTCTATGCATATTTATGATACACACTTGAAATCTGGGAATATTAAAAAAGTGAGTACCCATAAGCATATTAAAGACATTCTGTAAGGGATGATTTAAAATAGATTCTCAAATTATATTCACACCATATGCGACCATTTTCTTTCTACCTTTTTAAAAGCAAAATAAACATAGAAGGGAGGAAATAAAAATAATCCATTTAACATGTGAGCATGACATGATAGTAGTGTTCCAATATTTCAGGTGTTGCCAAAAAGTGGAGGGAGTCAACCTATTCTCCAAAGCACCTGAAGGCAGGTCAAGACAACAGAAGTAACAGAATAACAGAGTTGGAAGGGACCTCAGTGGTTCTCTAGTCCAACACCCTGCTCAAGCAGGAGACCTTTCCAGACAAAGGGTGGTCCAATGTCTTCTTAAAGACCTCTAGTGATGGAGCATCTACAACTTCTAGAAGCAAGACATTCTACTGACTAAGGGAAGATACCTTATTGTATCCTGGACATACTCCTTTTCCTGAAGCAAGGCAAAGGAAACATGATTGCAAAGGTTAACATCCAACTAATAAGACTTTATGTAGCAGGCCTCCAAAACCAATCCCAAAATCCACCTAGAAATATACAGGAAAAGAGACCATCTTCAGATATAAGTTGGTAATGCAGAAATGCCTGCTACCCAGGAGCTGGCCACCATACCCGCCCTACCGGAACGAGCCAGGAGGGCAGGCACATGCCCCGTGCACTTGTCCCCACATGGAGTTCAGCTTCAGCGCATGTGCAGAAGTCGAATCTCACACAAGGATGCATATGTGCGAGATTTTGGGGGTTTGGCTTGTGTGCATGCGCAGAAGCAAAAAAACTCAGAAACTGACAAAAATAAGGTAAGTGGCCACCTGCGCTGCTGCTGTTCGCCTCTCGCTCTCGGGGCGGTGGTGATGCTGAGCTGGCACGAGTGTGGACAGAGCCATTGTGAGCAAGCCCAGCAGGGTCAAACAGCGGCAGTGCGGGAGGTGGGGGGAGCTGGCACGAGCGTGGGCAGAGGGGTCAAACAAAGTTGGCAAAGTTGAAGTGCACAAGTCATACAACAACCAACTTTGCTTACCCCTGATCTAATTGGGTAGATACTACCATGGCTAGATTGGGATCCATCCATCAATCCATCCATCCAATTTATATTGGCCACCATAGCATGTATATGCTCTCGGTGGCTTATATTTTTTATTCTTTCTCCCCAATTTTTATTTTCTGGTGTGGTTATAGAGGATGGTTGTAACATGAAAGGGGAAAAAAAGAATATAAAAAATGAGTTTCTAGAGAGGCCCTACTTTGTTGGACTAGTCTAGGATTTCATCTGTTACAAAATTGTTGGCGGGAGATTGAGTTAGCTTAGACCTGTATCTTGTAATCGATACTCGAGTAATCTGCCAATGCTCTTAATGCTGGTTGGGGAACTCACTTAGGAACCCTTAAGTGCCTCAAGGACCCTCTAAAAGGATGCAAGTGACCAGCTGTCTGCAAGGAATATAAATCCTTCCATTCCCCAACATCCTGTCAAAGCTGAAGAAGCTTCTTGGATGCGAAGCAAAACCTTTTCAAAAGAAGAAACCAAGAAAGTCCAGTTGCCTCCTGAAAAAACACCTTTCAGACAGGGTGGGTTTTAACTTACCTCACTACCAGTTTGTAGCGCAGTGCCAAAATAAAAAATAAAAAAAATTCACCCCCCAAAAAAATCTGAAAACAAGATGGCAACACAAATGCAGTGCCCAAAACTAAGCTTCTGTGCATGCGCATAAGAAAAAAACCCAGAACCCCCCCCCCAAAAAAAGAAAATTCCATTTTTTTCCCAAAATAATTTTTTTAAAAAATCGAGGCACCCTCAAACAGGCACCGACCGAACCAGTTCCATGATGTCATTGTGATAGCATCAGTAGTTTTACTACCAGTTCGGGCAAACCGTCTTGAACCAGGAAGAAGCTATCTCTGTTTTGGGACCTAAGTGATCTAGTTTGCAAAGGATGTATGCCTGAAAATCAAATCAAAGCAGGCTCAGAGGCCATATTCTGGTCCGATGCCCTACATGGCATCGGACCAGAATACCTTCGGGACCATCTTCTGCCACACGAATCCCAGTGGCCGATAAGGTCCCACAGAGTTGGCCTTCTCCAGGTCCCGTCAACTAAACAATGTCATCTGGTGGGCCGCAGGGGAAGAGCCTTCTCTGTGGCGGCCCCGGCCCTCTGGAATCAACTCCCCTCTGAGATTAGAACCACCCCCACCCTCCTTGCCTTTTATAAGTTACTGAAAACCCACCTATGCCGCCAGGCATGGGGTACTTGAGATATCCCCAGGCTAATGTGGTTTATTTATGTATGGTATGATTGAATTGTATAGCTTTTAATGATATGGGTTTTTATATGTTTTTGAGTATTGGATTCGTCACTTTGTTTATCGCTGTTGTGAGCTGCTCTGAGTCTTCAGAGAGAGGCAGCATACAAATCTTATAAATAATAATAATAATATTCAACAACTCTCCATTCAAATGTAGGTCACTTCTAATATCAGATGTATGCTTTGCAAGAGAAAAATGTCCAGAGTCTGGTGGTTGAAGTTTGTTTTGCTTTAGTTTTGTGAGGAAAACTAGAGAAAGGGCAAAGTATATACATAGAGAGACAGAGATTCAAATAAATAATAGTTTCAAAATAAGGATATTTAAGCTCTGCAGGTCATGAGAATGACATCCTGGAGTTGCCCAGCCTGAAGCATTGCCTCTAGGGGAGAGCTTCCCAATGTCCCTGGCATTTCTGATCTGCCTCTTGACTGCCGGGCTTAATTTCAGCCAAGATTCACTGGAGATTCATCCCGGTTCCCAAACAACTGGACTCTCCACTTTTTATTTGCAAAGTGGCAGGTTGAGAAATAAATCAACTTGAGCTGTAAAATTACCTTCCTCTTTCCAAAGCTAGGCTAATCACTTGCAGAAAGCAGACCACAACAGCCAAATCTCCTTCTAGGTGACCTGCCCTTATTAAAACAGTAGCTGTCCTCCGTCACTGATATTTCACTTTGTTGGAAGAATTTGCATCATAGAAACATAGAAGATTGACGGCAGAAAAAGACCACATGGTCCATCTAGTCTGTCCTTATACTATTTCCTGTATTTTATTTTAGGATGCATCTATGTTTATCCCAGGCATGTTTAAATTCAGTTACTGTGAGTCTCTGGAGAGGGGCGGCATATAAATCTAAATAATAATAATAATAATAATAATAATAATAATAATAATAATAATAATAATAATAATATAATAAAATAATAATAACAACAACCAACATTATTATTATTATCATCATCATCATCATCATCATCATCATTATTATTATTATTATTATTATTATTTACCAACCACATTTGCTGGAAGCTTGTTCCAAGCATCTACTACTCTTTCAGTAAAATAATATTTTCTCACATTACTTCTAATCTTTCCCCCAACTAACTTCAGATTGTGCCCCCTTGTTCTTGTGCTCACTTTCCTATTAAAAACACTTCTCCCCTGAACCTTATTTACCCCCCTTTCCCTTCTGTCCTCCAGACTATACAGATGGAGTTCATTAAGTCTTTCCTGATAAGTTTTATGCTTAAGACCTTCCACCATTTTTGTAGCCCGTCTTTGGACCTATTCAATTTTATCCATATCTTTTTGTAGGTGAGGTCTCCAGAACTGAACACAGTATTATTCCAAAAGGGGTCTCACCAGCGCTCTATACAGCGGGATCACAATCTCCCTCTTCCTGCTTGTTCTACCTCTAGCTATGCAGCCAAGCATTCTACTCGCTTTCTCTACCACCTGACTGCACTGACCACTTCATAGTGCTTTTACAGCCCTCTCTAAGCGGTTTACAGAATCAGCATATTGCCCCCAACAATCTAGGTCTTCATTTTACTCACCTCAGAAGGTTGGAAGGCTGAGTCAACCTTAAGTTGGTCAGGATTGAACTGCTAGCAGTCTGCAGATGTTAAGCAATAGCATTTAGACTTATATAGTGCTTCATAGTGCTTTTACAGCTCTCTTAGCTGTTTACAGAACCAGCATATTGCACCCAACAATCTGGGTCCTCATTTTACCCACGTCAAAAGGATGGAAGGCTGAGTCAACATTGAGCCGGTGGTGAGATCTGAACTGCTGAACTACAGCTAGCAGTAGCTTGCAGTGCTGTGTTGTAACTACTGTGCCACCTTGGCATAGGGAAACTTTTGTTTTAGAATATCTGTCAAGGGATGTCTAGCCAAATAACCACCAAGTCAGACTTTTCTTTTACACAATATAATTTATCCTCAAGCAAGGGTAAGGACCCTGTTCAACTGCTTCTGATATATTGGGTTAGAACTGGAAAATGGTGGAGCCATTCTGGGCTTGAAGAATTTAAATGTATTTAAGGATTTACACTACATTTATATGCACAATTAAATATGTATGCACATATGTACACTGGTTCCTCTACTTAAGAACTTAATTTGTTCCATGAGCAGATTCTTAAGTAGAAACGTTCTTAAGTAGAAGCACTTTTTTCCATAGGAGTCAATGTAAAAGCAAATAACGCATGCAAACCTAATAGGAAAGAAATAAAAGCTCAGAATTTGGGTGGGAGTAGGAGGAAGAAGAGGAGGAGGACAGTCGCTGCTGAAGGAAGAAGGTGAGGTGAGGGGAATCAAAAGAATCCAAAACTTTAAGGCTTAAAAAAAAAGAGGGACTCTGAGGCAGCGCCCAGAGAAAGGAAAACGCTCCTTTCACTCTGGGCTGCCCAGAGCGAAGGGAGCGTTTCTTTTCTCTGGGCACTTGCAGAGGTTTATTTCCTCTTGAAGTGCCCAGAGAAAGGAAAATGCTCCGTTCGCTCTGGACTACCAAAGCCTCCTTAAGCGTCACCAAAAGGCTCCTCTGGCAGCCCAGAAAAGCCCAAGATGGCCGGGATTAAAGGGGAATGGCAGGAAACTGGCCAGGCCTTTGTGCCGCTCTCAAATTTCCTGGGAGGTTTTTCCGGGCTTGGGTTCTTAAGTAGAAAATGGTTCTTAAGAAGAGGCAAAAAGATCTTGAACAAACGGTTCTTATCTAGAAAAGTTCTTAAGTAGAGGTGTTCTTAAGTAGAGGTACCACTGTATGTATGTATGCAGTGAAAGGGCTACCAAATTTTTTACTACCACACTGTGGGCATGGTTATGCAGGATGCCCAGGAATTTTGGGGCCCCATACAGCCTAAGTGTCTGCCCCCCCCCCGCCATTTTAAAACTATTTTAAGTCACCAAGCCACTCCATCCCCCGGGGATCATTTCCCGCTTCATGCCAAGCGAGGCGGTCCCATAGGCCAGTGTTTCCCAACCTTGGAGACTTGAAGATATCTGGAACGCTGGCTGGGGAATTCTGGGAGTTGAAGTCCAGATATCTTCAAGTTGTCAAGGTTGGGAAGCACTGCCATAGGCTATTTCAGGAACTGGGTTAAGCCGATTGTGTGGGCTCATCCAGGAGAAAGAAAGAAGCGGGAGCAGCGAGGGAAAGAAAGAGCCTCCTGGCATTGGCTTATTTACAGCTCCTTGGCACTTCTCCCTTCTTGTTGACAAAACCATGTGCTTTCTAGCGAGGGGAGAGGGGAGGGGGATCCCACACCTGGCAGCCACTGGCAAGGAGCTGGAAAGGACGAGGGGAGAGAAAAAGCATGGTACCAGCAGTCGGGCAGGTGTCTTGAGGGGGCACTCCCATCTGGAAGGAAGGGAAGAAAGGCGAGGGCAAGCTATGAAGGAAGGAAGAAGGAAGGAAGGAAGGAAGGAAGGAAGGAAGGAAGGAAGGAAGGAATGGTAAAAGGGGCGATCAAGAGAGGAATGGGTGAATGGATGGAGGGTGGGAAGGAAGGAAAGAGGGAAGGGACAGGAACAGAGGAAGGGTGCAAAGAAAGCAAGGAAAAGTGTGAAAGGGGAGAGTAAGAGAGGAAGGAGTGAAAGAAGGGAGTGTGGGAGGAAAGAAGGGAGGAAGGAGAAGGAAAGCAAGAAATGGAGGGAGGGAAGGAAGGAAGGAAAGAAAGAAAGAAAGAAGGAAGGAAGGAAGGAAAGAAAGAAAGAGAGAGAGAAAGAAAGGGGGAAGGGACAGGAACAGAGCAAGGAAGCAAGGAAACTTATGAAAGGGGAGAGTAAGAGAGGGAGGACTGAAGGAAGGGAGGGAGGGAAGAAGGTAGGAAGGAGAAAGAAAAGAAGAAATAGAGGAAGGGAAGGTAAAAGAGAGAAAGAAAAAGAGCAAGAAAGAAAGCAAGAAAGAGAAAGAAAGAGAATGAAAGAGAAATAAAAAGAGAGAGGGGGAATGAAAGAAATGGAAGGAGGGAAGGAAGGAGAGAAAGCAGGAGAAAGAAAAAAGAATGAAAGAGCAAGAGAGAAAGAGAGAGAAAGAAAAAGAAACGAAAGAAAGAAAGAAAGAAAAAAAGAAGGAAAGAAGGAAAGAAAGAGAAAAGAAAGAAAGAGAATGAAAGAGAAATAAAAATAGAGAGGAGGAATGAAAGAAATGGAAGGGGGGAAGGAAGGAGAGAAAGGAAGAGAAAGAAAGAAAGAAAGAAAAAGAAAGAAAAAAAGAATGAAAGAGCAAGAGAGAAAGAAAGAAAGAAAAAGAAACAAAAGAAAGAAAGAAGGAAAGAAAGAAAGAGAATAAAAGAGAAATAAAAATAGAGAGGGGGAATGAAAGAAATGGAAGGAGGGAAGGAAGGAGAGAATGCAAGAGAAAGAAAGAAAGAGAAAGAAAAAAGAATGAAAGAGAAAGAGAGAAAGAAAGAAAGAACAAAATAAAGAAAGAACAAAAGAAAGAAAGAAAGAGAATGAAAGAGAAATAAAAATAGAGAGGGGAAATGAAAGAAATGGAAGGAGGGAAGGAAGGAGAGAAAGAAAGAGAAAGAAAGAAAGCAAGAGAAAGAAAAAAAGAATGAAAGAGCAAGAGAGAAAGAGAGAAAGAGAGAATGAGAGAAAGAAAGAAAGAAAGAAAGAAAGAAAAAAAAAGAAAAGAAAGGCAACTCCAAAGAAAGGCTCACTGAGTGGATGCATGAAAAGAGGGACCTGGATCTCCACTTGCCTTCCCCTCATGCTTACCTGCTCCCAGCGCCAGCAGCAGGAATGCAAGCGAGTAAGCCGGCGCCCGCCCAAAAGAAGCCATTGGCTCCAGGCTGTGGGCGGTGTTCATGGCCCCCTGAACCTCCGGCCCAGCACCTCCGGAGGCCAAAGGGCGCGGCTCTCTTGCCCTCACAATCCTCGGGGGGACACAAGACCGGCAGAGAAGCCGGCCGGGCTCAGCCCTCTCCCGGCTTCCCCAATTCCGCTTCCCCAGCAGCGCGGCTTGGATTCCGGAGGGCCGAGACACCACCACGGTGACTCCTCCTTCGGCGGCTGCCATCGGGGCTCCCTGCCTGTCTGCCAGCCTCCCTGCCTTCTTTCCTCGCGGGGGTGGGAAGAAGGTGCGGGCTGCTGTCGGAGAAGCTCCGCAGAGGCAGAGTTCGTCGCAATCTGGGTTGGGGAGTTTTTGGCGGGTGCCGCCCCCCCATTTTTCAATTTGGCCGGGCCCCTGACGCCACTCCCAGTAATACCGATCTATCGGCGGCCCTGAGGATGCCCTGCATTTTTTTCAACATCTTTCAGTGCAAATTGGGTGCTCTGGGGTGGAGCTCCATTTTCGCTACCCTACTGAGTTCCCCCCCATCCTAGCAGTAGCCCACCCCTGTATGTATGTATTTAGTGATGTTTATGTACTGTATATTGGAGGTGGAGACCCTCTGAGAGCTGAATGCAACAAAATTTCATTTTAATGTATGCTGATTAGTATACATTCAAAGTGGCAATAAAGTTATTCTAAATCTAAATGTAAGTCTACATTCGTTGTGTGTTTCCCAACTGTAATAGTAGAACTCAAAATGTCTGGCGTTTGAATTAGAGGGGAGACTAATGTGATTTATGTATTTATCATGAATTAAACAAATTTATATATGTTTAGTATATATCACCACCACAATGCTAAAAAAGATGCTGAGACTCTGGAAATAGTGCAGAGAAGATGAACAAAGATGATTATGGGGCTGGAGGATAAAACCTGGGAAGAATTGTTGCAGGAATTGGGTGTGTCTGGTCTAGGAAAAAGAAACTTTTCTTTGGAAAAGCAGTGATGCTCCAAGCTCTACGTCCTGCAAGCTATCCCATCATCTCCGCTCATTGTCACTTGTTGTGGTATCGCTTGTGTCTGACAACCAGGTGTATAAAATGCAGTGATAGAGCTGTCTCTGGGAAGCAGCTTCACATGCCTCGCACTTCTATTATCTGAGCAAGATATTGCATTATCTGAGCAAATTTACATTGACCTTTAGTTTGTGGTACAAGGATCTTCACTTTTGGCATGGTGAGGCATTAACCTTCAAGGAGTGAACAAAACAGAAGGCATCAATAAGCATCACTCCTGTTCTTTTTAAAGACTGTTTGAAAAATACTTAACACAGTTAAGTTTTAAAAGATTTATTAATACATTTCCTCTCTCACTCACTCACACACACATTTTCCCTCCCTTTCTTTCTCTTTCTTTTTTCCTTTCTTTTTTCTCTTTCTTTCCCTCTCCCTTTCTTTCTTTTCTTTTCTTTCATTAACTCTGTCTTTATTTCATTCTCTTTCATTCTTCTATTTTTTCTTCTCTCTCTCTCTCCAACTCTCTCTCTTTCCTTGTAAAGCTGGGAGCCTGGAGAAACCATCTGTCTAGTTTTATAACCTGAGTGGATAAAAAACTGCAACCTCAAGCATTTTCCAAAGCTTTAGAAAATTAACTGAAATAAGTTATTTCTACACAGTGCTAACAGTCTGACTTCTAATTACTTTTCACAGATGTATTTTCCTCCTGACACATTTAATTTTCTTGCTTTTTGCAGATAATGGCCAAAGGAAAAGACATCAAGAATCACACAATTTTGCCCCTACTCACTGGCGATAAAAATAAGTTTTAAATCTGAGAAAGACTTTTGAGCTTCTTAGCTCCAGATTAGAATTAGCCGTTAATGTTTTCATTGAAACATCGTGTAAGTAGTGTTTGGTTTGACTCTGTTCAGAAAACCTTTGCAGCTTCATATTTACCACCTACAAACCACTTTGACATGTAAAATTCTGTAACAGGAAATTTATCCTCCTTTATTTATCCTTTATTTTTCCATGGAGATGCCCATGAGACTTGGTCCTATCATGATCTCTAAGCCAAAATAAAGACTACTTTTTTCTTAATAACCCTCCAGTCTTTTGGAAAGAGTCTTTTGATCACTCTTCAAACATTTTAGTTTGGAGGTGCCAGCCTCTTGGGATTAAGCAAAAAATAATCAAGTTGGTTCATAGAATGTAGAATAACAGGGTTGGGAGGGATCCTGGAGGTCTTCTAGTCCAACTCTCTGGTGGAGCAGGCGATTATATCATCCCAACAAATGGCTGTCTTTTCTTGAAAACCTTCATTGACAGAGAACCCACAAGTTTTGGAGGGAAGCCGTCCCTTTCACTAATTGTTCTCATTGTCAGGAAATTTCTCCTTATTTTTATGATGGCTCTCCCTTTAAGGATCTTTCATCCAGTAATTGTTGGATCTTCCATCTAGAGGGCTGGACTAGAAGACCTCCAAGACCTTCAGCTCATTCATTCTATTCTAAGCTAAGAATAGGGTACCTCCCCTCCTCAGAAAGGTGTTTTGGAAGCTAGAACACAGAACATAGAAAATAGAACGTTCAACAACAGCGTTGGGAAAAAAGTCTTGTAGTCCAACCCCCTGCTCAAGCATGAGAACCTATACCAGTGATGGCAAACCTTTTTTCCTCCGGTGCCAAAAGAGCATGTGTATGCACTATTGTGCACATGCGAGTGCCCACACCCAAAAGTCAATGCCCGGAGAGGGGGGGAGCTTCCCCCACCTTCCAGATGCCCTCTGGAGGCCAGAAACAGACTGTTTCCCAACTTCTGGTGGGCCCAGTAGGCTCATGTTTCATCCTCCCCAGGCTCCAAAGGCTTCCCTGGAGCCAGAGGAGGGTAAAAATGCACTCCCCATCACCCTGGAGGCTCTCTGGAAGCCAAAAATGCCCTCCCAGAGCCTCTGTGTGAGCTGAGCTAGGGCAACAGCTTGTGTGCCAGTAAATATGGCTCTGTGTGCCACCTGAGGCACCTGTGCCATAGGTTCACCATCACTACCCTATACCTATGATGGCAAAACTATGGCACACATGCCACAGGTTGCATGTGGAGCCACATCAAAGAGCATGTGAGGCATTGCCCTATGTCAGCTCCAGAATGCATGCACGCACTAGACAGAAGATTTTCAGACATGGGGAAGGCCATTTTGCACTCCAGAGGGTTCAGGGAAGCTTGCAGGTACCCTCCGGAGTGCAAAAAACAGCCTAATGGGCAAACTGGAAGTCTGTTTTTTTAAACTTCTGGTTTGCCGGTTTGCCCAGATTTTTTACCTTCCCAGTGAGGCCTGTGTGCAGGCGTGGAGATGAAGGGGGGATTGTATGCACCCCCAGGGGCAATGGGGGGTGTGCCATCACTATCCTATATCCAGGGTGGGCTACTGCCCAGATAGGGAGGAACACAGTGGGGTAGTGAAAATGGCGCTCCACCCCAGAGCACCCAATTTGCACTGAAATATGTTGAAAGAAAATGCATAAGCCAGTGTGGTAGTAAAGATTTTGGTAGCCCTTCACTGCCTATACCATTTCAGAGAAATGAGTCCAATCTCTTTTTGAAAACCTCCAGTGATGGACAGTAATGAGCAGCCAAAAATTTTACTGCCACACTGTGGGTGTGGCTTATTTTGTGGGCATGGCTTAATGATCATGTGACTGGGTAGGAGTGGCTTGCTGGCCATGTGACCAGGCGGGAGTGGCTTAAACGATCATCATTGTTCAAGTGAACTGTTAAGTCATTGACTTACAATCTTCCCAGTGTCACTCACTGGGGTGACAATTTGCTTTGCGTTTCCCGCACTCTCCTTCCTGAGTCGCCGTCCCCCACCTCAGACTGGGTAGCTAGGCAAACAGGTGCTGCCAGAAGCATAAATTCTGCCAGCGCCACTTCCACCCATGCCTTCTGCTTGCACCTCAGGCGGGAGGTGGCCATGTGAGGTTGGAGCGGAGCCGGTAAGAGAGAGGAAAACTCGTCTGAGGCCAGGAAGGAGGAAAGAGGAAAAAAGCAAGGAGCGCAGACGCAGCAGCAGCAGGGGGGAAAAGGAGAGCAGAGCCGAGACCAGTAATCCAGAAAGTGACAGCTGCCAATCAGCTGGATCTGCGCACGCATATTCATTTCCTCTGGTGGAACTCTGTTCCACCTTGTCCTGCCTGTTGCCCATCCCTGGTGATGGAGCGCCCATAATTTCTAAAGACAAGCTGTTCCACTGGTTGATTGCTCACATCGTTAGAAATTTTTTTCTTCATTCTAGGTTGTTTCTCTCCTACGTTACTTGGTTAGGTTGATCCTCTTCTCTGTGACAGTCCTTCAGTCATGGGCTCCTTCCCTCACATGGGGGCACTCCATCCAGGTAGCAGAAATGGCCCAGGAATGGACTGACTGACAGATTTCTGGCAAAAAGCGGCATTTTTTTGCTTCTGTGCATGTGCAGAAGTAAAAATATCAGCTAAAATAGCCAAAATCTAATGAGATTTGGTTTGGTGTGCATGCACAGGAGCCAAATCTCACATGGGGTTGCACATATACGCATGTATCAGGAGCTCCCACACTGGCTGCCAGGAACCATTTGGGTAGAGAGGTAAGTGGCTGCCTGACAGTGCAGCCCTTCAAGTACTAACTAGGTTACCCCTGCATTTAGGAACTTTTCCCCAAAGAAGCATAAAGAATACTGTAGCTACTCTTCCTTTAAGAATAAGATCCGTCCTGGGTTAGGCCACTTACTCTGGTCAGTAGGTCTCCTTGATTTTACCCCAATTCTTTCAACTACTGTAGAGATACCCCAATACCTCCAGTGATCTCCACTACCTACCTAACATGCTTGCAGCAAATAGGTCTTCAACTTCTCAGACATAGCACTCTTTCCCTTTAAGATTGCACAAAGTATTTCCCCCTCCCCTTCTAAACCCTGGGATTTCATATTGTACAGAGCTTCTCCATTCTTGATCCATTTGGGGGTGGGGGGAAAAGAAACCTCTGTTCCTTTTTGTTAAATAAATCACATGCAGGGTTTTGTAATTTATGCAGTCAGTGAATTCATAGCATCCCTATAATTACAGGAATAAAAATAGAGTTTGTTTCTGCTGGCCTGGTACTAAACTAATTTACCTGGGTATATACCTTAGCATTGGTGACCTGCAAAATTGTCTACTGAGATATGCAGACTTGATAGATTGAAAAGTTTGTAACAGATTAACAGAAGGGGCTTGCAGGACATCCAAGCAGGAGACCCTACACCATTTCTGTCAGATGGCAGTCCAGTCTCTTCTTGAAAGCTTCCAATGATGAACCACCCATAACCTCTGAAGGCAACTTCTGCTCCATTAATTGTTCTCACTGTCAGAAAATCCCTCCTTATTTCTAGGTTGAATCTCTCCTTGATTGGGATGGAGCTCCAAATTTTGCTACCGGAACTGCGTTCCTGATCGTTCCCATAGGAGCCCATCACTGCTTGAGAAGGGGGTTGGACTAAAAGACCTCCAATGTCCCTTCCATCTCCTTTTCTCTCCTTTTCTCTTCTCTTCCCTTCCATTCCCTTCCATTCCCTCCCCTCCCCTTCCCTCCCATCCCCTCCACTCCATTCTTCATTTCAAAATCTGTTCTGTTCTGTTCTATCGCTATCCCTATCCCTATTATACTCTTTCCTACTCCTATTACTCCTATTCCATAGAATGGGGCGGGGGAGACTCCAACTGTATTGCTGAACAAAACAGCAGAGAGGAGGAGGAGGAGGAGGAGGAGGAGGAGGAGGAGGAGGAGGAGGAGGAGGAGTCACAATAATAAGGATTTCTGGAAGAGCCACTGTGAGTTTAAAATTTGAGAATATACCGTCATTCTGCTAATTATGAAGTAAATTAGGACAAAAGAAGAGGGAAGTAGAAGGGGAGGAAGAGAAGGAGTACAGAGAGGTATTTTAAGGTATATGTACAGTATATTAATGATGATGTAAAGGAAAAAAAAAATAAAAAAATGGAAAAACAAAAGGAAAAAGTAAGTAAAACAGCAGGAGGAAAAGTAAATCACCAGGAAGATTCATTTCTTAGAGGGCTGACTGATTCTCATTCATGTTTGGCGACAGGCCCACCCTGTCAAACAAACCTTTGCAGTCAACCCAGCACTCAATCATCCTAGTCTCTTTTATCCTAAGGGCCCTATTTCACTTCTCTACATGAATACAACCAATGACTTACTATAGTATGCTAGTTTCTTTTCCCTTCGGCAAACAATGAGCATATCTGTACTACAGAAGAAATACAGTGGCACAACTGAGGCTGGGTACTTGCTGGGTTTTGCAAACTTCATTCACATACATACATACATACATACATACATACATACATACATACATACATACATACATAATTGTCCAAAAAAGCAAGTCCCATGTATAGTTATAGATAAAGAAGTGATAGACTTCACTATCTCTGGAATGTTTAAAAACATTATTTAAAACTAATAAAAAACTACTAAGCTTTCATCAGCCCCTGCTAACTTTGTCAGAGTGTAAAATCCATATTGAAGAGATGCTTGCTTTTATGTAATGCCACTCAATTTAGTCATTGCACACATACTCTGCCATATATATTTGCTCCCTCCTATATTTGGATAACCCAGGTGACTCAACAAAAAAAAACATGTAATCTTTCCCTGGCTCAGCTTATTTGGGAGAAGAACCCATAGCTTAGAGAGTAAAAGTACTGCCTAGCAAGGCAAGCAGCCCAGATTCGAATCCCAGTAAGGGTATGCCTAGCTGATGAGAGCTAAATAGCTTGAAATAAATCTATACTAGTTTTATGCTGGCTAAGAGCCCCTCTAATGAGTTAGCAAAGTAAATTCAAACATACACACTGTCTCAGTAAACAGAAAGTCAGTTTATCAAAAAAAGAGTGCTGTACGCATGCACTTTAAACAGCCAAAGTGCTCTCCCACAAACAACAAGTCTGGAATGCTGCAAGAGGCAGAAACAAAACAAAGCAGATAAAGGCAGCTGTGAAGGCATCACAGCCACACACACACACACACACACCCCGCCCTTTAAGAGTCCACAAGATGTACTTAACTGTGAAATATCCAAAAAGTCTTTGTAAGTCCTGGAATAGTCCAAACCAAAGAACACTCGTCCTTCTCCAAACGGATAAACTCCCACATGCACTCTCTGCAACACTGGAAATTTATCAGCAACCCCATTAACCTAATTGCCTCAGCAATAGGTGTTCTCCCTTATCTCCGACGACACCTGCGCAGTTGGTCTCTTCTAGCCATGAGCCTGCGCATTCTTGCATCTATCCATCGATCCTCCTTAGAGTCTGATGATGTACTAATGGGGTCATTAACTAATGGGCTGGCTGCATCCATCTCTCTATCTGATTCTTCTCCCCCAGCTTCTGACCTTGGCAGTGAATCTTCACTGTCAGAAACCGATGGCAGTAAGACAAGTCTCTGGGAACCTGAAGATTCTCCTAAACCAGTGATGGGCAACCTTTTGAGCTTGGTGTGTCAAAATTTGCCAAAAAACCAAGCATAACTCGGGTGGTGTGTCACCTTGAGAAAAAAACATAATTTTGTGATATTTATAGTTTAAATAACAAATATGTATAATTATTTAACTTATCTGCTTAGTGACTTCTTTGTTAATCTGTCAGTTGGTTTCTTTTGTTGGTCTTGCTATTATTTAACTTGTGTGTGGTGCCATGAACTAAGATAAGTGAGGGGGAGGGGGAATTCTTCCAGTGATGGCGAACCTGTGGCAGTCCAGCAACAGGTTCACCATCACTGATTTAGTGACTTTTTTGTTGTTGAATTTCATTGGCTAAATCTTCAATTGAGGTTGAAGGCATCCACTCAAATGTGTAGAGACCCAGCTTTTAACAGGAAAGAAAAGGAATACAAGATTCCCTCTTATTTATCTTTTTTCTTGTTAAAGAAAAAATATTTCTTTTATTTACAGGCTATATTTTATTCAGAAATCCCAAATGGCCTATAGCAGTGTTTCCCAACCTTTTTTGAGCTGCGGCACATTATTCACATTTACAAAATCCTGGGGGACGGTGAGTGCGCGGGGGGGGGGCTAAAAAAAGTTTGGACAAAACCCCCTTCTTTTCCTCCCTTTCGCCCTATTTCTCTCTCTCTCCCTCTTTCTTTCCCCTTCTCTCTCCATCCCTCTTTCTTTCTTCCTTCCTCTCTTTTTTACTCTTTCTCCCTCCTTTCCTCTTTCTCTCTTTCTTGCTTTCTCTCTCTCTCTTTCTCTGTCTCTCTTGCTATCTCTCTTTTATTCTCTCTCTCTCTCACTCTCTCTCTTGCTTTCCTTCTCTTTCTCTTTTGCTTTCTTTCTCTCTCTCTCTTGCTTTCTTTCTCTCTTTCTTTCTTCCTTGCTTTCTTTCTCTCTCTTTCTTTCTCTCTCTTTCTCTCTCTCTTGCTTTCCTTCTCTCTTTCTCTCTTGCTTTCTTTCTCTCTCTCTCTCTCTCTTCCTCCCTTTCTCTATTTCTTGCTTTCTTTCTCTCCCTTGCTTTCTCTCTCTCTCTCTTGCTTTCTCTCACTTTCTCTCTCTTACTTTCCTTCTCTCTTTTTCTCTCTCTTTCTTTCTTTCTCTTTCTCTCTCTCTGTTCCTCTCTTTCTTGCTTTCTCTCTCTCTCTTGCTTTCTCTTACTTTCCTTCTCTCTTTCTCTTTTTCTCTCTCTCTTGCTTTCTTTCTCTTTCTTTCTTTCTCTCTCTTCCTCTCTCACACACACACTCTCTTTCTCTCTCTCTCTCTCCCTTGCTTTCCTTCTCTCTCTTTCTCTCTTATTCTCTCTCCTCCTTTTTCTCTCTCTCTTTCTCTCTCGTGCACCACGCCGGCAACAGAGAGAGAAAGAGAGAGGGAAAGCGGAGAGAGAGTGGAGGGTGGCTTGCCGGTCCGTGGCCCCCTGGATCAGCGTCCCTGCATGGCCCCAGCGCAGACTCTGCCATCGCCTTCGCCTCCGCCTAAGAGGCAGCAGCCACATTCACCCCTTCGCCCTCCCAGGTGTCCATGGAGCTCAGCGCCTGGCCATGCGCCGCCTCCACCTCCCGGTAGCGCGCCAGACATCTACCTCAGGAACGGGTGGTTGGGCGCCACAAAGGGCGACGCTTGAAGGCCACCATGGCGCCATTGTTGTCATCACGGCGCAAAGCCAGGCAGTCCCAGATCGCTCGCTTCTCCGGCCAGCAAGCCGGCTGCCTGGGAAAGTGGCGCGATTTTTAAATGTGCGCTTTTCAAATACGGCGCTTTCCTGGGCAGCCGACTTTGCTGGCCGGAGAAGGGAGCGATTCAGGACTGCGTGGCTTTGCGCCACTTCAAAAATTTCTGCCGGGGGAGGGGGTTCCTAATGGTTGTGCGGGCACATAATGGCCGGCGCCCTCCCACCGGGCCCCAAAAGCTCACTTGCCATCACCACCAGGGAAGCTCCAGCCGGGCCGGGCTCCTATTCTTGCTCTTCGTACGCCCGCGTCCCTTTTTTTTTTTTTTTTTGGTGCTTGGAAATCAACAACGCGGATCCTTTAAGAACCTGCGCTTGCGCTCTGCAGGCTTTTTCCTTCCCGGGCTGGGTGGGGGGGAGGCGAAGGAGGCGCGGGCTTCTCCAAGCAGCAACAAAGGTGAAACAGGAGGGGGTGGTGAGAGTGAGGAGTTTTTTGGGTTTTTTGGCTCTCGTCGCGTGCGTTTGGCGCATTCTCTCCGAAAGTTTCTCCGGCGGCCGCGTGTCACTAAAAATGACTATGCGTGTCAGTGCTGACACGCGTGTCATAGGTTCGCCATCACTGTCCTAAACCAACATCCAAATTCCCCGGGGCAGGAGCTGGCCCAGATCCAACCACAACAACTAGTTTCCCTTTATTTCTTTATAGAAACATAGAAACATAGAAGACTGACGGCAGAAAAAGACCCCATGGTCCATCTAGTCTGCCCTTTTACTATTTCCTGTATTTTATCTTACAATGGATATATGTTTATCCCAGGCATGTTTAAATTCGGTTACTGTGGATTTACCAACCACGTCTGCTGGAAGTTTGTTCCAAGGATCTACTACTCTTTCAGTAAAATAATACTTTCTCATGTTGCCTTTGATCTTTCCCCCAACTAACTTCAGATTGTGTCCCCTTGTTCTTGTGTTCACTTTCCTGTTAAAAACACTTCGCTCCTGAACCCTATTTAACCCTTTAACATATTTAAATGTTTCGATCATGTCCCCCCTTTTCCTTCTGTCTTCCAGACTACAGTGATCCCCCGCTCGTTGCGAGGGTTCCGTTCCAGGAGCCCCCGCAACGAGCGGGTTTTCGCGAAGTAGCGATGCGGAAGTAAAAACACCGTCTGCGCATGTGCAGATGGTGTTTTTACTCCCACAGCGCTAGCGAGGAGCCGAAGATTGGGGGCGGCGCGGCTGTTTGCCGCCGGCATGGAGGGCTTCCTAGCAGCCCCCCAAACCCGGGTTGGGGGTCCGGGGGGCGCTGTCTCTCGGCGCTTTCGAGCCGAGTCCGGGAGCGAACTCGCTCACGGACTCGGCTCGAAAGCGCCGAGAGAGAGCGTGGACAGGCCCGTTCCTTGGCGCTGTCTCTCGCCGCCTTCGAGCCGAGTCCGGGAGCGAACTCGCTCACGGACTCGGCTCGAAAGCGCCGAGAGAGAGCGTGGACAGGCCCGTTCCTTGGCGCTGTCTCTCGCCGCCTTCGAGCCGAGTCCGGGAGCGAACTCGCTCACGGACTCGGCTCGAAAGCGCAGAGAGAGAGCGTGGACAGGCCCGTTCCTTGGCGCTGTCTCTCGCCGCCTTCGAGCCGAGTCCGGGAGCGAACTCGCTCACGGACTCGGCTCGAAAGCGCCGAGAGAGAGCGTGGACATTGCCCGTATCTAGAAGAAGTTGCCACCCGAGCGCTCTTGCCCGGCGGGAGGTGAAGCATATGGGTGGGGGGGCTGTCAGGACACCCTCCCACCCCAGCACTTTGCATCCCGCCGGCAAAGAGCAATAAGGCAGCAGCTTCTGCCGGACACGGGCAATGGGCGGGACAGAGAAGCGGGAAGAATCAGGAGGTTCCTTTGGCGGCTGGAGGCTGCCTGGCACCCGCTGCAGCCAAAACAACAAAGCCAGGCAGCCCCCAGCTGCCAAAGGAGCCTCCTGATTCTCCCCGCTTCTCTGTCCCGCCCATTGCCCATGTCCGGCAGAAGCTGCCTCCCGTGCAGATGTTCCCCGCCAAGCCCAGTTCGGCTTCCCTGGCTGCTTGGCCGGAGGGGGGGGGGCTCGGCCAAAAGGGGCTGGAGACGCAGCGATTTGCCTCCCGCCCCTCGCCCCTGTGCCACCGGCACGTCATCTTCCCTCCCAGACAAAAAGGCCGGCCTTTGGGGATGAAGGGGTGTGTTCAGCTCTGCGTCTCCAGCTCCTTTCGGCCGAGCCCCCCCCCCCCCGGCCAAGCAGTCAGGGAATCCGAGCCAGGCTTGGCAGGGAACATCGGCACAGGAGGCAGGAGACGATCGGGCGACCGGAGCAGCAGCCAGGGAAGCCGAGCCGCGTATGGCGGTGACGGCGGCCGTCTCCTGCCTCCCGCGCCGATGTTCCCCGCCACGCCCGGCTCGGCTTTCCTGGCTGCTTGGCCGGGAGCTGGATGCTGGTGGTGGCGGAGGAAGGCGAATGTGGCTTGGAAGCTGGGAGGGGGGCAGAATATGGGAGGAGAGAGGCTTGCAATAGAGGGTGGAGGAAGCGGCCATGGGAGGGCGAGCTGCCTCAGGGAGGAGGATCGGGCGGGACCAGGTGGGGGCTGGAATTTCTCCGCCAGGGCGAAGGGCGGGCGAGCGGGTGCTGGGGAGGGCTTCTCGCCCTCACGACAGCAAGAGGGGGGAGCGAACGGCGTGGGCAGGCGAAGGGCGGGCGAGCGGCAGCGAGGAGTTTGCGTGGGCGGTGGGGAAACTCCTCGCTGACGCCAGCAAGAGGGGGAAGACCCAGGGAAGCCACTGCCATCTACGCATGCGTGCCCGGCACGCATGCGTAGATGGTATTTTTGACTTCCGGGTTGAAAAATAGCGAAGTACCCTGTTCGCAATGGTTGGGGACGCAATAAACGGGGGATCACTGTATACAGATTGAGTTCATTAAGTCTTTCCTGATACGTTTTATACTTAAGACCTTCCACCATTCTTGTAGCCCGTCTTTGGACCCGTTCAATTTTGTCAATATCTTTTTGTAGGTGAGGTCTCCAGAACTGAACACAGTACTCCAAATGTGGTCTCACCAGCGCTCTATATAAGGGGATCACAATCTCCCTCTTCCTGCTTGTTATACCTCTAGCTATGCAGCCAAGCATCCTACTTGCCTTTCCTACCGCCCGACCACACTGCTCACCCATTTTGAGACTGTCAGAAATCACTACCCCTAAATCCTTCTCTTCTGAAGTTTTTGCTAACACAGAACTGCCAATGCAATACTCAGATTTAGGATTCCTTTTCCCCAAGTGCATTATTTTACATTTGGAAACATTAAACTGCAGTTTCCATTGCTTTGACCATTTATCTAGTAACGCTAAATCATTTACCATATTACAGACCCCTCCAGGAATATCAACCCTATTGCACACTTTAGAGTCATCGGCAAATAGGCAAACCTTCCCTACCAAACCTTCCCCTATGTCACTCACAAACATATTAAAAAGAATAGGACCCAGAACAGACCCTTGTGGCACACCGCTTGTAACCTGTCTCTGCTCAGAATACTCGCCATTAACAATAACTCTCTGATGTCTATGCTTCAGCCAGCTTGAAATCCACTGAACTATCCAGGGATTAAGTCCAATCTTCACTAATTTATCTATCAGCTCTTTATGTGGAACCGTATCAAAGGCTTTGCTGAAGTCCAGATAGGCAATATCCACGGCACCACCTTGATCCAACACCTTTGTGACATAGTCAAAGAACTCAATGAGATTAGTCTGACACGATTTGCCTTCAGTAAAGCCATGCTGATTTGGGTCCAATAAGTTATTGTTTTTTAGATGCTGATTTATCCTCTTTTTGAGTAGAGTCTCCATCATTTTAACTACAACTGATGTCAAGCTAACTGGCCTGTAGTTTCCAGCTTCTTCTCTACTGCCCTTCTTGTGGATAGGCACAACACTGGCCATTCTCCAATCCTCAGGAACATCTCCTGTTAACAGGGATTGGTTAAACAAATCAGTCAGGGGGGTAGCAATGACAGATCTGAGTTCTTTAAGAACTCTGGGATGGATGCCATCTGGACCCATTGCCTTATTTATCTTTAATCTTTCAAGTTCTTCTAAGACATCGGCTTCTAAGATCACTGGAGCTGAATCCGTACAGCTGGAAGCAATGCTATATCCCTCTATAGTATTATTTTGTAAGGTGTTTTTTGAGAAAACTGAACAGAAGTAGCTATTGAAATGGTCAGCGATCTCCTTATTCCCATCAATGCATGTATTATTCCCGGTACTAAGCTTTGTGATGCTGCAGTTTTTCTTCTTCCTATCACTAATATATCTGAAGAAGGTTTTATCCCCCTTCTTTACAGATTTTGCTATTTCTTCCTCTTTTGAGGCTTTAGCAGCATATATTATCTGTTTCGCCTCCTTCTGTCTCATTTTATACACCTCTCTATCAGCTATACTTCCAGACTCTTTATACCTCCTATAGGCAGCCTTTTTTTCATTGACTATAGCCCTTACATCATTGCTAAACCATAGCGGTTTCTTCTTCCTTTTACCTTTAGTTACTTGCTTTACATAAAGTCTTGTGGCTTTTAAGATGGCCTTTTTTAATACAGTCCACTGGGTGCTCGCTCCTGCCATTTTATCCCTCCCCTTTAATTCATTATTTAAATATTCCCCCATTGCATTAAAATTTGTTTTTCTGAAATCCAATACTTTGGTTGCAGTATAGGATTGCTCACAATCAGTTTTTACATCAAACCACAAACATAGATGGTCGCTGCAACCTAAATTTTCTCCCACCTTGACCTCTGAAACCCGATTCCCATTTGTAAAAACTAAATCTAGAATATTCTCCCCTCTAGTTGGTGTCTTAACTAGCTGTGCCATAGCTGCTCCTGTAAAGGCCTCTACTATATTCTTACTTTTGCATGTAAGGGCACTGGGGATATTCCAGTCAACATCAGGCATGTTGAAATCACCCATAACCACAATATCTCCCTTTACTGCCATTAGGGTAATCTCATCCACCATCTTGTTGTCATGTTCCTCAGATTGCCCTGGAGGCCTATAGATCACCCCAATTCTAATGACAGAACCGTCTTTATTTTGCATGCAAATCCAGAGGGTCTCCAGATCTTTACATGTATTTTGAATTAGTATTGTTTTTAGACTTTCTTTAACATAAATGGCTACTCCACCTCCCCTTCTCTCTATTCTATCCTTCCTATACAGTTTATATCCTGGTATGGATATTTCCCATTCATTGGAATCCTTAAACCATGTCTCAGTTATGGCAACCAGATCCAAATTATCTCTAGATATTATGGCCATTAACTCACAGAGCTTGTTGCTCAAGCTTCGAGCATTCATGCACATTACCCGAAGAACATTATTTTCATTATTAGTTTGCCCCTTATCATCAACAACTACATCTATTTTATTTTCAGCTCCCTTTTCATAAGCTTCCAGAAACTGATGTATCCTCATTGGTCGGGGACAGAAATCCTCCACATCTGGTACATCTCTGTCCCCTTTACCTAGTTTAAATGCCTGTCCAAAAAAGCTCTGAATTCCTCACCGAGCACCTGGGTACCTCTGTATGATGGATGCAAACCATCCCTCTTAAACAACTCCCTATTAGACCATCTACTGACATCATGACTTACATAACCAATCAGTTCTTTGCAAATTTGGAATATGTATACGTATGCATCTGTGTGTGTGCACGCACACACAGAGAGACACATATGAGGATCACCCAGAAAGTAATGCACCACATTTTTTTTCCTTCAGCAATTATTTATTGAACACAATGAAATTTACACACAAGAAAAAATGATGTTTCTTCTACACTCCCTAATTTTCCATATAATCTCCGTCCTGTTCTATGGCCTTCCTCCAGCGAGACACAAGGGCATGTATGCCGTGTCTTTTGTTTAGACTGGCCAAACTCAATTCCTGCAATCATCCTTCATATAACAGTATTTTGTCTCCAGGATCTTAGGTACTCCTTTTTGTACTATTTCCAAAGTCTCCACCTCTTTTTTGAAATGTGGTGACCAAAACTGGATAAAATATTCCAGATGTGGTCTTACTAAGGATTTATAAATCGGTACTAAAATACTTCACATGATTTTGATTCTGTGTCTCTGTTTGTGCAACCAAGGAGGGTATCAGCTATTTTTGGCTGCTACTACACACAACTTGCTTATGCTTAAGTGATTGTCCACTTGGACTCCAAGATCCCTCTCACAATTGCTGTTTTTAAGTTATACCGCCTCATAGTGCTATCCATCCATCATCTGTTTATGTATGTATCTATCTATCATCTATCTCCTTCCTTCCTACTTACTTACCAACCGACTGACCGACCTACTTCTATCTGCTTTCCCATTTTCAGGCTCAAAGAATTCCAGTACAATGTTACTACCAAGAAAATTATTTGCAACTGTTCAACAAATCATCAAGGGAATGAATCTCTGCCTCTTTATCAGGATGAAAAAGTTTGAGAAAGTGGTCCAGTGTATCATACCTTGGCAATCCTGAAGATGCATGGACTTCAACTCCCAGAATTGTCTAGCCAGCATGGGTTGGCTAGGTAGGGAATTCTGGGAGTTGAAGTCCACTTATCTTCAGGATGCTAAGATTGAGATACAGTAATCTAAGATTACTTATTTAATAACATGGGTCTAGTAAGAAGTTGGACCTGATCTCCCCAGTCCAATGTCACAACCACTACATCATATGAGTATTGAGCATCCCAGGCATATTTTCACAAAAAATAGCATCTGTTATAAAACTGTGTTCTATGGCTTGGATGTGTGTTACCTGTGTACTGGATGTGATTTTTTTAAATGACAACAAAATTGAAATTGTTTACAAATTCCCATTAAAAAAAGTTAACTTCCTTCCACCTCTCAACCTCAGTTACATAAATTTTGCCATTATAAGCTCTTTGCTTTTAGCTCTTTAGTACAGCTCTCGGGAGCCTGTCCTCTCCTTCGATGCATCTTTAATGGGCAGCTGAGGTTAAATTTTCAGTTTTATGCAGAGGAAAGTGGATAATAGGTTTCGTGTGGCATTGGATGGACTCTATTTGTGGGTTAGAGCATTTCAAGTGGAAATGATTTCCTCTCTGTCCTTTCCCAACCTCACAACACTGCAAACACTGCCTTACATTCATTTTTATTTCTCTCTCTCTCTCTCTCTCTCTCTCTCTCCACTCCCTCTCTCCCTCCTCTCTTTCTTTTCTCTCTCCCTCTCTCTTTCCCTCCATCTCCCTCCCTTTCTTTTTCTCTGCCCCCTCTCTCCCCTCCCTCCCTTTCTGTATCCCCCCTCTCTCCCCTCCCTCTCTAACTTTCACTACCTCCTTCTCCGTCTCCCCCTCTCCATGGCTTCCTCTCTCTCTCCCTCTACCCCTCCCTCTCTCTCCATCTCTCCTTCTCCCTGTCTTCCCATCTCTCTTCCCCCTCCCATCCTCTCCCTCTCCCTCCCCCTCCCTCCCCTTTCTCTTTGTTAATGTTCATACTGGCATTGCAAATGGTCCAACAGATAACATTAAAATAATGTTAGAAGAAGAGCACTTTTGTTAGATCAAAGTGGGGCCAGCACACATCAGGGTGTGTTAAGTTAAATAGGGAAACGGCTTTGATTCTGGAGCCTGGAACACACCAGTTATTGGGTGGGGGAGTAGGAAAGGCAACGAGAAAACTCTCCTCTAATCACTTCCTGTTAGCAGCTACTATACGCAAATTGCCAGGGAGGATTAAGTGGGGAGAGTATCACAGGATCAGTGTCAAGCAGAAAAAAAGGCTCCATTTGTGAGCGATCATGACTGTAATTGCTTCTTTAAAAGCTTCAGAAATTCCTAAGTGTAGCCAGACGCAGCATATTTACAGTACAGAGAGAGATCCCAGCCAGGGAAGCTTAAAACAGCCTTGCACATAATCTCTGCCCAAAGATAGACAAGGCTGTTTTGCTTTGGATAATTTCCTCCCCACCCCCAACCAAGCAAAACTTTGTTCCAGCCAGTGGTGGGGTTCAAAAAATTTTCCCCTGGTTTTGTGGGCATGGCTTGGTGGGTGTAGCATGGCTTGGTGGGTGTAGCATGGCTTGGTAGGTCTGGCATGGCTTGGCGGACATGGTGGCTTGGTGGGCATGGTGGGAGTGATGTGGCTTGGTGGGCATGGTGTAGCTTGGTGGGCATGATAGGTGTGCTGTGGCTTGGTGGGCCTGGCATGGCTTGGCAGGCAGGGTGGCTTGGTGGATGTGGTGTGGCTTGGTGGCCATGGCAGGGAAAGGATACTATAAAATTCCCATTTCCTCCCCATCAGCTGGGACTGGGGAGGCAGAGAATAGATGGTGGCGGGGCCAATCAGCAGTGGTATTTACTGGTTCTCCAAACTACTCCAAATTTCCGCTACCGGTTCTCCAGAACTGGTCAGAACCTGCTAAATCCCACCATTGATTCCATCCCAAAAGGTGAATTGAAAGGTGAATACATTCCTTCATTATCACTACACTCTCTTCCTCCATCTTCCCTAAAGCAAAGGTGACAAATTTAAGCCTCTGGAAACAGGAGATTCTTTCTCGGACCTGTTCTGCAAATTGCCACGTGCTCTCCTAGAAATGAGGGATAAGTCATTTTTTCTCCTGCTCTCCTTTGTTTGAAGAAATATCCCTCTGGTTCCCTTCCCAGCTAGGAGAAAGAAACTGGAAACATGGGGGCTGATTGGAAAGATTGTTTAATGATGAATCAGAACCACATGGGTTCTGGGCAGCTGACCACACAGAATTGAGAGTCAGGGTCTTCTCTTGGATTTATCACTTGAGTGTCCTGTTTCTGTGCAAGAACATGCATTTTATTGGATGTTGTCAGACTCCAAAGGGGCCATGTACAAATCCTAGGAATTTGCCTGAGATAAGTTTGGTTGAAGTTTATCTGATGCAATGAAGGGGTTTATTGGGCAATTCCTATTGTGGCTGAGGGCTATAGGGTTAGGATCCTTTGTTCAGACCTTGCTACATGGAATTTGCTTATGAATAGACCAGCTATCTCTTTATCTCTTAAGCACGGACACATGCTGAGGGCCATCAAAAAAGGTGAGGGCTGCTTTCTGTCTCCAAGAGCATGTTTCTCAATTTCTCTTCCAGTGAAACATAATATTCTGCCGTTTTGAATATTCTCAAAATATTTAATTCTTCTGGGTGGGCAAGTAGCTTCCCATACTTTAATGCTTCCTTTTCAATCTTAAATTCTCAAAAGTTATTATTTTGAAATGTTCTCAAGGAATATATGAAGCAACATACATTTCTATGTGTCTTTCTGCTTATAGGGGCACGAATCCCAGCGACCAATTAGGTCCCACAGAGTGGGCCTTCTCCAGGTCCCGTCAACTAAACAATGTCAGTTGGCGGGCCCCAGGGGAAGAGCCTTCTCTGTGGCGGCACCGACTCTCTGGAACCAACTCCCCCCAGAGATTAGAACTGCCCCTACTCTTCCTGCCTTCCGTAAACTCCTTAAAACCCACTTTTGCCGTCAGGCATGGGGGAATTGAAACACCTCCCCCGGGCATGTTCAATTTATACATGGTATGCTTGTGTGTGTGTCTGTTAGTATATGGGGTTCTTTTAAATCTTTAAATATTTTAAAGTTATTTGGATTATTTATGATTTGTTCTATCTTGTTGTGAGCCGCCCCGAGTCTTCGGAGAGGGGCAGCATACAAATCTAAATAATAAATAAATAAATAAATAAATAATTTTTTGCATGGAATTTGGATTCCCAGGACAGTGTATGTTGTTATTTTGTTTTTTCTGGCATGCCCAAGTTTGCCTGTATTCTCCTTTAAAATACATAGGCTTAGTAGGTTTTTATTTGAACATGAGATTTGCAAGGACTGTCCTGGGATATCTGAAGAAATGCACATTTCAAGCAATAACTGAGTTTAGCCCATGCAGTAAGGTAAGCTCTCATAAAATGCAAACCAGGTTTGCATGTGAATACTAGGATAATTCTGGTAATAATTTGTAGGCATGACTAAATATTAATTTTAAAAAATGAAACGGTAGATAAGTTAAGAATTTCTTTGCAACGTTTGTTTTAGTTGGAGAGTAGTAGACTTTTTCAACTCAACTCAAAACATACCTCGAAGGAACTATTGCGAAGGAACTCCAGAATCACAACAAAGCAAAAGGGTCTTGGAATCCCCTGTCAAATTTGTATGGAAACTTGTGCAACTGGAAAATTTAAACTGAGAATGATTTATAGTAAGGAACTGAAACTTAACATAAGTGTTGCAGTGTTAGGGGATGCTAAGTTTATTTAGAGAGATATTTTTAGGTGTTAAAATGTTTTTTTTACCTTTAAATATTTAGTTTTGTTTAGCAAATGGAATGTTGGAGAGACAAATTTATGAAAATTTAATTGAATATAGAAACACAAGATGCTCCATTAGAATGTATGAATTTTATACTGCTCAAAAAATAAAGGGAACACTCAAATAACACATCCTAGATCTGAATGAATGAAATATTCTCATTGAATACTTTGTTCTATATAAAATTGGATGTGTACAACAGCTTATGAAATTGATTGTCAATCAGTGTTGCTTCCTAAGGGGACAATTTGATTTCACAGAAGTTTAATTTACTTGGAGTTATATTCTGTTGTTGAAGTGTTCCCTTTATTTTTTTTGAGTGGTGTATATTGTTAGGTAATGATTATGTGCTTTGTATCAATGTATGTTTTATTTTTAAGGCAGAGAAAAACATTTGTACCCGAAAACTTATCCATGGGTTAAAACTTAACCATGGGTATGTGTGTGTTCACTTTCACTGTTTCCAGTTAGCCAACACAGGTGAGAAATTCAGCAATATTTGGAGATTTTCAACTTTCCCTCAGAGGTGGGTTCCTCTTGGTTTGGACCGGTTCACCCGAACCGATAGCAAACCACTGGCGATGTCATGATGACATCATGGAACCAGTTTGGTCAGTGCCAATTCATGGGCACCGCAATATTTTAAAATTATTTTTAATTCCATGGGATTATTATTATTATTATTATTATTATTATTATTATTATTATTATTATTAATTAGATTTGTATGCTGCTCTTCTCCAAAAACTTGGGGCGGCTCATCCTTTTCCTCCCACTCAGGACTGTAGGACTGTAACTTGTTGCTTGTATACTAACATTTATTAATAGTGATAGTTTCCCCATTCCTTATTTGACCCCTATGACAATCATTGTGTTGTACCTCATGATTCTTGACAAATTTATCTTTTTCTTTTATGTATAAAACCAGGGTGGCGCAGCAGGTAGAGTGCAGGACTGCAGGCCACTAAAGCTGACTGCTAGATCTGCACGTCAGCGGTTCAAATCTCATCACCGGGTCAAGGTTGACTCAGCTTTCCATCCTTCCGAGGTGGGTCAAATGAAGACCCGGATTGTGGGGGCAATAGGCTGGCTCTATTAAAAAGTGCTATTACTAACATGTTGTAAGCCACCCTGAGTCTAAGGAAAATGGCAACATAAAAATCGAATAAATAAATAAATAAATGTACACTGAGAGCATATGCACCAAGACAAATTCCTTGTGTGTCCAATCACACTTGGCCAATAAAGAATTCTATTCTATTCGATATTTTATTTATTTATTTATTTATTTATTTATTCATTCATTTATTCATTTATTCATTTATTCATTTATTTATTTATTTGTATTTTCGTAGACTCGGGGCGGCTATATGCAACATGGCATCCTGCATGAACAGAGGGTTGCAGAAGAAGACCTTCATAGACCCTCTCTGATACTACAACTGTATCTAGTGGTTAGGGTGCTTTAAGAGCACAAACGTCAAGAAGCACAATGTTATTTTCCAAATGTTGTTTCCCCTATGCATTTCTTTCATGGCCTCCCAGGGCCCTACATTTCCAGAAATGCTACCGTCGTACATGAACAGTGGACTCAGTTATTATAGTCTAGCGGTGGTGAACCTTTTAGGCACTGAGGTGTGGGCATATGCACATGGATGTCCTCCACACATGTGTTTGCACTCCACACATGTACCTATGCTCTGCCCAAACTGCAAGGCATGGATGCATGTTTGTTTGATTCTCACGCATGCGCAGCAGAGACCAAAACAGAGCTGGGGCAATGGCATGTGTACCCATAGAGGGCTCGGTGGGCCACCTCTGGCACATGCACCATAGATTCACCACCACTGTCATAGACCATAGTAACAGTACTTTGGTTTAGCACAAGATTACCTTGAACCCACCTATGGTGGTAGTGATCACCATAATTTGTGAGGATGTCTGCAACTTAATTATGGATCCAGGGAAGGAATTCTCATTAAATAATTGTAGCCAAAATCGAACATTTCAATAGCTTTGAGCCAGCTCACCTGCCCACGGATTGAGGTCTTAGCGGCAGCAGCATGGTTGAAAAGGCAGAAAGATTTAATTGCTTTAATTCTGAAATTTAATTATCCACCTTTATGAAAGTACACCATTACCCCGTAGAGAGATTTTAAATTACACTCAAAAATGTGGAAGCTATGTATCTGGATCTTTCTCTGCATGAATGTAAATATGTTTTAAGCACTAATGCTGTAACTTTGAAGGACTACAGGAACACCTTGTCACCATTTTAGATATAGACACCTGATTTATTGGAATGGAGCGGAAATCTAGCAGAAATCTACCAGGTGTTCCTATAGAGGTAGTGTCAGCCTCCCTATGTTTCATCTTTCAATTACGTTTCAGCCGTCATAAGTAATGGGGGTGGGGTAGGGGATTTGGGAGGAGAAGTTTTCAGGAGGAGCCCTGCTAAGCTTCGTTTCTTATGGTGCAAGCCAGGGGAGTTTATTTCAGTTCATTTATGTCCCCAGACATGGGACAAATAGATCAAGCCCCCTTCCCCTGTCTATGAAATGTAATGTGTGGTTGTGAATGAGTTGGTTGGTTGATTTTAATATATATGGGATTTTTAGTAGTAATTTTAATTGTTAGATTTCTTGTTATACTGTTTTTTGTATTCCATGGCCCACCCCAAGTCTTCGGAGAAGGGCAGCATACAAATCTAATTTAATAATAATAATAATAATAATAATAATAATAATAATAATAATAATAATAACAACAACAACAACAACAACAACAATAATAAATTAAATTAATGTAGTACTGTTTGACTCACTATCAACTCTTTAAGTTTGTCCTAGAATTTATACATCTGCTTTCAAAAAGTTATTGTATCAGAAATCTGATCTCTTTATTTTATCCATTCCCACGGTGGAAGAATGGATGGAGAACATGATGAAGTTGGAGGAGGCAGCCAAATGAACTATTTTAATTGAAGATTGCAGTTTATCCAATATCATTTCCACTTGGAAACCATTTCTGGACTTTGTGTTCACAATAGAAAGAAATTAAACTTTCAATTTTAGGTTTTAAATCACTGAATTAACTCTGATGTTATAGAAAGAGCTAGTACTTATTAAATATGGGAAGCAAAAGACTGAGTTTGTAACTGTATTGTACTGCACTGGAAAAAAACATTGGAAGTCACTGTCTTTTTTCTCTCCCTTTCTTTCCTTTTTACCTGGTACCATTTCCTCTTTTTCCCAATTCCCTTATGATTTGATTTCATTTTTATATTATTTTATATTAGTGTGTGTGTGTGTGTGTGTGTGTGTGTACATAGATAAATAGATAAATAAAAAAATTCTTGCCTTCTGTAAGAGTCTTAAGACTCACCAATGTCGCCAGGCTTGGGGCAATTAGGTCTCAGCCCCCTGGCCAACAAAATGAGATATATGTTGTATGATTGAACTGGTATGATTGTTTTTAAATTATTGGATTTTTAGATTGTAATTTTAAGTTTAATTAGATTTGCTGTTGTACTGTATTGTTATATTATATGCTGTTAGCTGCTCCAAGTCCTCAGAGAAGGACGGCATACAAATCTAATTAATAAATAAAACAGGTAGGTAGGTATGTAGGTAGGTAGGTAGATAGATAGATAGATAGATAGATAGATAGATAGATAATGTTTTTTTCTGCCAATCACCCAGGTATATCCAAATATGGGAGGGAGCATACTGCTTCCTTTTTGCCACTCAGCCCCAGCAGGGGCATATCCAAGGCAGTTAAATTTTTATAGCCAGCAAACTATATTCTCTACATGTAACATATAGAATAATTAACATATAGAGTATCCCCTTCCCATATATGGGTATTCCAGGGTGATTCGACAGAATAATATACATAAACAGTGGTATCTCTACTTACAAACTTAATTTGTTCCGTGACCAGGTTCTTAACTACAAAAGTTTGTAAGAAGCAGCAATTTTTCCCATAGGAATCAATGTAAAAGCAAATAATGTGCGCAATTGGGGAAACCACAGGGAGGGTGGAGGCCCTGTTTTCTCCCAGGAGATTCCTAAAGAGGTCCCACTGAGGCTTCTCTCTGCCTTTTCCGTCCCTGTTTCCTCCCAGGAGATTCCTAGAGAGGCCCCGCAGAGGCTTCTCCCTGCCTTTTCCGGCTACAGTTTCGGTTTGTAAGTGGAAACTGTTTCTTGAGAACAGGCAAAAAAATCCTGAACACCGGGTTCTTACCTAGAAAAGTTCATAAGTAGAGGCGTTCTTAGGTAGAGGTACCACTGTATTTGTATATACATTTACATGTGTTTTGCCTCGGAACTTCCTTTCCATTTGTCTTGTCTAATAAAACTACTCATCTCTATCAACATGGAGTTGGGTTTTTTCTTTCCTGGACTTTGAATGCAAGCGCACCTGACTGCATGTATGTATGTATGTATGTATGTATGTATGTATGTATGTATGTGTATATGTATGTATGTACCCCCATGCAAATGGAAGTGCTCGGTGTCTCTTGAGCTGAGTGTTAAAAAAAATAAAAAATAAACCCCAGATACTAAATCAAGCTTGACTGGAAGAAGAAAAAGGTGTTTGGAAATTGCATTCATTACTGGTCAATGACCATAGTAAATTGTATTGATTGAACAGTATGGAAATTATCTTCCTGGGTGACCTGAGAGGCCATTTTCCACACGACTCCCAATTTACAAAACTTCTCCTCAGTTCGTTGATCCCATTATAGAAACTTGTTAGTTTTCTGCATTAATGAAAAGCCTAGCTCTCATCTTAGGCTTTGCATGCCCTTCACTGCTCCATCCTCCAAAGCGGATTCTAGAGTTGCTAGCATTCAGCAATATGGTTTCAGGTGTTTTCGTTTGGGATACTGTTAATATTTGCAGGTATTTGAATAGAATGGAATAGAATGGAATGGAATAGAATAGAATATGGAGTGGAGTGGAACAGAATAGAATATAGAATAGAATATAGAATGGAGTGGAGTGAAGAGGAGTGGAATAGAATATAGAATAAAATATCACATAGAATATAGAATAGAATAGAATAATAGGAATATTGGAATGAAGGATAGGATAGGATAGGAATATTGGAATGAAGAGTAGAATAGAGTAGAGTGGAGTGGAATGGAACGTAACGTAACAGAATAACAAGGAACATAACAGAATAGAAATAAACTGGAAGGGATCTTGGAGGTCTTCTAGTCCAGCTCCCTGCTCAAGCATGAGAACCTATACCAGTGATGGCGAACCTTTTTCCCCTCAGGTGCCAAAAGAGCGTTCGCGTGCACTATTGTGCATGCGCAAGTGTCCACACCCATAATTCAATGCCTGGGGAGGGCGAAAACAGCTTCCCCCACCCCCAGGAGGACCTCTGGAGGCCAGAAATGCCTCTTAGAGCCTTTGCGTGAGCCAAAAATCAGCTGGCCAGTACACACTATGGAGAGGACGGCATACAAATCCAATAAAATCAATCAAAATCAATCAACACATGCACATTGGAGCTGATGTGCCAGCAGATATGGCTCCGAGTACCACCTCTAGCACCCGTGCCATAGGTTCGCCATCACTGACCTATACCGTTTCAGACTGTTTGTTTGTTTGTTTGTTTCTTTGTTTGTTCA
This sequence comes from Erythrolamprus reginae, assembly GCF_031021105.1. Taxonomy (NCBI): domain Eukaryota; kingdom Metazoa; phylum Chordata; class Lepidosauria; order Squamata; family Dipsadidae; genus Erythrolamprus; species Erythrolamprus reginae. The sequence continues at coordinate 35,741,710 of NC_091958.1, read as the reverse complement.
TTCATTTATTTTGTCCAATACAAAGTGAAAGTCAAATAGAATAAAAACATGTAGTAGTAAATATCAGGGAAAGGGTAGAAGAAGAGATAGGAGAATAAAATACGTTAATGAGGAATAGAGGAAAATACTAATGGAAGAAAAGATATATATATAAATAAAAGATATAGGAGGGACAATTGTTTCTTGTCCTGCCCTCCGGTGCTAATTTGACCCCCCCTTCTTTGTGGCAGCCCCTCAAATACTGGAATGCTGCTATCATGTCCCCCCTCATTCTTCCTTTCTTTGGATTACTTTGAGAATTACTCATCCACTGAAAAAAATTGATACGATATCTAAGATCTAAAAGCAGAAGCTGCTTGAGAACTTCGGGGACTCATTTTGAGCGAAGAGGAATCCAATCTCGCGAAGGGTGAAAGTTGGAGAGAACAGAAAGTCTGTTGACAACAAGCATCAAAAAAAGTGACTGATAACGATTTTTCACACTTAGACCATTGCAGCATCCCTGTGATCATGTGTTCAGAAATATGAACCAGCTTGGCCACTGGTTCATATTTACGGCAGTTGCAGTGTCCAGAGGATCACGGAATTCCCTTTGGTGACTTTCTGTCAAACAAAGTCAAGGGGGAAGCCAAATACTAATACTAATACCAATACTAATACCCTGTTTCCCCGATAGTAAGACACCCCCGATTGTAAGACGTATCGGGGGTTTCAGGGGGGTCGGCTAATATAAGCCGTACCCCGAAAGTAAGACATATGTCTTACTTTCGGGGAAACACGAGGGTATTGCCGGGGGGGGGAGCCCGATGATGTTGCTTCCAAGCTCCCCGCGCGCCCCTTGCCTTCACCTCGTCGCGGCGCCACCGCCTCTTCCCTGGCTTGGCAAAGCGAAGGACGGCGCTGGTCCGAAGCTAGCCGAGCGGGCGGCGGCTTGCAGCGAAGGCGCTCGTCCCAGCAACCGAGTCCTGCCGAGGCTCGGCTGCAAGCGGCCAGCGAGGCCGACCTGCTCCGAGGCGAGCGGCCGGAGCTGCGCCCTCCTTCGCCCGCCTCCTTTCCGGCAGGCAGGTGGGGCTGCCCAACTGCGCAGAGCAGCTCCTCCCCTCCAGACACACGCTTCCCCGACACGCGTCTGTGGCTCCATGCGTGCACGCCGCTTGGAGCCCTGAGGTTGAACTTGGAAAAGGGCTCACGAGGATCCTGTCCCACGGCTGCCCTTCTGGACTCTGGGGAGATGCCTTCGGGAACGCGACCCTTTCAATTTTTTTCCAATGTAAGACATACCCCGAAAGTAAGACGTAGTGGGGCTTTTGGGGGTAAAAAGAAAGTAAGACACTGTCTTACTTTCGGGGAAACACGGTACTAATACTAATACTAATAATAATTTATTATATTTGTATGCCGCCCCTCTCTGAAGCCTCGGAGCGGCAGTGTCACTAACGTAACCACTGCAAGTGATTCATACCTCATTTCGGTCAGTAAGGGCCCACAGAATAAGCCTTCTCCAGGTCCCATCCACCAAACAATGTTAGTTGGCAGGACCTTGGGGAAGAGCCTTCTCTGTGATGGCTCCGACCCTCTGGAAACAACTATCCCCAGAGATTTGCATCATCTCCTCCCTACAGGTTTTACGGAAAGCTGTCAAAACCTGGCTTTTCTGGCAGGCCTGGAATTAAGACTGATTGTTGCAAGTATGGTTTTATAGATACATGTGATTTTAGTGATGTTTTTTAATTGGTGTTTTACTTATATTGTATTTATACCTGTTATTAGCTGCTCAGAGTCCATTTGGAGTGAGCGGCATAAAAAAATGCAATAAATAAATAAATAAAATAAATTCACTGAAGCAAGAAAGATCATTAAAATGAGGGGCCAGATTTTAAACAAGCACCTTGCTTAACAACAAAAAATGTTGGACTCAATTGCAGTTGTAAGTCGAGGACTTACCTTGAGAATTATTCTGAATTGGGCAAAAAGAGAGCAACATTTAAGCGTCATGCAATGCCCTGTTAGATGTGATCGAGATCACAGTCAGGGTCTTTCAAGATGAACATCAGTGGTGAAGGAGGGGTGTAACTTGTTATCCATTTTTTAAATGATTTTAATTGGGAAAGATAAGATAAAATAAAATAACCGGCTTCATTCCGAATGTCATTCCAAATGGTTTTGTGCTTAACAAACAGGCAGACTTAGAAAGGGGGGGGGGGGAAATGAACTACTGTAACTTTATCTCACCATACACCAAGAACATGTCAACACGATAGTTTCCAGAGATTTGAAGAGGGAGTTGGAAAGCCTCCTCACAATGATCCTTAAATGGTCATGGTTGGCACATAAACATTTTGTGAACACTTCCACATGACACTTTCAATGTTTAAAAAAATGAATGGGAAAAGGCAAAATTTAAGTGCCGAAGCTCAGCTTTCCTTTCAGATGGATCAAATAATGCTCTGGATTTAGCAAAAGTTCCCATTTTAGGAATCCTGAAAGATGTAGAAATAAATCCAACTGAAACAGTTTTTAATAGATACCTACTGATCTACCTCTATGCATCTGCTCTTATTATCCACATCCTACACGTTGGGAGCATCATGTAAGACTAAATAATTATGTATGTATGTATGTATGTATGTATGTATGTATGTATGTATGTACGTACGCACGGATGGATGGATGGATGATGTATCATAGACTCACCCTTTGTGGCATTTCAATTAATTAAACAGGAACTAAACAAATATTTTAGAAAACAACAAATCCTCACACCTATGTTTTCATGCCTGATTGTAGCATTCAAATATAAGGGACTATATTTTTAATGGAATCTTTTATTTACTAGATTTTTTTAAAATACTAGATTAGACATTCATAAAAGGGGGTGGGAGATAAAATTGCAAGCACCATAAATTTTGACCAAGAAAAAAACAGAATGAGAAATTCAATAAGTAGATTTGCTCATCAACCATTTCAGCTGCATTCTTTTCATATTTTCCCCCCAGATGACAAACTAATTGAATTCCCCCCTCAATGAATTAGCTTTGAAGTCTCCATCTAGATTATGCATGCCGTTTCATAAATCTGACACGAGACAGGAAAGGCTAGCAAGGGATACAAGCAACGATCCAATTTGTGAAACCAGAAAGCATCGTGTAATCTCTCCCTCCAAAACTCATTTTGAGAGAAAGAAAGAGAAAAAAAGAAAGAAAGAAGAAAGAAAGAAAGAAAGAAAGAAAGAAAGAAAGACCATGCAGTTAAAACGGGTTATAGAAAAGACAGCAAATAATTAGATTTTTCAGTTCCGTGGGAATTAATATTTTACTACGGGAAGGGAAAAACAAAACAAAACCGGAGAATAATTGATTCTTTTAACTGTGCTTAAAATCAAAGGACGCCCTTTCAGCTACGAGCAACTTTCCAGATCTGAATTACGGCATCTAATTGTCACAACAGCATCGTTTTGCTGTACATCCACCATTGATTACGAACAAGAGCAGATTAAAAAATAAAAATACGCTCAACCTAAGCAGCCATCCAAAGGAGGAGAAAAGAGGCGTTCTTTTCTTTTCTTTCTTTTTTCCCCCGGCACAAATATATTTTGTCATTGTAGCAGAACAATTAAACCCTCCAGTCTTAACAGCGAATTTTTAGTTTCTTAAAAAAGAAATACACCAAACGTGTCCCAATAATTGTCTGATCGCGCTACCTCGCTTTCCCTCCCCCAGTAAAACAGCAAAACATCCGAATGGTTCCATTTAGACTGGGGGGGGGGATCACGAGGTTATTCTCAGATACCACCCTGCTATTTCGTTAATATTTGTTGGGGGTTCAAAAGGGAGGGAGGAGGAAGAGGAAGCGCCGCCACAGCTCTGCAATCAATCAATGCCAATTTTTTTTTTCTAATAATGCGCCCAGAAATTTTTTTTGAAGAAAAACAGAACTAAACAAAACAGAAGAACAAAACCTGGAGAAATATTCAAACTATATAATGTCCCTCCCTCACACTTCTTTCTTTTCTTTCTTTCTCTCTCCCTCCCTCCCGCCCCCTTCCTTCCCTCCCCCCTTCCTTCCCTCCTTCCTTCCCAAACCAAAGCTAGATTAGCTAACGGCTTTAAAACTAATGGTCCCCCCCACGCCGGAAAGTATTAGGAATAGTTTTAGGGGGGTCGGAAACTCGTGTCGCTCTTCCAAGACAAATACCTTCCCGAATGTTTAGTTGAAATTAACCACGTTCCTTTCGCTCTCGCTCTCAGCCTGGCGAAGCCACTTCGCATCTCCAAGCGAGAAGCCCCAAGAAACAGAGGGAGAACACCTGACTTCAAATAATAGTACTGTATCGTTTGCGTTGCGAGCGTTGAAAGAGGGGGGGGGGGGAAGAAGCAAGGAAGGAGGGAAGGAAGGAAAGAAAGAAAGAAAGAAAGAAAGAAAGAACAAAGAAGCCTCAAGTTTACTACAGTGCATGGGTTCCCAGAAAACAACAACAACAACCATGCCAAAAGCAGTATGAGAAAGGGACGCCGGATATAATTTACCTGGGGGTGCCTGTCGCCTAAGCACCGGGGCTCAAAGACTGAGAAAATGTCATTCTTCGGAATGCATGTTTTAAATGGACAGGCCGCCACGCGCGGGTGCGGGGTGGGGTGGAAATCACCACCTCCGCCCCCACCACCATTATCACCCACATCACCCTCAAACTTTGAAAGGAGGAGGGGCTCTGGGGTGCGGAAAGCATTTTTTTTTTTACTCCTGCCCTTCTTCTTGACTTTGACGCTTGGCCCTAAATATTTGCTCTGCTTCCCAGCTGTCAGGGAAAGCCCAGGTATCCATTGCAAATTTCCCTTTCCCCGTAACTTTCTCCCCCCCCCGGCGCCCCCTCCCCAACTCCAAAATACGAAGAGAGTTTGTTTTTATTTTATTCTCTCTCCTTCGGTTAGGTTGTTTTATTTTTTACAACGATGTGCCGCTCTGTGCAAACTCCCGTGTTATAAACTTTCAATTTATACACGCACATATATAAATAATGCCATTATTATTATTATTATTATTATTATTATTATTATTATTATTATTATTATTATTATTATTATTATTATTATTATTATTATTATTATTATTTGCTGAACACTTTTAGGAAAGACCGCGGATCGCCTTGAACAGTCACGTCCACGGAACGCGGATGCCGTAGGAAAAAGTCGCTCCGAAATCTCGATTCAAGACATCCTGATGGTGTAGGCTCAAGGGAGATGCCCCACCACTTCCTTCCGCCCCTGCCCCCCTTTCTCTTTTATCAACTGGACCACATGATCCGGTCAACGAATCAAGGAAAAGGAAGGCAGCCCCCCGTTTATCCCCGCGGGCTGAGCGGACGGAGTCCAATTCCACGTCCCAGTGCTGGGATTTGCCCCTTCAGCATCATTCAGTCGCTGCCCTGGTGGGGGGGGGGGGGAGACACACACCCGGCCGGTTCGTCCAAGCCGCGCCTCCTCGCTGAGACGCCTTCACCCATCTAGAACTCCTCCTGCCGAGAGGAGGAGGAGGAAGAGAAGAGGAGGAGGAGGAAGAGGAGCAGGAGAAGAGGAGCAGGAGGAGGAAAAGAAGAGGAAGAGGAGCAGGAGAAAGAGGGGAGGAAGAGGAAAAGGAGGAGAGGAGGAGGAGACAAGGAGGGGAAGGAAGAAGAGAGGAAGAGGAGCAGGAGAAGGAGGGGAGGAGGAGGAAAGAATCAAAGGCATCTGGGACTTCTCCGCCTCTCCTAAACCACCCCTTGGCAAACCTTTGCAAGCAAATGCTACGTCCAAGAGGCGCATCATCCCGGAGATGGTTGAGCATCATCCAGGCGCACCCACCCCCACCCACCCATGCGCATACACGCGCGCGCAGGATTTCCACTGAGCGTTTTGCGGCCCCCCCGCCCCCCCTCCACCCCTACCCCTGCCCGGAGCCGAGTTGCGGGAGTTAAAGGCTAAACTACCTAGAGAAGAGACCGTCCTGGCTCCCGCTTGGCTTTCTGCCTTCATTTCCTCTGTTCCTTCCTCCCCCCCAACACCACTTCCCAAGCGCCCCCTTCCCTTCCTCCTCCGGGGTTGGCCTTCCTCCCTTCTGTGTCTCCCCAAAACGGGAAGCCCCGCACTCACCCCTCTGTCCTTGGCCAGGATGGACGGCAGGGCCCCCTCCCTTCCGATTGGCTGAGCGGCGAAGGGCGCGCTCCGAATCGCGGTTTAAAAACCAAAAATTAGAAATAAAAGTGCCCCACAAAAATTAGTCATTCCCCCCTAAGATCCTCCCCCCTCCCCTTTCTCTCCCCCTCTCTCTTTCGTTCTCCTTTTAAAGGCGAAGCGTCGGGGGGGGGATCTGTGCCCAGGCGGTTGGGGGCGGGTGGGCGAGACGGGAAATTAATAATCCAAAAGACAGGCTTCCCCCGGTGTTATTAATCACAGCGCCCCTTTTAGGGAGCCTTAGAGAAGCCGAGGTGCGATTACGGGAGAGATGGAGAAAACCCCTCCATTGGTTGCGGTGACTCATTCCTCCACCTCACAGCCAATCCCTCTTTTTTATTTTTATTTTATTCAACCCCCCGCCTTTCCCCCCCCCTTCCTTCCTTCTTTCGCCTTAAGGTACAAATACATCCGAGCAGCGCCAGCCTAATCTTGGCAAGAAAAGGAGGAGAAACAGAGACCGCCTTTCCAAGGCAGGAGAGGAGGCTGAGTCCGGTGAAATCAGTTCCAAACTTTATGGGAGCCGACTCCCCGTCTGGTTCCCTCCGTGTCCGGCAAAGTCATTCTCAGCGCCCCCGCTTGCCCACCCGCCCCGCCCCCAACGAGCCCTAATCAAAACCGCTGCCTTATTTCCGCAGCATGTAATGAGGGGAAAAAAGGCGACCCCCAAATATCACCGCCCACCTTTGGCTTCCCCCTCCTGTCGGCTGTCTTACATTATTACTGCCAATTGCTCGCCTCCATCTCCCGGAACTCAACAATGAATATATTTCACACCTCACTTGCTGGCTTTTCCTGTGTGGGTGCTTGGCAGAGACACCTACACGAGAGGCAAGACAATGGGAGTTTTTTTGGGGGGATGCGGGCGGGCGTCCTAACGCAGAGCTCTGGATTCTCAGGCAGGGAGGGAGGGAGGACGCAGCCCCCACTTCGGATTCGGATTTGATGGATTAATTGAGGGAGAGAGGCGATAAACTCGCTTTGCAAAGCCAGCTATCAATCCCAGCAGCTTGCAACCGAGGAAACGGAGCCGGGCGCGACTTGAAAGAGAGGGAGTCCCCGAGCTTCGTCGGTGGAATTGGCAGCTTGGGAAGTGACCCCACGCGCGGGGCAGGGCCGGGCTTTCCCGAGCTGTGGGTCGGTCTCTAAGGGAGCAAAAGAAAAATCAAAGGAAAATCGAGCAGCTTTCCTTCCCGACCCGTTTTTATGGGGGGGGGGGGGGATATCGTGGGGATTTCCCCCCCTTGAGGTGTGTGTAATTTAATAACATTTAAATGTTATTTAATTTAATCGTTTCTGAGTCTTTGGAGAAGGGCGGCATATAAATCCAATCAATCAAAAATCAGGGAATGGAAATAATGGGATTTAAAACAAAGCAGGCTTCCGTTCTTGGGTAGGCAGCTTTCAGTAAACCAGGAAGCAAAATTGTTGCCTTATACCTGCACTGCTAGCGCTAGGTAGTTTGTCTCTTGTTGCATTTTTTTTTTTAAAAAACCCTTTTGCTGAGTTCTGAAGATGTGCTGCAAGGGATGAGTCCTCGGAGAGGGGCGGCATACAAATCTAATAAATAAATTGATTGATTGATTGATTGAATGAATGAATGAATGAATGAATGAATGAATGAATGAGAAGGTTTCTGGTTTAATTGTCCCCACATCTGTATTCTGTTAAGAGCTCTAAGTGGTTAACAAGGAGAGACATTTATTCTCATGTCAAAAAACCCAACCCTGTGAGGTAGGCTGGGCAGAGAGAGGGGGAGGGGAACAGGATCACAGCCACCTGGTGAGGTTCTGTGGCAGAAGGGTAAACTTGCTTTGGAGATTCCTGGTGCTAATTCAACCCTTAAAGCCACTAAATTCTTCCAAAGTCTCTTCTAGCAGGCTATAATTTAATCTGGCACAAGAAGAATTAGATTTTGGCTTATAATAAGTAATATCACACCAACTCCTCCTGGACTTGCAAAACGTTCAGCAGCAGTGTGGAGGTTAGAATATAATATAACATTGATGAGCTGAAAGCTTTTGACTTCTGTGAAAGTTGGCTGGATGATTTTTGGGTCAGTCCCAACCTCTCAGCCAAAAGCACCTGGATAGATGCTGGTTGTGGGGAAAATAGGAGGAAGAAGGAATATTAGACTGGTTTGCAATCATAAATGTGTGTTTTATGTATAATGGAAAACATAACAAAACCAAGAGTTTTCATGGAGGAATGACATCAAAGGCAGGCTACAACAGCATCAAATAACAATGCCCCCCAAAAGAGCGAGAAAAAGAGCTTTGTATCTCCTTTGACACTCAAAATAGTAAAAGAGAAAGGAGGAGGAGAAGGAGAGGGAAGAAGAAGGGAAGAGGAAGGTGGAGGAGGAAGAGAAGGGAGAAGGGAAAAAGGAGAAGGAGAAGAAAACAGGAAAAGAAAGGAAGGGAGGAAAGGAAGAGAAGAAAGAATGAAGAGAAGAAGGAGGAGGAGAAGGAGAAAGGAGGAAGAGAAGAAAGGGAGAAGGAGGAGGAAGAGAAGAAAGAAGGAAGGAAGAGAAAAAGAAGGGAGGAGGAGAAGAGAAGGGAGAAGGGAGAAAGGAGAAGAAAACAGGAGAAGCAAGAGCTGCATTCTATGTTTCTTTAGCAAAGATTTTTCCTATATTTTCCCCTCTATCAGTCAAGGTGAGCTTTGCATTTAAGGCAGCACCACTCTGGTTAGAAAGATGGGGTTTTTTGGTTCTATCCTAGGCTACCCAATGCCAAGGACAAAGGAATGGCAGGAGCACAGCCCCCTGAAGCCAATTGCAGAAGCAGGATGGAAGGGAGTGGGTGTGTGTCAAAGCTATACAGCCACACTCAGCTATGCAGTCTCAACACGGACTCTTTGAACTGGACTGTAGGAAAGAAATTCCAACCGAGTTGAGTTTCCAGCTGAAAATTCTTGGCTCCAATCCTCACACCCCCCAAAAAAAGGAAAAAAAAGAAAGAATGAAAAAAAGAGTTCTCTGTTTGATATTCCGTGGATCAGCTGCTGCATCACCAATCCAATGACTTGATTATTTGAATGAACTTTGCAGGTGATTCAGCAAAAAAAAAGAAAAGAAAAATAAATGTCCCTGCGGTTGTTGGGAAGGAATTAGGCGATTCGTACCCCCCCCCCCCCTCCTCACCTTTCATAAGAGTCTAAAGACTCACCTATGCCACCAATCTTGGAGTCATTAGGTTCTGCCCCCTGGCCAATGAATGTACAGTGGTACCTCTGCCTAAGAACGCCTCTACTTAAGAACTTTTCTAGATAAGAACTGGGTGTTCAATATTTTTTTGCCTCTTCTCAAGAACCATTTTCTACTTAAGAACCTGAGCCCGTAAAAATTTTCCAGGTACTGTAATTTGAGAGCAGCAGGAAGGCCCAGCCATTTTCCTGCCATTCCCCCTTTAATCCCGGCCATCTCAGGCTTTTCTGGGCTGCCAGAGGAGCCTTTCGGTGGTGCTTAAGGAGGCTTTGGCAGCCCAGAGCGAATGGAGGGAGGCGTGTGCTCCTCCTCACCGCCTCAGAGTCCCTCTTTTTTTTTTTAAGCCTTAAAGTTTTGGATTTTTTTGATTCCCCTCACCTTACCTTCTTCCTTTTGGCAGCGACTGTCCTCCTCCTCTTCTTCCTCCTCCTTTTCCCACCCAAATTATTAGCTTTTATTTCTTGACTTCTTTCTGTGGGGCCTCTCTAAGAATCTCCTGGGAGGAAACAGGGCCGGAAAAGGCAGCGAGAAGCCTCTGTGGGGCCTCTCTAGAAATTTCCTGGGAGGAAACAGGGCCTCCTGTTGTTTCTCCAATCGCACACATTATTTGCTTTTGCATTGATTCCTATGGGGAAAAGTGCTTCTACATACCAACTTTTCTACTTAACAACCTGGTCACGGAACGAATTAAGTTCTTAAGTAGAGGTACCACTGTATAGTGGATTGTTGATTGAATCAATATGTGCGTACTTTAATTGGCTCTTTAATTTTTCGATGTAACTTTTAGTCAGGCTACTGCCCCACCCCCTCCTGACAATTTGGTTCCTCATTATATCGACCTCGGAAGGATGGAAGGCTTATGTGAGCCTTTAAGCCAGTCAGGTTCCAACTCCTGGCAGTCGGCAGAATTAGCCTGCAATACCGAATTCTAACCCTTGCGCCACCATAGCTCCTTTAATGTCTTTATGGCCTGCTCCCCCAAATAGGTTCCTGGCAACCAATGGAAAACATGTAAAACAGACAATGGGGATATTGTCTCTTGGTGTCCTTGCTGCAGAAACTTGGCACATTGGCAGAGCTAAATTCAAGGTCTAATAAATAACGGGTGAGTGTTACTAATGTAGCAGTAGCCTCAAAATACACCAGATTACAGATTGGAAAGCGGGCTGACAGGTCCGTTAGAAAATACAAGACTCATTTGCTCATACAGTGAACTTCCCAATTATTCTTGGACCAAATCCTGAATTCTTTAATCGGGGAAAAACAGTCCAGCTGATGTCACATGAGTCAGACCTGATCTTCTCCCAAACACCAAGTGGCTGAACGACAGACGGACCTTTTAATTAAAGAGATCGCCCCAAACCAATGCCAATTACTATGCAAGCATGCTTAAATAAGATCATAAATTGCCATTAATAATCTCCCACCTTTGATTAACTGAGCGGTTGCTGAAATGAGAAGCAATGCAGAGATTGATAGATACTACAGGCTGGTCAAGGACTTTCGATATGCAACGTCAGTATAATACAATTAAAAATATTGTTGGGAATTTATCTTCTGTGTGCCTTATAGTGTTGTAAAACATTAGCACCTACCACTCTCCTAGAAGAATGAAATATTTTAGGAAATACACTGCTCAAAAAAATAAAGGGAACACTTAACAAACAGAATTTTATTTTAATAATAATAAAATTTTATTTACAGTCAAAGACCATCAATATAATATTAATAATAATTAAAAGGAAAAAGAACAGGAAACAGGACTTTTGGCTGAGCAACCAAGATTGACCCATTGTAACTATACAAGAGATGTGCATATCTCGCTATGAAGGCACACATTTGCGACAAATCCCCGCTGCTGCTGTGCAGAATCTGGCCACCTGTGCCGTAATCCTGGCCTGCTCATCCCCAAGCAACCACCGGAGATAGGCAACATCCGAGCGGCCAGAATATCCCTCAATAAGTGGTAGAATATGCTTTCTCCTAATGTCAGTGTAAAAGGAACAGAATATAACTTCAAGTAAATCAAACTTCTGTGAAATCAAACTGTCCACCTAGGAAGCAACATTGATTGACAATCAATTTCACATGCTGTTGTGCAAATGGAATAGTTGTGCAAATGAAATATTCAATGAGAATATTTCATTCATTCAGATCTACACTCAGATGTGTTATCTGAGTATTCTATTTATTCATTCATTCATTCATTTATCTATCTATGCAGTATATTTAAAAGGCACAATGTTATATTTCCTTATTGGGAGAAATATGCTCTTGGAGACAGACCCCCCCTTTCTTAATAGCCCTTAACTGATATAAGCACTTAAGAGATAAATGGCTTATTGAAAGAAGTTAAGTATCTAGGTAGCTCTATTCATAAGCAAGATCCAGCAAAGGTAAGATTAGTCATCAGCAAACAATAGGAATTGCCCAACACCCCTTCATTGCATCAGCAAAACATCAACCAAACTTATCTCAGACAAATTCCAAGGATTTGCACTTTGCCTATAGAGCCCATTATGACCCTACAAGAGCCAATAGAAGACATGTTCTTGCAATAGAATACATGTTCGATCTACACATGATCAATCAAAAGAAAGGACTTTCCACCAGTTTTTATTTTCTTTCCTCCAAGGAAATTTGCCTGGAAATTCCTTCCAGAGAATCATTGTCTGAAAAGCAACTTAGATGACTTAGCAATGGAAATAGAATTTAGACTTATGTACTGCTTCATATTTCTTTTACAGCCTTTTTAGTCCAACCCTTTATCCAATCAAGAATATCTGATCTGTTTTCTATGAGCCTTCTAAAGTGAACCTTCTAAACTTTTAGGTTCCACAACTCCATGGAGCTCCAGGAATCTATAAGTGAGACCTCAGTCATTAGAGTTAATGAAAGTTCTCACATTTAATTCCCTTATTTTAGTTTTGAAGAAGAGAATGTTATAGAACTGTTTATAGGTGCATTGTATAATTAAAAACAACAACAACTAGAAGCTCTAGTGGTGGATAACTAGATCAAATAATACAACTTCTTTAAACTTCTGATATTGATTGTTGGTTGGAGAAGGACTCTTAGTGGATAAAGAGTTAAGCTGTCAACAATTGCTCCTATGTATTTTCTTTGGAATTTTAAAACTGGGTCATACTCTTTCTCTCAAACTGCAAAATCAAGCTGGGAACCAAAGACGCAACACAAGAAGCAATGGATAGAAATTAATCAGTAAGAACAATTAAGCAGTGGAATGGCTTGCCTTCAAAAGTTGGAGATGCTCCATCACTGGAGGTTTTTAAGGAGAAACTGGACAGCCACTTGTTTGGAATGGTGTAGGGTTTCCCGAGGTTGGACTAGATGACCTTCAATGTATCTACTAATTCTGCTATAGCATATGTATCCAATTCATTCATTCATTCATTCATCGTTCATTCATTCATTAACAAATTTATTTGTATTTCTAGGCTGCCCTTCTCCAGGGGATTCAGGGCGGCTTACAAGATAAAATCAAATACAAAATTTAAGAAATCCAAACATAAGATCTAAATCTAATACCCCAAACAATTAAAACCATTCATCAAATTCTTCCAATCACAGGCATACTATCCTACTATCAGCCAGAGGAGAATGCCAATGCTCAATGGCCTCAGGCCAGCTGGCAATTTGTTTTCACAACCTTTTGAAAGGCCAGGAGGGTGGGGGTGAGTTGATTGCAAAGAACTGGAACTGCCACAGAGAAGGCCCTTCCCCTAGGCCCCGCCAGGCAACATTGCTTGGCTGACGGGATCTGGAGAAGGCCAACTCTGTGGGATCAAACTGGCCACTGGGATCTCCTGCTTCAGGTGCAAATGTCCATGATATTGCAACCTCTCAATGCCTAGAAGAAATACTTACTTTCCAGGGTAGTATGGATACATTATTACGGCTATGCCCAATCACTGAAAAAATAATTCTGATAGTTCTTCATGCAGCTCGTGAACCTGAATTTAGCATCCCATTTGCAAATACAGAGGTGCCTCTACCTAAGAACACCTCTACTTACAAACTTTTCTAGATAAGAACCAGGTGTTCAAGATATTTTTGCCTCTTCTCAAGAACCATTTTCTACTGACAAACCCAAGCCTCTGAAAATGTAACAGGAAAAGGCGGGGAGAAGCCTCCATGGGGCCTCTCTAGCAATCTCCTGGGACGAAACAGTGCCAGAAAAGGCGGGGAGAAGCCTCTGTGGAGCCTCTCCAGGAATCTCCTGGGAGGAAACTGGGTCTCCACCCTCCCTGTGGTTTCCCCAATCGCATGCATTATTTGCTTTTACATTGATTCCTATGGGAAAAATTGCTTCTACTTACAAACTTTTCTACTTAAAAACCTGTTCACAGAGTAAATTAAGTTCATAAGTAGAGGACCCCTGTATTTTAAAGCAGCTGCATCTTTCTTTCTCTCTAGCTGTCATCAGAGTCTAGGGAAAGAGATATCCCTTTCAAAGGGTTTCAGACAGGTGTTTCAATCTAATACTCTTTTTTAAAAATTGTCTCTAAAGAGCAACACCATGGTGAAAGACATGTGGATCCTCAGCAGGGGTCCTCTTGGTTTCTCCCTTGGAGAATAAAATTAGTCTGAGAGAGAGAAAGTAAAACTCCCACTGTAACAAGTATTAGCATTTCAAGGGATATCTTAAGGTCACTGGCTTCCAGCATGACTAGATATGGTGTAATAGCATGGAGAACTTTGAGAGCCATGGAAAATGTAGCTGTTTGATCAGGAACAGACTTATTCTTCGAGGTGAAAAGAGGACTTGCCACAGACTGTCTATCTCCTTCTTCTCAAGTAGAGTGCTCCAATGTACTCCCTACCAACTAGCTGCACACAGATGCATTTCCTACTGGCAGTGTTTTCAAAATCTGGTTGTTGGGTTGCTTGCCCAAGCAGATTTCACGGTCACCTCAAAACGTGTTTTTCAGAACCTGGTCAGAAGGATGGATCTGTAGCTGTCACCGGGAAAGTCTATTCCTCTGGAGAACTGCCTGCCTTAGGAACTCTAGAGAAAGCCTGCCAGGTAGCAAGAGTATTGGCAGAAAACTTGAATCCTGAATTGATGATGCAGGATCCAATCTGGGCCGGTCACTGGGATCAGAGGTTTAGCCTTCTGAGCTTTTTTGGACTGCTGCTGCAGTCCATCCTCACGAAACATCTATAGAATAGAATAGAACAGAACAGAATAGAAAATAGAATATAGAATAGAATAGAATAAGAAACAGAAACAGAGTTGGAAGGGACCTTGGAGGTCTTCTAACCCAACCCCCTGCTTAGATAGGAAACCCTAAAACGCTTCAGACAAATGATTATCCATTCTCTTCTTTAAAAACTTCCAATGTTGGAGCATTCATAACTTCTGGAGGCAAGCTGTTCCACTGATTAACTATTCTCACCCAATTTCTGATGGGCCCAGTAGGCTCCTGCTGTGCCCTCCCCAGGCTCCAAAGGCTTCCCTGGTTCTGGGGGGAGGGTGAAAACACCCTCCCCACCCCCTGGAGGCTCTCAGGAAGCCAAAAACACCCTCCCAGAGCCTCTGTGGAAGCCAATAATCAGCTGGCTGGCACTCACATGCACGTTGGAGCTGAGCTAGGGCAACAGCTCGTGTGCTAGCAGATATGGCTCCGCATGCCACCTGTAGCACCCGTGCCATAGTTTCGGCATCACTGCCTTATGCAATTCTTGTGGTTGTTAAAGAAAAGACCCTCAGCACTGCAGACAAGGAAGAAAGATGCTACATATGAAAGGAAAGAGATCAATATAAGCAGAGGGGGGCGGAGAGGGAGGGAAGGTTCAAGATGCAACTGAATCCATCCTTTTTTGTGACTTGTGCAAGGCACCCAATTACTGGTGTTTATCAAAGCAGAAGTGACTCTGATCTAGCGACATAAAGTGTGCATGCAGAAACACACACACACACACACACATACACATTTTATTAAAGTGGGGGATTAAGGGGGGAAGTCATCAGAAAGCTAAGGGTGGGGGGGGAAAGATACAAATAATAAATAATTCACTATTCCTCAGGAAAGCTCTACTAGGAAAGAGCTGCCTGATTTCAAACATCAGACAGAGAACTGACATGAGATATATTGATTTAGACCAGTGTTTCTCAACCTTGGCCATTTGAAGAGGAGCGGACTTCAACTCCCAGAATTCCCCAGCCAGCGCTGGCTGGGGAATTCTGGGAGTTGAAGTCCGCTCATCTTCAAATGGCCAAGGTTGAGAAACACTGATTTAGACAATTGTATCATTACTATTCCAGACCAAACCTAGAGGAAGAATACACAGAGAGAGAGAGAGAGAGAGATACACACACTTTTTTTTTTGGTGGTCCCTGATTTGATCACTGTTGGCTCAGTGGTTAACACGCTGAGCTAGTCAATGAGAAGGTCAGCAGTTCAGTGGTTGGAATCCCTGGCCCCACATAATGCGGTGAGTTCCCATTACTTGTCCTAGCTTCTGCCAACCTAGCAGCTTGAAAGCATGTTTTTAAAAAATGCAAGTAGAAAAATAGGGACCACCTTGATGGAAAGATGACATTGCTCCGTGCACCTTTGGTGGGAACTGCCAAGAAAACCTTAAAACTTGGGACTTCAAGCAAACTTCTGTGCAAACTATACATGAAATCCCAAAAACACATTTGGGAATACTTCCTTAAAGCAAAAAAGTCTAACAAAATCCCAAGGAACATAAACAGTTCAATAAATCTGTCAGAATGTCTCAGAATTGTCTGCATTGCAAAGATATAACAATTTATCATATCTAAAATGACATTCCAAGCTCATGCAGATGTTCTTCAAGGCAAGTCTATGCTACACATATCAGAATTACAATACAGTTTCCATTTTTGGTTAGGGAGACACAGACGGTAACTAGAAAAGTAAAATTTCTGAATAAAATGTGGCAGATTGATTGATTGATTCTGGCGCTTTTAACGTACAGTGTGTGGAGAAAAAATGTTACTGCCCTTGTTGGATTTGGCTTACAAGATCACAAAGTAAATTGTTCTTTTGCGAAAATTATGTTTACTCCATCCCTTCTTCTATATTCACAAAAGAGATTTCCACATTCAATCACTATATTTTGTCAATGATAGAATTAGATTTTTAATTTTGGAAAGCCTTGTTTCTCACTGACACAAGGAACCTTTGAAGCGAGCAATCTTAGGTATTTCTATACACTTAAAGAGATCCATTACAGAGAGTAATTTTGGAAGCTGATATTCAGGTGGTTTGTGGCTACCCATTTAATTTCTGGTGGCAATAGAAAATAATCCAAAATTGGAGGACTTCCATAACAGCTGGGACAGATGGTATATCTGGATTGCCAAAAACAAATTAAATTGAAAGAAAATTAGGAACCCTAAACCCAAATTTAGAGAGACAAATCAAATTGATACTAAGAAAAAATAATACCAAATCAAGCATTACTATACCATTGAAAATAATAATAATAAAAAATTACATAAAATGGATATAATAACAAGAAATTGAAAGGTTGTATATATGTAATAAATGTGTAATAATTATTAAAAGGAAGATTTTCCTTTTAGCATTATGTATAAGCTGCAAGTCAAATACACTACCTTTTAGGTGGTGCAGATCTTAGGTAAAGATACCAAACATTGTATGTATAAAGCAATATGCTTTATTTTCTTTTTCTTCTTTTCTCTTTTCTATATTTGTATGTAGTGTATGTATTCTTATTTCATTGTTTTTTTCTTCTGTTATATGTTTATATGTTTTAATGTATATATTTAATAAAGTATTTTTCAAAAAAAAAAGAAAGAAAAGAATCCAAAATTATTCCTTGTAAGGGTCTCCATAAATGTATACAAATATCTGTGTTCTCAGGCAGTTCTGTGTTAGCAAAAACTTCACAAGAGAAGGATTTAGGGGTCGTGATTTCTGACAGTCTCAAAATGGGTGAACAGGGCAGTCAGATGGTAGGGAAAGCAAGTAGAATGCCTGGCTGCATAGCTAGAGGTATAACAAGAAGGAAGAGGGAGATTGTGATCCCGCTGTATAGAACACTGGTGAGACCACATTTGGAATACTGTGTTCAGTTCTGGACCTACAAAAAGATATTGACAAAATTGAACAGGTCCAAAGACAGACTACAAAAATGGTGGAAGGTCTTAAGCATGAAACTTATCAGGAAAGACTTCGTGAACTCAACCTGTATAGTCTGGAGGACAGAAGGGAAAAGGGGACATGATCGAAACATTTAAATATGGCATAGGACCAGATTATCTCCGAGACCGCCTACTGCCGCACGAATCCCAGCAACCGGTGAGGTCCCACAGAGTTGGCCTCCTCAGGGTCTTGTCAGTCAAACAATGTCAGCTGGTGGGACCTAGGGGAAGAGCCTTCTCTGTGGGTTTAACTCAAATATGTTAAAGGGTTAAATAAGGTTCAAGAGGGAAGTGTTTTTAATAGGAAAGTGAACAAAAGAACAAGGGGGCACAACCTGAGGTTAGTTGGGGGAAAGATCAGAAGCAACGTAAGAAAATATTATTTTACGGAAAGAGTAGTAGATGTTTGGAAAAAACTTCCAGCCCTCTGGAATCAGCTCCCCCCCAGAGAGTTGCACTGTCCCCACCCTTCTTGCCTTCTGAAAGAGTTTAAAAACTCATCTTTGCCGCCAGGCCTGGGGTCATTAGATCTTCACCCTGACCAACAAGTGTTTTTAACATAATTTATTGGGTGAATGTTTATTGAATGTTTTTAAAGTATTTTAGAATTTTTAAAGTTTTTTAATTGTATTAATTGGATCTATTGTACTGTTTGTCTTTTATATATGCTGTGAGCCGCTCCGAGTCCTCGGAGAGGGGCGGCATACAAATCCAATTAAACTCAAACTCAAATAAGTTAAAGGGTTAAATAAGATTCAGGAGGGAAGTGTTTTTAATAGGAAAGTGAATGCAAGAACAAGAGGGCACAATCTGAGGTTAGTTCGGGGAAAGATCAGAAGCAACGTGAGAAAATATTATTTTAAGGAAAGAGTAGCAGATGCTTGGAACAAACTTCCAGCAGACATGGTTGCTAAATCTACAGTAACTGCATTTAAACATGCCTGGGATAAACATATATCCATCCTAAGATAAAATACAGGAAATAGTATAAGGGCAGACTAGATGGACCATGAGGTCTTTTTTTGCCGTGAATCTTCTATGTTTCTGTCTAAGATAGCTCGCTTCAAAGGTTCCTTGTATCAATGAAAAACAAGACTTTCCAAAATTAAAAATCTAGTTCTGATCATTGACAAAAGATTGTGATTGAATGTGGAAATCTCTTTTCTGAATATAGAAGAATGGACGAAATGAACATAATTTGAACAAAAGAACCATTTACTTTGTGATCTTGTAAGCCAATCCCAACAAGGGCAGTAACACTTTCCCCTAACATGCACACATACACACTATGCTCTATATTTCTTTAAAACCTCTTCTTCACCAAATAATAAATACATTTCACATTATATGGGCATTATAGATCCCAGCCCCATCCAGTCTGTATCAATATACCTAACAGAATACTGTTAGAAGACAAGTTTGAAATCCCTACAGGTCAATGCAAATATCTAAAAAAGAAAGGCAAACCACATAATTACTGGAAGGGAAAAAAATCTCAATTCAACATCTGAGTGCTAAAGAATTGGTTCAACCTGTTAATTACAAGCAGAAAGGAAGCGCTGCAGAAAATTAGCAGCTTGGCTAAGCCATCACATGGGTAAACATATAACACAAGAGTGGCAGTGGGGTCAGCGGAACAAACCAATTTTGAAAAGGAAAAAAAAAGGATGAAAGAAACTGTCATGTACACAATTGTTTAAGAAGGGAGAAAGGGCCTCGTTGCCTTCCTTGTTAATTAGGCACTTCTCCCAGTTTGTGGATGCAAACACACAACATCCGCGATTGTGATCAAATGTGTTATTCAAACACGAGATTCAACCAAAGCCACATCACCCCACAAGGAAGAATCTATGATCTGCCTACATCAAGGATACCAAATTAACTTTACCGAGGGCAGAGAAAAGACTTTGGAGGACCTCACAGGTTAACATTTTTACATAAGCGGAATTGGATGCTTAATTTAGCTGCCTTGATCTGGAAAAGCAAATGCTACAATGAAGTGAGATGCTACATGAAATGAGCAATTCCATGCCCCAAATACATGAGCATTTATATACAATACGTACATCCAGACCAGAGCAATTTTGGAATTAAAAAAAAAATCCTTTCCATACTGAACGCAAGGCAGAGGATCCGAATAAAATCGTTTCACTGAAAATGTGCCACCATTAAAAAAAGAGGGGGGGAAAAACCTCCAAAGAAATCTCCTGGCTAATAACTGCTAGTCAAAGGGACACTAATAACTGGGAACAGCCTATTAATTTTTTTTGATTGATTGCTCATTCACCTTTAATTGATTAATCAATTTCATTTAAATGTTGATGTTGCTAAAACCACAGGATATTAACTGTCTAGCTGAGATGCGAACAGGACTGGGGAAAAGAGAGAAAGATTGCTACATGCTGATTGAAACAAAGACGAGTGTTTGCATTCTCCTTTTATTGTCACAAACAGAAGACCCAGAATAAGCTAAAAAAGATCAGAGATGTCTTTTCGTTCTAACTTTCTTAATCAATCAACTAAACAAAATTGATTAGCTTTATTCAATTATCAACAAAAGCTTGGTTGGCTAATGTGATTAACGCTCACACCTTTGCTAATAAGATTCTGCAACCTTACTCAAGCTATTAACAGACTTCTATGTTAATTATTACTACAAGTTTGTCTTTTTTATTGTAATTTGCAATTTAACAAGTACACCATCTGTAAAACACTGTCACCATGGAAGGCCACCTAATGTTAGATTTGAGGTGAATTCTTATTCCTGGAAATGCACAACTAATTCCCCAGTCTGAAAAGGAATCTTCAATGGGAAATATGTTGATGTTTAGCATTGGAAACACTAAATAATTAGAATCTTTATAATAATTAGCATTAGGATAATTAGAACTCCAAAAAAACCAAAAAACAATTGCTACCTGCCTTCCATTGAGGACTTGTATTCTGCATGAGTCAGAAAGAGGGCTGAGGAAATATCTACAGACCCCTCACATCCTGGACATAAATTATTTCAATTTCTACCCTCAAAACAATGCTATAGAGCACTGCACACCAGAACAACTAGACACAAGCATGTGCTGCAGAAAGTTTGCAGCTTGGCTAAGCTATCACATGGGTAAACATATAACACAAGAGTGGCAGTGGGGTCAGGGCAGGGAAAAAACCAAAGGGCCTCCCCCCCCAAGCCATTCCCACAACACTGTCAAACTATTTACTACGACTGTATTACTATTCTTCTCATCCTTTCTGTTTTCTATCTCCTTTTGTCTATAACCATGTTTCTTGTATCTTTATGATTTATATTGTTCTGTTTGTTTCCTAGTATGATTTGATTATTTCTTAGTAACCTATGACTATCATTAAGTGTTGTATCTTATGAGTCTTGATGAATATATTTTCCTTTTTTCTTTTCCCCCCTTTTATATACACTGAGAACACTTGCAAAAAAGACAAATTCCTTCTGTGTCCAATCACACTTGGCAATAAAGAATTCTATATTCTGTATTCTGTATTCTGTATTCTATATTCTCTGTTGTCTGTTGTCTGTTGTCTATTCTCTATTCTCTATTCTCTATTCTATTGCATGAGTATCACTAATAAGATGCATCATTTACAGGCAGTCAGACTGAAAATGCATATACATTTTTCAAAACAAATGCAATAACAGTTTTGAGTTTGGTCTCCTTCCAAAGACAAAGAAAGAAACAGTTCCCAAGCTTGACCAACCATATTGAGTTTTCAAGTAGATTAAAAATCTCCATGCTAATCAAATTAGTTTGACAAGGCTCAACAAACAAACAAAAATTAGGAGTGTAGCCATAGTTCTGTGCCTCGTGAAAACCTGTGGCTTCATTTCTGTATTTAGTTGTTGCAAGTTATACAAATGTCCATCTGACAATCATGTGACACTGGGTGGCTTACAGAAAAGTTAAAACAATATGAACAAATTAATATTAATATTAAGAGCTCTTAAGACTATAAAAGCCACAATGAGATAAAAAGAAAGAATACCTTTGTATATGAATACAGAATTTTCCTTTAATGAAGGCATCATGTCTTAGCTAGAACATAGAATAATAGAAGATAAGATAATGTTTTTTTTATTGGCCAAGTGTGTTTGGGCACACAAGGAATTTGTCTCTGGTGCAGAAGCTCTCTTACATGTAAACAACGAAGTAGTAAATCATAGATCATAAATCTTAAGATACAGTCATAAATCTTAAGATCCAAAGAACAATAAGATACCAATAGGAGAGCATAGTAGGAAAGATGAAAAAATGAGAAAGATGAGAAGGTTGGAAGGTACCTTAGAGGTCTTCTAGCCCAACCTCTTGCCCATGGTAGGATAACTTAAACCATTCTGGACAAATGGCTGCCCAATCTAGTCCAACCCCCTTACTCAAGCAGGAAACCCGATCATTTCTGACAAATGATTATCTAATCTCTTCTTTAAAACTTCCAGGGCTGGAACATCCACAACTTCTGGAGATAAGCCATTCTATTGACTGAGTGTTCTCATTGTCAGCAAATTTCTTTTTTGTCCTAGATGCCTATTCCAGGCAGTAGAATACCATTCTTATTGTTAGGCAAATAGGGATTTACCGCATGCAAAACAGAGTGAGCTTTGTTTGCAAAGCAAAGGCTCAGGAGGAACATATAAAGTTTGCCAATTAATGGTGGAACCTGGAAAGAAAAAAAAAATTAATGACATGGGAGCAATTATCTGAAGGGCCTCAGTGGTGCATTGGTTAGAGTGCACTACTGCAAGCTACTTCTGCTGATCACCAGCTGCCAGCAGTTTGGCAGATCAAATCTCAGTAGGTTCAAAGTTGACTCAGCCTTCTATCCTTCCAAGGTCAGTAAAATGAGGACCCAGATTGTTGGGGGCAATATCTTTACTCTCTGTAAACCGCTTAGAGAGGGCTGTAAAGCACTGTAAAGCGGTATTGCTATCTTCTTCTTTTAATCCACCTCTTGGGGAAGAGGTAAAGAGAAACTGAATGGCAAAAGTCATGGGCAGAATTGAGAGCTTTCTTTGAAATCTTTTGGATCGCACAATTGGCCAGCTCAAGGCAGAGATCATGCTTTAACTCAGGGGTCTCCAACCTTGGCAACTTTAAGATTGTGGACTTCAATTCACCGAGTTCCTTAACCAGCAAATTAGATTGATGATATGCCAGCTTTAGGTATCACTAAGAGTGCTGCATCCAGGGACAACTCAAATAGGGTAAAGATGGTGAAAACAGAAGTACAGTTACAGTACTTCTCTTGGTAGAGAATACAACAATATACTGAATTAGAAGAAAATAATGGTAAAATTATTCCTTCTGCTAAATGTGCCTCCTGGCCCTCATTTTTTTTTAAAAAAAACAACAACTAAAACACCCTCAACTGCTACTCAATGGTATAACAGATTATGGTTATGCAAGAGTACATGCTTTATTTTCCCCATATTTAGTGAGATCTTGCATAATTTGAGGCCTCTGCAGTTACTTGTCCATCCTTCACAGGGACTTTGCACCTCTACTAAAAATATTCTCAAGTGTCAAAAAACAACAACAACCCTGAGACATAAAGTTTTGGTTATTCATTTCTGACTGAAGAAGAGGCTAAGTCCTTAAATCACCCATCTCTAGCTTTTTCTGCTGATGTCGCTGATTTAAATAGGGAATTAATTGGGCATTAAAGCTTGTAAGGAAAGGAGAGAATGAAATGGTTGGGACTAATGACAAACTACACCCTCAATCAAGCAAAAAGTCAAGAAAAATGCCATCAAAAACTATAACTAAGTTCCTTCAACATTCCCCCTCACATGCGTGCTACTTGTTTTTGGCTCTAGGGGGCAGTGCTCAGCTCTGTTTCTAAGCCAAAGAGCCGGCATTGTACGAAGACATCTCCGTGGTCATCTGGCAATTAATTGTTCTGCCGGCTCCTGGTACGAGCCTTCAATTAAATGTAAAAGTAGCAAAAACAGACACACACACAGGAAAAGGCAACAATAGTTTCTTTATCCAAAGAAAAATAGAAGAAAAACTCTCTTCTGAATTCAAAGGGCTCACTTGTAAAAACAAACAAACTTGAATGCAGTGAAATAACCAAAACAACAAACTCAAGTCCATTAACCAGTAGCTGTGAATTCGTCACATCTACTCCTCTTCAGAGTTGTAAACTCACTATGATTTATGGTCAGAAATCCAAACACAAAGTCCTGAGAAAATCCGAACAGCAATGCAAACTCCACAAGCACGATCAGATAATCTTCCACACTGCGAGGCTGGCACGCTGCCCATTTAACAGCAGCCTTAATTATTTGAACCCCACCCAACCACAGGTGGATTCTATTATCTCCTGTAATACCTCCAAAGCTGTTCTCTTCTATGCATAGCTCTACGCATGCGTGGGTCTATTACAGCTTCCTCATCTGAGTCTATCAAAGATAAGGAAGATGATGACTGGCTTCTTCCTGGGCTGCCTGCCAGGCCCCCCTCTGAAGGTCCCATCTCACAGTCACTCCCTTCTTCAGAGGATAATTTGCTGCCCAAAGCTGTCGGCAACAAAACAGGCCTGTGACATTTGGATGTTTCACCCACATCCACCCCCACAGTCCTTGGGGCAGGAGCTGGGCCAGAGCTAACCACAACAGTAATGGGTAGCTAAAAATTTTACTGCCACATTGTGGGTGTGGCTTATTTTGTGGCTTTGGCTTAATGGTCATGTGACTGGGTAGGAGTGGCTTGTCAGCCATGTGATCAGGTAGGAGTGGCTTGAATGATCATCATAGTTCAAGTGACCTCTTAAGTCCTCGACTTACAACCTTACCAGTGTCGCTCACAAGGGTGACAATTAGCTTCACGTTTCCCGCTCTCTCCTTCCTGGGTCGCCCTCCCCCCCGCCCCAGGCTGGGTACAAGGTGAACGGGTGATGCCAGAAGCATAAATGCTGCCAGCGCCACTTCCACCCACACTTTCTGCTTGCACCTCAGGTGAGAGGTGGCCGCATGAGGCTGGAAGGGGGCCGGGCAGGAGAGAGGGAAGCTTGTCCAAGG
This sequence comes from Erythrolamprus reginae, assembly GCF_031021105.1. Taxonomy (NCBI): domain Eukaryota; kingdom Metazoa; phylum Chordata; class Lepidosauria; order Squamata; family Dipsadidae; genus Erythrolamprus; species Erythrolamprus reginae. The sequence continues at coordinate 35,717,090 of NC_091958.1, read as the reverse complement.
CCAGGAAGGAGGAAAGAGGAAAAAAGCAAGGAGTGCAGACACAGCGGCAGCAGCAGGGGAAAAAAAGAGAGCCGAGCCCAGACCAGAAATCCTGGAAGTGACAGCTGCTGATCAGCTGGAGTTGCGCCTGCATCTTCATTTCCTCCAGTGGAACTGCATTCCACCCCATCCTGCCTGCTGCCCAGCCCTGTATGTGGCCAACATGACTAAATGTCAAAAGCGCATGGAGTGTTGTTACCTTCCAACCAAAATGGTCACTGTTTTTCTACTTGCATTTTTTACCTGCTTTCAAACTAATAGGTGGTTAGAAGCTGGGACAAGTTACTCACTAACAAGGAGCTCACTCCATTATGTGGTACGAGGGATTCGAACCACTGAATTGCCGACCTTTTGATGAACAAGCTCAGCTCTTTCGGCACCCAAGTAAAAAAAGCTTCACCATCACTGGCCTAGATAGTTAAAGTCAGGGATCTCTATGTCACGGTTTGTGAGTGATTAAAGCCTGTTAGGACCTTAACCCCGCGGAGTCGATGGATAAAAGCCTTAGTCGTTTGTTCAACATATTTATTTTTTAAAAACTGAAATAAACAAAATAAAACAATGTCTCGAGGGACAACATAACATAAATGTCTTACATGATGGAGGATTAGAAGAGAAGAGGAATGAGGAGTGAAGAAGAAGAAAGTGAGTTGGCAGGATATTGCATCATAATAGGAGGATCTAATAAGGCACACACAGTTAACTCATTATAAATGTCTCTGAGGGACTGTCAATATACAGCGTGACACTCTAACCCTGACAACTTTAAAACTTGAATACTTCAAGTTCCAGAATTCTACAGTCAACATGACTGACTGGCTGACTGTAGAATTCTGGGAGTGGAAATCCACAAGTCTTAAAGTAGCCAAGTTTGGACATCCATGGTTTAAATAAGAATATCTCTTTGCAAGATGGTTTGCATTAAAAAAACCCCCACAATTGCTTGACGGTTGCATGCAGATCCCTCTCCCTTAAAATCTAAGGGAGATTATAGGCTTTTGGTGCCAGAAGTACCAACTTTTCAATACCTGATGACAGGTAGCAGTGGAGAAAATGATGAGATTTTATAAGTGAGTTGCTTGAGGTCAGCATGATATTAGTCTGTTTTTAAAGCTTGTGGTCATAGCTGAGGGCTCTCTTTATAGTCACAGCTACTATGACATGAGAGCAGTGTTCTAATATCTCAGGGGCTGCCACATAGAAAAGGGAGTCAAGCTATTCTCCAGAGCTCCTGAGGGCAGGACAAGAAGCAATGGGTGGAAACTACTCAAGGAGAGAAGCAACTTAGAACTAAGGAGAAATTTCCTGACAGTTAGAATAATTAATCTATGGAACAGCTTGCCTCCAGAAGTTGTGAATGCTCCAACACTGGAAGTTTTTAAGAAGAGACTGGACAAACATTTGTCTGAAATGGTGTAGGGTTTCCTGTCTAAGCAGGGATTGGACTAGAACAGGGGTCTCCAACCTTGGCAACTTTAAGCCTGTTGGACTTCAACTCCCAGAATTCCCCAACTGGCTGGGGAATTCTGGGAGCTGAAGTCTACCAGGTTTAAAGACGTCAAGGTTGGAGACCCCTGGACTAGACCCCTGGACTGAAAGGTCCTTTTAACTCTTGTTATTCTATTATATTCTTCTATTCACGGGGAAGTCAGTCATTGCAAAAGATAGCTTATTTTCTATGTTTCTATGATTAACTGGGGAGAATTAAAACTCGGCTACTTCAAAGTCTGTCGGTCTGGCAACCTTGTCTGCATTCTATTTCCAATTTTTTCTGCACGCAGCAAATAATTTCAACCCTTCCGAATAAAAGGTCAGCTTCGCTTCGGCATCCCTATTATCTTAAAGGATGATTGAATGGTTCAGCCCTTTAATTTTTAATACCCTGCCATTTTTACCAATGTTAACCCACACTTCCAATTCCCTTGATTGCTAGGCAACTACCATATCGAATCGGAGGGACTAAAGGCAAATTTCATGCTTTTAGACTTCGGAAGGTTCAGGGGGGGGAAAAAAACCACAACCCAGACGCAATGCAGTAAGAGCTTCAGAACTAGAAACAGATTTGCTCTGATATCCGGCAAACTTAAGATGGTCAATCAAGGTGAAAACTAAATTAACTGGCAGGTGACTGTGATATGGTGGTACAGTGGTACCTCTACCTACGAACGCCTCTACTTACAAACTTTTCTAGATAAGAACTGGGTGTTCAAGATTTTTTTGCCTCTTCTCAAGAACCATTTTCCACTTACAAAACCGAGCCTCTGAAACTGTAACCAGAAAAGGCAGGGGAGAAGCCTCTGTGGGGCCTCTCTAGGAATCTCCTTGGAGGAAACAGGGACGGAAAAGGCAAGGAGAAGACTCTGTGGGGCCTCTCTAGGAATCTTTTGGGAGGAAACAGGCCCTCCATCTTCCCTGTGGTTTCCCTAATTGCACGCATTGTTTGCTTTTACGTTGATTCCTATGGGAAAAATTGCTTCTTCTTACAAATTTTTCTACTTAATAAATTAAGAAAAATTAAATTTTTCTACGGAACAAATTAAGTTTGTAAGTAGAGCTACCACTGCATCTTGTGGTGGTTATTGTGACTGAACAGAAACATGACATTTTGAGCAGTAGTAGCATGTGCATTAATATAGTTAGTCTTTGATTTATGGTCAAAATCTGAGCCCAAAATTTATGTTGTTAACAAACCTTGTCATGGTTAAGAACCCAGTTTGTTAAGAGAATCTGGCTTCCTCATTGGATTTGTCATCAGAATGTCACAAAAGGTGATCTCATGGTCATAGGACACATCAACGGTCATAAATAAGAACCACTTGCCAACTGACTGAATTTTGGCCACATGATCATGAGGCGTGAAAAACAGTTGTAAGTCATATTTTTCAATGCCGTTGGAACTTTTTAAAAAGATTTTTTAAAAAAATGTTTCTTCACTATGTTCATACATATATCAATGTATATACAGTGGTACCTCTACTTAAGAACTTAATTTGTTCCATGACCAGGTTCTTCAATAGAAAAGTTTGTAAGAAGAAGCATTTTTCCCCATAGGAATCAATGAAAGTGTATCTTAGGTGGTTATTGAAATGGATGTCCATGTGCCGCCTCTATGTCGGTTGAGGCAGGAAGGATTCCCTTGGGTCCCATTTGTTGGGGGTCAAGGGAAAGGGAGGGTTTTGCCTTCTCTTTCTGCTCAAGATCCCATGGACAATTGATGGACTACTGTGTGACACAGAATGCTAGACTCGATGGGCTTTGGCCTGATTCAGCATGGCTCTTCTTATGTTCTTATGTTCTCTTTCCCCTTCTTTATCCTTCCCTGAATGATTATGACCACAATTCCTCTCTTATTTAACAGACAGGAACCTTACCCCCATACATAACCAGTATCTCTTCTAATTTTATTATTAATCATTTCTATATACACAGTTCTTTATTTTAGGTGCTAATGCTATTGTAACTTTGAACAGTCATTTAAAAAAGGGCTGTGAGGACTATCTGTACTGGACATGTTGCTGAGACTCGTAACTGACACTCAAAACTTTTTCCCTCCTTGACACATTGTTCTCCAGACCGTTGCTAGTTCAGAGCATGGAAAGGACAACCTGTAATAGCATTTGTACTCATCTTTTGGTATCTTCCTGGGCATGGACAGTAATTTCATCTGAGACACAAACAGTAGCGGGTTGCTACCAGTACGGTAAAGGACAGTGCACCAGTAGCGATCACTGTACTGCATGCACAGCTTCAGTTAGCTTGAGTGTGCGCATGCACATCTCAGTGTGTTTTTGCTTCTGCGCATGTGCAGGGAGCAACATCTCGTGAGGGGACCTATGCGTGTGGGGGATTTTGGTGATTATTTTGCTTCTGCGCATGCTTCGCTTCTGTGCATTCATGGAAGCAAAAAATGCCCCAAAATCTCATGCACATTCGTGTCCCCTCATGAAATTTTTCTTCCTGCGCATGCGCAGAAGCAAAAACACGCAGGGACCTGTGCACACACACACTATTTATTTATTTATTTATTTATTTATTTATTTATTTATTTATTTATTTATTGTTTGTTTGTTTGTTTGTTTGTTTGTTTGTTTGTTTGTTTGTTTGTTAGAGTTGAAAGGGACCATGCAGGTAATCAAGTACAAACCCCTGCCTGAGCAGGAATCCTAAAGCACCCCAGCCAAGTGGCAGTCCAATCTCCTCCTGAAAGTGCCCAGAGTTGGGGAGTTCACAACCTCCGCTGGCAGGCTGTTCCACTGGTTGATCGCTCTGACCGTCAGGAAGTTCTTCCTTACTTCTAGGTTGAATCTCTCCTTGGTCAGCTTCCAGCCGTTGTTCCTCGTCCGACCCCTCTGGTGCTCTGGAGAATAGAGTGGCCCCCTCCTCTCTGTGGTAACCCCTCATATACCTGTATACAGCTGTCATGTCCCTTCTGGCCCTCCTTTTCTCTAGGCTATCCATGCCCAGTTCCCGCAATCTCTCTTTGTAAGTCTTGGTTTCAAGTCCCCTAATCATTTTGGTTGCTCTTTTCTGCACCTTCTCCAGAGTTTCAATGTTTCTTTTGAAGTGTGGTGACCAGAACTGGATGCAGTACTCCAGATGTGGTCTGATCAGGGCGTAGTAGAGTGGTATTAATACTTCCCTGGTCTTGGAGTGTATCCCCCTGTTGATGCAGCTTAGGATAGTGTTGGCTTTTTTGGCCGCTGCTGCACATTGCTGGCTCATGTTTAATTGATTATCCATCAAGACTCCAAGATCTCTTTCGCAGTCACTACTGCTAAGGGGGGTTTCTCCCAGGCTGTATGTATGTCTAGGTTTTTTTTTTACCAAGGTGAAGGAAACTAACCAAAGCTGCATGCACAGCGCACCAATAGCAATGGTAATAGGAATCCACCCCTGGACGTAAACATCCCAAAGATTGATTGGTGGAACAGTTTGAAAACTCTGTGAGCAAGTTGAAATGAGAAGAATTTGTTTCCAGGTGACTGATCAACACCAAAGTTGTTCTCCTCAGCTTTCATATGACCATGTCCAGTTTCCTCATGAATCTTGAAGGAAAAGGAAGAAGAAGTTGATGTGCTCCAGAAACCATGTGAAAGTGTGCCCCTTTTTTAGAATAGAATTTTACTGGCCAAGTGGGATTGCACACCCGAGGAATTTGTCGTTGGTGCATATGCTCTCAGTGTACATAAAAGAAAAAAATAAGTTTGTCAAGAATCATAAGGTACAACACTTAATGATAGTCCGGGTGCAAATAAACAATCAAATTGCACTGGATGCCACTAGTTCCATATGAAAGAGGCATTTCAAAAATATAATTTCACTGGATAACAGAGTAACAGAGTTAGAAGAGTCATTGGAGGTCTTCTAGTCCACCCCCTGCTACAGCAGGTGACTCAATACTATTCCAGACAAGTGGCTGTCCAGTCTCTTCTTAAAAGTCTCCAGTGATTATTATTATTATTTATTAGATTTGTATGCCGCCCCTCTCTGGGGACTCACATGTTCTGCAGGCAAGTCATTCCATTGGTTAATTGTCCTCACTGTTAGGAAATGTCTCCTTAGTTTTAGGTTGCTTCACTCTTTCATTAATTTTTATTCATTGTTTCTTGTCTTGCTTTGGTGCTTTGGAGAATAGATTGACCTCCTCCTTCTTTGTGGCAGCCCCTCAAATATTGGAAGACTTCATTCATGTCTCCCCTATTACTTCTTTTCATTAAATTAGAAATACCGAATTCCTGTAATGGTTCTTCCTAGCCTTTGGTGCCAGTGGACCTTTTTAAAGAAAATAACACAGGCTCTTGAATGGCAGGATTATCAAAGGAGGAGAAGAAAGTGGGAGGCGGAAAATAAGAACTGATAGGATGGATGAGCTTCGTCTTTTTGAGCCCTGGGGTTAGGATTCAGGACCATGGTTTGCATATCTTCGAGTTAAGCCTCAGATAGTTGGCTGAGAAAGCAGTTGAGAGAAGCCGAAACGATTAACCAAGGAGAATAAATGTCTTAAACATAATCTGTGTGAACATGCCTGCGAGTAGGCTGAGAATGATTAATATAAGCATTTTTTATTCAGCATTAAAGGGTACTTTTCAAAATAAGGTCCCCAAATCTTGTACAAACTATAATGTTTGCTTTCAGGGTAATAGGACCAAAGAATCTGCAGAGGTGACCTTTTGGGTTTTTTATCTTTTTCTTCCTTCCTTCCTTCCTTCCTTCCTTCCTTCCTTCCCTGCCTGCCTGCCTACCTACTTCCTTCCCTCCCATATTATCTCATTTCTTTCCTTCCTTCCTTCCTTCCTTCCTTCCTTCCTTCCTTCTTCTTCCTTCCTTCCTTCCGTCCCTCCTTCCCTCCCTGCCTGCCTGCCTACCTCCTTCCCTCCCATATCATCTCATTTTCCTTCCTTCCGTCCTTCCTTCCTTCCCTTGCTTCCTCCCTCCCTCCATCCCCTTTCCTTTCCCTTCCCTCCTTCTCTCCTGTATAATATCGATTTCTTGCCTCCCCCCCCCCCACTCCTGGAAAATATAAGTCAGATTCCAACATTAAGGAAGAGGTGTAGTGTGGGAGATAAATGTTTTCCTGCAATTTATGAATGAATGAATGAATGAATGAATGAATGAATGAATGAATGATAACGTCTGTTGCATTCCATATCTTTACCAAACAATATATAGCTCCAGAAAGCTTCCCAGCAAAGCTTACAGGCAGATTGGACAAAGGCTGAAGGGGGGGAGATTTACATGGAACTCGACTGATCTGCTACATCAAGGCAAACCACTCTATCAACCGCTCCCTTTTGATTAGCGTGGTGCTGTGACCGAGAGGGACTTGGCCTTGATCAAACCATCCCCATTTACCCTTATCAAGCTTTAAACCGCAACGGCTGTATTCTCCAAGAATGGAATTGTTTAGAGGCTGCACTTCAGACACTGCCCTCTTTTCCTTTCAGCTTCCTCTAGTGTATTCTGACAACTGTGCCCGGCAGCAATAGATAATTAAACTTGCATTATACCCTGAGAGGAATTTGCGCTGGCAAGCCTGGAAATTGCAAAAACGGATCCTCAGCTCATATCATGCTAGGCTTCACTTCCTAATATCTCCAAATGATTCCAGTCCGAATGCTTTTACTCATCGCCTGGATCACACAGGGCTCTTTCGAAAAGGGAACGTGGCGTTTTTTTAGCCTTCCCTACCGGTTCGGAAAGTGCACAATTTTCAGGCATGTGCTAGCTTTCCTCACACACATGGCCTGCACTGGTTGCTGATCAGTTTCCGGTCACATTTCAAAGTGTTGGTAATGACCTATAAAGCCCTACATGGCATCAGGCCAGAATACCTCCGGGACTGCCTTCTGCCGCACAAATCCCAGCGGCCAATAAGGTCCCACAGAGTTGGCCTTCTCCGGGTCCCGTCGACTAAACAATGCCATCTGGTGGGACCCAGGGGAAGAGCCTTCTCTGTGGTGGCCCTGGCCCTCTGGAATCAACTCCCCCTGGAGATTCGAATTCCCCCACTCTTCCCGCCTTCCGCAAGACCTACCTATGTCATCAGGCATGAGGGGAATAACTATCTCTTCCCCCACCATCACCTTTTTTTCCCTGACTGTAATACATGAGAATGGTGTGATTGTGTAGTAATGATTGTTTTTAAAATCTATGGGTTTTAAATTTTGTTTTTAACTTATATTGGATTTGTACTCTGTGCATTGCATTGTTGTTGTTGTGAGCTGCCCCGAGTCTTCGGAGAGGGGCGCCATACAAATCTAATAAATATAGATATAAATATAAATATTCTTACCGGGCTTTTTCACCTTCTGCGCATTCGCAAGCTTTGCACAGGCACAGAGGACTTTAAAAAATAAAATTGCGGCATCCAGAAGGGTGGATGGAGCCTTGCCCTGCCTCTCCCCTTCTCTCAACCACTGCTGGCCACTGCTACCAGTATGCCTGAAACAGGCTGAACTGGTAATGTCTCGGCCCTGTTTTTAGCCCTGTTGAAATTAGAATGGGGTGAACTGGAAGCCTCCCTGATAACATTAAATAACATTAAATGTTCAAATGGCTAGACTTTTTCTTCTTAATAGGTGTCTCTTAAGTTCCCCCATTCCATCTTTCTCGCAACCTCTTCCCGCTCCTCATTTTGTTTCCCTCTATGTGCGAAGTGCGTGCTGTAATACGCTATTTGAATGTGAAGGGCATGAATGCTGCTGCGATGGGTGCCCAAGATGCTGACTGAAGCGAACAAAATCAGTGCCACCCAAGAATTCCTTGACTGTTTCGAGATTGAAGGCGAGGCTTTTCTTAATTGTATAGTGAAGAGGAGTTGAAACTTGGGCTTATCACCATACTCCAGAGAGCAAACATCAATCAATGAAGTGGAGCCATACCCATTCTCCTTCAGCCAAAAAATTCAAAACTCAGCAATCATCGAGAAAAATCTTGGGCACCCATTGCAGCAGCGTTCATGGCCTTAGCATTCATGTAGCGTATTACAGCACACACTTTGCACTTGGAGGGAAATGGAATGAGTACACTCATCTCTAACTTTCACCACAATGCCAGTTGGTGATCTACTGACCACTAGCACTGGTCATTCTCTTCTACTGGCTTCCCACTACACGATAGTAATACCAACTTCCCCTGTGAACATTCCCTGTGAGATCTATGTGCCTTGTAACCTTACTTTCTGGATAATCCTTGTAAATAAATGTTACAAAGTGCCCAAATGTTCATTATGCAAACCTGGGAATATTACAGCAGTCAAAAGTGAGAAAAACAATCACGAGTCACTTTTTTCCAGCCTCGATGTCAGTTCAAACAGTCACTAAATGAATCATCGTAGGTCAAGGACTACCTACATGGCTATATTCTAAAACCAGAGTGTCTCTCTCAGCGATAGACTCTGGAAACAAGATACATCTGGGGATATTATTATTCATTATAGTCTTAATGTTGATAATTTCAACTTTTGCTGCAGCTGTGATAAATAATTGTTGTTGAGCATGGACAAGCTACCCCCTGCAGGCATATGAAAATGTAGGTGCTTCTATTCCCCCAATTATTTTAGAAACAACAATCGGCAGAATGAAAGTGCCAAATATTATTTTTCAAATTAGGGTCTAGGCACATCCCATCCAATTTATCATCGCTGTATATTTCTAACCTAATGGCTGCATGTGCCAATCTTTCCTGGTTACCATCTCCTCGGATTCTCTTTACAATTGGCACCAAGTTTCTTGCAAGGCCAATAACTCCTGATGGCTCAATGGAGAAACCCTACAGAAGGTTCTCAATTTACAACCAGGGGTGGGCAGCAGGCAGGACGGGCAGAAATGAAAATGCATGCACAGCTCCAGCTGACTGGTGGCAGTAACTTCCTGGATTACTGGTCTCGGCTCGACTCGGCTCTCCTTTTTCCCCCTGCTGTTGCTGCTGCATCTGCACTCCTTGCTTTTTTCCTCTTTCCTCCTTCCTGGCCTTAGACAAGCTTCCCTCTCTCCTGCCCGGCTCCCCTCCAGCCTCCCGCGGCCACCTCCCGCGGCCTGAGGTACAAGCAGAAGGCGTGGGTGGAAGCAGCGCTGGCAGCATTCATGCTTCTGGCAGCACCCGTTCGCCTAGCTACCCAGCCTTAGGTGGAGGGGGCAACCCAGGAAGGAGAGCGCGAGGAACGCAAAGCAAATTGTCACCCCAGCGAGTGACACTTACAACTGACAAGTTTGTAAGTTGAGGACTTAACAGTTCACTTGAACGATGATTGTTCAAGCCACTACAACCTTGTCACCTGGCTGCCAAGATACTCCTATCCAGTCATATGATCATTAAGCCACACCCACAAAATAAGCCACACCCACAGTATGGCAGTAAAAATTTTGGCTGCCCATTACTGCTTACAACCCACAATGTCTGAAGGGAAACTGTTCCAATTACCAATTAACAGATTAAGTTGGAATGGACTCTGTAGGCAGGGGCAGATTGCCATTAACACCACTACCGGTGCGCTGTGTGCGCAGCTTCGGTTCTCTTTCATGCGCATGTCCCAGCATATTTTTGCTTCTGTGCATGTGCAGGAAGCAAAAACGCACTGAGATCTCGCAAGGGAACACGTGAGAGATTTCAGCATTTTTTTTGCTTTCTTGCATGCACAGAAGCAAAAGATCACCAAAATATCGCATGCATGTCCCCTCAAAAGATTTTGCTTCTGCGCATGTGCATGAAGCAGAAATACGCTTGGATGCATGCGCAAACAAGAGAACCAAAGCTCCACATGCAGCACGCTGTGCGCTACCACTGTGCTGTCCTCTACCCTACTGGTAGCAACCCACTAGTGTCTGTAGGTCATCTAGTCCAGCCCCATCCCAAGTAGGAGACCCTACACCAGTGATGGAGAACCTATGGCACGAGTGCCACAGGTGGCACGCAGAGCCATATCTACTGGCACATGATCCATTGCCCTAGCTCAACTCCAACGTACATGTGTGTGCCAACTAGCTGATTTTTGTTGCACACAGAGGCTCTGGGAGGGCATTTCTGGGTTCCAGAGAGCCTCCGGGGTGATGGGGGAGGATATTTGGACCAGGACTCATTGCTCACAGTCACTCATGCCCTCATCACCTCGAGGTTCGACTACTGTAATGCTCTCTACATGGGGCTACCTTTGAAAAGTGTTCGGAAACTTCAGATCGTGCAAAATGCAGCTGCGAGAGCAGTCATGGGCTTACCTAGGTATGGCCATGTTTCGTCATCACTCCGCAGTCTGCATTGGCTGCCGATCAGTTTCCGGTCACAATTCAAAGTGTTGGTTATGACCTTTAAAGCCCTTCATGGCATTGGACCAGAATATCTCCGAGACCGCCTCCTGCCGCACGAATCCCAGCGACCGATTAGGTCCCACAGAGTGGGCCTTCTCCGGGTCCTGTCAACTAAACAATGTCGGTTGGCGGGCCCCAGGGGAAGAGCCTTCTCTGTGGCGGCACCGGCCCTCTGGAACCAACTCCCCCCGGAGATTAGGACTGCCCCTACTCTTCCTGCCTTCCGTAAACTCCTTAAAACCCACCTCTGCCGTCAGGCATGGGGGAACTGAAACATCTCCCCCTGGGCATGTTTAATTTATGCATGGTATGTCTGTGTGTGCGTCTGTTAGCATATGGGGTTTTTTAAATATTTAAATATTTTTAAATTTGTCTGTTTACTTATGATTTGTTTCTACATGTTGTGAGCCGCCCCGAGTCTTCGGAGAGGGGCGGCATACAAATCTAAGTAATAAATAAATAAATAAATAAATATTTTTACTCTCTCCCGGCTCCAGGGAAGCCTTTGGAGCCTGGGGAGCATGAAAAACAAGCTCACTGGGTCCACCAGAAGTTAGGAAACAGCCATTTCTGGCCTCCAGAGCACCTGCAGGGGGTGGGGGAAGCTGTTTTTGCCCTCCTCAGGCATTGAATTATGGGTATGGGCACTCACACATGTGCAATAGCATGCACCCACGCTCTTTCGGCATCCGAGGAAAAAAAGGTTCGCCATCACTGTCCTCCACCATTCCTGACAAATGGCAGTTCCAATCTCTTCTTGAAAGCTTCCAGGGATGAAGTTCCCACAAGCATTTATTTAGTGACTGTTTGAAAATACCATCTATCTATCATTTCTTTTTTGTCATCTTTCTTTCTTTCTTTCTTTCTTTCTTTCTTCCTTCCTTCCTCCCTCCCTCTTTCTTTCTTTCTTTCTTTCTTTTTCTCTCTCTCTTTCTCTTTCTTTCTTTCTTTCTTTCTTTCTATTTCTCTCTCTCTTTTTCTTTCTTTCTTTCTTTCTTTCTTTCATTTATATCCTGCAGCTCTTTTGTCAGCAATGTTTCACCTATCATTCCTTGGTCTGGGTTGATTTAAGAATCCACATATTCATTTATACTCTTTTTTTTTCAACCAAAATGTCACTCGAAGACTACTTTTGATGTATTTACCCCAAGGATTCAAATGCTTGGGTGGGTGTGTTTAAAATCTCCCCCATAAGCTCAGCTAAGCTTGGCTTGATTTAGCAGTTCTGTTCCTTTCTATCACATACTTCCCATTGCTTTTCCCAAGCTGGCAGCCCAACATATTAGAAATAAAATGCAATTCTGGTATCTGACACTTCAATTTAACTTCTTCGGCAGCGGCGATCATGCATAGCGCGGCTGGCTCCCATGACAGAAGATCATCTAAGTATCACTTAACTGATGGGAGCTTGGTTGATAAGACATTTGCCGTCTTGCCACTGCATTACCACCAGAGACCTGAGAACTAAACAAAACTAAAATCAATTTTTAATCGATTGGATTATTTGAGAGTTGTGGTTTTTCCATAGTGAAGAGTTGATGGATTCATGGAAGATTCTGGAAGCCTCAGAAGGCAACAATTTGTATCCTCAAAGCTCAGTCATATTCAGGAGTTGGAACAGAATGTAGAATAATAGATTTTGAAGGGATCTGGTCCAACTCTACACCATTCTGGACAAAGGCTTGTCCATTCTCCTCTTTAAAAACCTTCAGTGATGAAGCAAAGTTTATATTTCCCTAATTACTTTGGTTGCTCTCCTCTGTTCTTTCTCTAAAGTCTCAATGTCTTTTTTCTAGTGTGGTGACCAGAATTGGAGGCAGTACTCAAGGTGTGGTCTAACTAAGACTTTATAGAGTAGTATTAGTATCTCCCTAGTCCTAGATTGTATCTCTCTGTTAATGCAATTTAGGATTGCATTGGCTTTTTTGGCTGCTGCTGCACATTGCTGGCTTATATTTAGTTGGTTGTCCACCAAGACTCCAAGATCCCTCTTGCAGTCACTGCTGTTGAATGTGTTTTCACCCAGTCTACATGTATATCTTTGATTTTTCTTACCTAGGTATAGGATTTTTACTTTTTTCTGCATTGAATTTCAGTGTAATAAAGGGATCTCCAAATTTGGCAACTTGAAGATTTGAGGACTTCAAGTCTCCAAATTCCTCAGCCAGCATGGGAATTGAAGGCCACAAAGTCTTCAAATTGCCAAGTGTGGAGACCCTTGTTTGGACAGCATTGCACAGATGGCAGCCTAAGAACTATTACATAATACATCCCTAAATAGACTTCTCACTTTCCTCACATTCTTTCACAAGCTGCTGTCCATGCTTTTGCAGAATAATGACATCCCAGTAGCTATTTTCCTTCCATTCAATGCTTCTTTGGATGCATATTCTCAGTACATAGATGGATGATCTTGAGCACAGAAAGGTAGAGCCTCTTATGTTAACTATTGCTCAGTTGATGCTCAAGACAAACTATAATATGTTAAACCTGACAACCTGCTCTTTTAAAAAGTCACATAGTGATGAAATATGTTTCGCTCTCCTCTTCCACTCGTCAGCAAGCCATGTTTCTCATGCCTCGCACTGGCGGTTTGTTTCCTTATCATTTTTCACTTTCCCTGGTGATGCTTATAGAATAGCCTCTATCCACTCTACTTTCCCTCCTCAGAAAAACTCCAGAAATTGTGAAACTATTAGGGGTTTCTGCTTCAGCAGCACCCAAGCATTTTCCTTAATCCATCACACCAACATTGTGTGGTCCTTAGAGGTCTCTGAAGTTGGTAGTTTTCTTGCAGATGTTTTATTGACCCAACTAGTAGGTAATAACATTATCAGTGCTAGAAGGGAGAGAGCTTTGCTCTCGATTTACCGGTACAGTGATCCCCCGTTTATTGCGTCCCCAACCATTGCGAACAGGGTACTTCGCTATTTTTCAACCCGGAAGTCAAAATACCATCTACGCATGCGTGCCCGTGGGCACGCATGCGTAGATGGCAACCGGGAGATCAGCTGCTGGGCGGCTTCCCTGAGTCTTCCCCCTCTTGCTGGCGTCAGCGAGGAGTTTCCCCACCGCCCACGCAAACTCCTCGCTGCCGCCCCGCCCTTCGCCCGCCCACACCGTTCATTCTCGGCGCTTTCGAGCTGAGTCCGGGAGCGAATTCGCTCCCGGACTCAGCTCGAAAGCACCGAGAATGAACGGCGTGGACAGGCCGTTCCTTGCCGTTCGTTCTCGGCGCTTTCGAGCTGAGTCCGGGAGCGAATTTGCTCCCGGATTCAGCTCGAAAGCGGCGAGAATGAACGGCGTGGACAGGCCGTTCCTTGCCGTTCGTTCTCGGCGCTTTCGAGCTGAGTCCGGGAGCGAATTTGCTCCCGGATTCAGCTCGAAAGCGGCGAGAATGAACGGCGTGGACAGGCCGTTCCTTGCCGTTCGTTCTCGGCGCTTTCGAGCTGAGTCCGGGAGCGAATTCGCTCCCGGACTCAGCTCGAAAGCGCCGAGAGCCAGCGCCCCCCGGACCCCCAACCCGGGTTTGGGGGGCTGCTAGGAAGCCCTCCATGCCGGCGGCAAACAGCCGCGCCACCCCCAATCTTCGGCTCCTCGCTAGCGCTGTGGGAGTAAAAACACCATCTGCACATGCGCAGATGGTGTTTTTACTTCCGCAGCGCTACTTCGCGAAAACCCGCTCTTTGCGGGGGGTCCTGGAACGGAACCCTCGCAACGAGCGGGGGATCACTGTATATGCAAATGGATTGCCCTGTCAGTATTGGTGGAAGTGCTGGTTTGGTTGTTGTTGTTGTTGTTGTTTGTTGTTGTTGTTGTTGTTCTTCTTCTTTTTTGTTGTTATTGTTTTTATTATTATTATTATTATTATTATTATTATTATTATTATTATTATCATCATCATCTTCATCATCATCATCATTATCAATACAACACAGCAAACGAAATCACTATGTTGGATTTTGTATTTCATCACCAGTCGGGCGCTTCCCAAGCACCTAGGACTGCGTGATGTAGCGGCAAATTATGTGTGCAGATCCCAGTAAAGCGGCCTTTTGCAATTGACAGATGGAGATTTTGTCAATTCCGATGGTTTTCAAATGTCCGCTGATACTCTTTGGCACTGCGCCCAGCGTGCCAAGTACCACCGAGACCACTTTCACTGGCTTATGCCAGAGTCGTTGCAGCTCAATTTTTAGATCTTCGTATTTCACTAATTTCTCTAGCTGCTTCTCCTCAATTCTGCTGTCTCCTGGGATTGCAATGTTGATGATCCATACTTTCTTTTTCTCCACAATCAGGATGTCTGGTGTGTTATGCTTCAGAATTCGATCAGTCTGAAGTCGGAAGTCCCACAGTAGTTTTGCTTGCTCATTTTCGACCACTTTTTCGGGCTTATGATCTCACCAGTTCTTTGCCATTGGTAGATGGTAGTTCCTGCACAAGTTCCAGTGGATCATCTGTGCCACAGCATCATGTTTATGCTTGTAGTCAGTCTGTGTGATCTTTTTGCAGCAGCTGAGTATGTGACCAATTGTTTCATCTGTTTCTTTACAGAGTCTGCACTTTGGATCATCTGTTGATTTTTTAATTCTGGCTTTGACAGCATTCTTTCTAATGGCCTGTTCTTGTGCCACCGGTATTAGTCCTTCTGTCTCTTTTTTGAGTGTTCCACTTGCAAGCCATTATTATTATTATTATTATTATTATTATTATTATTATTATTATTATTATTATTGATTACAGTTGGAAGGGACCTTGTAGGTCATCTAGTCCAACCCCCCTGCTCAGGCAGGAGTCTTTATACCAGTGATGGTGAATATTTTTTTCCTCGGGTACCGAAAGAGTGTGGGCGCACACTATCGCACATGCCTGAGTGCCCACACCCATAATTCAATGTCTGGCAAGGGCAAAAACAGCTTTCCCTGCTCCCCATCTGGAAGGCCATCTGGAGGCTGGAAACAGCCTGTTTTTCAATTTCTGGTGGGCCCAATAGACTCATGTCTATCCTTACTGGGATTTGATCTGACATTAAAAAAAACATATAGCCCCTCCCTGGTACAGAGCTGAAGGGATCAGGTCTGGTGGCTCAGCTGTTAATTCTCTGGGCAGAGGCTGCTGGATCAAATCCCAGTAAGGGTGTGGCTAGCTGATGAGGCCAGAACAAGGCCGAAATGATGCCATCCTAGTCTCCCTTAATTTTAAAATTTCAGCAAAAAACATGTGATACATACATATATGCATATATATGTTTTTCTGTCGAGTCACCCGGCATACCCAAATAGGAGGGAGCTCATTGCTCCCTTTTGCTTTTTCAGTCCCACTCCAGGGGCAATCCAGACACAAACCATATTTTCCAAACTTCCAAAGAACTGATAAAGAAATAAACGGAAAGTGGTATAGATCTATTTCAAGCTTTTTAGCTTTCGTCAGCCAAGTCATACCCTCTAGGATTCGAACCTGGCAACTTATGCCTTGCTAGGCAATGACTTTTCCTCTAGCTGATAAAAGGGACTGTGGCTTAGAGGAAAAATCACTGCCTAGTAAGGCATAAGCTGTCCAGGTTCGAATCCTAGAAGGGTATGGCTTGGCTGACAGGGTATGACTTGGATGTTATTATGTTATTGTACTTCAGCAAAGGGAATCAGAAGTCAATGCCTCTTCTTTCTTCTTTCCCCCTTTCCCTCTTATCTTTCCTACTATTTTCTTTTGCATTTTTGTATTTTATAATATTAATACCTAAATAAACTGAATTTCTTTGGGGAAAAATCTTGCTTTTCATTGCAATATGTTCTTAATCAATCATTTGGATTTTTGCAATTAAGGGAATTCTTAGGGAGAAATTTACCCATGGAGTTGTTACATTCAGATTGCTGTTCCATCAATAAAGAAAATCATATTCTTCAATGAAGAATTTTAGAGAAGTACTTAATAATAATAATAATAATAATAATAATAATAATAATAACAACAACAACAACAACAATCACAACAACCACAGCAACAATGATCATCAGCACCATCTAGAATACAACACGCCAGATATCATAGTTGCCAAAAACTGAAGAGTACAGTTTATTGATATCGCTGTACTAGGAGATGCCAGAGTTGAAGAAAAAGAACTGGATGAACTATGATGTTATAGATGAAACATGAAACTGTGACACCCATTTTCATCGGGGGCACTTGGTACCATGTCCAAGAATTTCACAAAACACATCAAAAAATTGCAGCTTCCTGCAATAATACCAGCAGAACTGCAAAAAATTGCGCTACTCGGAACATCATATATTTTAAGAAAATACTTGGTTGATACCTAGGATGCTGGCAGCAACCCGTATCAAGCATCAGTGTCAGTCAATAATATTTGTGATACATTTTTAAATGTTCAGTTGACTTGAGTTTTATGTTTAATGAATAAAAGAGGAGAATCAGAATCAGAATCAGAATCAGAATGGGAATAGGAAGAGGAGGAGGAGGAGGAGGAGGAGGAAGAAGAAGAAGAAGAAGAAGAAGAAGAAGAAGAAGAAGAAGAGGAAGAGGAAGAGGAAGAGGAGGAGGAGGAGGAGGAGGAGGAGGAGGAGGAGGAGGAGGAGGAGGAGGGCATTTTTGGAACTCCAGTTGTGTTCACAAGGATATGAGACACCAGGGCAAATGATATTGTGCATATTTTTTAAGTCCCCAAAACAGCTGCTTCGCCTTTCAATAGGGCAGAAACAAAAAATAAATAAATTCCAAAAAGGCCCCATCTGTTCTACTCACAAAGTTTTAGGCCGGCCAAAAGAGGCTTTGGTATGCTGCCCACCTTGGAACGCTGAACATTTCTGACAAATAAATTTTTTAAATTGGTCTAATGCAAGTACATAGATCAGGGGTGAATTAGGTCACTGCTATTTTGAGAGAAAGAGAGAGACAGGCAAAAAGAACAATCAACGGTGTGCTGCCATCAGCGTTTTACATTTGAAAGTTCAGAGCTGCTTTGAAGGGAGAAGGCAAAAAAGCAAGCAGGATCAATAGGAAGCTCTGGTTCTGTAGTTGCAGCAGATTTTTAAAATAGGATGTCTACACCATAAGCAAGATAAGATGGAATTGTATTCCACCATCAACACCAACACTTCACAAGGGTGTCCATGAAATGCAGGGACTATGATGCACTAAGTGAAGGAAAAAAATTTTTTACTACCACACTGCAGGGCTTATGCAGGACGCCCTGCATTTTTTCCATCATCTTTCAGTGCAAATTGGGTGCTCTGAGGTGGAGCTCCATTTTCGCTACCCCACTGCGTTCCCCCCCCCTGTCCAGGCAGTAGCCCACCCCTTGATGCACCCCTTGCTTTTGTAGAAGGTGAATTCCCTGGTGGTCAGAAAGGATCATGGGATTTGTAGAAGCTGTTCAAATCTATTTGTGATCCACATGTGTTATACATATTGAGCTATTATTTTGTCTTGATTTGACATAATTTTTTTAAAATTAAATCTTTAAAAAAGGAGTTTTTAGAACTCCTATTGGTATCTTAAGTGACTGTCACTTCGTTGGTTGTATCTTATGATTTATGATTGCATCTTATGATTGATGACATGTGATTTATCACTTGGTTGCTTGTATGTACAGCGAGAGCTTCTGCACCAGAGACAAATTACTTGTGTGTCCAATCACACTTGACCAATATTCCATTCCATTCTCTTCCATCCCATCCTAAACCATCCCATAGTAACTTTTCCCCTCTTTCCTAACATTCACACATTATCTCTCTCTCTCTCACACACACACACACCTGTAGAAAACTTAAAACCTGAGCTTCATCTCAAGAATGCAACAGTCTGTGATATAACTGTAATAGAATTATCCACTTTTGAGAGTGGATGGGAAGAATGAGAGAAAAGGGAGAGAGTAAAGTAGAAGAAGAATAAGAGAAAGAAGGAGGAAGAAGAAGGGAGAAGAAAGTAGGTAGTAGAGGCGGAATAATCACCTGAGATAGAAAGAAGGAAGTAGAGAGAAGAAAGCTGGATACAGACGAACAATAAAAAGAAAAATTGGAATGTGTTTTAGTTCATTGTACTTGAAAAATGATATATGCATAATGAATTGTATTGAAGGAATATGAAGTTGTATGTTTCAATGTGGAGAAAAATAAGAAAAATTGCAAAAAAATAAAAAGAATGCAACATCGATATCTCTTTTGCTTGCCTCTTCTTCCCCTGACTCTTCGAACATTGGCATCAAACTTTCACCAATGCTTTAGACTATTGGACTTCTTAGAAGTCCATTACACTTGACTTCTTCAACATTTTTAGTAGCAGGAATAGGAATTGTAGCAGGTATATATAAGCCTTTTTCCAGTATTTCCAGTGGGCTGTTAAGCCCAGAAGCCATTTTTGGCTACTGGCAGTGTTGGAGAATGCTGACTGTAGCAACAAAGTCAGTTCGATCAACATTACACCTTGGCAAAGCAAACAATGTTCATTCCACCAGGTTGAAGTGATTTATTGAATCACATTATAGCTACATCTCTCTTGGCTACTTCTGGGAAGATTGACAGATATATAGGTAATGGGCAGATTCAAAGAGAGATAGAGAGAAAGAGAGAGGAGGAGGGAGGGAGACAGAGGGAGAGGGAGATAGAAATAGCACTTATATACTGCTTCACAGTGCTTTTACAGTCTTCTCTAAGCAATTTAGAGAATCAGCCTCTTGCCCCCAACAATCTGGGTCCCCATTTTACCCACCTTGGAAGGATGGAAGGCTGAGTCAATCTTGAGCCTGGTGAGATTTGAACTGGTGCACTGTATACCTGCCAGCAGTCAGCAGAAATAGCTTGCAGTAGTGCACTCTAACCATTGCACCACCCAGGCTCTTATCCCTCATTGGGATATCCTAACCCTCTTTGACCACAACATATGAGTTGCAGGAACTGTCTCTATCTGTGACAAAAGAAAGGCAGCTAACACTCCTGCATAACCTTTAGACAGCTTTAACTACTTTGTACATCACAGTGATTCCAAGTGCTTGACAACTGTATCTGTGTAAAGGTCAGCTTATTTCTCCATTGCCAGAAACTGGTTTCATTAGGTGTGCAGTGAAATTGAAAGGCTAAGCTAGCTTAACATTATCATGGGAAGCGAAGAATATGTTTAGTAATTGCAAACAACAAACAAGCAAACAGTGTCTGGCAGGTATACATTGGAGCAGCTAATATTAGCAGCGGAAGGGATTAAACATGGCAAACAACCCAGAAACTCTCTTTCGTCTTACTGGCAGAGCTCAAATGCAAGCATTTTAATTGCAGCATGGCTCCAACAGGAATGGCTAAGCTTTCCATTTCTGTACGGCTTAGTTTCCCCCGTTGGCCAAAGGATGAGGAGCACTGCCATACCAGGTTTTAATTACAAAAAGGCAGGGAAATGATTGCTCCATTTACATGCATGCATATGTTAATATATTTCACCGTAATGGTAATGGATGGAAGGATGGATAGATGATACATAGAGAAATAGATGTTTTAGATCAGTGATTTTCAACCTTTTTTGAGCCGCGGCACATTTTTTACATTTACAAAATCCTGGGGCACACCACCAACCAAAATGACACAAATCTAATAAATAAATATATAAATAAATAAATACATACATACATACATACATACATACATACATACATACATACATAACCCCCTCATATATACAATCCCATGTAACATCCCCTTATAAATACAGTCAATCATCAATCGTCCCTCCTCAAATTTATACCACTGTCTCATTTCTGGGTACTTCTCCTGTCTTTCCCCCTTTTATCTCTCATGTTTCTCATTTCTCTCTCTTCTTCCCTTTTTCCCTCATTCCTTCTCCCTCTCACTTCTCCTCTTTTTCCATCCCTTCTCTCTCCCCCCTTTATGCGTGTGTGTGTATACGCACTCGAACCATTTCCAAAACCAGTTGAGGGCTGGTTTTTTTTTATCTTTTATTCTCTTCAAAAACAGGTGTGGGCTGGGGGGGGGGGGGTTCTTATTATTTGGGTGCTTTTTACAATATGCTTCAAGAATCACCTCTCTCTCTCTCTTTTGTTTCTCTCTCCTCTCATTCTCTGCCTCAATCATTTTATCATTTCTCCTTTTTTCTCCCCTTTTTGTTCTCATTTCTCTCTCTCTCCTTTCCTCTCCCTATCTGTCTCTTTTGCTTTCTCTCTCTCTTTCTCTCTCTCTTTTTCTCTCTTGCTTTCCTTCTCTCTCTCTCTCATTCTCTCTCGTATTTTCTTTCTCTCTCTCTCTCTCTTGTTCTCTCTCTTTTTCTCTCATTTTCTTTCTCTCTCTCTTGTTCTTTCTCTCTCTCTCATGCTTTCTCTCTCTTGTTCTCTCTCTCTCTCGTTCTCTCTCTCTCTCGTTCTCTCTCTCTCTCTCTGTTGCTCTCTCTCTCTCTCGTTCTTTCTCTTCCTTAGTTTTTCCTTAGTTTGAATGTTCTGAGCAAGCTGGCAGGGGGATGGGAAGCAGCCCCTTTACTGACAGCCCGGGACGGGACTGTGAGAGGGGTGGGCGTTCCCACAGCGCTTGGAGCGGCTAGCCGACGGATCGCCAGCACCGCTGCATCCACCAGGAGGAAACGGGGGAGCTGCCTTTCTGGCGGCAGTCCAAAGTGGTGGGATTAGTCATCTGTTGTCCTCCTGATGCTGCTGACCTGGTGCCAGGGACAAAACGCCCACCCACTCCTGAGGGAAAAGATGGACTGATTGGGATGGGAATTAGCATCTCTCCTGCCGCGTTAAGTAGGCAAGGCAAGGCAGAAACTCGCCGGACGCGGAGCCCCAAAAAAGCGCCTCAGGAAGGCAGAAGCGAAGCGCCCCCACCGCCCGCTCGCTTTCCAACGCTGCGCCCGTTGCGCCGGGCTCTTTGCCTGAATCCGCCTCCTTCACCGGCAGCCTGGGGGTCGGCTTCGCCCCCTGCCCAGCCGAAAGTGTGCGTGTGAGGGGGTAGAGGTTGCTTCTGCAATGGCATGGCCAGAGAGAAGCGGGATAGCAAGGCGGCGGCATTCTTCTGCCTGGCCTGGGCGCTCTGCTTGGTTTTCCCGGGCTTCCCGCAGCATGTAGGTGGCCGAGAAGACCGAGCAGGGCTGTGAGAGGGGTGGGCGTTCCCACAGCACTCGGAGCGGCTAGCGGACAGATCGCCAGCGCTGCTGCAGCCACAGCTGTGGGAGGAGCCGCACCCCAAGAAAGCCGGAGAGAAGGACGGATCGGGCGGGCGGGCGGGGACAGCCACAAGTGGAAGCCTCAGCCCTGGAGCTCCCACTTGCAGAAGCCGCCCCTCCCCCGGCTATTGCCCGCCGCTATTAGCGAGGAGAAGCCATGCGCGCGAGGGGGTCAACTTTCAAAACAACCTTTGCTGGCCTCCGCCTCGCGGCACACCTGACCATGTCTCACGGCACACTAGTGTGCCGCGGCACACCGGTTGGGAAACATTGTTTTAGATGATAGATACATGATAGATGGAGATGAGATAGACAGACAGACAGACAGAGCATGGTAGGTGGGTAGAGAGAGAGATAGTAGATTAATAGATGATAGATGGATGAATGGATGGATGGATAGATGGACGGATGGACAGACGGACAGACAGATATTGATGTTAATAGATAGATCAATTAATAAATCAAGCTAGCTAGCTAGATATAGATGATAGATAGATAGATAGATAGATAGAAATAGATATTGATGATAATCAACAGATCGATTGATTGACAGATACATAGATAAAAAGATAGATTGATAGATTGATAGATCGATAGATTTAGAATTTTAGATAGATAGATAGATAGATAGATAGATAGATAGATAGATAGATAGATGGATGGATGGATGGATGGATGGATGGATGGATGGATGGATGATAGATAGATAGATAGATAGATAGATAGATAGATAGATAGATAGATAGATAGATAGATAGATAGATAGAGTATAAGACACACCTAGATTTTAGAGGAGGAAAATAAGGAAAAAAGTATTCTGAACCAAATGGTGTAGTATTATATTGTTTAATAAAATACCAGTATAGCAGAATACTTTTTACAACCATGTATACTTTTTTAAAACCGTGTACACTTTTTACAAAGTTCAAACTTGACAACTTCAAAACTTGTGGACTTCAACTCCCATAATTCCTCCACTAGTCATGATAGCTCAGAAATGGGAACTGAAGTCCATAAGCCTTAACGTGCCAGGTTTGAAGACCCTTGTGCCCCTAACTCAGGGGTCTTCAAACTTGACAGCTTTAAGACGAGTGGACTTCAACTCCCAGAATTCCTCCACCAGTCAGTCATGCATCCTTAGCTATGGGAGTTGAATTCCACAAGTGCTAATCTTGCCAGGTTTGAAGACCCTTGCACTCCTAATCCAAAATTCTATATTTGTATGTGTGAGGGAAAGATTATTATAAATATGATATGTTCAACAGTAGATCTGGCTGTTTAGTTCCTTCCAATCAACTGTGGGATTTTCTCCTATACATTAAAAAAGAATAACTATATGTACCATAGATTTATTTACAAATATAGAATATACGATCATATTTTAAATACAAATTATCCTAAATGAAAGCCATAAACATCATGATAATTTGTTGAAGCATAATAATAGTTTCCTGAACATTTATGTTCAAATAGTGGGAATTCACTTGGTTGAAAGTTGCAGTTTCATATAATACAGTAATTCTCTGCAGATAAAAAACAAAACAAATATCCTTGCTATGTCAGATATAAACTCCCTGATTTGATGGGAGAAAACCCATCATTCTATGGATAAAAAACAGTCATAAAATATATATACTTGATTGTTTTATTTCTCCTGTGCAGGAGATTCAAACACATTAATTCCCATAATATATAGTCTTGCTGACAGTGCAGAATGAGCATTTTAAGTTGAAATGTGAAGAATTAGGCTACCAAGTGGGGGCTCGCGTCTCTTACTTGCTGCACTTATAAAAGTTAACTTTTATAATTAATGCCTTGTGCATTGCAAAAGGTGATATACATTTTTCATAAAATCAAACAATGCAAAAACAAATGTTTAGCATAAGACATTCAAATAATGAGCTTTTTCCCCACCTCTACCGGTACAATGTATTATGTTTGCCCTATTCTTTGTAACTGAATAAAGGTTGTATAATGCAAAATAAACTGACATCCACTAGGTGTTATTCTACAATTGTGGTGTAGATTAAGAATCTCAGATGTCGCTCCTTTTAAGCAACCAGCTTTAACTTTAGTCCTGACTTGATTTCTCTATGTATAACGATCCCTTTCTCTCCATGCTCGATCCATAAACTTTATCAGGATGGAGCTCACTGTAGTGCCAGAGCTCAAACCAAACTTCATTTCCCATGATGCATTGAGGTATTGTATCCCCGTGACACTTTCATTAATAGACGTCGCCGCGAGGGGGTTGGCGATTTCTGACTTTAAGGTTCTGTTGGGAATTGTAGTCAACGGCTAGAAGGAGGCTTAGAGATGGAAAAATGAAGAGTTGCCGGGAAGCGCAGCTTCTGCTTGCTGGTGGGAAGTAGTAGTTTGGTGCTGTTTAATAGCATAAAAGGTGGATGGGTGGGGAGAATCGGGGTCAATGCTTTAGACCAGGGGTGGGCAATTTAATTTTGGCATGGGGCCGTGTGAGGAATTGGGATGGTTTTAGAGGGCCAGACTAATATAATTAACTCAGTTCTACCCAATACTGTATATACTATTTATATACAGTATATACAGTCACTGCGCTGGAGTGTTTGCATGGTTTCTGTGCTCGGCCGCTCTCAGTAGTAAGTCGAGATCCGCTCCAGCGCGAGGATGAAAGAGCTCACCGCATCTGCCGGGACTCCTCAGGTTCCTGCTTTCCTCATGATTCATCAGGAAAGCAGGAACCGGAGGAATCCCAGCTCTTTCATCCTCGCACTGGAGTGGACCCCGACTTCCATGGACCGGACACAGATAGTGGGCAGGCTGGATGCAGCCCACAGGCTGCCCCTTGCCCAGGTCTGCTTTAGACAGAGCCATCGGGACCCAAGCAAAGTCCGCCCCCTGCCATAGCCGCTCACTCGAGCCGAGCCCACCACCCAACCACCACATGGTGACAGTGCAGACGATGACTCTGTCCCTTAATGGCCTGTTCGCTGACCTCCTTAGCCTCGCAATTCAGTGGTGGCAGGGGCTTAGGGCATGGATGTGACATTCCCGGCGCTGCTGCTCCTCAAAGGGAAGTCACCAGAGGTGCCTCAGCAGTTGCCGCCATTGGTGCTCTGCTTCCGCCGGGACTGGCTAACTCGAGTGGTGCCATCTGGAAAGCAACGCTTTTCTACTAATGCTACATCAGGCACCCCACCCATCTCTGGAACTGAGCTTCCAGCTTCCTGCTGAGGGATGCCGGGCAGCCTCAGCAACATTTGATGTATAAGACGCACCTTATTTAAAGCACTTTTTTGAAGTAAAAAGGTGTGTCTTATACACCGAAATTTATGATAAATAGATAGATACCGTGTTTCCCCGATAGTAAGACACCCCCGATTGTAAGACATATCGGGTGTTTCAGGGGGGTCGGCTAATATAAGCCGTACCCCGAAAGTAAGACATATGTCTTACTTTCGGGAAAACACGTAGCTGCGCGCCACCTCCTGCCCACGTCTACTCTACTCATCGTAGCTCCTACTATTACCCTCCCTCCATCTTTCAGGTTGTCCCCACCTCTTCGGTACCTTTGACGCCACCGAGGCCCCTTCCCTCGGTTGCTTCCTCCAAGCTTGGCCTTCCGTGGGGAAAAAAAACCTTCCAACAAAGCCGATCGTTTGTAATCCCCCTCGGTTTAAAGTCCCCCAAGTTCTTCGCAGCGCGGATTTCGGCGAAGTCCCGTAATCTCCGGGATCTGCGCCCTGAGAGGCGGGAAGAGGAAACGAGGTGCAAGGCAGCGGCGCATATGTCACCGCGTCTGCAGGAACGGGTGGTGGGGTGCCACGAAGGGCGGTGCTTGAAAGCCACCACGGCGCCGTTGTTGTCCTCACGGCGCAAAGCCACACAGTCCTGGATC
This sequence comes from Erythrolamprus reginae, assembly GCF_031021105.1. Taxonomy (NCBI): domain Eukaryota; kingdom Metazoa; phylum Chordata; class Lepidosauria; order Squamata; family Dipsadidae; genus Erythrolamprus; species Erythrolamprus reginae. The sequence continues at coordinate 35,691,197 of NC_091958.1, read as the reverse complement.
GCTTGCTTCCCCGGCCAGCAAGCCGACTGCCTAGGAAAGCAGCGCATTTGAAAAACGCGCGTTTTTCAAATGTGCTGCTTTCCTAGGCAGCCGGCTTGCTGGCCGGGGAAGCAAGCGATCCAGGACTGTGTGGCTTTGCGCAAGCGCCGCCCTTCATGGCGCCCCACCACCCGTTCCTGCAGAAAGCCTGGGAAAGCGGCCAGCAAGCCGGCTGCCTGGGAAAGCGTTTTTCAAATGCACTGCTTTCCTAGGCAGCAGACTTTGCTGGCCGGAGAAGGGAGCGATTCAGGACTGCGTGGCTTTGCGCCGTGAGGACAACAACGGCGCCGCTTAGAAGCAACAGTGGCCGGTGTCCTCCCACCGGGGCCCCAAAAGCTCATGCCGTCACCGCTAGGGAAGCTCCAATATAAGACATACCCCGAAAGTAAGGCATAGTGGGGCTTTTGGGGATAAAAAGAAAGTAAGACACTGTCTTACTTTCGGGGAAACATGGAAGATAGAAAGATAGATAGATAGATAGATAGATAGATAGATAGATAGATAGATAGATAGATAGATAGATAGATAGATAGATAGATGCATGCATGCATGCATACATGAAGGTGAATAGATGCAACAGAACCTAAACATTATCAAACAATTGTGAAGAAGCTGAATTTCCATGATGTGTATCCAATTTATGTAATTTTATATAATTTACATACAATAATCCAAACTGATTCTCTTGAATAACCCAATTCTTTGCAATCTGAAATCAGAAATTTTTTTCCCCATCCTATCTGAATGGGGCTCAGTAATACTGAAGTTTGGACTCCATCAGAAATCTGTGCGGAATTGCTTTCTTTCAGCATTCCACCATTCAGATGCAATAGAACCATGTGGAAATATTTCTCTTCTTTCCGGCGCATGATGCATTGCAAACAAACAAGAAAAAGCCTGCATTATTATATTAAACTCGAGGCATGCTGTAGATATTAAATCATTTTAATGACACTAGTGATGGAATTACATTATATGAAAGATGCATATGTGGGGCAGAAATGGGAAAGAGAAATCTTCTGAGAAAAGTAAGGTATTCATTAATTGCAAATTTAGCTAAGCAGAATTTGTAAAACACCATATTGTTTCTTTCTTTCTTTCTTTCTTTCTTTTTTAAGCCAACGTCTTTAAGAAGCCAGCACATTACACTATCACTAAATGGGTAAATCAGAAAAACAGCAATGTGTCTTCAAAGATAAAGGGATTATTTACCATCAGAATTTGGAATTAGAGACCAAATTTGTGCTATTCATTTGCATGTTTAAACAATTTTTCTATTGCCCAGCTGATGGTACCAAGATTTAAAAACAATTAAATATGTTTTAATACATAGAGAGAGGGGGGGGAGGGGTAGTCCTTGACATACAATCACAGTGAAGCCCAAAATTTGTGATGTTAAGCAGAGGTGAGTTCCTACTTGTTCTAACCCAGGGGCAGGCAAAGTTGGCTCTTCTATGACTTGTGGACTTCAACTCCCAGAATTCCTAAGCCAATCATGCTAGCTCAGGAATTCTGGGAGTTGAAGTCCACATGTCATAAAAGAGCCAACTTTGCCTACCCCTGTTCTAACCGGTTCATTTTGGATGTTGCTTCTACACATGTTGCACATGAGCAAACTGGTAACAAAAGGATCCAGAACTCACCTCTGGTGTTAAGTGAGACAATTGTGAATTTTTTTCCCAATTGTCAAGGTTCCAAGTAATACATCCCTTTCAATGAGAACTCTGAGCCAGGCGTATTCCTAAAAGAACATTTTATTGGGACCTATTAAATTGGCATAGACTTGGTGGAAAACCGGCTCTTAAGTTCCTGCTGGTTTTCCACAAAATTAAAAGTAATAGTAACAAGGTTGTTAAGTGAATCTGGCTTCCCCATTGATTTTGCCTATTGGAAGGTCATAAAATGGGATCACATGATGCCAAGATACCATAAGCAGGAACCAGTCTCCAAGCGTCTGAATTTTGTTCATGTGATCATTGGGATGCTGCGAAGGTTGTAACTGTGAAAAACAGTTGTAAGTCACTTTTTCTAAACTGCATCAGCTAGATCAGCTTATCTAATGATCAATCTATTGTAAGGAAACTAATAAAAAAAACACCAAGTTCATAATGTTACTTTTGCTCCAATGTTTGAAAAAAAATCTTACTTTATTATGGTTATTAATCAACCCAAGATAATTGATACACAAGCATTCCAAATACTCAAAACTAAATTGACAATGTCATGATAGTTAAGATAACTTAGACAGAAAAAAACATTCATCTAAAGGACAACATAGGCTAGATGGAAATACATTGGTACCTCTACTTAATTCGTTCCATGACCAGGTTCTTCAGTAGAAAAGTTTATAAGTAGACGCAATTTTTCCCATAGGAATCAATGTAAAAGCAAATAATGTGTGTAAACCCATTAGGAAAGAAATAAAAGCCCAGAATTTGGGTGGGAGGAGGAGGAAGAAGAGGAGGAGGAGAGTCACTGCTGAAGGAAGAAGATGAGGTGAGGGAAATCAAAAAGATCCAAAACTTTAAGGCTTAACAAAAAAAGAGGGACTCTGAGGTGGCGAGGAGGAGCACACGCCTCCCATACACCCAGCGTGAGGCTGCCTCCCATACACTGTGCCAGAGAGAGAAACCCAGGGGGAATGGCAGGAAACTGGCCAGGCCTTTGTGCCGCTCACAAATTTCCTTGAAAATTTTTCCAGGCTTGGGTTTTTAAATAGAAAATGGTTCTTCAGAAGAGGCAAAAAAATCTTGAACACTCAGTTCTTATCTAGAAAAGTTGTTAAGTAGAGGTGTTCTTAGGTAGAGGTACCAATGTATACTGAAAACCTTGTTTAGACCACACATATGCAGCAATATTTGTGGATAACATAAACTTGAAATAACAACATAAAATAAAAATTAATATAGAATAGCACTATGAGATGCTACATAGAGTATACATTATACATTCTTATACATTCTTATACATTCTCTCTCTCTCTGTTGCCCTCTGTCTCCCCTCTCTCTCATTCTCTCTCTTTCATTCTCTCTTTCTCTTTCTCTCTGTCCCCCGGCTCTTTCTCTCACTCTCTTTCTCTCTTGCCTCTTTCTCTCATTCTCTCTGTCCCCCCCTCTCATTCCCACTCTCTCTCTGTCCCCCTCTCATTTTTTTTCTCTCTCTTTGACACATACACAAACATTCCAAATATATATTTGTAAATAAAACAATAAAATTGTTCAAAGGGATCTGGAAATAAAAATCAGCTCACCACATTCAGGAATATGTCATCATAATTCCCTGTGGTAACACCATTTCCCTTAACAGAAACCTCCTTTCTCTATCCTACAAATCTGGCTCACGTCCCACAAGAATTTTCAGCTAAAGCTTCCAATGAAGGAATCAAAACTCCAGAATACACACACACACACACACACACCACACACACACACACACACACAGAACAGAAATAAGATCAGGAGAGGCTGAAAAAAACAATCTCAGAAACCAATAAACAATATAATTAAGCCTGTGAAATAAATAAATGAATAATAACATTATATAACGAGGCTTCCTTGTTTTCCCCACACTCTAACTCCTAAAGTATTTCTCCTGCTTGCAATGCTTCCATCTGATCTTTTCCCTAAAAATAAATTTGCCTCATGTAGAAAATTATCTCTCAGCCCGCTCAAGCATGATCTGTTATGAAAATTGGAGCAGATGTAATATTCCTGGACATCTCTGAGTCTTGTTTCCACTAATGATAATAACAGAATTACCAGATTTTTTGATGGAGTGCTGCTGTTTAAATGGCTGCTGAGAGGCGAAAGAGTCTGTTGAGGCAAAATACCTTTTATAATCTCTTTCCATTTTTCCCCCTCCTTCTTGAAACTGGCAGTGGAGTTAAAAAAGAATGTGAAGGTATAATTGGTATGAAATGTAAGTGCAAATGATAGTGCTGACTTCTAGTTGGAACAACTTTAAAAAGAAAACAGTTACCAAATACTTAACCATGATTGTTAAATGGAAACTCAGTTAGAGAGGTGGATAATTCTAAAAACCAGAGGTGTAGGATAAAAGAAGGAGCCAGTAATGCCCAGTGGTTAAGGTTTTGACCTAGAAACCAGGAGACAGGGAATTCTAGTCGCTCCTTAGGCATGAAAGTCAGCTGGGTGACTTAGGCCCAATCACCAGGAGACAGTGTCAGCCTCTGCATTTCATCTCCTGCTTGCATCGGCTTCCATAGAAACGGTGGGAGGTAACTGGAGATTTGAGGGTGTGTGTGTGCTGGAGGACCCTGTTTAGAAGTTTGAAAACAGTTAAGGCAGGGGTAGCACCACCATCCTCTCCATGGCACAGATATGCATCATGGACATGTTTATCACTGGGTCAAGGTCAATGATCATTGCATACCAGATGTGGAAAACCTAATGGACGATGCACCCACCTGACACCTAAGGACATAGGGAATGGGTGGATGGCCCAGGGAGGGCATCTGGGAGGATTTTGGAATCTTTGTAATACACATTCTGTGTGCCTTTTCCTTCAGACTTTGCTTTACTTCTTATCTAGTAAAAATACTCTTTGAAGTTCATATGGTTCAAATTAGTTTTACTTTCCTGGATTCTGAAAGGAAGTGTAGCTGACATGAGTTGTGTGTAAATAAGTACCGTATTTTCCGGCGTATAAGACGACCCCCTAATTTTTCCAGTTAAAATATAGAATTTGAGATATACTCGCCGTATAAGACTACGCAGCCTGATGCCAGCATTTTCTTTCTCTTTCCACATAGCCACACTGATGACTAACTAATTGCACTGATTTTCCCATACATTGAGTGAATTCCGACAACACTCTTGTGAGCTGCTCAGTCTTCAGAAAGGGGTGGCATACAAATCTAATAAATAAATAAATCTAATAAATAAATAAATTGTGCCACAAATTAGCCAAATAGGCTTTTGTGTAACCCCACCCCTATCAAAGTTTACACTCTCCTGCTTTTATTTCTTGCAGAAATGAGAACCAGCACTAAGCATAATTAAAAAGTAGCGGTCTTTAAATCTACTGATCAGATGTTGTTTGTTTACAAGAAGTTTAATAAATAGAAATCCTGCAGGTGCAATTTTCTAATGAGTAGTTCTTTTGTTTGCATTCCCTAATTGTAAACTTTAGGCTCACTTTCTACTCATCCATGAATGAAAACTAGTGAATAAGTTGCAGGGGGTTTCTTCTAGGGAGCAGGGAAAAGTTGGTACCTGAATACACATTTTTGTACACGTTTTGACAAATAAATAAATGAATGAATGAAATAAATGAATAGCATGTGTTTTGCAGCTCTGAGTGGTACAAGGCGGAGCTTTGGGTACAGAGTCGGTGGAAAACTACTAAATCCCGGGTCCGTACAGCCCAGCCTTAAAAAAAACCATCCCCTCGCTGTCTTACCCTTTCGACTTCGGTTCAGATGTTGCACCAGGAAAAGGCGCTTTCACAAGCAAGATCAATCACCAGCAGGCTCGACGGGTGAAGCACGCGCCATCGGGCCGAGCTCAAGAGAAAGGAAAGCGCAACGTGGCAGGAACTGCGGGGGGTAGCCGGCGTACGCTCCGGCTAACGAGCCCTTGCCGCAGCTATCCGCCGCTTCTTTCTTCTCCGCCTCGCCTCCGCTACTCCCACCGCCACCTTTGCTCTCCCTGCCGGGCAAGAGGCAAAGGCGGCGGCGGGAGTAGCGGAGGTGAGGTGGAGAAGAAGCGGCGGATAGCTGCGGCAAGGACTCGTTACGTCGGCTACCCCCCGCAGTTCCTGCCGCCGGGCGTGGCGCTCAACCCCAGCAAAGCCGGCGGCGGGAGCGGCGGCAAAGCGGCGGTGTCCAGCCCTCTAGCCGGCGCCTCGCCAGCTATCCGGAATCAGTATCCGGCGTATAAGACGACCCCCCACTTTGGAAAAGATTTTCAGGGGTTAAAAAGTCGTCTTATACGCCGGAAAATACGGTATGTCATCAAGATAAACCAATACCCCCTTGCACAAATACTCATGGAACATCTCATTGATCAGCTGCATGAATACCACTGGCGTCCCCTATAGGCCAAAAAGAACCCTTTGAAATTGAAAGCATCCCAGCAGGCAGTTAAAAGCAGTCTTCCATTCATCTCCTTCTTTAATATGGACTCTGTAATACGCCTCATGTAAATTAATCTCTCTCTCCTCTCTCTCTCTCTCTCTCTCTCTGTGTATATATATATATATATATATATATATATATATATATATATATATATATATATATATATATATATGTTCCCCCTCTCCTCTCTCTCATTCTCTCACTCCTCTCTCTCTTTCCTCCTTTCTGTCCCCCCTCACTCTCATTCTCTGTCCTCCTCTCACCTTTTTACTCTCTCTCTCCTTTCTCTCTCTCTCTCTCTGTCCCCCCTCCCCCTCTCTCTGACCCCTCTCATTCTCTCTCTCCTCTCTCATTCTCTCTCTCCTCTCTCATTCTCTCTCTCTCCTCTCTCTCATTCTCTCTCTCCTCTCTCTCTCATTCCCTGTTCCCACTCTCTCATTCTCTGTCCTCCTCTCATTTTTTCCTCTCTCTCCTCTCTCTCCTCTCTTTCTATCTCATTCTCTCTGTTCCCACTCTTTCTCTTTCATTCTCTCACTCTCTTCCCCCCTCTCTCTCACACACAGATGCATATTTGTAAATAAAACTATAACAATGTTCAAAGGGGTCTCTCTCTCTTTCTCCCTCCCTCCCCCCTCTTTCTCTGTACCTGTGTGGATGCAAAATGGCAATGTTGCCAGACTACAACCCTGGGAAACACAATCTTGTGATTTGTACAGCATCTACAGCATGACACTTCAGACGGTTATACCTGACCAGTATTGATTGCACATCTCATTGGCCTGAAGCATTACCACAAAACTTCCCATTCACTTCCCATGTACTGGTGATCTGCCTAACTACAGTACTGTGAGCTGCATATGCCACACTTAGCCACTGCATTCCAATACCTGAAAAGAGGGGACATGTGAGGCAAGGTAACCCTGTTAGCAAAAAGACAAATAAATAAATAAATAAAATTTTATTGATGCTTGCTTGATGCTCAGAAGATAAATTACAGTGCGATTAATTGAAGCTGGCAGATTGGACTTGGAGAGCCAGTTATGGAAATAACTCAGCAGAAGAGTTGTTGTGTGATGGAACTATGACCTAAAGCACTTAGGCTGTAATAACATACAAATCAGCTGTCAAGTCCTCTTTCCCTTCATTTTAGATTTCCAAAGGATCCATCCATCAGAAGGGCAATTAATTCCAGTTGCGTCTGGTACATATTTTGAAAATTGCAGGCCCAGCGTTGGCATAGCTCAGTGCTCCCTGACATATCACAACAACCTCTCCCTACAGATGCTTAACTAAATCACAGTGAAAGCAAACTTCCGAATTAGATCCTATTATTTCTGGGTTGCAATTTAAGCAGTGGTGTCATGTCAGGTTTATCCCTGTCCCACACCGCCACCCCATTATTTCTGGTTTCTGTAAAGAAATAAGAGAAATTCTAAATTCACCCCAACAAATTCCTTTTTTTCCTGTTTTTTTAATTTTTTTTACTAACTTTATATCCATACATATTCCACAATATCAACATGTTACATGGATTTATACATTTTTCCAATATATCATTAAAAAAATATCCTAAATTTGCACTGTTTATACTTTTTATCTCCTGTCTGTTTTCCTTCTATATTTCATGTTACTCCACTCCCTCTAGCTTCCTCTCCTCCCTCTACCTTCTTTCTCCCTCTCTCCCTCCTACCTCTCTCCCCTTCCTTATGCACCAAAGACACATTCCTTGTGCGGCCAATCATACTTGGCCAATAAAGAATTGAATTCTATTCTATTCTATTCTATTCTATTCTATTCTATTCTAGTCTAGTCTAGTCTAGTCTAGTCTAGTCTAGTCTAGTCTAGTCTAGTCTTCATTCTCTTCTCTTCCTTTTTCCTCCTTCTTATCCTTCCCTGAATACTTCTAATCTTAATCTGTTATGTGGTTGACAGACGAGCTTTCCAGAACCCTAAATTTATTCCAACATTGGTCCTATTCTTAAACTAACCTCTTCCCTTTCTCGCTATATAATTAGTCTTCTAGGTATAGTTACTATTATCTATTATGTAATGCTGCCTCCTCCCTCGTAAACCTAACCCTAACCCTGACTATATGTTTTCGCTATGGGAGGGTAAGGTTGATTTTTTTTAGTGCAAATTACCCATTGTTAAAATGGTATTTATTATTTCTGGCTTGCAAATTAAGCAGTAGTATCATGTCAATTTTATCCCTATTTCCCCACCACCCCGTTATTTCTGGTTTCTGAAAAGAAATTTACCCCCGAACAAATTCCTTTTGACTTGCACTTCCTTTATGTTATCTCTATTGGAGGGTAAGGCTGGTTTCTTGAGTGCAAATACCATTGTTAAAAGCACCCTATTTAGCAGGTTTACAGCTTCTTGGTTTAATTGCATTGCAGGTTTAGAAGTAGGCAGCAATTTAGTCTGAAGTGGTACTTATTCCTTCGGAGCTCTTTGGAAATGCTTCAGTTGAAAGCCAGACACGATGGCCTTGAAACTGAAGTTTTCGGGTGGAGCAAGATACAATGGCTGAAGCTAAACTAAAGACAGTTTCTGGAACTACGAGTTCTACAATGGAGGATGGGAAGTAACTGCGATAAATGGACATGTTGCAATGGTTTTTGCTTGTTATACATATTCTACACATACTTAAATCAGAGGAAAATCAAAAATTGAAGGTGGTAAGTCCAGGTGACAAAATTAGGCAGTTGAGAAGGCAGCATTAAGTTAGTAGTTATTATATCTAGGGAAATATGAGAATTAAGCATAGATATGGATACTGGGTGAAAAATAAATTTAAGAGACACACCAATTGAAGGATCAAGGGCATGAGTTACCTGTCTGTTAACAATTACATCTCGGGCTTGTGATTGTTAACTAACTGTTTTAATTTTTTTAAAAAAGTCTGTCTATCTTTATCAATTATTTTTATGCCACCCTTTTCCTTAGACTCAGGGTGACTTACAACATGTTAGTACTTTTTTTAACAGAGCCAGCCTATCGCCCCCACAATCCGGGTCCTCACCTCGGAAGGATGGAAAGCTGAGTCAACCTTGAGCCAGTGATGAGATTTGAACCGCTGTCCTGCAGATCTAGTCAGCTTCAGTGGCCTGCAGTACTGCACTCTACCTGCTGCGCCACCTTGGCTTTTATATATTATATATTTTTTGAACCCCAAAATAAGTGCTTGGCCTTATTTCTGGGGAGGTCTTAATATTTTGGGGTGCATGGAGCAAGACGGGGCTCCTCTTGCCATCTTACTTGATTTCTAACTCTGTCCCCCTAACCTTAACCAGAGGGATTATTATTTTGGGATTTATAGGATTGCTGTAAGAAACAAATTAAAGACCTGGAAGACAAGCCACTCAGATTCACTTTATGAATGGATAAATTGGCAAAGGCACAATTTTTATTAAAGTTCTTGGACATTACTTGTCCAAGTATTTGACCTTGTGGTGCATGGTTTTATCTTTTAACCCAGCCACTCTCCCCCATAAGCTTCCTAGTTGGTGGAGATGTTCCTAGGAGATGCTATGTGGTTGCATGCAGTAGTAAATTAATCCCAGAGAGACAAAGTTCTCAAGAAATCATTACTAGAGCCAAATATTCTGGCTATTTTTCCCTCTCTTTTTCGTGGGCGAATGCAATTAATTATGAATTCGGTTGGCACAGTGGTTAGAGTGCAGCACTGCAGGCTACTTCAGCTAACTGCTAGCCATAGTTCAGCAGTTCAGATCTCACCACCAGCTCCAGGTTGACTCAGCCTTCCATCCTTCCAAGGTGGGTCAAATGAGGACCCAGATTGTTGGGGGCAAGAGGCTGATTCTGCAAACCACTTAGAGAGGGCTGTAAAAGCACTATGAACTGGTGTATAAGTCTAAGTGCTATTGCTAATCCGCAAGAGGTAAATAAAGAGAGGGTTTTCACGACCAGGAGTCTGTTTCTTGCTTCTGCTAAGGCTAGGTCAGAACAATTATTTGGTTTGATTATTTGTTTATTTTAAAATGACTGCACAGCCCACAAGGTCAAATGCAAAAGAAACAAATGGACAAAAGCATATGACTTGAATGCTATCAACTGAAATGAGAAGAAAACCTGAACACTTAATTAAAGTCTACTTACTTTAATTTTTGTTGTTGTTTAGCAGTAATAAAATTATTTTCTCTCGCATTTTTCAAGGAAGATTTTTTTAAAAACCCTCAAAAGAACCCATTTGAAACACAAACTGTGCTCCTTAAGTATGATGTAATTTATTTAACAAAATAAATCTACTATGTTAAAATATTTAGTAGAACTTAGAATAATGAGTGCAGATAGATTTAGTTTAATTAGTTTACTGAATTGGAGTTCTTTTAGTGGTTAAGTGTGATATATTGGCTTTTGTCACCTGGAATAGAAAAAAAGCTAATTAGTCCTCACTCAAATGTATTGTTCCCCTTGAAACAAGTGAAATGTAATATTTTATTCTCAATTACTACGCTAAGCCATTCCATCATTTGCGCAAAAACGTGGCATGTTCAAAAATGGCTCTCAAACATCACATTTCTCTCAGTGTATTTGGGGTGAACTTTTGAGAGTTTCTCACAATTCCAGTTATTCGGTATGACTCAATATTCCTTAGTCCAGTTGTACCCCTGGGGAGCTCAGGAAACATGATCTTAGTGATACTTTTAATAATATGCCCACGATTTCTGGAGGCAAGTTGTTTCACTGCTTCATTATTATGTTTGGAAATTCCTTCTTAGTTCTAAGTTGTTTCGCCAATTGATAGGTTTTCATCCATTGTTTCTTTTCTTGCCTTCACATGCTTTGGAGAATAGGTTAACCCCCTCTTCTTTGTGGCCACCCCTCAAAATACTGGAATACTACTGTCATGTCATCCCTAATGCTTTTTTTCCTTTAGATTAGCCAAACCCAGATTATGCAGCCCTTCTTCGTATGGTTTATTCTCCAGGCCTTTGATCATTTTTTAAGTTGAAACATATACAGGTGAAACTCAAAAAATTAGAATATCGTGCAAACGTTCATTTATTTCAGTAATGTAACTGAAAAAGTGAAACTTAATATATGACAGATACTCCTAACATTCAAGGCAAGACAGTTCAAGCTGTGATTTGTCATGATTATGGGGTAAAGCCAGTAATGGACAGCCAAAATGGGTGTGGCTTATTTTGTGGATGTGCCTTAATGGCCATGTGACCAGGTGGGAATAGCTTGATGGCCATGTGACCAGGTGGGAGTGGCTTGAACGATCATCATAGTTCAAATGAACTGTTAAGTCCTCAACTTAAAACCTTACCAGCGTCACTCACTGGGGTGACAATTTGCTTCATGTTTCCCACGCTTTCCTTCCTGGGTCATTCCCCTGCCTCAGGCTGGGTAGCTAGACGAACGAATGCTGCCAGAAGCATAAATGCTGCCAGCACCGCTTCCACCCACGGCTTCTGCTTGCACCTCAGACTGGAGGTGGCTGCATGAAGCTGGAGGGGAGCCGGGCAGGAGAGAGGGAAGCTCCTCCAACGCCAGGAAGGAGGAAAGGGGAAAATAGCAAGAAGCGCAGACGCAGCAGCAGCAGCAGCAGGGAAAATAAGGAGAGCCGAGACGAGACCAGTAATCCAGGAAGTGACAGCCGCCGATCAGCTGGAGCTGCACATGCATCTTCATTTCCGCTGATGGAACTGCGTTCCACCCCATCCTGCCTGCTGCCCACCCCTGGGTACAGCTCATGAAAACCCCAAACCCCCCATCTCAGAAAATTAGAATATTACATGAGATCAATTTAAAAAAGGATTGTACATAAAACAATATTGGACAAAGTGGGCAAGCAGGCAAAATAACATTATTTTTAAAAATAAAACAAAACAGTCCTTTCCTTATTGGATTTTTTTTCTCATTTTGGCTGGAAATTAATGGATGGAACAAAAAGTCATTAAAATGTGAGTGGAACTACCTTCTCCACCCACACAGAGGACTAAGCATTCTCTTCCCGTCAGACTGTTGTGACTCCTTGAATCCTATGGCAGTATGGCATGAAATGCAATAAATATATTAGAAAAGTACTGATCATAGAATAACACAGAAACACACACACACATACAAATGGGATTATTCTGGTGGTGCAGTGGTTAGAGTGCAGTATTGCAAGCTAGTTATGCTGATCAATGTCTGCCAGTAGTTTGGCAGATCGAATCTCAGTAGGCTCAAGGTTGACTCAGCCTTCCATCCTTCCAAGGTGGGAAAAATGAGGACCCAGATTGTTGGGGGCAATATGCTTACTCTCTGTAAACCACTTAGAGAGGGTTGTAAAGCACTGTGAAGTGGTATGTACATCGAAGTGCTATTGCTATTGTTGTTATTGTAGGCCTCTGATAAAAGCCTCATCTTTCTCAGATGAATAAAAGCATAAAATAAAGGAGTTAAAGTTTTTTTAAAAAAATTAATAGAGTTGAAAGGGACCGTTAGGTCATCGAGTCCAACCCCCTGCCTGAGCAGGAAACCCTACAGCACCCCAGCCAAATGGAAGTCCAATCTCCTCTTGAAGGTGTCCAGAGTTGGGGAGTTCACCACCTCCCCTGGCAGGCAGTTCCATTGGTTGATCGCTCTGACCGTCAGGAAGTTCTTCCTTATTTCCAATGTTGAACCACAACATTTAGAGATAGGGGAATGCATTCTCAGTCACTTGAGAAACCCCTTCAGACATATTTAGGATTTAGTTTCCTGGCAATTCGCTGTCCCATCTCCAAACCAGGAGTTTTACAGCCTCTAATCTCAAGAGGAATAGAAAGTCAGATGATTGGGGGGAGGGGGGGAGACTTCTATCTGAGAAGGAGAACATCTTTGTCACAATTTAGGAAATGTATCATTAGGAAGTATGTGAATTGGAGATGAACCCTAGAATAGGGTAGGGTAGGGTAGAGCAAGACAGGACAGAAGACAACATAATATAATTGGGAACAGAATATAAAGAATGAAATGGAATAGAACAGAACAAAATAAAATAGCTTTATTTGGCACAGTGTGGTTAGAGGAAGGAATTTGTCTCTGGTGCAGAAGCTCTCAATGTGCATGCAAAGCAGCAGAGTATCATCTGCACTTCTATAACTGTCTGGTTCGGTGCTGCAACCCAACAGGACCAACACAGACTTCAGAGGAGAATAAGAACTGCCAAAAAAACAATGGCTGTCAACCTGCCTTCTATTGAGGATCTGTATACTGCACGAGTCAGAAAGAGGGTGGTGAAGATATTGACTGACCCCTCGCATCCTGGACATAAACTGTTTCAACTCCTACCCTCAAAACGTCACTACAGAGCACTGCACACCATGACAACTAGACACAAGAACAGTTTTTTCCCAAACGCCATCACTCTACTAAACAAATAATTTCCTCAATACTGTCAGCCTTTATACTAAATCTGCACTTCTATTTCTACTAGTTTTTCTCATCACTCCTATCATCCTTTTCCTCCCACTTAGGACTGTATGACTGTAACTTGCTGCTTGTATCCTAAGATTTTTATTAATATTGATTGTTTCTTCATTGCTTATTTGACCCCCATGACAATCATTAAGTGTTGTACCACATGATTCTTGACAAATGTATCTTTTTCTTTTATGTATGCTGAGAGCATATGCACCAAAGATAAATTCCTTGTGTGTCCAATCACACTTGGCCAATAAAGAATTCTATTCTATTATATTATATTATATTATATTCGCATTTAGTTTTCTATACCGCTCCCTAGTGCTTTTACAGCCCTCTCTAAGTGGTTTACAGAATCAGCCTCTTGCCCCCAACAATCTGGGTTCTCATTTGACCCACCTCGGAAGGATGGAAGGCTGAGTCAACCTGGAGCTGGTGGTGAGATTTGAACTCTGAACTCCAGCTAGCTGAAGTAGTCTGCAGGGCTGCTAACCACTGTGCCACCCCGGCTCTTATATCATCATAATAATGATTCCAAAAAGAGGTGGAAATCCGCTGTGGAATTCTGAATGTCATGCCCAAATAAGAATAGAGACTCCTTGCTTCAATTTCCCATCCATCCATCCATCTATCCATCCATCCATCCATTCATGAAAGCTTTCTTCACAATGATGGCCTCTTGGCCAAGGATATAAATGGAGAGAAATCCTGTGAGTCTCCAGGTTTTTGCTAGGAGAAACAGCATTTTGTGAAATCTGGCTTGTATTACAATTTGACAGATAGCACTAAGCCTCAGGTATGTGTTGTGGCTTAAATATACCACTTCTTATCAGTTTTTAAGAAGTGTGAAATCCTTCACTGCTTAATATTGCAGCTAAGAGGCAGGGGAAAAAAAGGAAGTACAGTGGTACCTCTACTTAGAAACTTAATTCGTTCCGTGACCAGGTTCTTAAGTAGAAAAGTTAGTAAGTAGAAGCAATTTTTCCCATAGGAATCAATGTAAAAGCAAATAATGCATGCAAACCCATTAGGAAAGAAATAAAAGCTTGGAATTTGGGTGGGAGAAGGAGGAGGAAGAAGAGGAGGAGGACAGTTGCTGCTGAAGGAAGAAGGTGAGCTGAGGGGAATTTAAAAAAATCCAAAACTTTAAGGCTTAAAAAAAAAGAGGGACTCTGAGGCGGCGAGGAGGAGCATGTGCCTCCCATACACCCGGCACAAGACTGCTTCCCATACACTGCCTCTCATACACTGGCTGCTGCTGCTGCTACTTGCTGTCTCTTCCTTCCCATGCTGAAGGGCTGCCTTCTCCTCTCGCTTGCTCACTTTGTAGCCGGCGCCTTTCCTTCGCTGTGGTGACTCCTCGGCTTCCCAGAGCAAAGGGAGTGTTTCTTTTCTCTGGGCACTGGCAGAGGTTTATTCCCTGTCCAAGTGCCCAGCAAAAGGAAAATGCTTTGTTTGCTCTGGACTGCCAAATCCTCCTTAAGCGCCACTGAAAGGCTCCTCTGGCAGCCCAGAAAAGCCTAAGATGGCCGGGATTAAAGGGGGAATGGCAGGAAGCTGGCTGGGCCTTCGTGCCACTCTCAAATTTCCCGGGAAATTTTTCCAGGCTCGGGTTCTTAAATAGAAAATGGTTCTTAAGAAGAGGCAAAAAAATCTTGAACACATAGTTCTTATCTAGAAAAGTTCTTAGTTAAGTAGAGGCGTTCTTAAATAGAGGTACCACTGTATTTGGCTTCACAGTCTGGGATTTAAAAAGCAGTTGGGAGGTAGACTGATGGGGCAGGGTTGGGTTCCAACATACCTCGCTAACAGTTCACTTCCTCCCACACTGTGTGGGTGCCTGCACATGCACAGTACCAAAAAAAAAGAAAAGATGGCGACTGCATGTACAGTGCTGGAAATTTGCATGCTCAGAAGAAAAAAAAATAAAAAATCAATTTTAAAAAAATAAAAAGATGGTGACGCCCATGGACCGGCACCAACTGAAACAAGTCTGTGATATCATCATGACGTCACCAGAGGATCATTATCAGTTTGGGTGAATCGGTCCAAAACCAGAGGAACCTACAACTGCGATGGGGTATTTTCCTCCTCTGGTGGCCCCAACCCTCTGGAATCAACTCCCCCTGGAGATCAGGACTGCCCCCACCCTCCTTGCCTTTCGGAAACTCCTTAAAACCCACCTCTGCCATCAGGCATTGGGAAATAGATTCCCCCGGGCCGCTCTGTTTTATGCATGGTTTGTCTGAGATGTATGATTGTTTTATATTAAGTGTTTTAAATTGTTTTAAAAAACTATTAGATTTGTACTGTATTCTGTTGTTGTGAGCCACTCTGAGTCTCCGGAGAGGGGCGGCATACAAATCTAATAAATAATAATAATAATAATGTACTGTTTTCCCTCTAAGGATGGTGAGGCACTCTACTAACATTTCCACATTTCTATAAATATTTTTTTAGATTTCATACGTTATTGTTATTATTATTATGGCTATGAATCACCATGTAAATCCCTTCCTTAATGCTCAAGATACTTCGAAATATGTACCAAATTGCATCGTGCCATTTTTAAAAATGCAAGTATAATTTTAAAGTAGTTAAAACTTTTGCATTAATGGATCAGTTCACTCAATGTTCCTTTCATCATTCCATTTTGTTTGATTGCTTTATTATTCACGTCTTGCGCTCATGAGATTTTGTCTATTTTTACTGTTTTTTGTTTCTGTGCATGTGCAGAAGCAAAACTATAGGTGAACTCTCCCAAGATTTGGTTTGCTGTGCATGAGCAGAAGCCAAATCTCATGCTGGGGGCACGCACACACATGTCGGGAGCGTGTGAACCTGTGCCGGCTGCCGAGGACTGTTCTGGCTGCTCCAAAAATACGCTCTTTACAGGCTTGTATTTTCAAAATAACACTCCTTTATTTATTTTCTTTCACACTGGAAGTTCACTAATGTACATCTCCAGCAGGCAAGTGCATTCCAAATCTCACAGGCTAAACTACAAAGTCATAAATTCTTCCTAATTAGCAGGTTATCGGCTTCTAACATCTCCTTATCTCTGGGTTAGGTTCACGCTAATTTCAAACACTTTTATCATGCAATATTAAAACTCATTTTGCTGGATAAATGACAGAACATCCATCTTGTCTTTTTCACTTTTGAGAAAAGCATCCTTCATTTCCGGCCATCTTCGGATGTGAGCTATTAATTAATTTACACACTCTGAATAGCAGATTCAAAACATCTTTCCCAAAAGCTCGTCTTTTCTTTTCTCTTACCTCCTAAATTTGGCCCTTAACCAAGGGCTATTCTCTACACCTCCATTGTCTGAAGAAGTACTACTCTCCATTCATGCTAACATCCAATGGATTTACTACTAAGCTCTCATCACCACTACCCTCCTCCACTTCTCTTAAATTGGGGTAAATTACAGCTTCTATGTTTTCTTCCTCCTCCGAATCTGACATTTCCAGGGAACAATCACAATAAGGACCATCCGGTTAGCGCGGTAAGTGGCTGCCCAATACTGCTAATACAACACCAGCGGTGAGTCACATAATGTGACAAGAAGAGTAATAAAATGAACATAAGAACATAAGAAGAGCCCTGCTGAATCAGGCAAAGCCCATCGAGTCCAGCATTCTGTGTCACACAGTGGCCCACCAATTATCCATGGGGATCTTGAGCAGAAAGAGAAGGCAAGACCCTCCCTTTTCCCTTGACCTTCAACAAATGGGACCTAAGGGAATCCTGCCTGCATCATCCAACATAGAGGCAGCACTTGGACATTCGTTTCAATAACCACCGATACACTTGGCATCCATGAATCTGTCTAATTCTGCCTTGAAGCTATCAAGACTGACAGCTGTCATGACCTCTTCTGGAAGGGAATTCCATCAACCAAGGACCCTCTGGGTGAAGAAATATTTCCCTTAATTTGTCCTCGCTTTCTTACCTATGAACTTTAAGGAGAGCCCCCTCGTCCTAGTATTGTGTGATAGAGAAAATATGTTTTTCTCTATCCACCTTTTCTATCCCATGCATGATTATATACACTTCAATCAAGTCACCCCTTAAATGCCGTCTTTCAAGGCTGAAGAGATCAAGGCTTTGCAACCTGGTATCATAAGGGAGGTGCTCCATTTCCTTTATCATTCTTGTTGCCTTCTTTTACACCTTTTCCAGTTCCACCTCCAAATGGAGCAAAACTCACTTAACAAATTTCTCTCTTAGCAACGTAAACGTGGGGCTCCATTGTGGTCATAAGTCAAGGACTTTCTCTGTTCAGTTCTGAAACACAAGACAAAAGTATCTCTACTTCCATTAATTGCAGTCGCAGATTGCAATGCCTCTGTTAATTCTGGTATTTTTCATCCCAGGTGATGGCAGCGATGGCCTTGCACAAAAACGCCATGCTACAATCAAGCCAGGCGTATATTTTATGACCAATATAATAAGTAAACAAACTGTAGCATTGACTTTTTATTTTGAGGAAAGATGAGCTGGATTTCCCTCCTGCTTGTAACAGTTTGGCTTTTGATTCAGTCGCCGTGACATTTGCAGAGATTCTATTATTTCCATATAATTTCCTGCCTCCCCTATTCCATCCAGAACATCACCTGCCAGAATGCTGGCTCACAGAAATGAATGGTTTTCTCCTCAATAGACAATTTTCAACGTGCATTCTGCCAAAGTACCATCTAAATGCGAGTTTCCCACACTGTCAGTTTCACAATTTTTTCTCTTTAGTCCTCTTTATGACCTTTTTGTGAACTGTAAGTTGAGTTTTACTTTATTGGCTCAGGAAAGAAAAAGAAAATCTCTACTATGCAAAACAGTTTTTTTTTAAAGGGAGCATCCCATTTTATTTATTTAAATTACCACATTTTTTTTGCTTAGTTTTTGAATGGAATGGAGGGGGCTTTCCCCTCCCACCTTTAATTTTCACACAGGTGCATCCTCTCTTTCTTTGGCTTGTCTTTCCTTGACTTACATTGCAGTGCCTTACACAGTGTGTTAAGTTTACAATCCATAATGTTCACTGGTGCAGAACTGATTTATTTGGAAGCATTCTGACATTATGTGCTAGCTGGATCCTTCAAAACTCTTCCCAACAATGCTTCTCACATCACATCAACACACACACTCTTCTTCCTCCCTCCCCCTCTCCCCCCTCTCAAACACAAGCACACACTCAGACAGACATACACAGATACACACACACACACACCTTTTGACAGTTGGTGACTGAGAATTAAAGTTTGCAAGTCACACAAACACACACACACACACACACATGAGAGAGAGAGAGAGAGGGAGGGAGGGAGGGAGAGAGAGGGGGAGAGCTCATTTTGCTTTCTGATTTCTATAACTTTGCATGTTGCAAACAAAGCAGATACTAAGTTCCAAACAGTTCTAAAAATTAAAGAATCTAAGTGTTATTGTTGTAAACTGTTTCTTTTTTTAAAAAGAACCTTATATTGGAGATGGGATAGAAGATACACTGTTCCCATGGAACACAAAGACAGATAAATCTGGATCTAGGTTGCCATTTATTTCACCAAGATGTGGCTGAATGCCGAAAAGAATAAAAAGAGAAGCAGAAAGAGAAAAAAGCACATACAAAAAGAAAGAAAGTGTTTTCATGAAGGAGACAGAAGGCAGCCGTTGCACTGAACATAAACTCAGCACTGATCAGGAAGCACAGGTCTCATGTCACCCATATTTCTTTCCATGCTCAATCTGTGACACCATCATCCATCATGGATGGTGATCAAATTAGCACCCTGCCATCTGCTACATGACGTTTCCAAGTTGCTGTAGGGAACTGTCTATCACTCCACTGGACCTACTGGTTTTTGTCCCTAACCAGATTGGATGTAATTGAGAAACTGAGTTGGACCAAGTAAAGAAGAAACCAAACATGGTTGAGATTGGCCCCGCAGCCTTAAAAAAGTCAACTTTTGGAAATGGATGAGCTTTAGAAGATTCAGTTAGAAAATCATTTGATCCCCCAGGCAAGTAGGATTGATTCTTCCAAGTCCAAAGGTTGGAACAATTGGAACTATTGGGTTACTCACAGGAAAACATATAGTTTCTCCTCAATTTCAAATTGGATTGCGGTGACTTTGCAAACCCCTAACCAAATTGCATGGGGACCACGGTAGAATAAATGCTATCTGGGTACACGGTATTAATTAGAGAAAGTATGGACATAATTTCTGGATGGAACATTAAATATACATGATTTCAAATAATTTCTTTCTTTAATTATAACTATATCTGTATATGTATATATCTCTATCTCTTATTCTATCTCTATCATCTCTATCTCTATATCTATTAATATACTACATACCTATATACCTACCTCTCTCTCTCTCTTTATCTATCAATCTATCATCTATCAATCAATAAATCTATCTGTCTATCTATCTATCTATCTATCTATCTATCTATCTATCTATCTATCTATCTAATCTATCTATCTATGAATAGAATTCTTTATTGGCCAAATGTGATTGGACACACAAGGAATTTGTCTTGGTGCATATGCTCTTAGTATACATAAAAGAAAAGATACATTTGTCAAGAATCATAAGGTAAAACACTTAATGCTTGTCATGGGATACAAATAAGCAATCAGGAAACAATCAATATTAATATAAATAATAAAGATACAAGTAACAAGTTACAGTCATACAGTCAAAAGTGGGAGGAGGCAGGTGATAAGAACAGTGAGACGACTAATAGTAATAGTAATGCAGCCTTAGTTAATAGTTTGACAGTGATGAGGGAAATATTTGTTTAGCAGAATGATGGCGTTTGGGGAAAAAACCTGTTCTTGTGTCTAGGATGGTGGGGGTTGGTGTAGGAGAATCCTCACAGTATCAGACGCCAGTTTTACTGCCAACAGCTTCAGACTGAAGTGTCTGTGTGAGGGGAAGATTCTGGGAGTGAAGCAGGTTCAGATGAGGAGGTAATTACAGGCAGCCCATTAGCTAATTACCCCATTAGTGAGCCATCATCATCATCATCGTTAGATTCAGAAGAGAAGGGATTCATTGATGTGCGCAGACGCAGGTTGGTGACAAGGAAGGAACAACTGCGCAAGTATGTGGTTTGTGGGAGAGCACTTTGGCTGATTAAAGTGCGTTTGAACAATACAGTGTTCCCTCGATTTTCGCGGGTTCAAACTTCGCGAAAAGTCTATACCACGGTTTTTCAAAAATATTAATTAAAAAATACTTTGCGGGTTTTTTCCATATACCACAGTTTTTCCCGCCCGATGACATCATATGTCATTGCCAAACTTTCATCCGACTTTAATAATTTTTTTTTTTAATAAACTTTAATAAATAAACATGGTGAGTAATGATCTAAATGGTTGCTAAAGGAATGGGAAATTGCACTTTAGGGGTTTAACGTGTTAAGGGAAGGCTTATGATACTGTTCATAGCCAAAAATAATGTATTTACTTCCGCATCTCTACTTCGCGGAAATTCGACTTTCGCGGGCAGTCTCGGAACGCATCCCCTGCGAAAATCGAGGGAACACTGTATTTTCCTTTTTGATAAACCAACTTTGTTTACTTTACAACTGTGTGTGTTTGAATTTCTACTTTGGATTTAATTGGGGGCTCATAATGTGAAGCCAGACAGACAGACAGACAGACCCACACATCTGCAAATGACAATTGAAGCTACTTTTTAAATGTCTACTTTATAATAGCAGCAAAATGACAGGTATGCTGAGAGAGAGAGACTGATTTACTGTCTACTAATTCGATGAGAGCCACCAACACGTAAACCAATAACTCTGATCTATTTAATATGAAAGCAGTTTTCCCTAAACAGTTGGTAACTGTTGGCAAATCGAGAGCAAAAGGAATTTTAATTTGGCTTGGATTAAAAACTGTTAATGATTCTGACTGAGACCAAAGCACAGCAGTTAAACTGCACAGGGCTTCCCAATTAGGCTATGGAAGCCTCACATGTTTTGCAAAATGGGGAGAAAAAAAAGCAACTGTGTTATCAGTGACATGTAAAGTGGCACCACAGTTCTGTTTTTCCATCCTGCTTTAATAGTGGGCATGTGTAGACAGATACAATCTCTTTTGTGTGCCATTTTATCAGCAGGGAGGAGAGAGCACACAATACAGATTTGCAAGGATCTTCTACTGCCAAAGTATACAGCAGTGTTTTTCAACCAGTGTGCCGTGGCACACTAGTGTGCCGCGAGACATGGTCAGGTGTGCCGCGAAGCTCAGAGAGAAAGAAAGCAAGAGAGAGAGAAAGAAAGCAAGAGAGAAAGAAAGCAAGAGAGAGAGAGAAAGAAAGAAAGAGAGCTAAAGAGAGAGAGAGAGACAGAGAACAAGAGAGAGAGAGAAAGCAAGAGAGAGAGAGAAAACAAAAGAAAGAGAGAGAAAGAGATAGAGAGAAAGAGAGAGAAAGAAAGCAAGAGAGAGAGAGAAAGAGAGCAAAAAAGAGAGGAAGGATGAAAGAGAATGAAAGAGGGATGGGGAGAGAGAGAAAGAAAGAGGAAGGAAGGGAGAGAAAGAGGGAGGGAGAAAGAAATAGAGTGAAGAGGAGGAAGAGAGAGAGAGAGAATTTTTTTGTCCAAACTTTTTTTAGCCCCCCCCCCCCCCCCCCGCTCAATGTGCCCCAGGGTTTCGTAAATGTTAAACATGTGCCACGGCTCAAAAAAGGTTGAAAATCACTGGTATACAGAATAACATCAATGGGTTTCCTTGCAACATATTATGTAGAAGGAGAGAAGGGTACACAGAGGAAATAGCCACAAAGTTGATACAAAATGTGCATATACTCCAGCTCTGGGATTCATTACAACTTTATTAGAAAAACCAGAATTCACAAGGAATGAAATCCAGAGCAAAGGAAGTTTGAGAAGGGGGGGGGGGATCCTCCAAAAGCTGGCACACGTCAGCTGTCAGCAAAATTCAAGATGCAATTTTTAAAATCGTGAGCGATGGGAACAGAGGGCCACTGACCATTTCTTGGGAACCAAAAAAAATTAAAAAAGGAATGGGGTTGTTCTTTATCTGCACTCAGTTCAGTGAGAAGGTAACGTTCACTGGCCCATTTGTTGACATACGTCAAAAGTCATACTTTGCTTTGTTTCTTTTTCTTTTTTCTTTTAGCCATACTGACTCAGGCAATGATCTCCAATTCATCTACAACGATCCCTCATTTTTCATGGGGGATGCGTTCCAAGACCTCTCCGTAGTATCATCCCCTAACCCCCAACATTTTACCCTTAGACTGTCCAAGGTTGACCTCTCCAGATTCCTAAGAAGTCAGTAAGGGGTGTACATAAGTGCACTAGAGTGCCTTCTGACCCCTGTCCTATTGTCTCTCCTATATCCCATATATCTTCTCTTCTATCCCTATATCTTTCTTCTATTCTCTCATTGATTATTTTATCCTATACTCTCTCTTCTATTCTTTCTCTAATTCTATTTCCTCAAAGGTGTCCTCTGTTACCTTCATTGTGTATTATTGTGTATTGGACAAAATAAATAAATAAAATAAATAAAAATAAATTTTCGTGAAGTAGAGGAAATATATTATTTTATGTATTTAATGAATATTTGGACTTTTAAACCCCCCCTGAATTAAATAGTCATTCTGTAATTTTTCTCAGCTGGAACCACATGTGATATCCTACCAGTTTCTTTAATAGAGTACAGTAGTACTATAGAAGAATTTGATGAATTTTTAATGGATTTAAAATTTTCATTGAATTTAATGAATTTAAGCCCCCTTTGAAAACCCGTGAAATAGTGAATCTGTGAAAGATGAACCGCGAAGTAGCGAGGGATCACTGTACTGCATTTCATTTCATGGTGGGGAAAGGCTGGCTTCCTTCTAGTTCTTTCTCCTATCATACAACTGTGCCTACTGTCCCTGTCCTACTCTCCTATTGTTCTTTTTTATCATTACTTTTTACTTATATTATGTTTATACAAACTACTCCTACCCTATACATGTTTGACAAGCAAGCAAGCAAGCAAGCAAGCAAGCAAGCAACCAACCAACCAACCAACCAACCAACCAACCAACCAACCAACCAACCCTCTAGATACAAACTTAATTCGTTCTGTAACCAGGTTCTCAAGTAGAAAGGTTTGTAAGAAGAAGCAATTTTTCCCATAGGAATCAATGTAAAAGCAAATAATGTGTGCGATTGAGGAAACCACAGGGAGGGTGGAGGCCCTGTTTCCTCCCAGGAGATTCCTAGAGAAGTCCCACGGAGGCTTCTCCCCAACTTTTCCAGTGCTGTTTCCTCCCAGGAGATTCCTAGAGAGGCCCACGGAGGCTTCTCCCTGTCTTTTCCGGCCCTTTTTTCTCCCAGGATATTTCTAGAGAAGACCCACAGAGGTTTCACCCGGTTCTTATCTAGAAAAGTTCGTAAGTAGAGGCGTTCTTAGGTAGAGGTACCACTGTATCTGCCTGTTTTCTCAAAAAAAACCCACACCATCCATTAATTGGGTCAGGACGAAACCAGAGACTATAAGTAGTTCTAAAGGTCTGATGGTTATTAATCCAGGGGGGTTCAAATGACCTTCCTATGGCCACCGGATAGTGCATTAAGTGAATTAACTTCGGGGATTAGCATATATTCAGGTGGAGGTTTTCTTTATAGAGCAGAGAGAGGCGCAACCTTGGAGGGTGTGAAAAAATATTACTAAGGCTTTGGAAAATAGGCTGTGGCAGTTTCATCAAATGGCTGCCTTGGGCTGGGGAAGAGGTCTTGCCTGTTCACAAACTGGCTGCCAGGGAAAGCATGATCAATCATAGAAAAATCCATTTAACCGGAAGACAAATCGGTTGCTCCCTGAAACCCTTTTAAATCTCCAGGGTACTTTCTGTTATCCCGGCCCATACATAGTGTTTGTGTGTGTGTGCGTGTGTGTGTGCGTGTGTGTATGTGTGTGTCCATCCATCACCATGGGCATGTGAACGTAACAGGCTAAAGTTATGTGGAATGGAGAAGCAGTTTTGGAAATTACATCTACGTATACATGAGCCACTTTAGTGATGAAGATGCTGTGCTAGAAAATAGGAGATGTCCGGTCTATTCCTGCACAAAGCCATCTAGAGGGTCTTGGACCAGTCACTTGCTCTCAGCCCTTGGAAGGAGGCAATGGCAAAGTATCCCTGAAAAGCTTCAAGTGAGCAATCAGACAAGAAGACCCAAACTCATTGTTTGTTGCAATTGTTACATTCAATTTTGCAGCTACTAAGATTGTTGGCCAAACAGGTACAAAGATAGCCATGGAAATGATTGAAGCCTAGGAAAGGGGCTTTTTATCAGTCAACAGGATTGCTGATTTTAGAATAGAATGCTTTATTGGACACACAAGGAATTTGCCTTGGTGCATATGCTCACAGTGTACATAAAGGAAATATATATTTGTTAAGAATCATGAGGTACAATACTTAACGATTGTCATAGGGATCAAATAATCAATGGGGAAACAATCAAAATTATTAAAAATCTTAAGGATTCAAGGGACAAGTTACAGTCACACAGTCATAAGTGGGAGGAAGCGGGTGATAGGAATGATGAGAAAAAACTAGTAATAACAGTGGTGCAGATTTAGTAAATAGTCTACTACCAGCTTATCAAGTACTTAGGAGCCGAGGGCATGGCAACATAAGGAAACAACAACCAATAGCCAGCCATCAACTCCCCAATTTACCAACAGGTACACACCACATAAATATGAAGTATAGAACAGCTCGAAGCATATACAATAGCCCAAAGCAGACAAAGTACAGAGAAGTTCCCTAAGGATGGGCTTCAGCAAGAGAGTAAATCTTTGATCCCAGTGACTGACCCAGATTAGATCCAGCAGCATATATTTTATTAATCATGAACAATGATGGGTTCTAAATTCCCATGGCTACCAGTTTGCATTCACGTCTGCGCGCAATGCAGAAGTGTCCGGGGTGGGTGGGCGGAGCTTCCTCCAACCACCGCTATTGGTTCACAGAACCAGACCAGCCACCCACTGCTGGTCAGGAACCACAACATCCATTCTTGGATGTACAGCATTGCAATGTCTAATAATAATAATAAGGACCAAAAAAAATATCATTTTTTCAGCTTCATGCATAGCATAGGATCACAACTATGTATATTGGTATGATAAGTAGCATAGAGGAATTATCACACACACACACACACACACACACACACACATAAACACACTATATTCACATTTACTGGTTCACCCAAATTAAACAAAAGTCACAGGTCTAGCAGCTTAGCCACTAATTCAGCATATACCATGTTAAAACACTCATCACCCGACTAATTCAGAAGACAATGATGTTGCCATCTGACATCCCTGCCCTGAGACAACAGGACTTTACGGATGGAAAATGAATTACGACAGAACCATTTGTACCAAAATTAATTTATGCCCAATTGGCTGCAGCAGATGACCATCACTTTTCATTCTTCCACTCTGGTGATGGTGGCTTGATCTGTGTGTGATTTACGCATGCTATTGTGTTAAGTAATCAAATCATCAGTGCAAACAAAATGTCATAGCAAGTTCTCCTGGCACTAATTATCTGAGTGTCAACTTCTTGCGACAAGCATCTGAGAAGATAAAATTGAGGCGCAAAAAGATCAGGAATGAATCTTAGAACAATGCTTTTATGCAAGTTGCCCAAACCATGACATTGTCTCCTTGTCTTGCTAAAGGGAAGTAACAATAGCAATTATTTATTTATTTATTTTATTTATTTATTTATTTAATTGGATTTGTATGCCACCCCATCTGAGGACTCGGGGCGGCTCACAGCATATATAAAAACAGAACAATAATATAATCCAATTAGTACTACAATATTAAAAACAATTAAAAAGAGAAGATTAACCTAAAAAATTAACTTATTAACCAAACACTCAGCAAACATACTTAAGGCATTCAGTGGTCAGGGGAAGATATAAGAGTCCCAAGCCTGGCAGCAAAGATAAGTTTTTAAGCTCTTTCAGAAGGCAAGGAGGGAGGGGGCAGTGCGAATCTCAGGGGGGAGTTGATTCCAGAGGGCCGGGGCTCCCACAGAGAAGGCTCTTCCCCTAGGTCCCGCCAACCGACATTGTTTGGTCGACGGGACCTTAAGGAGGCCAACTATGTGGGACCTCACCGGTTGCTGGGATTCGTGCAGCAGAAGGCGGTCTCGGAGATAATCTGGTCCTGTGCCATGTAGGGCTTTATAGGTCATAACCAACACTTTGAATTGTGCCCGGAAACTGATTGGTAGCCAATGCAGTCCGCGGAGTGATGGTGAGATGTGGGCATTTCTTTGAAGGCCCAAGACTGCTCGCGCGGCCAAGATGGGTCAGCTTAGAATGAAGATTACCATTGAGGCATGAGATTGGACTTCCAGAAAAGATGGCCTGTACATTCTAGAACAAGGTTCTAGCTAGCCATGAGAGAATGCCAACTAAGTTTTAATTAAAGTCCTTGATTATGGTGCAGTGCGGTCAGATGGTAGGAAAAGCAAGTAGAATGTTTGACTGCATAGCTAGAGGTATAACAAGCAGGAAAAGTGAGATTGTGATCCCGCTATATGGAGCACTGGTGAGACCCCATTTGGAATACTGTGTTCAGTTCTGGAGACCTCACCTACAAAAAGATATTGACAAAATTGAACGGGTCCAAAGACGGGCTATAAGAATGGTGGAAGGACTTAAGCATAAAACCTATCAGGAAAGACTTAATGACCTCAATCTGTACAGTCTGGAAGACAGAAGGAAAAGGGGGGACATGATAGAAACATTTAAATATGTTAAAGGGAGGGAAGTGTTTTTAATAGGAGGGTGAACACAAGAACAAGGGGACACAATCTGAGGTTGGTTGGGGAAAGATCAAAAGCAACATGAGAAATATTATTTTCTGAAAGAGTAGTAGATGCTTGGAACAAACTTCCAGCAGACATGGTTGGAAAATCCACAGTAACTGAATTTAAACACGCCTGGAATAAACATATATCCATCCTAAGATAAAATACAGGAAATAGTATAAGGGCAGACTAGATGGACTATGAGGTCTTTTTATGCCGTCAGTCTTCTATGTTTCTATGTTTCTATTACCTCTACAGAGAATTTCATAATAAGTATGCACTTAGCAGCAGCTTAGGACAGGCATACTAACATGGTAGTCGAAGTATATTGTTATTCCTGGCAGAGAGAGGGAGTTAATCTCCAAACGGTAAAGCAAATAAACCATAAATCAGTACGTCACACTTCACTCTCTTCTAAAAGTCAGGAACAGGAAGTAGGGAGGTCGGTTTGTATGCTTTTAGATGAATGGCATGTGTGCAATGTTGCATGTCTGAAAGGGAAACTAATGTTAGCAATAAAGAAAATAATTCACAAGAAGTTTTACCCTGCTGCACCTCATCCGATCGCTCTTAAAATGGCCCTTCGCAGTCTTCTTCCATCACTCCCAACAGCTGATATTTCGGACACGGGTCTTTGATTTAAGAGAGTATTTAGTTATTGACAAAAGTTTTGCTATATTTTTTTTTCATTTACTGTGGGTTTTTTCCCCCACAAAGTCTTAAAATTTGCAGTGTGCAAAAGCAGCTAAAAAATGCCAATCCTCAGTTGAATAAATAGAGATAGCGTCAAGATTACGTGAAGCATTAGTACCACTTGATAAAAACTTAGTAAGACCCCACTTGGAATACAGCATCCAGTTTGAGTACCACATTATAAAAGATATTGAGAATTTGGAGTTGGGGGAAAAATTGCAGAGAAGAGCAACTATGATAATTAAAGGCCCATAACTCAAAGTGATGAACATATCCAACACACATTCCTCCTCTAATTTTCATCACAATCACAATTCTATGAGGTGGGTTGTCTTTCATGGCTAAAATGGGATTTGAATTCCCATTTTGCTTCCTAGCCTCATGCCTTAATCAAGAGACCTTCCTTCCTTCCTTCCTTCCTTCCTTCCTTCCTCCCCCTCTCCCTCCCTCCCTTTGTATTTCTATTTTATCTTGCAATAAACTTTAATAAAATGTTGGCCAATATGTAGAAATATCTTTTCCATGTTGTAACAAATGAAAGCCGTGGAAAGGCAGGTCAAGGCTTACAGCACCATCATCTTCTTACACTTGTTTACAACTTTCTCCATAGCTCGCCACCATCACTCAAAGCAGATTCTTTGAGCCTTATCACTAAATTGCATCTTTTATCAGAGCAGAATAAAGATAGCACCACCATGTTTGAACCTCAGAAAGGATGGAGAACAAACAGAAAAACAAATAGGATCATTTCTCTCCAGAAGGAGAAAACACTGGAACTAGATATAAACCTTGAGGAGCGTGAAAGCAATTAAATTCACATGCACACACACACACACACACACAGAGAGAGAGAGAGAAAGAGAGAGAGAGATTGTGTTCAGTCAACATTCATTAACTTTCTCCAACTATATCTTGCTTGAGGTTATCTGAGTGACACACCTAGCTGATTTTGTACATCTTTCTCTAAATTTCGTATCTTTGGTCACAGGTTATTCATTCTTTGCATTTAAGCATGAGGGATTTGAAGTTCACCCTCGAAAGAACAAAGCAACTAAGAAGTAATTGCATTCATCCCAGCAGTGAGCTGAACAAAGTTGTACCAGTCTCTTGGGGTCAATTACAACATCCTGATAAATACACAACTCTGATCTGGCTGGATTTCTCTTAGCTAATCTGATACCAACCAATCAGCTGCTTTACAAGAGGATAAACGTCTCCGCTCTTTCCTCATCTGATTTTGAGTCTCTCTCTATCCCTAATTGTTTCCAAGAGGAGAAGAGAAGGAAGAAGAAGGCTACATGGTTGGGCAAACAAATGTTTATTTACAAGTGTCAATCAGATCAATTGTTTAACTTCCTGTGGCTGCTGTTTATTATAAAGGGAAAATACCTGAGTGTGTGTGTGTGTGAGAGAGAGAGATGCCAGCTATCACCCCAGCCCAACTCCATCGTGCATGTAGTAGTGGGTTTCATTAATTGGATTTGTATGCCGCCTCTCTCCGAGAACTCGGGGTCGCTCACAACATATATAAAAACATAGTAGTACATCTAATCCAATTAATATAATAAAAAAAACCTAAAAATTCTAAAATAATTTAAAACATTCATTATCATTTACTCCAATAGAACACACTAAAAAAACCTCGTTGGTCAGGAGAAAAGATCTCATGATCCCAGGCCTAGCGACAAAAATGAGTCTTTAAACTTTTTCGGAAGGCAAGGAGGGTGGGCGCAGTGCAAATCTCCAGGGGAAGCTGATTCCAGAGGGCAGGGGCCCCCACAGAGAAGGCTCTTCTCCTAGGCCCTGCCAGCTGGCATTGACTGGCTGATGGGACCCTGAGGAGACCAACTCTGTGGGACCTGTCCGGACACTAGGAGAAGGTGGTCTCAGAGGTAATCTGGTCCTATTCCATGTAGGGCTTTATAGGTCATAACCAACACTTTGAATTGCGTCTGGAAACAGATCGGCAGCCAGTGCAGTCCAGGGAGTGATGATGAAATATGGGCATACCTTGGAAGGCCCATAACCGCTCGTGCAGCTGCATTTTGGATGATTTGAAGTTTCAAAACACTCTTCAAAGGTAGCCCCATGTAGAGAGCATTGCAGTAGTCAAACCTCGAGGCAATAAGTGCATGAGTGACCGTGAACAAAGACTCCCTGTCCAATTGTTGTTACATGGATGGTCCGGTGTGCAGTCCCAGTTGGAAAACTGGAGATGCACATGCATCTCTGTGTTCCGACACGTGCATGTGCATGCCCACATGAGATTCAGCTTCATGGGAGGACGCTTGTGCATGTGAGATTTCACGGATTTTTGGTAGGGTTTTTTTTTTGCTTCAGTGCATGTGCGGAAGCAAAGAAATTGCTGAAAATCGGCGAAATCTCATGCACATGAGCATCTTCATGTGAGATTTGGTTTCTGTGCATGCACAGGAAGCCGAATCTCATGCTAACGCATGAAAACACCACTGGGAGCACCAAAGATGGGCAGCCCTTCCCTACATGCATGTCTCCAGCTAGCCAGCTGGTCTTCGGATCTTTGCCGTGCCGTTCCCCTTGTTAATTGTTCTCACTGTTAGGAAATTTCTCCTTAGTTCTAGGTCACTTGATTAGTTTCCATCCATTGCTCCTTGCCCTGCCTTCTTGTGCTTTAGAAAATGAGTTGCTCCCCCTCTTCCTTATGGCAGCCCCTTAACTATTGGAACACTGCTGTCATGTCAGACCACATCTGGAGAACCACATTCAATTTTGGCCACCCCACTACAAAAAGGACATTGAAACTCTAGAGAAAGGAGAGAAAAGAGCAACTAAAATGATAAAGGGACTGGAAACTAAGACATATAAAGAGAGGTTGTTGGAACCGGGCATGGATAGTTTAGCAAAAAGGAAGGCCAGAGGGGACATGATAGCAGTATATTTGAGGGGTTGCCACAGAGAGGAGGGAGTCACACTGTTTTCCAGGGCACCACAGGGCCAAACCAGGAGTAACGGATGGAAACTGACTAAGGAAAGATTCAACCTGGAAATAAGGAAGAACTTCCTGACAATGAGAACGATCAACCAGTGGAGCGGCCTGTCAGCAGAGGTTGTGAACACCCCATCACTTGACAGATTCAAAAGGAAATTGGCCTGCCATCTGGTTGGGGTTGTGTAGGGTTTCCTGCTTGAGCAGGGGGTTGGACTTAATGACCTGCAAGGTCCCTTTCAACTCTAATAATAAATAAATAAAATACATAAATATCTGTAAGTCAGGAAAAGCTTATTTACAGAGCTACAAGTGTTTCTAAACCTGCTGGTGGAAATCTCTAAGAAAGAATGGAACTCTTTCCTTGGCACACCTGTATTTTTATATACTGGGACGACTACATTTTAACCTGAGCAGAACTGTGGGGGTCCAATTCCAAAGGGAATTTCAGTAAAAATCATGGTCCTTGTTATATTAAGCTCATTCCTGCCCACTTCCCACTTCCAAGTATGCATTCATTGTATAAATGTGGGCTCCCCAAGATGACAAGTTAAAACACCCACCTTGGAAAGAAAGCCACAACTGTTTTTAATGACAGAGAGCTATTTTAAACTCTTTATGCACCTGTCATTTTTGTGTGTGTGTGTCACTTATAGGCATCTTCTACATTATTTCTTTATAATAGATCAACCAATTACAGGAACATCAACAGAATTTTAACACCCAAGAATTATGACTGCTATGTTAAATCTGATTTATTCTCAGTGTGGGAATATGTATGATATAAAAGACAGAGAACTGTCAATCTTATATTGTTTCTCTCCCTCACCCAGTTAAACCTATTTTTTTTCTTTCAAATTCTGCCAGCATCAAAATAATCAGGGTCCTCGATAAATTAGGACCACAATACACTGGATGAAATGCACAGAGCAATCCTGAGATATTCAAATGGTGCATGGACCAAACATACCCAGGTTTTGTCAATAATATTAGAATGAAAGTTTATTCTATTTTTTTAATCTACCCATCTTCATTCCAAGGGCGGGGGGGAGTTGATTTCAAGGGAGACCATTTTGATGGAAACCTCATGAATTGATATTTGTGTTGTGATTGAGCTAGTTTTTGCACATGTAAGTGGCCCTTTCACAATCACAAATTATTTGCCTAGTGTTTTACAGCTTCCCTGCTTCCTACAGTTGAATTAACCCCAAATGAAGACAACAAAAGTGGATTCTTTCTTATTTTTTTTATGACCCACTAATGGTACTGCAGAATGAAGGAGATTGTGGTTTGTCAACTCACAGAAATAAACCCTAGTAGGCAATATTCTGAAAAAAGTCTAATTCCATCCTATTCTTCAAAACAGTTACTGCAAAGGTTTTCTCTAGAATCCATTTTGAATAGAATAGAGTAGAGTAGAAGAGAATTCAATTCTTTATTGGCCAAGTGTGATTGGACACACAAGGATTTCGTCTTTGGTGCATATGCTCTCAGTGTACATAAAAGAAAAGATACATTTGTCAAGAATCATGAGGTACAACACTTAATGATTTTCATAAGATACAAATAAGCAGTCAGGAAACAATCAATATTAATATAAATCGTAAGGATACAAGCAACAAGTTACAGTCTTACAATCATAAGTGGGAGGAGATGGTTTATAGGAATGATGATAGGAAATATCATATTTTCTTATCAAATATGATAGGAAAAATCCCCTCTGAAATGGAAAATCAACCAACAATAAAAACAGTTGAGTAGGCCATGAACGTCAAGTTCCTAGGCAATCCACTTCCAACCCAAATATTTTTAAAATATTCATAGTATAACCCATAGAATCTGGCAACTATCAAAGATATGAATGTTCTTCCTGATCAAGAAATTGCCATTTTCCTTCTGCAAGACCTGTTTTGGACAACCACAATAATGATCACCACATTTGTTGCAATAGTTACAGGTTGCAGAAATTGATTGATACCCTTTTGGTTATTAATTGTATCATGCTCATTTGTTGTTACTGTAATTTAATTTTTACAGTGTTGTTTTATGGGTTGTTTCTGCATTTTAAATTCTTCATTTTACTGCTTTGAGACTGTAAATCAATTGAATGAACTGAATTGATCCAGTTCCAGAAAGGGAGACAAAGTTTATTTGAGAGGCAAAGGAAACTTTGGTGAAATTGTAAGAGAAACCTCAACCAATATTAGTTTCTAAGACAGCCTCCTCAAGGGTGGAATTCAAGCTTGTATTTTTGTCATTTACAAGTAAATTATTTTATTAACTTATTTGCACTGACAAGCCTTAATGCTTCTTAATGTGAATTGGATCTATAAAATAAAAACACTCAATCCAAAGTCAATCACGATGAAACTCAACTGATTTATATCAAACCATCAAACTAACTTAAGAAAACCATCAACTAATTTTCTGGCACAGTTCCATTTGCTGTCATATCAAACGGCTGCTTTGCAAAATACCATAAGTAACTCTGTGAAAGAATTAAGTGATCTGTTAGAACAGGGGTCCCCAAACTTGGCAACTTTAAGACTCCCAGAATTCTCCAGCTGGGGGTTGAAGTCCACAAGTTTTAAAGTTGCCAAGTTTGAAGACCTCTATGTTAAAAATTAGCCAATAGCTCTCTGTGGAAACTGACTTAAATTAAACCAGCACATTAACATTCAGAGAAGGAAGAAGAAATGATCCTGAAACTGGAAGATGGAGGGGACTGGTTTGAGCAAAACTCAGCTGCACTTTTTCATGTGTCTGTTGATAAAAATAGGATCATCAACATGATCACCATCCGTTTGATGACGGATATGGCACAAGAAGAAGGAGAAGACCAAAATGTCCCTTAGCTTGCCCTGGATCTGCCTGTTTAATCACCTAACTTGTATTTAGCATTTAGACTTATATACCACTCCACAGTGTTTTATAGCCCTCTCCAAGAGGTTTACAGACAGTAAGCATATTTGCCCCCAACTATCTTGGGTTTCATTTTACTGACCTTGGAAGGATGGAAGGCTGAGTCAACCTTGAGCCTATTGAGATTCCATCTGTCAAACTGCTGGTAGCCGGTGATCAGGAGATGTAGCTTACAATACTGCATTCTAACCACTGCCCCATTGAGGCAGTAGTCATTGACTTACAAGTGTTTAGTGATCAAAGTTACAATGGAGCAGATAAAGGGACTTATGACCTTTTTTCATACTAATAACAACAACAACAGCAACAAAGTTGGAAGGGACCTTGGAGATCTTCTAGTCCAACACCTTGCTTAGGCAGGAAACCCTACACAGCTTCAGACAGATGGTTATGCAACATCTTCTTAAAAACTCCTAGTGTTTGAGTATTCACAACTTCTGGAGGTAAGCTGTTCCACTAATTAACTGTTCTAACTGTCAGGAAATTTCTCCTTAGTTCTATGTTACTTCTCTCCTTGTTTAGTTTCCACCCATTGCTTCTTGTTCTACCCTCAGGTGCTTTGGAGAATAGGTTGACTTATATCTGTTGCCACATTCCTGTGGTTATGTGATCAAAGTTCAGACCTTGTTTATGACAGTCAATATATCCTGAGATCTCCTTTTATAACCTTCTGATGAGCAAAGTCAATGGAGAATCCAGATTCACTTAACAACTGTGTTACTACTTTTATCATTATTATTATTTATTAGATTTGTATGTCGCCCCTCTCCGTAGACTCGGGGCGGCTCACAACAGTGATAAAAACAATACATGGTAATAAATCTAATAATTAAAATCTAAAATAACAGTTTTACATTAAAAAGTCTAAGAAGAAAAAACCCCAATATAAAAAATACATATATACTTAACAACTGCATTGATTCACTCAATGACTGTGGCAAAAAGGCTGCAAAATGGGGCAAAAACTGATTTAATATCCATCGCGGTTAGCAACAGAAATTTGGGGATCAATTGTGGATGTAAATTGACAACTACCTATCTCAGCTCTCCAGGTACACAAATCTTTGCTACACTGCCAACAATGTTGCTTGTTGAGAATCAAATCATGCCTGGCGTTGAACCGTTTCGGGGCTCGTTTCAATAAAATCACAGAGGTGACGTTTGTTTTCCTCCCAGCTCCAGCCAGCAAAAAGTAACATAGCCAACGAAAGCCATTTTGTATTCCACGCAGCAAGCAAAAGGCATACCTCTTATGTTACTACCTGACAGTTATAGACTAGCTCTGTGCCTTATTAAAGATTAAGTGTTGCTCAGGCTTTCTCTTCTAGCCATCTCCTGCCCACCGTCCAGCATTTATTACCAGAAATTCAGAGATTAATAACATGGTTTTGGTTGCAAGAGCAGTCTTTGACAATTATTGCATCAACATAATCAAATGACCATCAGCAGTTCCGCATTCACTGATGGTTGGTTTCCTTCTCTTTATTTCTTCGACTTCTGTTCTAAGCTAGGCTTAACCAAATAATGAAACAGACTCCTCGTCCTAAAAACCCCTTTTTTATTTCGCTAATGTGAATTTTTAGCATTCACATCCAGCAACGTCCCGGCAAACAGTCTTTCAAGGGTGAGTTGCAAACACAGGCCTTATCTCTCCTTGGATGGTTGCCAGATCAATAGCTTCTTGAGACAATGCTGAACAAGGAAATATTTGACAAGGAGTCTCTCAAATAAGCAAATCTTCACACAAATGAACCTATTGAACCTTTGAAGAGTGTTCAGAAACTTCAAATCGTGCAGAATGCAGCCGCATGGGTCTTCCTAGATACACCCATGTTTCTCCAACACTCCACGGACTGCACTGGTTGCTGATTGGTTTCTGGACACAATTCAAAGTGTTGGTAATGACCTACAAAGTCCTACATGGCATCAGACCAGATTAGTTACGGGACCACCTTCTGCCGCATAAGTCCCAGCCGGTTAGGTCCCACAGAGTTGGCCTTCTCCAGGTCTTGTCAACCAGACAATGTCATTTGGTGGGGCCTAGGGGAGGAGCCTTCTCTGTTGGGGGGGGCCAGCCCTCTAGAATAAGCTTCCCCCAGAGATTCGTACTGCCCCCCTCACCTTCTGCAAGAGTCTCAAGGCTCACCTATGTCGCCAGGCCTGGGGCAGTTAGTTCTTGCCCCCCCTGACCTATAAATGTGATGCATGGTGTGATTGGATTGTCTGAGTAATATATAGGGGTTTTAGCTGTAGTTTTTTTAATGTATTAGATTTGTTTTGTATGCTTTGTTTCTATATTTATACTGTGAGCCACCCCGAGTTTTCGGAGAAGGGCGGCATAGAAATCTAATTAATAATAATAATAATAATAATAATAATAATAATAATAATAATAATAATATAACAACAACAACAACAACAAAAACAATAATAGTAGTCTTCTGCAAACACCACTACCCTTTTACCCTTTTGCTCCTATTTATTCCCTATGGGAGAGGCCATTCAGCATCCCCTTGTCAACCTCTGTTCCTTAATTATTCCCTTCTCCTGATAGCTATGCACATGTACACATCAGGAACAGGCTCCAGCTGTTCTTCAGCCCCACTTATCTCTGACTCCGAAGGTAGCTGAAAACTAGCAGATGGCCCTGATCCCAGCTCTGCCTCCAACGCAGAGCACTCATCAGAGCCTTCCCCAGATATGGCCCATGTTCCTCCCCAACCTCCTCAGCTTCTGCTTTTTTTCCCCCTGAGTACATTGTTGAGACAAGCATACTAATGCTCTATACTAGTTAACAAACAAGCATAAAGACTGCATGAAAGAGGGGAAATACAGTGATAAATACATTTCCTTAAGCATCCATGTTCTACCTCTCTTTGAAACTGAGGCTTACTTGGTCGAAAATTCTGGGAGGCATGACAAAGACAGATACCTGTGGTGCATTTCCACCACCCTCTTTTCAAATAAGCTGTTGGAACATAAACACAACAACTATTACAATGGTATCACCAGGCACCAGATTTCAGGAACAGTAAGCTTTTCAAATACAAATTTATTTATTCATTTTTAAAGCAAGTAAAGTGTTTAATTCCTCCCCCCCCCCCTTCCTCCTCTTTTTAAAATCCTTTTGTTTTCCTGGAGGGTGGAAAGAAACTGGGAAAAAAGTTTGAGTTATAGTGCAGGCTTGTTATTGGTTGAAGTGGGGGAGAAAGGGCTGGTGAGACTCCTGTGAATTATAACCTCATTTGTTCATGTCTGTATGGCTGGAGAAAAAGGTGGTTTGAATTTACAGCCTGTATAGACAATGCAGACTCTCTACTATATTGAAGATTGTAGACTGACTGCTTGTTAGAGAGAGCGAGGTTGGGCATTTTCATGCATCGCCATCCTAAAATACAACCAATGATAATTTGATTGCCAAATATGTAATGTTCAGGACATAATTATATGCTTTGCATTTAAAATCTCAGGCAGAATGTTTGGCTGGTTTATATTCCTTCTGTTTTTGCTGGATTTTTCTTTACGGCACAACTTCATTTAGCATCGTTTTGGGTGGGCTGCTACAGGTTTGCTCGGGTTCAGGAGCAAACCCATAGTGTCCCCTCATGCCATTTCACTTCAATGCATGCTCAGTAGCAGGATTCAGCCCAAAACACAGCTGAGGAGCTGATCAGCTGTGCTTTGGGTCAAGAAATAAAGGTCAGTATTAACCCAGGGTGAGCAGGAGGGCTCTTTTTCAAGCTACAGAAGAGGAGAAGGCATCAAAAACCAGAAAAAATTAATGGAAAATTCATGGAAAAATATGACAGTGCCCACACACCAGCACCAACTGAACCAGATCCATGATGCCATTGTTGCACCACCAGCAGGTCGCTAATGATTTGGGCAATCTGGTCCTAACTGGGAGGAACCCACCCCTGCAACTATGAGTGTTGAATTATGTCAAGATGATGTTACCGAAACACCAACTGTAACATTATTATTATTTTTGCAATCTCAAAGAGCCTTGGTGGTGCAGTGGTTAGAGCAGTGTTTCCCAACCTTGGCAACTTGAAGATATCTGGACTTCAACTCCCAGAATTGGAGCTGAAGTCCAGATATCTTCAAGTTGTCAAGGTTGGGACACACTGGGTTAGAGTGCAGTACCGCAAGCTACTTCTGCTGATCACCAGCTGCCAGCAGTTTGGCAGATCGAATCTCAGTAGGCTCAAGGTTGACGCAGCCTTGCATCTTTCCAAGGTCGGTAAAATGAGGACCCAGGGGGTTAATATGCTGACTCTCGGTAAACCGCTTAGAGAGGGCTGTAATAATATAAGTCTAAATGCTAAATGCTAAAGAAAACAACATGGCCAGGGGGTTGGACTAGAAGACCTCCAAAGCAGTAGTGGGTTTCAATTACTAGCTGTTCATTTTTGGGAGTGCATGTGCTTCTGCACATTTGCAGAAATTTCTGTGCATGTGCTAAGACGTCCAGATGGGTGGATTGAGCCTCTCACAACCACTGCTATCGGTTCGCCCAACCCGGGCTGAACTGGTAAAAATCCACCATTACTCCAAGGTCACTTCTAACCTTATGATTCTGGTGTTTGCTCCAACCCTCCCCAAAGAAGGAAGACAATTCCAGAACAAATGGCAAATGGGCAATACATGAAAATTGGGGAGGAGACTTCTTTGCAACAGCCCGCAATGAAGAAGCAACCTTTATTGTGTCAAAATCAATGATCTGTCATTATGTTATGTTATGTTATGTTATGTTATGTTATGTTATACAGTAATCCCTCATTTTTCGCGGGGGATGCGTTCCAAGACCACACATGAAAAAGGAATTTCTGTGAAGTAGAGGAAAGATTTTTTTTAATGTATTTAATGAGTATTTGGACTTTTATAACCCACCCTTTGCATTAAACAGTCATTCTATAATGTTTCTCAGCTGGAACTGCATGTGATATCCTACCAGTTTATTTAATAGAAAGAGTAGTACTGTAGAAGAATTTTATGAATTTTTAATGGATTTAAAATTTTCAATGGATTTAATGGATTTAAGCCCCCTTTGAAAACCTGTGAGGTAGCGAATCCACAAAAGATGAACCATGAAGTAGCGAGGGATTACTGTATTATATCATATTTATTGGATTTCTATACCGCCCCTCTCCGAGGACTCGGGGCGGCTGACAACATATAAAATATACAGTCCACAATATCTTAAATCCAATTAACTAATTAAAAAAAACCCATTAAGTCAGAAATGTCATTATTCTCATTTGGAGTTTAAAAAATTGCATTAGTATTCCATACAGAATAATATACACCGGTTCCTTTTCTCCATCTCTTTATGACCTCGAGGCTTTTATGGATATAAATCAAGACCTGCTACAATTAATCATGTCTGCAACAAACTAATTGTGGCAGCAAGAAGGCAATTAAAAGAAATTCTATTCAAGTTCTCATTCATGTTCAAAATGACAGCATTGTTGGGTTTTTTCTCCACACACATTCCTACTGTTGAATCCTGATTGAGTTGCTGGTTAGTCT
This sequence comes from Erythrolamprus reginae, assembly GCF_031021105.1. Lineage (NCBI taxonomy): Eukaryota > Metazoa > Chordata > Lepidosauria > Squamata > Dipsadidae > Erythrolamprus > Erythrolamprus reginae. Next base: position 35,651,638 of record NC_091958.1, on the reverse strand, counting down.
GCTTTGCCCAGATAGTTAAGGAATATGGTTTAACATCACAATATAGGCTACAGATAGATGCACAAAAACCTCCCCATTTTTACTTGCACACATACAAATGTATGTGAAGGAGACAGGAGATTTTGGGAAAACGGTTGCAACAAATAAGGAATATTTCTGAAAGTCACATAAACATGTGGGTCTTAGCTGAAGATTTGAACAAAGTATTATTATTTTAGCAAAAGTGGCTACTGGAAACATTATTATTTGTAATGTAAAGGAGTAAAAAATTAAGAATGACTGAAACAATGAATGAAGAAGACTTTCTGGTGGGCCTGGGACAGGGGCTTGTCCTCTGTCCTGGTGCTTCTTGACCTCTCAGCGGCTTTCGATACCATCGACCATGGTATCCTTCTGCGCTGGCTGGAGGGGTTGGGAGTGGGAGGCACTGTTCTCCAGTGGTTCTCCTCCTACCTCTCTGGTCGGTCGCAGTTGGTGTTAGTGGGGGGTCAGAGGTCGACCTCTAGGTCTCTCCCTTGTGGGGTGCCTCAGGGGTCGGTCCTCTCCCCCCTGCTATTTAATATCTACATGAAACTGCTGGGTGAGATCATCCAAGGGCATGGGGTGAGGTATCATCAATATGCCAATGATACCCAGTTATACATCTCCATCCCATGTCCAGTCAATGAAGCAGTGGAAGTGATGTGCCGGTGCCTGGAGGCTGTTGCGGCCTGGATGGGTGTCAACAAGCTCAAACTCAATCCAGACAAGACAGAGTGGTTGTGGGTCTTGGCTCCCAAGGACAATTCCATCTGTCCGTCCATCACCCAGAGGGGAACTATTGACCCCCTCAGAGAGGGTTCGCAACTTGGGCGTCCTCCTCGATCCACAGCTAATATTGGAACATCATTTTTCTACTGTGGCGAGGAGGGCGTTTGCCCAGGTTCACCTGGTGCACCAGTTGCGGCCCTATTTGGACAGGGAGTCATTGCTCACAGTCACTCATGCCCTCATCACCTCGAGGTTTGATTACTGCAACGCTCTCTACATGGGGATACCTTTGAAAAGTGTTTGGAAACTTCAGATCATGCAGAACACAACCGCGAGAGCCATGGTGGGGCTTTCCAAATTCACCCATGTTTCTACAACACTCTGTGGCCTGCATTGGCTGCCGATCAGTTTCCGGTCACAATTCAAAGTGCTAGTTATGACCTTTAAAGCCCTACATGGCATTGGACCAGAGTACCTCTGGAACCGCCTGCTATCACACGAATCCCAGCAACCAATAAGTTCCCACAGAGTTGGCCTTCTCCGGGTCCCGTCGACTAAACAATGTCGTTTGGCGGGCCCCAGGGGAAGAGCCTTCTCTGTGGCGGCCCCGGCCCTCTGGAATCAACTCCCCCGGAGATTAGAACTGGCCCCACCCTCCCTGTCTTTCGCAAACTACTCAAGACCCACCTTCATCGCCAGGCATGGGGGAGTTGAGACACCTTCCCCCAGGCTTTTATATTTTATGTTTGGTATATATATGTTGTTTTGTTTTTTTTTAAAATATGACAGGGTTTTATATGTTTTCTTTTTTAATATTAGATTTGTTTCGCTATAACATTGTTTTTATTATTGCTGTGAGCCACCCCGAGTCTTCGGAGAGGGGCGGCATACAAATCTAATAAATTATTATTATTATTATTATTATTATTATTTCTTACCATTTTTTTTAAATCTCTCACTGAATCTGATGGAAATAGATTTGTATACACCTACTGTATTGACAATGGCTGGATTAGATCAATCCCTTCATTTTCAGTCTGATTTGAAGCTTGGCAACAATGCAATAATCATAAAAATCACACTTCCTACAAATAATTGCCAAACAAATGTGCTTATATTTAGGCTGTTACTAGTATCACCACATGCTTGCAGACAAGGGTGGGATGTACCAGTTTAACAACCGGTTCAGAGATCATGAGCTTCAGCTGAGAAGATATAACTCAGTAAAGTGCAGGGGTGAACGGGCAGGCCCACCTTATAGTTCAGTCCCAGATGATCATTGGAGCTACCCGTTTGCCTGAACTGTTCCAAACCGGTAGTATCCTATCCCTGGTTGCAGATGAATCTTAAGACATAGAGATACAGGTGTCAACCCGAGGTGTGTAAAAGTAATTTTCATTTATAAATTATCCCAAAGGATAATTCACTAGAAGCGATGAACTGCAGAAAAAACAATTGCTGCCAACTTGCCTTCCATTCAGGACCTGTATACTGCAGGAGTCAAAAAGAGGGCAGTGAAAATATTTACTGACCCCTCACATCCTGGACATGTTTCAACTCCTACCCTCAAAATGTCGCTACAGAGCACTGCACACCAAGGCAACTAGACACAAGAACAGATTTTTTTCCCCTAACACCATCACTCTGCTAAACAAATAATTCCCTCAACACTCTCAAACTTTTTACTAAGTCTGCACTTCTACTTCTACTAGTTTTTTCTCATCATTCCTATCACCCTTTTCCTCCCACTCAGGACTGTATGACTGTAACTTGTTGCTTGTATCCTAAGATTTTTATTAATATTGATTGTTTCTTCATTGCTTATTTGAACCCTATGACAATCATTAAGTGTTGCACTACATAATTCTTGACAAATCTATATTTTCTTTTATGCATACTGAGAGCATATGCACCAAGACAAATTCCTTGTATCTCCAATCACACTTGGCCAATAAAGAATTCTCTCCTCTCCTCTCCTCTGCATTGGCTGCCGATCAGTTTCCGGTCACAATTCAAAGTGTTGGTTATGACCTATAAAGCCCTTCATGGCACCGGACCAGAATATCTTCGGGACCGCCTCCTGCCGCACGAATCCCAGCGACCGGTTAGGTCCCACAGAGTTGGCCTTCTCCGGGTCCCGTCGACTAAACAATGTCGTCTGGCGGGACCCAGGGGAAGAGCCTTCTCTGTGGGGGGGCCGACCCTCTGGAACCAGCTCCCCCCTGAGATTAGGATTGCCCCCACCCTCCCTGCCTTTCGTAAACTCCTTAAGACCCACCTTTGCCGTCAGGCATGGGGGAACTAAAACACCTCCCCCTTGCCCATGTTGTTTTGTTGATTGATTGACTGTGTGCCTGTTTTTTATATATACTGTTTTTTATGAGATTATTAATTTAAATTGGAACTGGATGGGTGGGCATTGGATTTGGTATTGTGTACTGTACTGTTTTTTATTATTGTTGTGAGCCACCCCGAGTTTGCGGAGAGGGGCGGCATATAAATCCAATAAACCTAAACCTAAACCTAAACCTCTCCTCTCCTCTCCTCTGCTCTCCTCCCCTCCCCTCCGCTTCTCTTCTCTTCATTCCCCTCCATTCATCAACGGATTATTTTCCCTGGAAAATCCCCATGCTTCCCGGAAACATACATTCTTCTCCAAAGAAGCCAGAACCTGGGAAATACTCCCAGGCTTCCTTTATCCTCTATGTTATTTAAATGAATAAAACATTTATGTTGACTCTGAGAAACAGGATGAGGTAATTGTTACGGGTCTCGGCAATCACAGGAAGTAGCTTTCAATTCTACCCCATCAATTTGAAATTATTCTCTTGGGGCTGATACCATTATTGCCTCTTCGGCTGAATGGGAGACTCTGTTTGCATAGTTCTCCACATCTGTCTCTCCAGAAATCACTTTGTGCATGAGAAGTGATGGATTTTCTTCACTTTGATTTCATTCTGCATGGAGTCGGCATTAAGCGGCCCTTTGAGTCAGACACGAAGATTATGTCCAGTTAACTAGATCAATGAGAAACTTATCAGCTGCATTTGCACGCAACATGCTGCACTATTAATTTTTATCCAAGATTAGTTTTTATGCTTTATGATGTTGTGTGAACCCTGGCCATTTGGAGAGCTCAGTGCGGTGTGCAAACCCAGGATTCTGTTTAATTCATTAGCCTGATTAGCCATTTTGTGTGAATCCAATTATAGCAAAGGATGGAGATGAAACTCAGTGCTTTGAATTGCAAATCCACCACTATCATTGGATGAGATTAGTCACATAGTAGAAACTGCAATGAATTCACTCTTAACACCTTAGATGTAGCTGCAGTGAATGGTATTCTATGCATCTTTTATATGACGTTCCCAAATTTATTTGGAGTTACATCCCAACTGGGCAAGTCTATTGAGCTTATTGAAGCTGTCTTGCATGGGTAGTTGACTACATACTGTACCTCCTAACAGGTTTTATTGTGAGCCTGATCATTTATTAGGTTTACTGTTCCTCCTATCAGGTGTCCAGAAATGAAATGGGGTTGAATTCATGCAATAGCATCTGCATTCTTTAAGGAGAGAAAGAGCCTACCAGTCTTGAAAGAGTTGGAGATGGGTTAGGCTGTAGCATTACAGAGCCTTGGCAAAAGAGATTATCAGTTGGTTTTTAAGACTGGGGCATAGTACAAAGAAAGCTCTCATAGCCATACATTACTACTACTGTATGAAAACAATAACGTTGACTATATGGACCTTTGTTGACAAGGTGATGTCTCTGCTTTTAAATATCTTAACATGTTGTCTAGATTTGCCATAGCTTTCCTTCCAACAAAAGTATACAATATCATCAAAAGAGGGGGGGAAATGAAATTGAAAGCAAGTATGACAGACCCAAGCTTAGGACTGTATGGGTTGGAAACATGCAGAAGAGGCCTTCATCCTACAATGAATAGACCAGTGGTCCCCAACGTTTTTTCCACCAGGGACCAGTTTCAGCAAGACAATTTTTCTATGGCCCAGTGGGGGCGGAAAGGGGTGTGGTTGGGGGCGGGATTAAGCATGGGGGTGCTGGTCCTCCCCGCCCCTCTTTCCCGCCATCGCCCTGTGGCCGGCAGAACCTGCCTCCCAAGCCTTCTTGCCCAGCGGGAGCTAAGCGCCGGAGACAGGGGGTCAGGCTGGCCCTCCTGCCTCCCCCCAGCCAAAAATGCAAAAGCGCCCCGCGGCAGAAGCCAAAAGAGGCTTGAGCCTCTCGGTCCTTCCCGCTCCTCTGTCCCATCCATCGTCCTGTGGCCGGCAGAACCTGCCTCCCGAGGCATCTTGCCCGGCGGGAGGCGAAGCGCTGGAGGGACGGGGTGGCGGCATGAGGGCCGGCAGCTGCTGACTCCACGGACCGGTGCAACATGCCCCGCGGCCCGGTACTGGTCCGCGGCCCGGTGGTTGGGGACCCCTGGAATAGACAATGAAGGAAAAAAATGAGGAAGAGGAGGAGGAAGAGAAAGAGGAGGAAGAGGAGGAGAAGGAGAAGAAGAAGAAGAAGAAGAAGAAGAACAACAACAACAACAACAACAACCAACAACCAACAACAACCACCATCTGCAGTGATCTTGGAGCCCAAGCAAATAAAATCTGTCACTGCTTCCATTTCTTCCCCTTCTATTTGGCAACAAGTTATACCATAGGACCGAATGCCATGATTTTAGTATTTTTAATGCTCAGTTTCAAGACAACTTTTGCACTTTCATCAACATTAAGAGGCTCTAATTCCTCTTCACTTTCTGCCATTAGAGTAGTTGGGGTAGCAGACATCTTATAGAAATAGATATACAGTAATACCTCATCTTATGAACCTAATTGGTTCCCGGGGGAGGTTTGTAAGACGAAAAATTTGTAAGACAAAACATTGTTTCCCATAGGAAACAATGTAAAGTCAATTAATCCGTGCAGGGGAAAAAAAACCTGCAAAAAACCGCCGCCGCCCGGCTGTCACCTTTTGAAACAGCCAGGGGGCTTCCCAGGAGCCTCCTGAACGCCGAACGCCAAACCCGAACTTCCGGGTTCGGCGTTCAGGAGGCCGCCGAGAAGCCTCCCGGCTGTTTTAAAAGGTGACAGCCAGGCGGTGGGGCTTCCCAGCGGCCTCCCGAACACTGAACCCGGACGTTTGGCAAAATTTCGGGTTCAGGAGGCTGCTGGTAAGCCCCCCGGCTGTTTTAGAAGATGACAGCTGGGCTGCGGGGCTTCCCAGCGGCCTCCCGAACCCAAACTTTTGCCGAACGTATGGGTTCGGCGTCCGGGAGGTCACTGGGAAGCCCCGCCGCCCGGCTGTCACCTTTTAAAACAGCTGGAGGGCTTCTCGGAGGCCTCCCGAATGCCGAACCCGGAAGTTCGGGTTTGGCGTTCAGGTTCAGGAGGATGCTGGGAAGCCCCCCGGCTGTTTCAAAAAGTGACAGCTGGGCAGCGGGGCTTCTCGGCAGCGGCGGGTTCGTAAGAAGAAACAAGTTTGTAAGAAGAGGCAAAAATTTTCTAAACCCCGGGTTTGTATCTCGGGTTGTTCGTAAGATGAGGGGTTCGTATCATGAGGTACCACTGTAATAGGTTGCATAATTCTATGCAGACATCATTTTCTTCTTTGTTATATTGTTCCATGCTGTTTTTAGAATTGTACTTTGGCCCACCTTTGCTATGTTATCAAGTGAATATGACTATACATATTTGGTAGATTTCATTTACATAATCTTTTCCTTTTTAATATTCTTTTTAGGAGGACAACATGAAATATTTTTTAATAAAATAAGTATGAGAAGCTAACAGTAACAATATTATCACTGTGAGTACAGTGATCCCTCAATTTTCGCGGGGGTTACGTTCCAAGACCTCCCGCGAAAATCGATTATCCGTGGTATAGTGGTGCGGAAGTAAAAACACCATCTGTGCATGCGCGCCCTTTTTCCATGGCCGCGCATGCGCAGATGGTGGAGGCGGGGAGCGACAAAAGTGCGGAAGCCGACAGATTGCTTTGAATGTCGGCTGCCCCCGCCCCCCCAGCACCCGCTCACCCACCATTCGCTGCTCGCCCGCCTGCCCGGCCGGCCGCTCACTCACTCGCCACTCTCCCGTTCGCTCGGCCGGCCGCTGCCCGGCTGGGGAGGTGGATTCGCCGCCCCCACCAGCCCGATCTCTCTCCGGTGGCTGGGGAGGTGGATTCGCCGCCCCCACCAGCCCGATCTCCCTCCGGTGGCAAGCGTCCGGGGAGGCCCGAAGTGGGAGCGCCGGTCGAGAGCGGGAGCCGCGGCAGCAAGTGGCAAGAAACCGCTTGGGGAGGGGAGGGGGCGGCGCTTCAGAAAGCGGCCGCAGTTGCCTTCCCTCCTCTTCCTCCTCCCGCCGGTCCTGCTGCTGCTCCTGCTCGTGCTCCTGCTGCTGCTTTGGCTCCCCTTGGGCTGCTCAGACCCTGACTGGGGGCGAGGCGGCGGGGATGAGCCCGGGTGCCCTGCAGCCGCCGCCTCCGCCGCCTCCGCCGCCTCCTCTGCTACCACCGCCGCCATGAAGCGGAAGACCTCGGGGGTGGGGAGCCGAAGGCACTCGGCCCCAGCTACTCTGCCGGCCACAGCACCGCCGGCGTTCAAGAAAACTCGGAGCTCCGCCATCCTGCCGATCTTGGCCGAAGCAGAGGAGCAGCAGTCGCCTCGGACGCCGGGGCGCGAGACCTGCCTGCAAATCTCCGATCGTCTTTATTTTGCCATTCTGTTCCATAAACCAAAAAGCAGTAGTACAAGTACACACTATTTCTATCTCTTCCACTGCCCTCGCAGCCCGATCTCCCTCTGTGGGGGGGGGGGCGACGAACCGACGATCGGGGGCTGTCCGTCCATGTTGGGTGGTGCAGGGCAGGCACAGGGAGGGAGGGAGAGAAAGGAAAGAGAGAGAAAGGGAGGGAGAGAAAATTGAATGAAGAAGGGAGAGAAAGAAAGAGTAAGAGGTAGAAAGGATAGAGAAAAAGGAAGAGAAAGGGAGAGAGAAGTGACTCTTGGTGATGACGTATGACATCATCAGATGGGAAAAACGTTGGTATAGAAAAAAAACCGTGGAGTATTTTTTAATTATTATTTTTTGAAAAACCGTGGTATAGCATTTCGCGAAAATCGAGACCGCGAAAATCGAGGGATCACTGTATATAATAAATATGTAAGTGCAGCCAACATTCAAAGCAGATTCTAGGGTTAACAGGATACTGTTAATGTTTGCAGTTGGGGGTATTTTAGAATAGAATAGAATGGAATGGAAGGGAGAAGAGGAGAGGAGAGGAGGGAAGAGAAGAAAAGAAAAGAAAATTACAACAGCTGTGACAAAAGAAAACAAATACAGTATCAATAATGATAGGTGTCTTGAGTGCAATACCAAAATATCTGGAGCACTACTTGAACCCCATTGGCATTGGCAAACTCACCATTAGTCAAGTGTAAAATGATTTACTTTACTTGTTTACCTCCTGAACAATTGCCTTTACTATTATTAAACAAGAACATCTATCTTTCCAAAAAGGACTAAACAAGCTGTTGCAAGTCAAGGTCTCCATTCCCTGCCTACTCCAAGGGAAGGATACTGTAAAATCTCCATTTCTTTCCCACTCCAGGATACTCCATTCCCTCCTGATCAGCTGGGACTCAGGAGGCAGGGAATGTTTTTATTTTATTTTATTTTATCCATCTCTCTCTCTCTCTCTCTCTCTCTCTCTCTCTCTCTCTCTCTCTCTCTCTCTCTCTCTCTCTTTATCTCTTTATCTATCTATTTATTTATTTATTTCATTTGTAAAGTATGTATGGGTAGTATACTAAGATACAACAATGTCTATATACATGATACTAGTAAGAGAGAAACATTAGGACAAGGGATAGAAGGCACGCTGGTGCACTTATGCATGCCCCTTACTGACCTCTTAGGAATCGGGAGAGGTCAACAGTGGATAGTCTAAAGGTAAAGTTTTGGGGGGGTTGGTGAAGAAACTACAGAGTCAGGTAATGAATACCAGGCATTAACTACTTGGTTGCTAAAGTCGTACTTTCTACAGTTAAGTTTGGAGCGGTTTACTTTCAGTTTGTATGTGTTGTGTGCTTGTGTATTGCTGTATACATGACAGATGGAAGCAGGGCCAGACATTGCTGGTATTTATTGGGTTCTCCAAACTACTCAAAATTTCCACTACTGGTTCTCCAGAACCGATCAGAACCTGCTGAATCCCACCTCTACTGCCTATATTCAAGGAAGCAAGATTCAGGATGGAAGAGCAATGAAAAAAAAAACAGTGGCTGGATTAAAAGGATTCCAGCAACCTATTTTTATTTTATCAGGTCTATCAGGTTTCATCAGGCCTGACTATCCATCCCACTATTTCCCTTTTGTTTGAGGGGGAGGTGTAAGAAAAATTATGCTAAGTGCAGAGAAAAATTAATAAGTCTTAAGCAAAAAGAAATTAAAGAGAAGTGATAAAAGGAACTCAGTTCTAAAAGGATATTTTTTTAAAAAAAAAACCTAACATGTTTTCCCCAAGACTTCTTAAGTGAATGCTCATTATCTAAGAAGATACTAAAAACAACCACACACATTATCACTTATTTCACCATTAAAATCACTTCCCACTGTTAACTTCTGTTTGATCTCTATAGAAATTAATGGATTTTTTTAATGGTAAATATTAACACTAAACAGTACTTTAGCATGCCACCTTATTTTAGTAACCCCCTTTATAAATCTCAAAATTGTAGCGTTTTATTTATTAAAAATGTTTTTAAAAGAGAGCTATATTTACACTTGCACTGCCATGTATTTTCTGACATGCTGCACAAGCTTATTCTAAGCTAAATATATTTTATAAAGGTTTAACGTAAGAACCAAGGAAAAAGTAGTTTGCCTTCTCTTTTGACATTTCTCAGGTTATGTATAAACTTTACGTTTACAGATCAACTGTCAGTTATACATCACATACAATCAGGAAGAGAATCCAAAAGAGAATATGAAATGCTGAATTACACTTTTAACTGATTGAATTATCACAAAGTGGAAGCAGTATAATGAGAGAGTAGAGTAGTGAAAGGGTAGGGGACAGGAGGAGGAGGAGAGGAAGAGGAGGAGGAGGAGGAGGAGGAAAAGGAGGAAAAGAATAGGAAAAAGAGGAGGAGAGGAGGAAGAAAAGAGGAGGAGGTGGAGAAGGACGGGAGGAGGAGGGAAGTAGGAGGAGAAGAAGGAGAAGGGAAGGGGAAGAGGAAGAGGAAGAGGAAGAAAAGGAAGAGGAATAGGAGTAAATAAAATCTTAGAACTATAATATCTCAAGAATATAAATTAGCAATCAATGATTTATAAGATAATGTTATCCAAGGAGGAGGGAAATCCCTTCATTAGAAATACTTCTAATATCATTTTGGGTGAGATATGGAAAAGATATAAACTATACTAAGTTTCAGTTAGGATTCATTGATGACTCAGGAACATTTCTGAATTATATAGGGTATCTGAGTCACATCTTTTAAAGCAGAGAAACTTGCTTTAGGCATTAAATCAGGTTTTTCTGTACAGAATTCAGTCCAGGAACATAATTCAGTTTGCAAGTTAAACTGGATTGCAGTTGAATAGCATCTCCCTAGCAAGAGTTGTAACAACTTAGATTTATTCATGCATTTTATGCATTTGTTTGTTTTTCAATCCTTGCTTCCTTCAGGTCTCTATCAGTATTTAATCTCTTGTTTCATTATTATGATATATTAGCAAGCAAGCAAGCAAGCAAGCAAGCAAATAAATTCAATTGTCTGGGTTCACACAATAGATTGAAACTTTAAAAAATATCATGGGGGTTGGCCTTATCTTTCTAGCACAATGATCCAAAAACCATCCAATCACACTGCAGATTAATGTATCATGGGAAAACAGATGTTACTATTTCCTTGTGCATGAATGGTGACATTTTCAAATCAAATCTTTATAAGGGTCAAAGGTTCCCTAAGAATCGTGTCTAAATATCAGAAATAGGTAGAATTGCATGTTTAGGCTGACCAAGAAACAAAACCTGGGATGCTAAGAAGATGGCACAGTTAGTCCTTGACTTATGACCACAATTGAGCCCAAAGGTTCTGTGGCTAAAATGAGAGGTTTGTTAAGTGAGTTTTGCCCCATTTTCTTGGCTCCGCAGTTAAGTGAATGTTGTTAAGTGAACCTGACTCCCCTGTTGGCTTTATTTGTCAGAAGGTTGCAAAATAGAATCACTTGACTTCAGAGCCCGGCAACTGTCATAAATACAAGCCAGTGGCCAATAATTTGACATTTGATCACGTGATCATGAGGATGCCACAATGGTCATAACTCATGTTACTTTTTTGAGTGCTGCTGTAATGGACTATTGCAAACCAAGGATCACCTGTATAGGTGAGAAGAGAGAAAATGGGGTGGGTTGCCTCCCCCCAGCCCCCAGAAGCACTCTGCAGGCCTCTCAAACCCTCTGTGTGCCTCACTTTTTGCAAAAAAAAGGGTGAAAAACAGGCCCATTTTTGCAAAAAAAAAACCAAAAACCAACCCTAGGGCATACAGATAGTTTGGGAGGCCTGTGAAGTGCTCCTTCATGGGGGCTGGGGAAGGCAAAAATGCCCACATTTTTGTGAAAAACTGGCCCATTTTTGTGAAAAACTGGCCCATTTTTGTGAAAAACTGGCCCATTTTTGTGAAAAACTGGCCCATTTTTGTGAAAAACTGGCCCATTTTTGTGAAAAACTGGCCCATTTTTGTGAAAATCTGGCCCATTTTTGTGAAAAACTGGCCCATTTTTGTGAAAAACTGGCCCATTTTTGCAAAAAATGGGGGGCACTGAGGGTTTCTTAGCCTTGCAGAGTACTCCTGGGGGCCAGGGCGGAAAAAAAGTTTTTTTTTCTTATTTACCTCTTGGAAATCTTGGTGTGTCTTATAATTAAAAAAAAACCCGGTTCATAACCACCATGGTAGTTAAAAGATGGTTTATGCTGCATCCGGTTTACAAAGCTGTTTTAAAAGTCTAGCCTAAGGAAATCAGATTTACACCACGACACACATGCTCCTTTTCCTTGTAACATTTGACAAAGTTCTTGGACAGTTGTGTTAGCACTAATCAGGCCCTTGGCAATATCCAGCAATCCTCCCTGGAATAAACTATTCTCACTTCAAACAATTGTTACAGTTTGAATCCAATTGACTCCAGACAACAGAAGTGAGATAATCAGCATATTAAAGCCAACACTATAACCATATGTTAATTATGTAAATGATTCATTTTAATCAGCTAGAACCATGTAAAGAGTTACTCGGAATGCAAATGCAGGGAGTTATTAAAAATCTAATTATTATTCATCTTGCTTCCATGCATGAATGTACCCATCCAAACAGATGAATTAATAGTTAGATGAAAGATAAAAGAGCTGGAGGGGGTGGGGTAAAGTCTGTGGGAAACCATCTGTCTTGCTTTGTATGCCTTCAAGGCTTTAAAGAAAATTGTGGTGGTTACACAGAGAAGGGGGAAAAAAGAAGAAGGTGAAAAAAAACCAACAACTTATATCAGAGATGATGACCAGCTGTGCCAAAATGCAACTTTTGATTCTGGCAGATCAGAAGGAGGAAAAAAAAAAGCCAAATTAATGGCCTGAAATGGATATGGAGGCCAACTGGGTTCTCATGTGCGACCACACACCTCTTCCTAAATTGAAGCCATCAGAAAATAAGCCAACAAGCGAACAAAAACAAGGGTTGAATCGAAGGGTCAAAGGGCTGGACTTCCATCGGGGAATTCCTAAGTTTGCCTTCAATTTGTAAGGCTGAGAAAGAAATCAAAGAGAAATGAACGAGTAACCAGTGGAACAGTTTGCCTTATTTGTACCCTTATTTGTACGCTTACTTGTACCCTATGAAAATCGTTAAGTGTTGTTCCTCATGATTCTTGACAAATGTATCTTTTATTTTTATATACACTGAGAGCATCTGCACCAATCACACTTGGCCAATAAAGAATTCTATTCTATTCTATTCTATTCTATTCCATTCCATTCTTCATTCCAATATTCTACTCTACTCCACTCCACTCCATTCCACTCAACTCAACTCAACTCAACTCTATTCAGAAATTATGGGAACTCCATCACTGGAGCCTTTTAAGAAGAGCCTGGACAGCCACTTATACCAAAATAGTATAAGGCAGTGATAGCAAACCTTTTTGGTGCTGAGTGCCCAAAGTATGTCTGTGAGCGAACGAATGTGCAAGTCTATGCAATTCCAAAATGCAATGCAAGTGTCCCCTGCATATATACCCCTCCCCCCTGTGCCCCCTTTTGGCTTACAGGTTGGTGCAGATGGCTTTCCAGGCCTGAAATGGGGCACGGGAGGCCCTCGTGCAACCCCCCTTGCCCTGTTTTGGCTCCCATGTTGGTGCAGGAGACCTTCTGAGGCCCAAAACAGAGCATGGGGGGAGGAGGCTCGCACGGTGACACCAAGCACCATTTTGGCTTACATGTTGGTGCAGGAGGCATTCCAGGCCCAAAATAGGTCGATGTGTGTGTATGTACACACGTGCATATCCCAAAAATACAATGCAAGTACCTCTATGGAGACGGGTGGCATACAAATCTAATCAATAATAATAATAATAATAATAATAATAATAATAATAATAATAATAATAATAAAGATGTACAGATGCATGATAGAGATCTGAAGATCAGCTGGTTCCTGCAGTAAGCATGCACACATTGGTTTGGGTTGGTGTGCCCACAGAGAGGGCTCTGCGTGCCCCTTATGGCACATATGCCATAGGGTTGCCAGCACAGATGTAAGTTCTCCTGCTTGAGAAGGCCGGATTAGAAGACCTCTGAAAACCCTTCCAACTCTATTGTTTTGCATTCTGTAAAGTCAATTTGCTAGATGAATGCAGAAGTCCACTTTAAACCACAAGGAAGTACAAGAACCAACTTTAGGATAGGCAGGAGGTGAAATTAGGTTTAGGTTTAGGCTTATTAGATTTATAGGTCACCTTTCTCCGCATGGACTCAGGGAAGCTTACAAAAATAAAATGGAGACAATGACAATAAATAGAATTTTTAAAACATTACAAATACTGTAATAGAAAAGCCACAATAAAACAACCAATCATCTTACTTTCAATTCAATTCAATTTATTAGATTTGTATGCCGCCCTTCTCCAAAAACTCGGAGTGAAACTGTCGCTCACGGTTCCCAGGCCTGCCACATAGGTATGTCTTTAACGCCTTCTGAAAGGCAGGGAGAGTGAGGGCGGTGCAGATCTCTGGAGGCGTTGATTCCAGAGGGCCGGGGCTGCAACAGGGAAGGCTCTCCCCCGCGGACCCACCAGTCAACATTGTTTGGACGAAGGGGCCTGGAGGAGGCTGATTCTGTGCAGCCTAAACAGTCACTGGGATTATTATTATTATTATTATTATTATTATTATTATTATTATTATTATTATTATTTATTGAATTTGTATGCCGCCCGTCTCCAAGGATTCGGGGCAGCTCACAACAACAATAATACAATATACAGAATACAAATCCAATATTAGATAAAAAAGCTAAATTTAAAACCCATAAACATTGAAAACAATCGGTACTGCACAATCACACCATTCTCATGTATTAGAATCAGAAAAAAAAGGTGGGGGGGAGAGATAGAGTGGGGGCAATTCAAATCTCCGGGGGGAGTTGATTCCAGAAGGCTGGGGCCGCCACAGAGAAGGCTCTTCCTCTGGGTCCGGCCAAATGGCATTGTTTAGTCGATTGGACCCAGAGACACCTTCAGCCAATATATTGCCAATCCAACAGTTATGCACAGAATCCTTATACACACACACATGCACGCGCGCGTGTGCACACACACACACACACAAAGCATGCCCATCCTTCATTTAAAGGAACATCAGCAGCAGTGACGGATTCTAAGTTCCATCGTTACTGGTTTGCAAGTGCAATGCTTCTGTGCATGTGCAGAAATGTCCGGGGCAGGTGGGCGGAGCCTCGCGCTACTGCCGCTACCGGTTCATAGAACCATATAGTATCGGTAGCAACCCACTCTGATCAACAACCTTCACTATTAAGTTTGTCTCTGATTTTTCTTTTCTTTTCTCCTATGTAGCCCCAGCTAAACGATGCTATTTTTGATCCCTAATCCTTTCGCGCGAGTTCCCCTTCCTCCCTTCTTTGCTTAGTCTTGCATGTCTTGCTAGTTTCTGTAATTGGGTCTTTGCACTGTCTTAACAGGGTTTAGCACCACACAGACTTGTCAAAATGAAGCAGAAAGGAGATCAACCTATCAGGGGAAGTTATAAACAACCAAGCACAGCCTTCCCGTAATAGGTATGAGATAGAAATGGTTGCTTGGCATTATCAAGGCTGCCACGTTTCACGCAAGGCTGGGAACGTTTCCTTCTTAGCAATCGCAAGTCGATACAAGGAGGCCAGAGAAGGGTTTATGGGATGGAATTAGAATGTTTTTTCATCTAACAATATGCGGCATCTCGCGATGCACAAGACCTTCGCTGTATGTTGCACCCAGATTCAAATGCTGGGCTTCAAATCCCTTTTTTTTTAAAAAAAAATATTTTTATTAATTATAATATAAAAAGACGAAGACAGACAGACATACAACAATTATTAAATATAGAAACATAGAACATTGACGGCAGAAAAAGACCTCATGGTCCATCTAGTCTGCCCTTAAACTATTTCGTGTATTTCATTTTAGAATGGATATATGTTTATCCCAGGCATGTTTAAATTCAGTTACTGTGTATTTACCAACCACGTCTGCTGGAAGTTTGTTCCAAGGATCTACTACTGTTTCCGTAAAATAATATTTTCTCATGTTGCTTTTGATCTTTCCTCCAACTAACCTCAGATTGTGTCCACTTGTTCTTTTGTTCACTTTCCTATTAAAAACACTTCCCTCCTGAACCTTATTTAACCCTTTAATGTACTTAAATATTTCGATCATGTCCCCCCTTTTCCTTCTGTCCTCCAGACTATACAGATTGAGTTCATGAAGTCTTTCCACCATTCTTGTAGCCTGTCTTTGGACCCATTCAATTTTGTCAAATTGAACAGGTCCAAAGACTGCTCAAATATTGGGTTATTTATAACCCCCTTTTTCCAAGACATTATTGTAGGAGATATTGGAGTCTTCGGAGAGGGGTGACATACAAATCTAAATTATTATTATTATTATTATTATTATTATTATTATTATTATTATCTGGAATTTATACATTTTTATATTTCTTTGTTAATCTTATTAACAACATTTCTTATACTATATATAACTAAAATTTCCTATACTATATTTACCACTAACTACTTTAAGCTACCTCTAAAGTTTATTTTTCTTCATTATTTCTCTTTCTAACCACTTGTATAATTTATCCCATGTTTTATATTTTTCAGAGTCTTCCTGCTCTTTCAACCTCAAATGCTGGGCTTCAACCCTTATGGTTATTTGGAGATATTTACATTTATTCAGACTTTTTTCCTTTTTTCTTTCCTTGAAGACGAAAAAAAAATAACAAACTCATTCTCAATCCAATCAAACTCAATCCAGTTTGACTGTCAGGATCATTATCATCATAATCCCTTGCAGGGTGGAATCTGAGCAACTGAGTGGAGCTAGCAGAGTGTTCACTGGACGAATGCCCTTCCTGAGGCCAATGTGGAATTATATCCAGGAGATATATTCCCATCGTGCTCAGTGAGAGAAATATCTGCCTCTACCTAGGATCAAACTCGCAGCCTCCTGATGGTGAGGCAAGAGCGCCACCTCTAGGACACTGCCACCACTCCAGTTTGGCTCTCGGGGGAAGGAGATGAATTTGTATTGCCTCCATCTTGAAGTTAAGGTCTGGTGACTTCAAGGACAGGACTACAGAGCTTCCCTAGAAATTTATGAAAGCTGTTTGCTGTTGCCTGCTTTCAATTTGTTTCCCCTTTAAATTTCCCTAACATTTCTTGGAAGTTTCGACATCCAAGTACCAACTAGGTAAGATCCTGACCAACTGGCAAGCCCAGCATGGTTGACCAACAACTTCTGAGACCAGGAAAAAGAGTACTTTGTAAACAAACAAGTAGAAAACTCTCTTTTTTAATTTAATTTTTATTGAGATTTAAAATTTTAAAGAAAATATAGACATACAAAAAGACAAAACACAAAAGAAAAAAAAAACATAAGAAAAACCAGACAGGTACATACACATAACAATAAATACACTTACAAAAACAATATTATTTCAAACACCTTCCTTGTATTCTTTTTCCTTGTTTTGGCAAATACACTAGGTTAAAAAAACGGTTTTGGTTATTAATTTCTTTGAATATATACATCTGTTATCATTCCTACCGCCTTATCTTAATCATTAAGACAAGAGTGTAATTGAAATAGTCAAATTCATTATATATATATTTTTTTAAAGAATTTATATTTTAATATTCTTAAATTTCTGGATATTTGTAATTCATACATTATTATATAATACTTTTAGTTTTCCTTCTTTTTTTTAACCAGTCATAAAATGAGTTCCAAGTAGAAAACTCAAGTAAGCATATCTTGTGATTTGACTTCTACCTCCTTCCTGCCTCCCAACCTCCCTAATTTCTCCCTGCCTTAAAGCACTGAGAAACAGATTGGTCCTGAATGAGAATAACTCATTTGCTGGAATTCTTGTAACCTCGTGTCTCTCCCACCCCCCATCCAAATTAATATTTCTAAACAGATTTGTGCTTCGAAATGAATCACTTTTGAGGTTAACATTTGGCTGATAACCAAACGTATCCCCCCAAAGACACTACTAGGTGCTTATTAATATGTGTGGATTATTCATTTCATATACTCAATTTTGCAACAAAATCCTAATATTCTTTGTTTTCCATATTGAAAACAATAAAAAGAAAAAAACTGAACAAAAAGCTCATAAACATTATACACATCTCTTTCTCTATTCTACAGTTTGTTTTAAGGATAATTAGGAAATAATTATTCCATCAAGCACCTTGATAAACTGGATATTTTTGGGGGGGGGCGGGGGGTTAAAAATAATGAGAATAATGAAAATCTCTTACAAAGGGTGCTGTTTGCCCTAAATGTGTAGTTATAATCCTCCCTCCCTTCCTTCCTTCCTTCCTTCCTTCCTTCCTTCCTTCCTTCCTTCCTTCCTTCCTTCCTTCCTCATTCCCTCACTCCCTTTATTCCAACTGGAAGATTAATCCAGAGATGCATATCAGAGAAGCAGTGAAAATAGCAACACTTCTATTAACATATGCACCAAGACAAATTCCTTGTGTGTCCAATCACACTTGGCCAATAAAGAATTCTATTCTAAAACCCAAAGAAAGCAAGAATATGTTGATTACTGAACGAGCCATCATTATTTTGGAAAGTCTAGTAAAATTTTAATTTATGGAAATGTAGCATATGATCCTTTGTGACTATGGGCAGATAATAGTCAGCACAGCATGACCAAACCTGGGAGCTCAGACAACCTACAGAGCCAGCTATTGCAAGATCCTTTAAGAACACGTACAGTAGTACAGTGGTTAGAATGTAGTATTGCAGGCAAACTCTACCCACAACTTGGAGTTTGATCCTGATGGGTTTCAAGGTGGACTCAGCCTTCCATCCTTTTGTAGTTGGTAAAATGAAGACATACATTGTTGGCCGTAACATGCTGGCATTACACACTTCCCAGAGTGTGCTGTAAAGTAAAGCAAAACCCTTATTGCTATTGCTAATATGTAAGTGATATTAAACAGGACACATTTCATACAAATTTACACATCCTTCACTGAATTTCCATAAAGATACAACTCCTCATGTTTAGGGATCTCCGTATCTCTTATAAGAGAATTGAGTAAGAGGCCAAGGATTTATTTCAAAATGAGCTAATCAAACCAGAATCCTGAAACTAGGACCTGAAAGAACCAGGCATGGAATCCATAAATCTATATCTAATATCCAACAGTGATTTTTAAAGAGACAACTGAACTTTCTGGTTTCTTTGAAGAACTGAAGAACTAGTAGTATAGAGAGTTAGCACCTACCCCTCTCCTACAGGGATGAAATATTTTGAGAAATATTAAAAGGGCAGAATATTATATTTTCGTGGATGAGAAATGGAGAAACATGCCCTTGGAAAGAAATCTCCAGCAGGTATTTTGTGCCCATTAAGAAAGACCGGACCATCCTACCTACAAAACCTTCAGCTCCTAGATGATGGGATGAAGACATGATCCTCCAAGACATAATAGGATTAACTGACTAGAAGCAGAACTTGTTATATTGCACATCATCTAAGGACATTGCATCAGAGTCAAACTTCAACCAAACCTGGGAGCTCAGACAACCTACAGAGCCAGCTATGACCAATAGCCAATAGAACACATGTTCTTGCATAGTAAGAGGAAGTTCAAGTGCAAAGCCCAAGGAGATATGGTCAGCTACCCAGAACCCATGTGGGTATCTTTCTATGGTTTTAATGATGAAGCAGCCTCCATGTTTCCAGTGTCTTTCTACCAGCTGGGGAACTGAACCAGAAGGATATTTCTTTCTTTCTTTATTATTTATTTTATTATTTAGATTTGTATGCCGCCCCTCTCCGCAGACTCGGGGCGGCTCACAGCAAGATACAGCAATCATGACAAATCCAAATAAATTTAAAATATTTAAATTTTTTTTAAAAAAAACCCATTTATTAACAAACACACACACAAACATACCATGCATAAATTGTACATGCCCGGGGGAGGTGTTTCAGTTCCCCCATGCCTGATGGCAAAGGTGGGTTTTAAGGAGTTTACGGAAGGCAGGGAGAGTAGGGGCAGTTCTAATCTCTGGGGGGAATTGGTTCCAGAGAGTCGGGGCCGCCACAGAGAAGGCTCTTCCCCTGGGGCCCGCCAACCGACATTGTTTAGTTGACGGGACCCGGAGAAGGCCCACTCTGTGGGACCTAATCGGTCGCTGGGATTCGTGCGGCAGAAGGCGGTCTCGGATATATTCTGGTCCAGTGCCATGAAGGGCTTTAAAGGTCATAACCAACACTTTGAATTGTGACCGGAAATTGATCGGCAGCCAATGCAGGCTGCGGAGTGATGGTGAAACATGGGCATACCTAGGTAAGCCCATGACTGCTCTCGCAGCTGCATTCTGCACGATCTGAAGTTTCCGAACACTTTTCAAAGGTAGCCCCATGTAGAGAGCATTACAGTAGTCGAACCTCGAGGTGATGAGGGCATGAGTGACTGTGAGCTATGAGTCCCGGTCCAGATAGGGCCGCAACTGGTGCACCAGGCGAACCTGGGCAAACGCCCCCCTCGCTGAAAGATGGTTCTCTAATGTAAGCTGTGGATCGAGGAGGACGCCCAAGTTGCGGACCCTCTCTGAGGGGGTCAATAATCCCCCCCCCCCCCAGGGTAATGGACGGACAGATGGAATTGGCCTTGGGAGGCAAAATCCACAGCCACTCCGTCTTATCCAGGTTGAGTTTGAGTCTGTTGACACCCATCCAGGCCCCAACAGCCTCCAGACACCGGCACATCACTTCCACTGCTTTGTTGACTGGACATGGGGTGGAGATGTAAAGCTGAGTATCATCAGCGTACTGATGATACATCACCCCATGCCCTTGGATGATCTCACCCAGCGGTTTCATGTAGATATTAAATAGCAGGGGGGAGAGGACCGACCCCTGAGGCAGCCCACAAGGGAGAGACCTCGGAGTTGACCTCTGACTCCCACTAACACCGACTGCGACCGACCGGAGAGGTAGGAGGAGAACCACTGAAGAACAGTGCCTCCCACCCCCAACCCCTCTAGCCGGTGCAGAAGGATACCATGGTCGATGGTATCGAAAGCCACTGAGAGGTCAAGGAGCACCAGGACAGAGGATAAACCCCTGTCCCGGGCCCGCCAGAGATCATCCATCAACGCGACCAAAGCAGTTTCCGTGCTGTAACCGGGCCTGAAACCCGACTGCTGGGGACCTAGATAATCGGCTTCTTCCAAGGACCGTTGGAGCTGGAGCGCCACCACCTTCTCAACAACCTTCCCCATAAAGGGAAGGTTGGAGACTGGACGATAGGTATTAAGTACGGCTGGGTCCAGGGAAGGCTTCTTGAGGAGGGGGCGCACAAGCGCCTCTTTATAGAGTGTTGGAAAGACTCCCCTCCCCAAGGAAGCGTTGGTAATCTCCTGGACCCAGCTCCGTGTCACCTCCCTGCCGGCCGAGACCAACCAGGAGGGACACAGATCCAGTAAACAGGTGGCGGAACTCACAACTCCAATGGCCTTGTCCACTTCATCAGGTGTCACCAGATCAAACTCTTCCCAGACAGGTGGACAAGTACGTGCCCCAGTCACCTCGACTGACTCGTTGTCAGTCAACTCTGTTTTCCAATTGGAGTCCAACATTTCTAATTTAAGAAGCTTCTTTAGCTTGTTGGATGAGAAGCAAAACATCTTCAAAGCAAAACCAGAAAATCCTGTTGCCTCTTGTAAAATGCACTTTTGGGACAACCTTGACCTAGATGACTGAGAGTCAATCAATCAAGTCAAGTACGTATTGGTAGTATACATAGATAACACTGTTTATATACAGGAGATGGGTACTAATAAGAGGGAAACATTAGGACAGGGACCATAGGCATGCTTGTGCACTTATGCACACCCCTTACTGACCTCTTAGGAATCAGCTGAGATCAATAGTGACCAGTCTAATGATAAAGTTTTAGGGGTTTGGTGACAAAACTAGTGTCATCCAGGCATTAACTACTCGGTTGTTGAGGTCGTATTTTCTACAGTCAAGTTTGGAGGGGTTTACTTTGAGTTTGTATCTGTTGTATATTGTTGTGGTTTAAACTGAAGTAGTTGTTGACAGGAAGGACGTTGTAACAAATTATTTTATGAGCTATGCTTAAATAGTGATGAAGGTGACATAGTTCTAAGCTTTCTAAGCCTGGGATTTCAAGTCTGGTTGCGTAAGATATTCTGTTGCGAGTAGAGGAGTGGAGGGCTCTTCTTGTAAAGTATCTATGGAAGCTTTCTAATGTATTGATGTCCGATATGCAGTGTGGGTTCCAGACAGATGAGCTGTATTCAAGGATTGGTCTGGCAAATGTTTGTATGCTCTGGTTAGTAGTATGATATTACCAGAGAAGAAGCTACATAAGATTAGGTTAACAACACTTGAAGCCTTTTTGCCGATGTTGTTACAGTGGGCTTTGGCACTTTGGTCATTTGATATGAGTATTCCAAGGTCTTTGACAGAGTGAGGGCCATCTGCAATGTCTTGTTTATTCAGATTGTATTTGGTGTTCTGATCTTTTTTGCCAATGTGTAGCATATTGTAGATATCCAATGCTTAGCACTAATATATAACTAAAAAAAACAACAACAACCAATAACTATACTTAGATCTTCTTTCTCAAACTATCTTGAATAATTCTTCATTTCATATTCTGATTGAAAACCTTAGTAATGCTGGTGGCCTCATTTTCCCCAAACAAAATTTATAAATTCGTCTGCCTTCCGCAACTGCTGATCTCTTTAGCTGTCTTCTCTGCTTCCCTCCGGAAGGAAAGCTATGATATTTGGATTAGCAGAATCCCGGGGTTACGGTGAAAAAAAGAAAGAAAGAACAAGATGGGCAGAAACATCTAAGCATACATTTTGTTTCTAAAACCAGGTTTTTTTGGAAGAGATAGAAGAGAAAGATATTAAATATAGACAAGGAAAAGAGTTTTTTGAAAAAGGTTGATTGAATTTAGAATACTTTATAATACTTTGTAATAGTTTCTTAATTTTAGTAGTTATTTTTTATCTATTTAGTAGTATGAATTTTGATAAAATTTATAAGTAAATGAAATATATTAAGGTGACTTAAGCAGGTTTAATTAAGATTTCTAAGGTTTATTCAATTTGGTTTAGTTTGTTAAATGGGGTTTAAAGATTTGGCTCCATAGACCGATCGCTATGGCCGCATCCCTGCGGCTGCTGGGGCGCGGTTCTCCATGCTACAGCTGCGGGGCTTTCCCTACCCTTCGGGACAGTGGTGATCTGCCCCTAGGGACCCAGGAGACCCCCTGTCCTATGTCAAGCCCTCCGGGCTCAAACAAAGTGCAAAATGCGCCCTGTAGCAAGGAAAAAGGAGAAACAAAGACGGAGTGATGTCTTCGTCCACCTGGCGCGATCGAGCGTCACCCGGAAGTAGTTTTAATTTATCAAGAGAGGTTTGATAAAATATAATACTGGCATAATAATATGTAATGAATTTAAATGTTTGTATTTGTTTTTTAAATGGATAAAGTATAAACATACAATTTTTACACTGATAAAATTAGGTATAAGGGTTTTTAGTCCATTTTGAGATTTGTACTAAGAGGGAAGATTATAAGTTGTGAAAGATATTGATTTTATCAATAGTTTAAAAAATATTAATGATGTACTTAATTAGAGATTAATGGAGATTTATCTGGATGACAAAATTAGAAAGAATGGAATAAGGGGTGTGTGATGATACCTGAAATTAAATAGATGGGATTTAACAATGTATAATTTGATTATATAAGATTTACTAATCCAAAACTATTTTAGTGTAACAAAATAGAAGGTACAGTGATACCTTGTCTTACGAACTTAATTCGTTCCGTGACTAGGTTCGTAAGTAGAAAAGTTCGTAAGACGAAGCAATTTTCCCCATAGGAATCAATGTAAAAGCAAATAATGTGTGCAACCCCATCCCCAAAATCACCCCTTTTGCCTTGCGCCGCTGGGAATCCCCACCTCTGGACTTCCATTGCCAGCCAAAGCCCCCGTTCTTTCATTGCTGGGATTTCCCTGAGTCTCCTCTTGCTGGGATTCAAAGCAGTGCTGGCAAAAATGAAGGGAATCCCAGCGAGGGAGGCTCAGGGAAATCCCAGCAGTGCAAGAGCAGGGGCTTCGGCTGGCAACAGAAGTCCAGGGTGGGCTTTCCCAGTGAGGGGAGGCTCAGAGAAATCCCAGCAATGCAAGAACAGGCGCTTCGGCTGGCAACAGGAGTCCAGAGGTGGGGATTTCCAGCAAGGGGAGACTCAGGGAAATCCCAGCGCTTCGACTGGCAACAGAAGTCCGGAGTCGGGGTATCCCAGCAGCGGTGGCTCGGGTTCATAAGGTGAAAATAGTTCAGAAGAAGAGGCAAAAAAATCTTAAATACCAGCCTCGCATCATGAAAAGTTCATATGAAGAGGGGTTCGTAAGACGAGGTATCTCTGTGTATTGTTTTTTTGCATGTTATGATGTGGAGGGAAAATTTTAAAAATACTTTGAAAAAGAAAATACTCCAAGGAGGAGGAGGGATCGACACCAACCAAAATGTTTCCAAAACAACAAGCATCACCACTAGTTATAGCTCATCTCTAATAATAACCGCACTACAAAATTTAGTGTTGCTGAGAAAATTCTCTCTAGCCTTTTGAGTATTAAGTATTTATTACCCTTTGGAGTGTTTCATCTGTTTTTCTGGTTCCTGCTGACATTTATATCTTGCCAAGATGTTTATGGCTGCAAAGAAATACAAAATAACTCATAATCCCCTTACAAACCTTAAAAAACAGTCTGCCATGTTGCTGCAAGCGCACCGTATATTTCAGGCATATAAATATGCATGTTCCTCTCACTGCCCTGATCTTCCAAGAATATATTAGGTTTCAAATCTATAATGTATAGGGAGACTAAAAGATCTGTACCATATACATCAAATCTATTGTGACATCTCCCATCCCGCACCCCCGGTGAAAATGCATGGCCCAGCTACAATTACACAAGAGAGAAGCTGGGAGGGGAGAGAGATATTGTGAAGATATTATCTAGGGAGGGTGTCTCAATATTACTGGAAGGGTGGGGGGAACTGAGCATTATTAACTGTGACTGCGGGAGAGTAGCTGAAACCAGACTTGAAGTGTTGTAAGTCAAGGATGAACAGCAGCTGCCCAATTCTGAGTAGGATGTTATTAGAATAGAATAGAATAGAATAGAATAGAATAGAATATAATATAATTCTTTATTGGCCAAGTGTGATTGGACACACAAGGATGTCCAATCACACTAATGTCTTTGGTGCATATGCTCTCAGTGTACATAAAAGAAAAAGATACATTTGTCAAGAATCATGAGGTACAACACTTAATAATTGTCATGGGGTCAAATAAGCAATGAAGAAACAATCAATATTAATAAAAATCTTAGGATACAAGCAACAAGTTACAGTCATGCAGTCCTAAGTGGGAGGAAAGTGATAGGAATGATAAGAAAAAACTAGTAGAAATAGAAGTGCAGGCTTAGTAAAAGGTTTGAGAGTGCTTGGATAGGAGACCTTACACCTCAGATGGTTATCCAACATCTTCTTAAAAAACTTCCAGTGTTGGAGCATTCACAACTTCTGGAGGCAAGTTGTTCCACTGATCAATTGTTCTAACTGTCAGGCAATTTCTCCTTAGTTCTATGTTGCTTCTCTCCTTATTCAGCTTCCACCCATTGCTTCTTGTCCTACCCTCAGGTACTTTGGAGAATAGCTTGACTCCTTCTTCTTTGTGGCAGCCCCTTAGATATCAGAACTCTATTATCATGTCTCCACTAGTTCTTCTTTTCATTAAACTAGGCATACCCAGTTCCCTCAACTGTTCTTCATATATTTCAGCCTCCAGCTCCCTAATCCTCTTTGTTGCTCTTCTCTGTACTATTTTGAGAGTCTCAACATCCTTTTCACATCGTGGTGACCAAAACTGAATGCAATATTCCAAGTGTGACCTTACCAAGGCATTATATAGTGCTATTAACACGTCACGTTGCTCTGTCCAGCTAAATATTATTTATATTGCTTGACAGTAGAACTACACTAATCGAGACCAGGGGTGGGTTGTGGATCCTTTTGCTGCTGATTTACTCAGAGATGTGCTGGGGCTGTGCATGCACTTTCCATGCGTATGTGCGCCCCACTGGCAGCAATCAAAAAATAGCTTCTGAACATGTGCAGAAGCAAAATCCAAGATGGCAGCACCCACAGACCAGCACCAACAGAACCGGCTCTCTGATGTCATCGTTGCTTTACCAATGGTTCTAAAGAACCAGTTAAAATAAGTAGGAACTCCCCTCTTATCAAGACACATGTCGCACGAATCTCAGAAACCGATTAGGTCCCACAGAGTTGGCCTTGTCCGGGTCCCGTAGACCAATCAATGCAATTTGGCGGGACCCATGAGAAGAGCCTTCTCTGTGGCGGGCCCAGCCCTCTGGAATCAACTCCCCCTGGAGATTAGGATTGCCCCCACCCTCCTTGCCTTTTGTAAGCTCCTGAAAACTAACCTACATCGCCAGGCATGGGGAAATTGATATACCCCTCGGCTATTATGATTTATGTATGGTCAATTTGGGTTGTATGATTGCTTTATTATTATAAGGGTTTTAAATACAGTGATACCTCGTCTTACAAACGCCTTGTCATACAAACTTTTCGAGATACAAACCCGGGGTTTAAGATTTTTTTTTGCCTCTTACAAACTATTTTCACCTTACAAACCCACCGCCGCCGCTGGGATGCCCCACTTCCGGACTTCCGTTGCCAGCGAAGCATCCATTTTTGCACTGCTGGGATTCCCCTGAGGCTCCCCACCATGGGAAACCCCACCTTCGGACTTCTGTTGCCAGCGAAGCACCCGTTTTTGCACTGCTGACATTCCCCTGCAGCATCGCAAAAACACAGAAGTCCAGAGGTGGGGTTTCCCATGGAGGGGAGCCTCGGGGGAATCCCAGCAGCGCAAAAACAGGCGCTTCGGCTGGCAAAAGAGTTGAATTTTGGGCTTGCACGCATTAATCGCTTTTCCATTGATTCCTATGGAAAACATTGTTTTGTCTTACAAACTTTTCACCTTAAGAACCTCGTCCCGGAACCAATTAAGTTTGTAAGACAAGGTATCACTGTACTGTTTTTAATATTGGATTTGTACTCAGTATATTATTTGTTGTGAGCTGCTCCGAGTCTTCAGAGAAGGGCAGCATACAAATCTAATAAATTATTATTAATAATAATAATAATAATAATAATAATAATAATAATAATAATAATACACTTCTTAGCCTTATTAGAGGATATTGTGAAGTACAATCCAAACTTTCTCCCTCCCACAAAACATCTGAGTTACAGGGTGACCAGAGGTAGGTGCAACAAAGCTCTGACATGTGTTGTTTGAATCCCATTCTACAAGCATCTGAATTACTAGACTGCAAAACGTAAGGGACAAAGAACTCAATTGTTTAAAAGGTATCAAACATCACAACATATTCTGACAATTAATTAGTAATTAATTATTATTGCTAAGTAAACTGTAGCAGAGATGAACCATGTGGTTCAGACTTTTGTTTAACTCATACCCCAGCAAATTTACAACATTTGAGGGGAAATGATGACATCGGGGAATGACATCACCATTTTCCAGAAAATGATGTACATTTTTGGTAGGTTTCAATAGGAAAAAAATAAATAAACGAGTCTACATTGTATAGGACAGTGTTGCTGAACTTTTTGGCACAGAGTGCCAAAACAGGTGCACATGTGCATGAATGCACATGTGCCAAGAATTGGAAGAGCAGCCGCCCAATGTACATGCATGTGCTGATGGCTGCTCTTCCGGTTTCTGGTGCATGCATGCACATCAGCCACCTGGGCTGCCAGTTTCTGGTGCATATGCACATGTGTAGGGCATTTGGCCGGTGCGCCAGAATCCAAAAGAACAACAGGCGATAGCTCACCTGCCCGGAGTGAATGCCACCACCAGCACACTTGCCATAGATTTGCCATCACGGGTACAGGATTTTCATCACTATTCTATTCTGTGATTTTGTTTCATCATGCAAGCATCCATCCCTCCATTCACCATCCCACCCACCCTCATAGCTCTAGATACTAAATCAGTGATAGTGAATCTTTTTTTCCTCGGATGCTGAAAAAGTGTGCATGTGCACTATTGCGCATGTGCAAGTGCCCACATCCATAATCCATAATTGCCTGGGGAGGACAAAAACAGCTTCCTCTATCCCCCAGAGGCCTTCTGGAGGCTGGAAATGACCTTTTTCCCAACTCCTGGTGGACCCAGTAGACTCGTGTTTCGCTCTCCCCAGGCTCCAAGGGCTTCCTTGGAGCTGGGGGAAAGTAAAAATGCCCTCCCACATCCCCTCGGAGGCTCTCTGGAAGCCAAAAATGCCCTCCCAGAACTTTTGTGTGAGCCAAAAATCAGCCAGCCAGCATACACATGCATGTTGGAGCTGAGCTAAGGCAACAGTTCACGTGCCATAGGTTCGCCATCACTGTACTAAATAATTGCCACGCTGCACTACAGATTATCCTAAATTTACAACAGTTCATTTAGTGGCCACTGAAAGTTACAACAGCACCAAAAAAAGAGCGACTTATGACCATTTTTCAAACCCATGACCATTGCAACATCACGGTCATGTGATCAAAATCCAGATGTTTGGCAACTGTCGCAGTGTTCCTGGGATTTATATGATCATCTTTTCTGACTTTTTTGGTAAGTAAAATCAATGGGAAAAACAGATTTGCCTAACAAACATTTCACCAGCTTAACCACTGCAGTGATTCATTTAACAACTGGGTCAAGAAAGGTGGTCAAAACTCATTTGAATAGTTGTCTCAGCCACATAAATGTTCAGCTCAATACATCGAAAACTACCTATGTATGGATTTCAATATACCTCTACCTAAGAACGCCTCTACTTACGTACTTTTCTAGATAAGAACCGGGTGTTCAAGATTTTTTTGCCTATTCTCAAGAACCATTTTCCACTTACAAACCCAACCCTCCAAAACTGTAACCAGAAAAGGCAGGGAGAGCCTCTGTGGGGCCTCTCTAGGAATCTCCTGGACGGAAACAGGGCCGGAAAAGGTGGGGGAAGGCTCCGTAAGGCTTCTCTAGGAATATCCTGGGAGGAAACAGGGCTGGAAAAGGTGAGGAGAAGCCTCTGTGGGGTCTCTCTAGGAATCTCCTGGGAGGAAACAGGGCCTCCACCCTCCCTGTGGTTTCCCCAATCGCACACATTATTTGCTTTTACATTGATTCCTATGGGAAAAATTGCTTCTTCTTACAACTTTTCTACTTAAGAATCTGGTCACGGAACAAATTATGTTCGTAAGTAGAGGCACCACTTTAAAAGAAAGGGTTGAGAGAAATCTGTTGTTTACTACAGAATCCACCCAACCTCTACAAATTTAAGACATAAATTTGGGGACAGATACAGAAAAAAATATGATATGTTCTAGATAACAACTGAAAAAGTGGTTATCATAATTCACAACAAAGCCATTATCCTTGACTTGCAACCGCACTTAACTCTTGTGCTAGTGTATTGTATTTCATAATGGCCATTGCATTCCCTTGGTTATCTTCCCTTCCCTTTCCCCCCAATTTCTTGAAATGAAGCAATATAGGAAGGAAAGAAACATTTCAAGTATTCTGAGGGCCCCTTTCTTGCAATCTATCTGCTGCTTGGATAATTCGTCCAGAGTGGCATTTTGTAATGACAGCAAGTTTCCTACCAATCAATAGTTATTTAATTCCCAACAAGCTCTCAAGTCCATTAAACCTGATTACATTCACCCATTTCAGTTGGGTGCAGTTATTTTTTCCTACAACAGCACTTAATCTATAACGGGAACTTATGAGAACTTTCAAAAGCAATTCCAGCACCAATCAGCATATAGTAAAAAGATGCAATTTGCTCATAATTATTTATTGGCTGGCGTGGCATAAGCTCGAGCCGAGTTCAACCTTCTCCCTGAGCCTAATGGATATCGAGGCATGTCCGATTTTATTTTCCCTTTCTCCTTTTGCCCTGTTCGGCAGCAACTAACCAACTAACCTCTCAATCAGGGAGGATGTGTTTCTTTCAGTATTGAATAAACATCAGCTCCCCCCCCCCAAAAAAAAAGAAACTGTGTTTCCCCCCCAAAATAAGACCCGGTCTTATATTAATTTTTGCTTCAAAAGACACATTAGGGTTTAAAGAGCTGGGCTGGCGCAGTGGTTAGAGTGCAGCATTACGGGCTACTTCAGCTAACTGCTGGCAGCATTTATGCTTCTGGCAGCCTCCGTTCGCCTAGCTACCCAGCCGGAAGCAGAACACGGGAACGCGAAGCAAATTGTCACCCAAGCGAGCGACACTGGTAAGATTGTAAGTCGAGGACTTAACAGTTCACTTGAACAATGTTGATCCTTCAAGCCACTCCCACCTGGTCACATGGTCGGCAAGCCACTCCCACCCAATCACATGACCATTAAGCCACACCCACAAAATAAGCCACACCCATGGTGTGGCAGTAAAAATTTTGGCTGCCCATTACTGAGTGAAACCCAACCCTGAGTGAAACCATCTTACTGTTATTCCATGACCTTGTCATCTATAAACTGGATCAAATTGGATCAAATAAACTACAATTTATTCTCAATGTTGTCACAATTTTCAATTTCTTCATTACAGAAATAAAATAAAAACCCTGCATTTTAAACCACCGTGAAGAAAAAAATCCCCCAAGTAGATAGAAAGGTAAACATAAGAGTTAAATGGGCCCTTGTGACACACAGGGTCTTCAAAGCAATTTCAAACTCCACTGCAGTCAGTTATTTTGTCATTCCAGCCTCTGTGCAAATGGTGAGTCTCTTGGAGAGCTGGGAAGGATCACAAATGCACTGCCCTCTGGTCAACCCCATAGAGTGAAGGCATGAATGTTGAACAGCATTGGATCGATACAAGCAAATATAGCTCAACTATACCATTTATTCAGCCATGAGAGATGTCAATAGACAGATTAGGGTGATCCATCTTTTTGATTTCCTCCTCTCTTCTTGTCTGACTACATGACAGTCTCTTTCTTTCTTTCTTTCTTTCTTTCTCTTTCCTACCTTCCCTCTTTTTTATTCCTTCTTTCCTTTCCCCAACCTATCCCTCCCTCCCTTCCTTCCATCCTTCCTTCCTTCCTTCACCAGCCTATCACTTCCTTTCCTCTTTTCTTCATCCAACCTATCCCCCCTTTCCTTTCCTGTCCTTTCCTTTCCTTTCCCTCTCTTTCCCTTTCTTTCCTTTCCCTTCCCCTTCCTTATCATGAAAACTCAAATTAGCACTTTAAGTGTGCTACAGTTTTGTTGTATATTGGAAGCAACCTTGTTTAACTCAACCAATCTCATCCAAGAATGTTGAGGCAGGAAAGGAATATTAACACTCTGTAGCTTTGTAACAAAACTGCAAGAGAAGCCTATTTCTTTTAGTATCCGAAGCACTTTTACTACAGTGAAAGATCTCCATTCAAAGTTACCAGCTGATTGGATCTCTTCTATGGACGAAAAATGCACCTTCCCATAACGTGCAATGAGTCTGCGAGTTCCTGGCCAAACACCAGGTGCCAATGCTGCCCCATCCCCCCTATAGTCCTGACGTTGCCCCAGCAGACTTCTTTTTGTTCCCTCACATTAAGGCAGCCCTGAAAGGAACCTGTTTTTCATCCATAGAAGAGATCTAATCAGCTGTGACGAAGACCTTGCAAGAGGTTCCCCGAAGATGCCTTCCAGGGCACGTACAGGTCATGGCAGAGTCGCTGGAAAAAATGTGTAGAAGCCCAAGGACAGTACTTTGAAGAATTTTGGAATGCACCCTGTATACAGTTTCCCAAGGCGGACATGTCTTGACTGACAGAAAATTCAAGAACGCAAGAAAAACTCAATTACTTTTCCAAATGGTGAAAATCGCCACCACCACCACAACAACTACTACAAAAACTTATTTTCTAATTCCATACAAGATCTGTTGTGATCAAATCAATAAGCTCTATCAGATGCTATTGGCTTTTGGAAGTCAGGTGACAAGTGGGCTCCAGAGTGTTGCTCCCACTGCTAAGCAACTAAAACAGAAAACTACAAAACTACCAAAGGAATAAAGTTACTGGAATAAAATTGCCAATAATTTAAAAACAATCAAGAAATTATGAAAAGCTATTATGAGTCAATCCCCATTGTTTTTGGAATCAAAGGTATTAAACTTAGAAAATAAAAATTTCAGAATTTAAAAAAAAAATTGAACCAAGCATTTCATTCTCAGAAACAAAATATTTTACAAAGCAATACCAAACTTTTAAACTAGAATAACAAGAACAACAAAAATAAAATAAGAGATTTATTTTTTAACATGGTTAAAATTCAGTAGAAGAACAAATAAACATAAACACCTGTGCCAATGAACATTTTGCAGAGGAAATCCAAAACAATGAACGAACGGCTGTTGGAATATTTTAGAGAAAAATGTATTTGGAATGTGTGAAAGAAAAGCTAAGAAAAAAACCATCTCATTTGAAACACTACTGAAAGAAAATGCTTAAATAAATGTTGAATGATGTAAATTTGGTTGCCCAATTAATGATGACAAAAATTAAAAAAAGAGAGAGAGATTGACTGGCATTTGTATAGCCTCACAAATGTAATAACAATAGAACTAATCCACAGATTGAAAGAACTCCACCAAACCAAAAAATTAGATGCCAAAGTTTGGTAAGTAAATCAATTCTGAAAAGCTATTAGCGAAGTACAAAATTAAAATAAGAACAACAAAATGGGGAAATAAAAGCAAGCCTGAAAAAGTTATATCATCTGGACAGCCAAACAATTGCAGAAAACTTGGATGAATTAGCATAATGTGTGATGGCAACTGCTAAAAACTTTGGATCTAGCAATTCCTGCAAAATAATTTCAAATACTGAACATCATTTTTGTTCAGTGCTGAACCAAATAAAAGCACTTGAATATCCTAAAACCGCCGGCGACCTTACCAGCCGGCGCGGAGTTGCGGCGTGGCCGGGGGAAGGAGGCCGCCATGTTGGAGGCGGAGCCGGCGGCCCCACGTCATCCCCGGGGCCCGCAGTGATGTCATTGGTGTGCGCTGGGCACACATTGGCCGGGCGAGAGTGAGGGAGCCCTATAAAAGGGGCTGCCTCGTGGCGCAGTTTCTCTCGCCCGGCATTGTGAGACACCCGCCCACCCTCCCTCTGTTACAGGGTGCATATGATGGGTCGCCCTAGGTGGGGCCGAGTAGGAATTTTTTGCAGCCACAGTAAATTGGCCGAGCTGTGGTTGTTTTTTTCGCCTGCTCCACTCTGTGCGTGGGAGTGTGGTTAGGGGGTGGACTCACCGACTAGTGCCCCCCCCTCAAGGTCACTGGGGGGGGGACGGCCGATAGGGGGCGGAAATGGGCGTAAGCAGCAACTGTGTGATCTCCTTAGGGGCACCTCTACTGAGGTGTGGGGGGATCTCCTTCTTGGATTACAGGGCTCGACCGGCCTAGGTTCAGTGAGGGGGGTCGCTCCTGTGACTCGCTGCAAGGAGATTATCAGAGACCAGTGGCGAGCCATCCCACACGCCGTGGGGGTGTGGCAAGGGGCAGGGGGCAGGTGTAATTTTACCATGACCCTGCACCCAGGCATGGAGCTTTCGCCCTAGAAGTTGCTCAGTTGAGTTTGGTTGGAAAGTTAACTCCGCCCCCATTTGATTTATGCACCACTGCAGGTCACGTGGGCTTATTTGGTTAAATAGTTAATTCAAGTTGGTTTTAATAAAAGTGACCCTATTTATACCCATTCCTTGTGTCCGACTGTTACTCCGACTGCGCCGCAAAAATAAGACAAAATATTGGAATTTTGGTAAACATTTGGTATAATCAAATTAATCACAATGGAATGGACACATGGATACTGGTTACAGAACAACACACACACACACACACACACAAAAACCCTAAAGCAAAACCTGAATTAATTGGAGGAGAGAAACATCAGCAGCTACACCAGCAATTGCAAAAGAACAAACTAACAAAGTAAAGAATTGGAGTATGCCATGAAAAGACAAGCTTTATGGATCTGGGTTTCAAATTTATTGCAGATGATTGCAATCAAATATTATAGCAAAGATCAATACAATATTAGCTCACTTTAGGCTGAACATTTTTCATCATGAAAGAGAAACTAAAAGAAGCAACACTCAACAATTTCCACCCAATCACTTGCTTACCTGTAACATTGTAGTGGTTATAGGTATTATTGCAGGTAACACTTCAGAACATCTGATTTCAGACTCATTTGACTCAGTGAAACAAAGAGAGAATTTGTAGAAAATTAAACAAAAAAAAAACCTGTACAAAACCAAGTTTTGTTTGCTAAAACATTTTTTTTAAAAAAAAACATAAAATAAGCTTTATGAGGCCTGGATTGATTTACAAAACAAATAACTGGAATATTGGTTTTCAACACCACATTACAAAAAAGATGTTGAGGCTCGGGAAAAGGTGCAGAGAAGAGCGACTAAGATGATTAAAGGCCTGGAACAAAAATGTATGAAGAACAGTTGTAGGATTTGGGTTTGGCTAGACTAGAGAAAAGAAGAATTATAAGTGACGTGATAGTAGTATTTCAGTACAATGGTACCTCTACTTACGGAATTAATTCATTCTGTGACCAGGTTCTTAAGTTGAAAGGTTTGTAAGAAGAAGCAATTTTCCCCATAGGAATCAATGTAAAAGCAAATAATGTGTGCAATTGGGGAAACCACAGGGAGGGTGGAGGTCCTGTTTCCTCCCAGGAGATTCCTAGAGAGGCCCCACAGAGGCTTCTCCCTGCCTTTTCCAGCCCTGTTTCTTCCCAGGAGATTCCTAGACAGGCCCCACAGAGATTTCTCCCCGCCTTTTCCAGTTACAGTTTCAGAGGTTTGGGTTTGTAAATGGAAAATGGTTATTGAGAAAAGGCAAAAAAAATCTTGAACACCTGGTTCTTATCTAGAAAAGTTCAAAAGTAGAGGTGTTCGTAGGTAGAGGTACCACTGTATTTGATGGGCTGCCACAAAAGAGGAGGGAATCAGCCCAGCACGGTGTCATGAACCTCTAATCCATCTACTCCGGAAGTTGAAACTGGTGGATTGCTTGAGCTCAGGAGTTCTGGGCTGCAGTGAGCTACAGTATATCGATCAGTTTTCCACACTAAGTTCAGCATCAATATGGGATGCCATAGGGAGCTGAGGGCCATGAAGCTGAACAGGCCAGGTTGGAGACAGAACAGGGGTATTTATTTTTCAAAGCACCAGAAGACAAGAAACAATGGGTGGAAACTGATTAAGGAGAGAAGCAACCCAGTAATTTAGGAGAAACTTCCTAACAGAGAGGACAATTACCATATTTTTGGACTATAGGATGCACCGGTGTATAAGATGCACCAAGATTTCGAAGAAGTAGGGGGGAAAAAAGGTTTTGTCCCTCCCTGGCCCTCAGGAGCATTCCGCAGGCCTCCCAAACCCTCTGCACACTCCATTTTTGAGAACGGACCCATTTTTCATTTAAAAAAATGGGACGAGGGGGCTGGGCTTCAGGAAACCAAACCTCTTTTACGGGAGAATAGAGCACAACTTATACGCTTCATCACTGGAGGTTTTCAAGAAGATACTGGATTTGTATATGTGAATATAGATTTATATACAGTCTGAAAAGAGGCGGTCTCAATCAATATAATAGGTGAACAGAACAATTTATTTTTTTAATTAATATTTTTATTGATTTTTTACAATGTAACACTCACACAACATAAAACAAGTGTTTTGTGAATTGTGCCCACCACCAGACAAACATTTATACCCCACCACCAAATTGGGGGTGTTTCTTGTATAAACCATTTTAACCCAAGAGCAAAAGTATCTATTTACATATTATAAAGTGATTCCAATTTGTCTTCATGTCCTCTTGGTCAGAGGAGCCTTCACCAGCAGATTCCACCGGGAGCAAAACAGGCCTGCAGCATGTGGATGTCTCCCCCACATCCACAATCCTTGGGGCAGGAGCAGGGCCAGAGCTAACCACAACACAACACAAGACTATTACCGCCTGAGCGCTTTCTATCGCTGTTTGTTTTATTTCTCTAAATTCTCCCATCACATTACTTTTGACTAATACTGTCATTTTCTTAGTAATTATCCATCGTATATTTAACATCCTATTAATATCCTCTTGCACTTTTTGCCAAAAATTCTGCACTACCGGGCATTCCCAGAGCATATGCATAAACACTCCTTTATCTTGGCACCCATGCCAAATAATACCCTTAACATTCTGCTGAAAGTATGCGAGTTGAACGGGTGTGTAATACCACTTATGTAGTATAAGATGTCCTATTAATCAATATAACGAGTTATCGATAGAAGATCAGAAGTCCCCATGCAGTTAATACACAACAGGAGAAGAAAGAAGGAAAAAATGGTACAAACTGGAATTTGTTTCAGGAACACATACGGCAGTTTGTCTAACAA
Organism: Erythrolamprus reginae; assembly: GCF_031021105.1. Classification (NCBI taxonomy): domain Eukaryota; kingdom Metazoa; phylum Chordata; class Lepidosauria; order Squamata; family Dipsadidae; genus Erythrolamprus; species Erythrolamprus reginae. Next base: position 35,615,477 of record NC_091958.1, on the reverse strand, counting down.
GCCTTAACAGGCTGAGTTCACACACAGCTATAGGTTGCAAGCAATAGTTTATAAATTACAGGATCTAGATTTACGCAATATAGACATCCAAAATCAAACAAATTCTATTACGTCTTATTGTCATATAGTGCAATCAAGGCACCAATGAGTAAAAGTAATAAAGTGTATATCAGCCATGTGTATTTCTTATATTCATAAAATATGAGTCCCTAACAACTAGCTACATATAATAAGCAAACACACTGTTTCTTAGCTAGATATGTTACAACTAACTTAATCTAATACAGTGGTACCTCTACCTAAGAACGCCTCTGCTTACGAACTTTTCTAGATAAGAATCAGATGTTCAAGATTTTTTTTGCCTCTTCTCAAGAACCATTTTACACTTTCAAACCCAAGCCTCCTAAACTAACCAGAAAAGGCAGAGAGAAGCCTCCGCGGGGCCTCTCTAGGAATCTCCTGGGAGGAAACAGGGCCTCAATCAACCCTGTGGATTCCCCAATCGGACACATTATTTGATTTACATTGATTCCTATGGGAAAAATTGTTTCTTTTTACAAACTTTTCTACTTAAGAACCTAGCCACGGAACAAATTAAGTTCATAAGTAGAGGCACCACTGTATACTGATTGATTATAAATATAGTCAATCTCGAAGGGTCCTTGGGTGCTGTCTAAGCTTGCTTGTTTTCTTGCAGAGGTGTCTGTACTGATGATGTTACCTAGTTTGGGTAAGGAAACCTCTGCAAGAAAACAACCAGGGTCAGAGAGCACCAAGGACCCATCATTTTAACACTGAGCTATAATTATTCTCCTTTATCAATAGGCAACCTTGGAAGCATGAACATAAATATAGTTATTACTAGTAGCTGAATACCCAGTCTTTGCTATGAAACAGAACTCTTTAGCATGGAGTAAAATGTCTAAACTCCCAGCCCACAGGCTGGATGAGTCACACGCTGGCCACGCCCATGGGCAGTTGTAACAGAGTTCTTTTCAGGAAGGGAGGGGAAGTAGAATGCCTAACTCTTTAGCATCAGAGCATGTTAATAATAATTTAATAAATAAGTAATGATCTGATGATCATTTCGAAAAATCTTTCTTAGTGAGCACCTAGAAACCAAGAGGAACATATGTGGGAAATTTCAAGTTTGTAGGCTTTATGGTTTTAGAGATTTTCTGATGAGGCGTGAGTGGTATTTTGCTTTTTTATATATAAATAGATTCCAATCTAGAACCATTATCAAATTACTGTATATATTAGTGGAAACCTCCAATGAATTACAGAGTTATTTTTCTCAGCTTCATCCAAATATTATCTTGCTTTCCAAGACTTCAACCCTCTAAGCCTAAGTAATGGTTCTTATATACATCTGTCAAGGGCACTTCGCTATGACATAGCATTCCACTAAACCTTGCAGTGTGTTTTATTATTAACAAACTTAGCTTGAAAATTATAATCCTAATTGATCTCATTCTTGTTTATTTGGAACTTCATAATTTCATTTATAAACCTCTTTTGTTTCTTTTAGAACCCAACTAACTGTACATATATCATCTAGTTCTGGTCAGCACAATTTTAAAAAAAATGATGTTGAGACCCTAGAAAGAGTTAAAAGAGCAACAAAAGTGATAAGGGATTTGGAGGCTAAACCATATGACTGAGGGAACTAAGTATGTCTAGTCTAATGAAGAGAAGGCTTAGGGGAGACATAGATATCTTCACATACTTGAAAAGCTGTGAAAGGGAAAAAGGGAAGTGATTCATGCTTCAAAGCACTGAGAGCAAGATAAGAAGCAATGGGTAGAAGCTATTCAGAGAAAGATACAACCTGGAACTAAGAAGAAACTTCCTGTTAGTAAGAATAATCAGGCAATAGAACAGCTTGCCTCCTGAGTTGTGGGAACATCATCCCTGTAGGTTCTCAAGAAAAGATTTTACTTTATTTTTTTTATTTTTTTTATTTATTATAATAATTTGTCAAACAGGACTAATATAAAAATGCAATGACAGGGATGATAGGCACATTGGTGCGCTTATGCACGCTCTACAGATCTCTTAATTTAATTATTAAGTGAGGTCTACGGAAGTCAATTTGTGATTAAAACTGTGAAAATTTGTTGATAATATAACTGAATAAAAATCATATTTTTGATAGTCAGGTTTAGAGTGATTTACATTGAGTTTAAAGTGATTGTTTGCACGCCTATTATTGCGATTAAAGTAAAAAAAATATTTACAGGTAAAACATTACTACATACAATTTTGTATGCAATACCTAAGCCTGACTGCGAGCGAACTAGTTCCCAATTATCCAAATCAAGAATTTTGAGCCTTGTAGCATAGGGAATTCTATTATGTACAGGAGAATGCAAAATTTTTCTTGTGAAATACGTCTGAACCCACCTGATTGTAATAATATCAGATATATGCAGGGGTGGGCTACTGCCTGGATGGGGGGGAACGTAGTGGGGTAGCAAAAATGTAGCTCCACCCCAGAGCACCCAATTTGCACTGAAAGATGTTGAAAGAAAATGCAGGGCGTCCTGCATAAGTCACACCTACAGTGTAGTAGTAAACATTTTGGTAGCCCTTCACTGGATATATGGTGGGGATTACAAACAGTTGAATAATACTCTAAGATTGGTCTAGCATAAGTTCTATAAGCTCTAGTTAGCAATACAACATTTCCAGAAAAGAAGCTCCGTTGAAATAAGTTTACAACTCTTAGTGCTTTTTTAGAAACACTGTTACATTGAACTTTGGAACATAGAGTGTAATAGATAACTACACTTAGGTTCTTAACAAAGTGAGGGTCATCTACTAGATTCTATTGAGAAATGGGAACGTATATAATGTAGATTTCTATTATTTCAGGCTGAATTAACTTTAGATTGATCACTGCTGAGTAAAGATATATATATGTGACCTATAAAGCCCTGCATGGCATGGGACCAGATTACTTGCGGGAACGCCTACTGCCACATGAATACCAGCGACCGGTGAGGTCCCACCGAATCGGTTTTCTCCAGGTCCCATCAACTAGACAATGTCGTTTGGCAGGACTTAGGGAAAGAGCCTTCTCTGTGGGGGGGCGGCCTCTGGAATCAGCTCCCCCGGAGATTTGAACTGCCCCCACCCTCCTCACCTTTCGTAAGAGTCTTAAGACTCATTTATGTCATCAGGCTTGGGCCGATTAGATCTTGGTCCCTGGCTAACGAATGTTTGTATGACCGTTGTACGAATGGGTGTAATATTTGGGATTTTAGATAGTTATTAAATTTTTAATTTAATTGGATCAATGCTATTGTAATTTACTGGTTTTTATGTGTTGTAAGCAGTTCCGAGTCTTCAGAGAGGGGCAGCATAGAAATCAAATAATAAATAAATAAATAAATAAATAAATAAATAAATAAATAAATAAATACCATACCATACCATACCATACCATACCATACCATACCATACCATACCATACCATACAATACAACACAATACAAAACAATCAATACAACCTAGCTTATACTTGACATTCTGATTATGTTTACCAATAGGTGGTGCAGTGGTTAGAGTGCAATACTGCAAGCTAGTTCTGCTGATCACTGGCCACCAGCAGTTTGGCAAATCGAATCTCAGTAGGCTCAAGATTGACTCAGCCTTCCATCCTTCCAAGGTCAGTAAAATAGTAAAATAGTAAAATAGGAGGACCCAGATTGTTGGGGGCAAATATGCTTACTCTCTGTAAACCCCTTAGAGTGGGCTGTAAAGCACTGTGAAGCAGTATATAAATCTAAATGTTATTGATATTGATATATTTAAGACAGAGCAACCTGAGTCAGTTGAGAAGGGCAGCATAGAAGTCTAATTAATAAGTAAAAAATAAATAAACAATTTATTAATTGAAATTTGAAGTTGACAAATAGATGACATTCAATTTGAGATTATGGATAGAAGAATGAATTTGGTTAATGAAACTGATTTGCGACAACTGATGGGATGATGGGACAAGGTAAGACGATATATGGCAAATAGAATCTGAGACCAAGCTACAAGAAATAAATTGGAATCACTTTATAATATGTAAATAGATACTTTGCTCTTGGGTTAAAATGGTTTATACAAGAAACATCCCAATTTGGTGGTGGGGTGTGAATGTTTGTCTGGTGGTGGGCACAATTCACAAAGCACTTGTTCTATGTTGTGTGGGTGTTTATATTGTACAAAATCAATATTTTCTTTTAAATTCAGAGACGTAGTAAAGATCCTTTGCAAAACAACAGGATGATCTGTAGTATTAAATAATTTTACATCATCAACAAAAAGATTAGATAGCCATTTGTCCAGGATGGAATAAGGACTTCTGCTGCAGGATGGAATAAGGACTTCCAGCAGGGGGCTGGACTAGAAGACCTCCAAGGTCCTTTCCAGCGCTATGATTCCATGAACTTGAAAAGTTAAGCAGGTGTGAAGCTGATTAGATTTTGAATGGGAAAAATCTAAACATCAGAAAAATAAATTATGGAGAGGCAAAATACTACCCAACAACCTCAGAAGGTGACAGTGATAAATCATTTCCATGATATACCAATAAAACCACAAGGACATTTGCATGGCCACTTATTCAGCAATATCTAGAGCAATATCATCAATATCTTTCTTGGACTAAATACACTCAAAACCAAGGGTCCCCAAACTTGGCAAATTCTCCAGCTGGCTGGAGAATTCTGGGAGTTGAAGTCCACCAGTCTTAAAATTGCCAAGTTTGGGGATCCTTGCTCAAAACTGTAGAAATGGTGGCTTCCTGTCTTGTCTTGTAAGTGGGTATATCACCCTGTTCTCCTTTTGTTTTTTAAGTCTGTATGCAGTAATGGGCTGTTGCAATATCAGCAATATCTTTCTCAACCTCAGAATCATTCAGGTGACTAGTTTTTTTTAATTCTCCTTCTTTCTCTACTACCTTAGTATAATCCTTAGTTACTTTTAAAATAGAAAATAATTAAATAGTACGTTTTTATCCATAAACGCTTTAATCATTTTAACCATTATCTGGAACTGAATTTTTATAGCAATTAAAGAAAATTGAGCTACTTGCCTAATCTGGTATCATACTGAATCTTGTGGGTTCAGTACAAAACCTGAAAATGTGACTGTGCTCCTCAATAAATAATGCTGTCTATCATCTGTCATTTTTGTGGCTCTTCAAATAATGTGACTTAATCAACTGGAAAAGAATCCAAGCACCTATCTGCAAACTTATCTTGGTCGGTAAGCCACTCCCACCCAGTCATATGACTTTTAAGCCCACATGATTGTAAAGTCATTCCCACCTGGTCACGTGGCCAGCAAGACATTGTTACCCAATCACATGACCATCAAGCCACACCTACAAGATAAGCCATGCCCACCGTGTGGTGGTAAAAAATTTGGCAACCCATCATTGTGTGTATGCCAACCATTTGCAGTGTTTGTTTGACTACAGATTTATTACATAGGTGAAAAAAGTCTATCTCTACTTTTAAATATTGCTGTCTATCATCTCCAGAGAGAAGATGGTTCACTTTACTGGTTCCAGTTGCACCCAGGCTCACTTCCCTTCCCCTTCCTCTCACCCACCCCATCTCTATTTTGCTATGTAACTGCATTTCTAGATAACTAATTGCTACCAAGATTTGGTATGAGGTTCTGCTATTTCATATCAGACCTGAACATCTCAAAAGGGGTTTGGCAATTGATTCATTCATTTCCCAGAAGCTTGGCACTCTGATTTAGCGATAGTGTAGAGCAAGTAGGATGCTGACATTGGATCTGAAGGTTTTAATTGTCTCTCACCAGTCATGGGCTTCAGGGTCCCCAATGCTTCAGCTGATATTTACACAATTGGCTCCAAGTCCTTCCATCCCCTGTCCAATTGTCTCTCCTATATCTCATATTTCTTTTCTTCCACTCATATCTCTCTTCCTCTATCCTCCATTGATGTATTGCATTTTATTCTTATATCTTCACTCCTATCTTTTCTTTCTTTCTTTCTTTCTTTCTTTCTTTCTTTCCTTTCTTTGATATATATATTCTACATGGTTAATCTCATTAACCTTCATTATGTATTGGGCAAAATAAATAAATAAATAAACAAACAAACAGAAACACTGTCTTGGAAAGGATTATATTTTGAAAAAGGTCATAGCATCTACTACTAATATACACATGTACATGCATGCATACATAAATACATACATACATGTATGTGTGTGTGTGTGTTTTCTGTCTAATCTGCCTTACAAGGCAGAGGCTACAGGTTCAAATCCCAGTAAGGGTATGGCTAAGCTGATGAGAGGAAACATCCTCGAAGTAGACCTATACAAGTCTCCCTTTATTTTCAATTCAGTTCGGGTCTTTTCCCATGTGAGGTTGATATATAGAGAATGGTACCTCCACTTACGAACTTAATTCGTTCCGTGACCAAGTTCTTAAGTAGAAATGTTTATAAGAAGAAACAATTTTTCCCACAGGAATCAATGTAAAAGCAAATAATGCGTGCGATTGGGGAAACCACAGGGAGGGTGGAGGCCCTGTTTCCTCCCAGGAGATTCCTAGAGAGGCCCCACAGAGGCTTCTCACTGCCTTTTTTTATTATTTTACAGTTGGGGGGGTCACCACAACATGATGAACTGTATTAACGGGTCGTGGCATTAGGAAGGTTGCGAATCACTGCCTTAGATTTATATACTGCTTCACAGTAGTTTACAATACTCTCTAATTGGTTTACACCCCAACAATCTGGGTCCTCATTTGATCCATCTGCAAAGGATGGAAGGCTGAGTCAACCTCCAGGACCGCCTTCTGGCACACAAATCCCAGCGACCGATTAGGTCCCACAGAGTTGGCCTTCTCTGGGTCCCGTCGACGAAACAATCTCCTCTGGCGGGCCCCAGGGGAAGAGCCTTCTCTGTGGCGGTCCCGACCCTCTGGAATTAACTCCCCCCAGAGATCAGGGTTGCCCCCACCCTCTTTGCCTTTCGCAAACTCCTAAAAACCCGCCTCTTCTGTCAGGTATGGGGAAATTGATTCCCCCGGGGCCATTCCATTTTATGTATGGTTTGTTTGGGATGTATGGCTGTTTGTTTATATTAAGGGTTTTAAACTGTTTTTTAAACATTAGATTTGTACTGTGTTTTGTTGTTGTGAGCCACTCCGAGTCTCCGTAGAGGGGTGGCAAACAAATCTAATTAATAATAATAATAATAATAATAATAATAATAATAACAACCACAACAACAACCACAACAACAATCACGGGCCTGATGATCTGATGAGCAAACAGCCAAAACCTGCAAACAAAAAATAAAAACAGCAAAGGCCCAACATGTACAATACTTTGCAACTAAAGTCAAAGACAACAAAAAAAGTTTGTTCTAGCACATAAACAACAAGAAGAAAATCAAGAAAACAATCACTACACTAAAAACGAAGACAGTAATGAAATCACAGACAACAGAGACAAAGCACAGCTGCTCAATACCTACTTTGCATCAGTCTTCACACAAAATGGAACCATCTACCAACTAACCTGCAAGTCATTCATCAGTCATTCATTTGAATTTTTTTAATACCGCCCTTTTCCTTAAGACTCAGGGCGGCTTACAACATGTTAGCAATAGCACTTTTTAACAGAGACAGCATATTGCCCCCACAATCCAGGTCCTCATTTTACCCTCCTCGGAAGGATGGAAGGCTGAGTCCCACCTCAAGCCGATGATGAGATTTGAACCACTGACCTGCAGATCTAGCAGTCAGCTTCAGTGGCCTGCAGTACTGCACTCTGCCCACTGCGCCACCTTGCTCCTATCACTGCTACTGGTGCACTGCCCGTGCAGCATCAGGTGTCTTGCGTGCATGCACGGTCATCCCAGCATGTTTGTGCTTCTACACATGCGCAAGAAGCAAAATCTCGTGAGGGAACGCCCATGCGAGGTTTCGGACATTTTTTTTTACTTCTGCGCTTGCCAAAATCTCTCATGCGCGTGCTTCCCCTCATGAGATTTTGCTTCCTGCAAAAGTGAAAGTACACTGGGACACATGTGTACACACACAAGACACCTGAAGTTGTGCATGCAGCTCAGCTTTGCTACTGGTGAGGCACCTTTCCTGTTCCGTTAGGAATCCACCACTGATACACACATACACACAATTCAAATGTTGCCGTTTTCTTCCCGCTGTTTTTGGAGAAGCCCTTTCCTGTTGGGGTTTTTATACTTCCATCTCTACTCTCTCCTTCTTAGAGATCCGACCAAGGAATCCTCTCCATATGTTATTCTGTTATAGCTGCAGAAGCAACTGATAAGGGGGGGGGGAATCCTTGGATTAGATAAGAACGGGGAATTCTTTTGAAAGAGACATAAGCTGGCAGTTGCGATTTGTGGGACATGAGCCATATTGAGTCATCTTGAGTAGGAAGCTGCTCAGTAGGAGACACAGCCAAACATTCAAGGATTAGCTGGATTGTTGCCATGTGCTGGTCCCATGGATTTTGTTAAATGATATTGGGGGAGGACGGAGAAAGAAAGAAAAAGGGAGGGAGGGAAAGAAAGAAAGAAAGAGAGAGAGAGAGAAAGAAAGAAAGAAAGAGAGAAAGAGAGAAAGAGGGGGAGGGAGAGGAGAAGAGGGAGAGAGGGAGGGAGAAAGAGAGAAGAAAAAAAAGAGGGAGAGTGGGGAAAAAGAGATAAGGTGAGAGGGAGAGAGATGGGGAGAGGGAGAAAGAGAGAAGGAGGAGAGAAGGAGAGAGAGGGAGAAGGAGAAAGAGAGAGAGAGAAAGGGAGAACGAGAGGAGGAGAGGGAAGGACAAAGAGAGGGAAGAGGGGGGCATGCATATCACCAATACAAAGCTGAGCCAATTGCTTCAACAGAGGGTAAAGGGTGAAGCAATTTGCAAAACATTTTACTGTTTTTACAGATACAGTTTGTGCATGTCGAGATGGCAGACACTATTTTTAGTCCATCTCCCTGATATTCAAACAGAAGAGAAATGTTAGAGTGCTTTTTCCATGCAACTGTCACATTTCGAGCTAATTAATGGGTCAGTTGGGATTACTGGTGTTATTGAAGGGGGGGGAAGAAACTGTTAACAAATTTAAACAACAACAACAAAAAGAAAACATTAAGCTTCAAATGGATTCTGGACCAATCTTGAATTCACAATCTATGGCAATTGGCTCCCGCCATCCACTTCAAAATTGTATACGGGTATATGTGCTTTCTTTGTTTTCAGACAGGAGGGGATGGGAAGCTCACTAAAGGATGAGGAAGAATGATAGCAATTTGCATAATAAAGAACCGTACAGCAAAGAGGGAAGCAAACAAAAATAACAGCAACTGAACTCACCCTTTGTGATCAAGACATTAAAAAAACTTTAGTGATGTTGTTGGGAAAACTGTCAGATTTGGACAGAAGAGATAATGATTTTAAGGGTGATTGCATTATAGTGATTCCTCATTTTTCATGGGGATGCGTTCCAAGGCCACCCATGAAAAATGAATTTCCATGAAGTAGAGGAAAGATATTTTTTTATGTTTTTAATGAGTATTTGAACTTTTAAAACTCACCCTTTGCATTAAACAGTCCTGTAATGTTTCTCAGCTAGAACTACATGTGATATCCTACCAGTTTCTTTAATAGAGTACAGTAGTACTGTAGAAGAATTTTATGAATTTTTAATGGATTTAAAATTTTAAATGGATTGAATGGATTTAAGCCCCTTTTGAAAACCCTTGAAATAGCGAATCCGCAAAAGATGAACCGCGAAGTACCAAGGGATCACTGTATACATTTTTTTCAAGTTGGAGGAAGCATGCAAAAGGTTGGAGAGATTCTATCAGTATGGACAGAATTGGAAGGCACCTTGGAGGTCTTCCAGTTCAACCCCTGGTTCAAATCCAGGGAGTGCAGTGATGGCAAATCCATATTTGGTTCACATGCTAAAAGGGGGAGAACAGGAGGGTCACACCCAGGCAAACTCTCACCCATAACTCCATGTGCTCCATGCATATGTGTGTGTGATCCCCCTACACTCCCGACATGCAATGGTGCACCCGCTTTTTTGCTCTTTCCGCGTTCAAGCCTTTCTAAGTCTGGGGAGGGCAAAAGCGGGTTTCCCCACTCCCTCAGAAGTCCTCCAGAGGCTAAAAATGTCCCATTTGCTGACTTCTGGTTAGACTGGAAGGCTCTCCCCAAGTGCGAGCCTTTCTGGGAGCCTGCGGAGGGTGAAAATGGCCTGTTTCCCAACTTCTGGACCTCACATGCCCACCCATATGACTCCGCATGCAAATTGTAGCACAGGTGCCATAGGTTTGCCATCACTGTTATAGCTTTTTTGACGTGACCGTCCAGTCTCTTCTTGAAAGACTCTAGAGATGAACCGCCTGCGACTTCTGAAGGCAAGTGGTTCCAGTGGTTTTTCTTCTAGCTGACAGGAAATGTCTATTTTGTCCAAGGTTGCTTCTCTCCTTGATTAATTGCCATTCATTGCTTCTTGTCCTGCCTTTTGATGTTTTGGAGAATAGCTTGACTCCCTCTTCTTTAGGGCAGCCTGTCAAATAAGGAACACTCCTATCATGTCACCCCTAGTCCTTCTTTTCACTAGACTAGACATAACGAAATCTTCAACTGCTCTTCAATATACAGTGGTACCTCTACTTATGAACTTTCTGGTTCTGGTGGGGGCAGCAGGAGGAAGGAGAGAAGCGTTGCTCTGCTGGACTATGGCATACCATCTGGAATATAGACAGTTTTATGCAGTTTGAGCTAGTGCTGTAGCGCTGTCCTATTGAATAAAAACATGCAGCCGAATTTTGTGCTTGTCCGGGGTTCCGGAGACTAAGGCAACTGGCGAGAAACTTCAAAGACCACAGCAAGGAGATCAGCTGTAGGGCAGAAGATGGTGGCTGCCTTTTGGAGCCACCGCCGCCTCCGCCTCCACCTCCGCACTTGCTTTTAATGTACCGGTGCTGGGAATCCCGAGTAGAGAGGAGTGGAGGAATTGGACTGAGTGACCAGGGACCACTGAGCTGGAATTGGAATTGGAATTCTGCAATTTTTAATCTGTGTGAAGAAGGCAGAAAGAGGGATTAACAGCTAAGATGATGGAAGCCGTGCCGGACCGGGCGAGGCTGAGAGAGCGTGGGAGGACCAAGCGGAAGCAAGGCCAGTGAAAATCAAGCGGAAAGTCATCAGAATCTGCGGGTAGAGATCGATCGGGCAGTCCTGGGAACTGGCCGATGAGACCGGGCGGCCCTGGGGCACTGGCGAGGAAGAGCAGCCAGCGCTGGGAGATCTGCTAACTGACGAGCCCCTAACCAACCACCAGAAGGAGAGCTATTGAGGAGTTGAGGGACGAACATGCTGTCCACGTGTGGGGCACCAGGAGGCACCAGGAGGCCGGATGGTGCCCAGCATATGTGGCCGGCATCGGAGAGGGCCCTCAGGAAGTCAAGATCCAGCCAGCAATGACCGACACCCCCCTTCCCCCATGGCATCAGTGGGCAGAAAGGTGGACGAATCTAGCACCAGGAGACAGAGGTGGCAAGGATGGGTGGAAGAAGAGACTGCTGAGTGTGGATGAAAGGGGGAGTTGGGGAGCCATTACAGAGTAGTGCCAAGGATTTTAACACGTTTTTTGCTGATAAAATTGCTCAGATCCGGGCGGACCTCGACTCCAATTGGATAACAGAATTACCATAATTTAAGAGATGTGGAAGAGGCTAGTGATGATGAAAATGAAATAGAACAACCATCAGTGTTCTCTCTAAATTTTTTTGGGGGTGGGCGGAAAAGTATAGTGTCTGAGCGGCAGTCCCTTCGGGACTGGGCGACACAGAAATAATAATAAAATTTCCCTCTCGGCTTCTGGGCAGGTTTGGAAAACTCTGAGTTGATGATGATTTTTAAGTGAGCGATTGCTCACCTGCTCAGCTTAGAGGGAACTATGACAACCATCCGACTGTTGGTCCCAGTCTTGGATTTTACTTCTGCACATGCGCAAAAGCTAGCTGCCTCGAATTTTCGAACAGGGGTGGCATATAAATCCAATTAAATAAATAATAAATAAATAAATATTTTTTTGCTTCTGTGCATGCACAAAAGCTATTTTTTTAATTGCTGCAGGGGTGCATGTGTGCTTGAAGCAAGAGCATGCACCCGGCACAACCCTGAACAAACTGTCAGCCAAACAATCCAGAATCCACCTGCTTTTGCACCCATGACTTCCCTTCCTTTGCACACGTTTACACTCACTTTTGCCCTTAAAAATTACACCACAAAATTCTGCACTGTTGACAAGGATACTTTCTGTTTGCAAAGGTTTCCCAAGTCACAACTTGTGTTACTCACACGTGGTGCTGCCTGATCCATTAATAAGCTATGGTTTTTATCCCAAACTCTAAGGTTACTGTATGAGGATGCACATTGGAATAAATACAATACAGAGAATAGGGAGAGAGGAGAACAAAAATCAGTATGTGACACATTCTTCGCACATGATTTTCCCTAGACAATTTCTACTGACTCATCAGAGCAAGCACAGCCCATCAAAATGCATGGTATCAACTCACAGTGGTATAAATTTTGTTGAGCCACAGAACACATTTGTTTTCCTTCCAAAAAAAGCACAAAACCAAATATTTGCATGGCCTCAGTAATTGGATAACAACACATTGAAGAGTGTACACAGTGTATTCTGTATTTCCATAATAGAAGATCTGCTTGTCTCTGTGTTTTCGCCTCATTAAGAAAAGAGATATATATATACCATATTTTTTGGAGTATAACATGTACCTTTTTTGGCCCTTTTTTAGAGGGTGAAAACTTGTGTGGGTCTTATACACTGAATGTACCCCTGCCCATCCACCCCCACTCTTTGGTCTCTGACTACCAACAATTACCTCCTTGCAGCCAATGTCCCATCTAATTTTTTTTCCGGTGTGGGTGGAGAAGTATAATGTCTGAACGGCACATTTTCATGCCTAAGCACCTGATTTTTTTCCCACATGTCGCTCACTCTTATACCCTCTAAATCCTTCCCTGAGTAGATAATTTTAATTACAAAGATTTTTTTCCTATTGTTTTTCTCCTCACTAAAAAAGAACATACATCATATAGGTCAACATAGTAAACATACAGTATATCATCTATTAAATATCATTAATACTACTCTCTGTATATGTCACCATCCAATATATTCATAGATATAATCCATTATATGTTAGAAGAAAAAAGTCATCATATACTAAACAAATAATGATCAAATAGTCCAATGGCAATCAACCATTTATCATTAATTATTCATTTTGCTATATATTGGCCTCTTAAATAACCAAAATGAAAGATAAGAGCACAAGTCACTTAACTATGTAAGTCATAAGTCAAGGAGTCTGTATTTATTATATACTATTAATCCATCCCATTGAAGATACAGTGCTTCCAGAATATCATCCTTCCTTTCATGCTACTATTCTTTCTTTCTTTCTTTCTTTCTTTCTTTCTTTCTTTCTTTCTTTCTTTCCCCTCTTTTCCATCTCTCATTCTCTCCCTCCATCATTTTGTCATTTTTCTTTTTCTCCCCTTTTCTCTCTCTCCTCTCTCTCTCTCTTCCTTCCTCTCTATTTCTCTCTCTTTCTTTCTCTCCCTCCTTTCTTTCTTTTTTCTTCCTTCCTTTTTCTTTCCTTCGTTCTTTCTAATTTCCTCCCTCTCTTTCTCTTTTTTCTCTCTCCCTCCTTCCCTCTCGCTCTCTTTCTTTCTCCCTCTTCCTTCCCTCCTCTCTCTTCCCCCCTCTTTTCCTCCCTCTCTTTCTTTTTTCTCTCTCTCCCTCCTTCCCTCCCCCTCACTCTCTTTGTCTCTCTTCCTCCTACCCTTTCTTTCATTTTTCTTTCTCTCTCCCTCTCCCTCCCTCCTTCTTTCTTCTTTCTTTCTTTCTCTTTCTCTCTTTCTCTCTCTTCCTTCCTTTCTTCTCTCTCTCTCTCTCTCTCCCTCTCAGGATTGCAGGATGCGAAACCACCCTAAAACTGAAGAGTATGGTTCCAGTTCCTATGATATTAATAGAACACTAACCAACAATTTTAAGCTCCACTCAGTTATGGCTGTGCTCTGCAATAATAATAATAATAATAATAATAATAATAATAATAATAATAATAATGATGATGTCAACAAATCAGGGATGAAGTGACATGCACTAAAGTTCATTCACACTGTTTATCTTCAGCAACTCTTGCTGTGTTCACCCTTAAGACAAACAGCAGGATGTGGCAAGAGAAACCTTAGTTACTAACATTTTTGAATGTACATTCAGCCACCTAATTTAGAAGGGAATAAGGACCCATATGCAATATGCTGATTTTGTAATCCACTTAGAGAGGGCTATAAAAGCACCATGAAGCATTATATAAGTCTAAATGCTATTGTCATTTATTGGTCAAATGTGATTGGACACACAAGGAATTTCGCATAAGCTCTCAAAAGCTCACAAACAACAAGTTTGCTTCTTGTCTTTCAATCCCTGTCTTGATTGATGTTTGGCTTCTGTAACACAAGAAACCAACTCTTAGAGAAAAGGTCAAGTCAACTTCTTCCCCTTATATATTTTTTTTGTCTGAGAAAGAAGAAAAACTACCATCATCTATCAAATCAGAAGTCTCCAACCTTGGCAACTTTAAGACTTGTGGACTTCAACTCCCAAAATTTCTCAACTGGCTTTGCTGAAGAATTATGGGAGTCAAAGTCCATAAGTCTTAAAGTTGCCAAGGTTGGAGACCCCTACACCAAATAATCCAAACGAGGTTATCCGGAGTAAGTCTTGTCCTTAAATAACTGCAATATGTTAAAAGAGCCTAATTTAAGACAAACCCTCAATTCCGTCTACCTTCATCAAAGGCAGATCTAAACAAAAGTCTGGCTGCTTCCAAACTCACAGCAAACAATCTGGCTAGTGTTGTTCCTTCTCTTTCAACTCAAGTTGCTGGCTGCCTTTGCTGGACGCAGCTGGAGCAGCAGCCAGGCAGCAACTCACAATCAAAATTCTCACTCTCGGTCACAAAGCAGGAAAAAAAAATTCTGCCTTCCTGCCTGGTGAAGAGAATCCCGATTAGCTCCCCACTGTAAATAATAATTAGGGGGCCTCCCTCCCTCCCTCCCACCACCCATTTTAGAGCCCAAACTTTTTAGAGCAGGGCGTCTCCAACCTCGGCAACTTTAAGCCTAGCAGACTTCAACTGCCAGCTCACTGGGGAATTCTTTTCTGGTAAACAAACATGAAGAGCGTCACGCTAATAGTGGGGATTTCAAAACTCAGTTCAAAAAATGAAGAACATTTCTGCTCTGGTGGATTCCCCACAGCAGACCCTTCAAGGTCGGCGGGTAGGCACTGCGGCATGGATCAGGCACCGCCGGTTGCAGTCATCAGGTGGGGAGAAATGGCTCCCAGCTCCACTGCGCAGCGTTAAAAAACGCTACGTGGCAGTTCGTACTTGGATGCGCGGCCGCGCAGCCATGCACCTTAGAGGGAACAATGCTTGCAGCAAAGAGCAGCAGAGCCTGATTAGCACAAGTCACTGATTATCTGCCTCCTGACACTCAGCTGATTGAATGAAGTTGCCGGCAAGTCCACCTGCTAAAATGAAAATTAAACTAAAGCTGCATGGAGGCAAATTGCAATAGGGAAAGGCAAAGGCTGAAACTGGCTGTTTGTTCTTTTATTGCAAGGAAGTAAGTCAATAACTATAAATGTCTACAGAATAGTCAAATTATTAGGCATATTTTTTTAAAGACTGCATTATTATTGTTCCAGACAACTTAAGAAAATGAAGCAGATATTTAAAATAAATGCTTGATCTCAAGGTGCTATTGTATCTTATTTTAAATAGCTGAGAATACTCTCAGAAAGCCACATCAATTTTAAAGATCTATAAAAGTATAATCTGAAATGTTTTACTATTAAGTATTAGTATTAAGATAGGCAGCTGAGTTAAATCTTGACTTAGCCATGTTTGGAGTAGATCTATTTAAATAATTGGAAGGAGTTAGTGTGATTACATTTAAGAAAACATTCTGAGATTAATATACTGCCATAATGTACATTTCACCAATTCTTTGCTATTTCTAAGGGTCAGGCAAACACGCACAGAAATGCACAGCAAACAGTGTATATCTTCTGTGCTGATTGCTGTTTGCAAATTGCTGGGAGGCAGAGGCCTCTTTTCCTTGTTTTCCTCCCCCAAAACTAAAGTGCAGTCTTATATTCTGGTGTGTCTTATATTCCCCAAAATATGGTATATAACAACCCTTCAAATCTATAAGCTCTAAATAACCCTGACCCTAAGGAAAGAACAGATGCTGAGCCAGCTTGTTCCCACCGACCATAATAAAATCCAATGAAGCAGATGCCTACCACTGAGGTCAAATATGGACTGAGAAAGTACAATTGTTATAACAACCATGTCTACTAGGCACCTTTTATAGCATTTGTCCAGTGATGAATACAAGTTTATGTTCAGTTCTTTTCTGAATTCATTTATCATCCACCAGACTTGAAGTGGGAGGAAGCCAAAGATAATATATTCCATACATTAAAAAAACAAAATAAAACCAATCCTTTCACTGATGCAGAGCACTGCATTTGCTAGGCCCATCAAAATACAAGGCAATCAAATTCTTGAGCGACCTCAAAAAATCTAAGCGCTTTGCTCTTTCTCGGCAGTTTAAGCAGAAAAGCCACTGCATCCCCCAAAGGTGAAGGGAAGACTTGAAATATAACACCATGGCCTCATTGATGTTCTTGTAAAATAACTTAAGCACTCTGAAATGAAAAGTAGATTCTTTGAAAAGGGCTTCTGTGTTTTTGTTCCCAGTTTTTTTTTTTTAAAGAGCTGGGGCCTACTCTCACTCCTCTGCAGATGGATGGGCTTATAAAGGAATCGGAGTTAGAAATGATCTGTTTGTCAGAGGAAGAAGATGGGAATGTATGTACGTATGTGAAATGTCCAGAGACAGGCTTAAGTAAAGACGGTTCCTTTATTCAGCTCTTAAAAGGGAAGTGACAATCAGCGGGAACACGTCTGGCTTAACCTGGAGAGAAGCCGCTCTTTTATACATTTGCGGCTCCCGCCAAAAGAGAGCAGCCAGCGTCTGAGCCAATCAGGCGAGACTTCCTGTTTCCAGCTCAGACAGCGTTTCGCATGGAACCAACTATTTACATAGGATTCAACACCCCTCCCTCCTTAGTCAGAATACATCAATCAAGTAAGCCACGTGACGAAATCCTCCAATCTGCTCGGTCTACGCAGGGCTCGCTCCAACCTGCGCAGTTCATTTGAGTCCTCGCTTCCAACGGTGGAGGTCGGTTCGCCTGTACTTCCCCAGTGCGGCTGAGGCCTAGTTTGGGCTCCGGCCCGCTGAGTCGATTGGGCAGGCACAACACCGACCTCTGAGGACGAAGATGGCTCGGCGTCGCTGGAGGACCCTTCCTGGCTCGATAAGTCCATTTGAATGTCCATTAAGGCGGGTTGCGCATTACAGTCTATTAGAGTGGGAGAGTCTGTTTTAGCAGTTTGCTCAGGGGAGGTTTCAATGCGCTTTCGTACATGGTCAATGTGCCACTTCCACATTCGACCATCTTCCAATTTTACAATATATGTTTTAGGAGCAGTTTGTTGTACAATTGTTCCCTTAATCCAATTCAAACCCCCATCAAAATTCTTTGCAAAAACACTTTGACCCAAGTACAATTGTCTTTCAGGATTTACATACATAGGATTAGGAGTACAATACCTTGGGTGTAATCTATCCAGTGGGGATCTAAGTTTCCTTCCCATTAGTATTTCAGCAGGGCTTATGTGTGTGTGGGAATTTGGTGTAATATGTTGTGTTAATAAAAATTGGTCCAGATGCTGTTGTACATCTCCAGGGCCTGACCTGCGCAATGCTTCTTTTGCAACCCGAACGTATCATTCTGCCAACCCGTTAGCCCAGGGCGAGTAAGGCGAAATGAGAGCATGTCTGACCCCCAAGTTATCTAAAAATAATTCAAATTGCCTGGCTGTCAATTGGGGTCCGTTGTCTGACACTAAGATGTCAGGACAGCCATGGGTGGCAAACAAATGGCGCAGAACCTTAATTGTGGCACTAGTGGTTATATTATTCATTGCAATGATTTCCACCCACTTGGAAAATACATCTACCACTATTAAGAAATATTGTGACCCCACTGGCCCTGCAAAATCAATATGGACCCTGGACCAAGGCCCTGCAGGTTGTTCCCACTCTGCTGGAGTTGTTTTGGGGGGGGTTTGGCCGAGACTCTTGGCATGGATCACACTTGGCTACCCACTTTTCAATATCAGTATCCAGACCTGGCCACCATAAGTGCCCCCTAGCTAGACCCTTCATCCTGACAATACCAGGGTGGCCCACATGTAACATTGTGAGTACTTTGGTCTTTAGACTTTCAGGAATGATTACTCTATCACCCCACAACAGGCAACCTTTAACATATGACAATTCCAATCTTTTTGTTTTAAAATCACTTAAGTTAGTTTCTACAGAGTCATTCTGCCACCCCTTAAGTACACAGTTTACCACCTTTTTCAAAATTGGGTCTTGCTGCGTGTGCGCAGCCACCTCCCTTGCTGTTGTTAGTGGGTTATCTTCGAGTTCTATCATTAAAACATCAGCAGATGGGGCAGGGTCCTCTACTAACTCTGCCATTGGGCACCTACTAAGACCATCTGCGTGGTTGATGGTTTTACCCCCTTTGTGAATGAGCTCGTACAGGTATCCTGAGAGAAACAAGGCCCACCTAATTAATCTTGGAGACATAAATTGGGGAGTTGGTTTGTTGGGGGCTAAGAGGCCTAGTAAAGGCTTGTGGTCGGTAACCAATTCAAAACTCCTGCCAAAGAGATAATTATGAAACTTCTTCACCCCAGCCACTAACGCTAGAGCCTCCTTATCTAGTTGGCTGTAATTTCTCTCAGTATTGGTCATTGTTCTGGAAAAGAAAGCAATTGGGGCCTCTGTATTATTTGGCAACACATGTGCCAAGACCCCTCCCACGCCATATGGGGATGCATCGCACGTAAGCCTGACAGGTAGTAAAGTGCTATACTGGACTACTACACTTGCAGAAGTTAACAACTGCTTTATTTGCAAAAAGGCTTCGTGCTCAGTTCTCCCCCATGTCCAAAGGATTCCTTTCTGAAGTAGCCGGTGTAGAGGCTCTGCTGCTGTTGCCTTCTGTTTTAAAAAGACAGAGTAAAAGTTTAGAAGGCCTAAGAATGCCTGCAATTCTGTTTTATTCTGTGGCTCTGGGGCTTCCCTGATGGCTTTTAATTTTTCAGTAGTGGGGTGGATGCCTTCCCCATTGATTCTATATCCTAAGAATTCTACACTGCTGGTTCCCCACACACATTTGTCAGGTTTGATCCTTAACCCTTTATCTTGTAGTCTATGTAATACTTCTCTTATTCTTTTGTTGAGTTGATTTTGGTTTTCTCCTGAAATTAAAATGTCATCAAAATAGGGAATGGTCCCTTTAATTCCTGACAACAAACGTTCCATTATGCTTTGAAAAATCCCGGGAGCTATGCTTACTCCAAATTGTAATCTGGTACATTTAAAAGCACCCCAGTGGGTGACAATTGTCTGTGTGAGTGCTGTCGGTTCATCGACAGGGAGTTGCTGGCAAGCTTGGGCTAAATCGATTTTTGCGAACACTTTCCCTTCCCCCAGGGAGTGAAGGAGCTGTTGTACCACTGGAATGGGGTAAGGGTGATGTTGGAGGGCTTTGTTGAGCGTTGACTTATAGTCAGCGCAAACCCTCAAAGAGCCATCCGGTTTAAGAGGCGTGACTATGGGTGTTTCCCATGGCCCCTGCTCTACAGGAACTAAAATGCCCTGGCTTATGAGCTTATCTAGCTGTAGGTCAAGCTTGGGAAGGAGCGGGAGGGGTACCCTGCGTGGTTTGAGCCGGACAGGAGGGACCTTGGGGTCAATAGAAAAGGAGATAGGGGGCCCTTTATACGATCCCAAGGTGGGGCTAAACACTTCTGGGAATTCCTGTAAGAAGTTAGGCATGCTATCAGAGTTAACAGTACAGATACCAGAAATTTCAATTCCCAATGGTTCCATCCAAGCCAAACCCAGAAGAGAGTGTCTAGCCCCTGCAACAACAATCATAGGAAGGGTACATTTAACAGTCTTAAACATAATAGGTACATTCACTTGGCCTAGAACAGGTATTATTCCCCCTTGAAAATCTCTAATTACCAATGAGGTTTGTAAAAGGTCAGACTTTGAGAGGCTAGGCATGTACATTATAAGCTTTTCCCATGGCATAATGGTGTATTTAGACCCCGTATCAAGTTCCATAGAGCATGGCTTGTTGTTTAGGAGCAGTGAGATTACAATCTTGCCCCCATTTTTTGTTGCCGTGCTATTTACGGAAAATTGATTGTTACCTCTTGAGTAGTCGCGATTAGTGGTTGAGTAGTTCTTGTGGCCGGAAAACCGGGGAAACCGGTTGTTTGGGTGTTTGGGTCTGGAAACGAGGAGGAGGAGGAGTGGAGAAAGATTCCTCAGGCAAGGGTGCTCTGCAGGCTTCGGCGATATGGCCGCATCGGTTGCAGCGGCGGCAAATGGTGTCCCGGAAAGGGCAGCGTTGGCGCGGATGGTTTCCTCGGCAGCCGGCGCAGGGGGCGACGGGGCGAGGGTATCTGGGTTGTCTCGGCTGGTCCTGTTGCAGCAGAAAACAGCTGTCCTCGTTGAGGGCTGGTGGGCTGAGGTCGTCTGGGGCCTCTGCGCGGGAAAACGTGGAGTCGATTTTGGCGATGACTTCCCGCTTGTCGTGCTCCTTCAGCTCCTTGGCAGCAGCGTCGGTGACCTCTGCGGTTTGTGCCAGCTTGATTACTGCCTGGAGAGACGGCTCATCTTCGGTGAGGAGCTTGTTTTGGACCATGGCATTTCTCATGCCGAAGATTAGGGCGTCAGTGAGGCGAGCTTCCGGGCTATCAAACTTACATTTTGAAAGCACCGTTCGAAGACGTGTAGCGAACTGATGAATGGATTCGGATTCGAGCTGGGCCATTCTTGAAAACTGGTGCCGGAAAACGACGGCTGGTTTCGTAGGCTTGAAATGGCTCGCGAGCTTGGTTTGCAGGATGTCCCAAGTGACGGATTTGGCTGGAAGCGGATCGGTGAGAGTCTGGGTGAGATCGAATATTTCTGGGCCGCAGTAATTCAGGAAGATTGCCCGCTTTCGTTCGGCGTCGGCGTCCCTTATTCCGGCAGCTTCGAGGAAGATCTCGAACTTGGCCATGTAGGCGTCCCAGGAGGATTTCTCCGGATCGAAGAACTCAGGAGCCCGGCCGATTTGAAGGTTGTTCATCTTGCACGCGTGGTTCTTCCGTCCGTCGTCGCCAGTGAAATGTCCAGAGACAGGCTTAAGTAAAGACGGTTCCTTTATTCAGCTCTTAAAAGGGAAGTGACAATCAGCGGGAACACGTCTGGCTTAACCTGGAGAGAAGCCGCTCTTTTATACATTTGCGGCTCCCGCCAAAAGAGAGCAGCCAGCGTCTGAGCCAATCAGGCACGACTTCCTGTTTCCAGCTCAGACAGCATTTCTCATGGAACCAACTATTTACATAGGATTCAACAGTATGTATGTATGCAATATGCCTTCTCCCTTCTGCCATCTCTCCAAGGATCATGGTCAACACTTCTTTGAAACAGGCCCAAATATCCAGATACAGGAGGAGGAGGAGCAGGAGGAAGAGGAGGAGGAGGAAGAGGAGGAGGAAGAAGAAGATAGAAAATGAAGCAAGGGAAGAGGGGAAGGGAAGAAAAGGAAAGAGGGGAAGGGAAGGGAAAGGAAAGGAAGGGAAAGGAAAGGAAGGGGGAAGGGAAGGGGAGGGAAGGAAAGGAAAGGAAAGTGACCATATAGACATTTTTCTCTTTGATGGTCTGCCCACCCACCCAATCTTTCAAATTTTCTCACAGATTTTGCCCCTGTAACTGAGCCTATCTTTTTTCTCCTCCTCCTTCCTTCTTCCTTTCCCAGTATCAGAGCCTTCGCCAGATGGCTGTATGTACAAGTAGGGCTAACAACATACAGTACTTTTAAAAATAGAACTGCTCTCAAATTCTACTTCATTCATAAATATATTTACACATTCTAAATAATAGATAAAGTAAACCAACTAAGTACCATTTTCTCTCCTTGGTACTTGTGTACCTTTTGCTCTAGAAGCTGCATTTTTCTTTTTTAAAATAACATCTGTGCACTTCTGATGGCTATAAGGTTAGCAGCTATGTTGTGGTCCAGCTTAATGGGTGGTATTTTTTGCTGATTTCCTTAGCTTTGGAGGAGATTTCACAAAATAAAATATGAACAGACGAAGATGCTTTTTTTAAATCTTTAAACTTTTAGGGAATGAGGCAGAAAATAAATTTTACCAAAAATAAAAACAAAAAAACAACAAAAACAAAAACCCACAGGATTTTGTTGCCAAATCATGGTGGTGAGAGAAATAGACCTGGATGAACCTGAAGGACCATCAGAGGTGGCAGATATGCCAATGACAGTAGGGTCTGACTTAGAGGAGGAGGAGGAGGAGGAAGACCATGAGCCTTTGCTAGATGCCCACTTTAGAAGACTAAGAAAAAGACAAGAATACTTGCATTGGAAAAGGAAGGAGCCTGTAGTTTGTTAACTATTTAAGGGGGGCTGATGGGAAATTCGAGTTTCAATGTTTTATAATGGAGTCAGTTAATGTTTGGGGGTTCCAGCCAGGTTACGCTAGCCAACTGTTATTTCTCTGCTAAAATCCTTGGAGTAGAATTGCCCTGAATGCGGAGAATCTGGAAAGCAGTAACTGTAAGTCAGTGAAACTGGAGACTCTTTATCTCCTAAAGGAATGCACAAATTAGCTTTGATCTTGGGCAGCAGCCTAGCTGCTGGACTGTTATCTCTTAACTCCTGTCACTGAGAAACTGCCAAGGTGAACTCACATACATGACTTCGGCTTGCTATATAAAAAGATTGATTTGAAATATCAGCATGTGGATTCCTCCTTTGTTTTCAATCTGTGTAGGCCTGGGATAGAACAAATACTTGCTGAAGAATGAATCTTCTCTTTCTGGGGGAACCTTGTCAGGACTGATTACAGTAGTAGGTACGGCTGACGTCACATGGAACATTCATCTAAGCTACTGCCAGCGTACAAATTCCTTCCATGTTCATAAAACTGACATCTGGGTAATTAATACAAGAACAGAGGATTTGGATGAAGGCAATATTGGTTCCTTGCACATTTTCCCCCATTCTCTTTTGCAAATAAAATCAGCATTACCCTAATTTTACCATGTGCATTATGCTAAAAACTAGTGCCCTGGTGAGTGTTATGGCATTTTTATCTTAGCTAAAAGACACAATTACTTTGTTTACTGTAAGCGCATATTTCCTTGGTGCATTCCCCTTCCCCCCAGGGATTATGCATTAAGGCAAGAGAAGCTGGTGGATAATACGATCTGCATCTCTTTATGCAAATAATACATCCACCTCCACCCCAGCCTATTTCTGCACACAACCCCGCCACAAAGTAGAAACACCAAATGGAAACAACAACAGCAGCAGCAGCAACTAATGGAAGCACAACATCTGTGTGAAGGCAGCCAATCAGCCTTAAAAGAGCCGAGATCGATCTCATCCAGCAGTTCATTCATTCTTTAGAGAAATGCCATGGAAATATTTCCCTAGTTAAATTCAGAGTTGTGAGAGGGTGAGAAAGGGAAAGTGAAGGGATTCCATTAGTTCACTTTGAAATGCTTTTAAAGCTCTAAACTGGGTTGATTTATGAAGGGAGCAAACCAGCACATTAAGCAAAATAGCTTGGAGTGCCAACGGGGGCCTTCTCTCTTACGATGCACTGTGGGAATCACCACCACCCTGAAATTTCATTG
The DNA here is from genome assembly GCF_031021105.1 of Erythrolamprus reginae. Lineage (NCBI taxonomy): Eukaryota > Metazoa > Chordata > Lepidosauria > Squamata > Dipsadidae > Erythrolamprus > Erythrolamprus reginae. Next base: position 35,591,482 of record NC_091958.1, on the reverse strand, counting down.
ATAGACACACATATACACACAGGAACCAGCCTCATGGATGGAAGGAAGGAAGGAAGAAGGAAGGCAGGGAGGGAGAAAAAGAGAAAGAGAGAAGAAAAGAAAAGAAAGCGAGGGAGGGAGGAAAAGAAAGAGAAAAAGAAAGAAGTAAGTAAGGGAGGGAGGGAAAAAGAGAGGGGGGGAGGGAAAAGAAAGAAAGGGGAAAAAAAATAAGGAAGGAAGGAAGGAAGGAAGGAAGGAAGGAAGGAAGGAAGGAAGGAAGGAAGGAATGGCTTGCCTCCAGAAGTTGTGGGTGCTCACTGGAGGCTTTTAAGAAGAGACTGGACAGTTCTAGTTTTTTGGAAGAGTGTAGGGCAGTGATGCCAAATCGTTTTGGCACTGAGTGCCACCAAGGGAGCATGCCCGCATTTGCCTGGGACACATCCCAGAAGAGTAGCTGCCCAGGGACAAGTGTGCACTGAGGAGTGAATGGTTAATGGCATGCATGACGATGAGCTAACTGGTGCACGTGTCATGCCGGAAAACAGAAGACCAGCTCTTCCCATTTCTGGCACTGCTGCATGCATGAAGGTCAGCTGATTGTCAGATGCGCATATGTGCCAGAAACCTGGAAGAGGAACGGGCGATGCTGCACGTGTCAGGCAACATGTTTCCATGTGCTATATCGGGCACATGTGCCATAGGTTCATCATCACAGACATAGGGTCTCCTGCTGGAACAGGAGCTTGGAGTAGAAGACATCCAATGAGGTAGCGGGTTCTAAAACCCATTGCTACTGGTTCATGGGTGCATTCGCTCACTCGCTCAATGCTTCTGAGCATGTGCAGAATCGTCCTGGGTGGGTGGATGAAGTCTTCCACCACCACAACTACCAGTTCACCAAACGGGAGCAATCCACCTGTGCCCCGAGGTCCCTTCCAACTCTGTAATTCTGAAATTGGCACTTTTGCTAGGTGCCGATTGGCCCCAAAGGAAACGCTATAGCTGACAAAGAAGAGAAGGCAGCATGCCCTCTTTTACTGCTGAGACGGAAATAGGAGGACTCGGGGTGTGCTTTTAACACACTCTTCTGTCATGCCAAGAATCATTGCTACGCTGTTGCCTTTCCCCGCTATACATATTGCTAAAGGCTTTTTCTTGTATCTGCCGGCTGCTGGTTCATTTATCCTTCTGCAACAGCCTGTCCAGGGCTTTTGAAATAGGGAAGGCATGCGAAGAAGCTATAAAGAAAAGGAAGGAGGGAGGGAACTGCAATTATGCTATAGAATTCAGTATCATATATTCTGATGAGGCCAAATAAATTGTTTTGGAACTCATAAAACAATGGGCCTGGCATCCTTATTATAATAGGATGATCCACAATCTCCTTCCAGCGGGACGCAATTATGGACACAGCTTAAGACGATTCTTGCTGCTGATGGTCGTAAAAGTAGTGTTGGCGTTTACTTGGCACCAACGAGGCTAGAAGCAGGGGGTTCCAACTGCAAGGACCAACGGAAGACCTAGGACACATCAGCAGTTCGGCCAGGCATTTACAATGTTGCTTTCCAGCAAGTCAAGAGCTGTTCTCGTCTGCAAAGAAGGCCTTGGGGGATGCATTCTACCAAAGGTCTAGGTTAGGTCAAGAATTGAGACTTGGTTTCGTTCTAATCCAGGGAGTCCAGGTTTCCTCTCCGCCTTTGAGTCAGCATTGATTCTTGGTCAATGGGTTAAGTTCCTGCAGCTGAGAAAGAGTGATAGGCTCGAGGCATCCCAGCTGGTTTTGTGCTGAAGAACAAGACTAGAAATGGTAGAGGTTCTCCTGCTTGAGCAGGGGTGTGGACAAGAAAACCTCTAAGATCCTTTCCAGATTTTGTTCTGTTCCACTCTCTACTCTCTACTCTCTACTCTACACTCTCTACTCTCTACTCTCTACTCTCTACTCTCCACTCTCCACTCTCCACCCTCCACCCTCCATTCCATTCCATTCCATTCCACTCCACTATTCATATTCTCTTCTCTCTTCTCTTCTCTTCTCTTCTCTTCTCTTCTCTTCTCTCTTCCCTTCCACTCGTCTATCTTCTATCTTCCATCTATCTTGTATCTATCTTTTATTTTCTATCATCTTCTATCCTATTCTATCTTATTCTCTTCTCTTCTATATCTCAGCTTCAGCCTGTTTCAGCTGTCGGTGAAGAAAGCTGAAGAATGAAGAAATTACTCAGACTGATCTCCACGTGTCATTCTTGGTTTTTTGGGCCTGACCCTCCTTTTTTTATTTCTTTCTTTTTATGCTTGTTGCTGCTGGGGGTTGTTTTATGGGATCTTATACCTTGGATGTTTTATTGGCTCTCTATTCTGTGTAAGCCACCGAGAGTCTTTCGATTGTGCCAGAACAGAAATGGGTAAAATGAATAGATAAATAAATCACGCACACATTATTCATGAACGTTTGTTGCCTGAGACATTTTTCATTTATTTATTGTGCATGTGTTTCTCCAAGAACCGCTTTTGAAGAAGGGCCATATTAATATCTTTGGAAATGGGTGGGTGGGGGAAAGAAACCACGTTTCTCAAAATTTGTATCCGGAGGCCATCACGATAAAGAAAAACAAAATAACAAACCTACCCTTTTATTTTTCCCCCCCAAGAACAGCATCTATATTTTCATAGGCATTCTGCTTACTTGATTTTTTTTTTTTAACAGCTAAGATTTACGTCTTGAATTAAAATTTCTGTGACCCACCTGGAGTACTTCCGAGTCTCATTTATTTAATGAACACCGCTAATGAATGGTGATCTTGCCACAGAAGTTTGACCCATGCAATAGATCTGCCTGTCCTCATTTACAGACTACCTGTAATTAAATTACAGTCAGCCCACATAGTATTTGGAGCAGAAATGCAGGGCGTTGTTGCATTTATTCACAGGGGTTCACATGCATGCGCTCTCAGGTAAAGGTGCCTTACTAAAACTGGGATGTGTACAGATTTTTAATTTTTTAAAATTTTCTTAGCAAGATTTCAGAAGTGGCTTGCTCTTGATGTTCTTCTTCCCAAATCTGAGAAAGGTGGACTGGCCCAAAATCACCCATCTGATCTCATGCCTAAGCTGGGAGTAGAAGAACTCAGAGTTTCTTGGGGACTTTAGAAAACTGGCTTTCATATGGCGTGGGGAGGAGTTAATTTTTAGAAATGTGGGGATGTTGAGCACATATTTTCTTTTTTTTAAAAAAAATGCTATTGAATTATCTACTTTTAAAAAAGGATAACAAACAAAACCAAGAAACAAAAAAGACAAACATTAACAAATATTTACCAACAACAATAAATATCAATCACTACTACAGTGTTGTTGAAACATTTGTTTTATATATATATAAATTGTTTTATATATATAACATGTTTTTTTGCTGAATTTGAAAATTAAGGGAGATAGGATAGATCTATTTCGGCCTTAATTTGGCCTCATCAGCTAGCCATACCCTCACTGGGACTTGAACCTGCAACCTTTGCCTTGTAAGGCAGAGAATTAACCTCTAGGCTACAGTATCCAATCCCTTCAGCTCTGCACCAGGGAAGGGTTACATATTTTTCTGTTGAATCACCTTGGTGTATTGAAGGAACATCACAGCTCCTTTTTTTGCTTCTCAGACCAACCCAGGGCCATTTATATATAAATATTAATCATCTTCAGGCTGGTGCTTCTGTCCTGGTGGGTGGGTGTGGTTTGATGGCTCAGAAGCTGCCTGCTGTGTTGAAACTTCCTGGTGAGTCAGTGGGGTAACACCTGGGGTCGTTGATGTAACTGAGGTATGCTGATTAGTTACATCAACGAGCACAGGTGTTACCCCACTGACTCACCAGGAAGTTTCAACACAGCATGCAGCTGCTGAGCCATCAAACCACACCCACCCACCACTATTTATAGAGGGAAGGCAGCTCAGGTCTCGCTGTGTTTGCCCTAGAACAAGGACAGAAGCATCAGCCTGAAGATTACGAGTGGGACCTCGTCGACACGTCGCCAGAAATCTCTGAATTCTACACGGGAAGAAACCCGAATATGCCAAGACTGTCATACCTGTACCCATGAAAATCTATGAATATGTGTGTGTGTGTGTGTGTGTGTGTGTGTTTTCGTAGACTTTCACAGGTACAGGTATGAAGGTCTTGGCATATTCGGGTTTCTTCCCATGTAAGTTTCAGAGATTTCTGGTGACTTTTCAACGAGGTCCCGCTCATCATCTTCAGGCTAGTGCTTTTGTCCTTATATATATTCATTCCCTTCCTTTTCATTATCAACAAAAATATGTTACACACACACACACACACATACATATATATACATGCCACATGTTTTTGCTGAATTTAAAATTAAGGAAGACTAGGATAGATCTATTTCAGCCTTGTTCTGGCCTCATCAAGTAGCCATACCCTCACTGGGATTTGAACTTGCAACCTTTGCCTTGTAAGGCAGAGAATTAACCTCTAGGCTACAGTATATAATCCCTTCAGCTTTGTATCAGGGACATACATACCTACAAACATACAAACATACAAACATACAAACATACAAACATACATACATACATACATAGATATGTACATACATACATACATACATACATACATACATACATACATACATACATACATACATACATACAATTGATTTTTCCCTTATCCTATTATCCGTGTCTATAAATGATATCTTATTTTGTTCTTGTTAGGCAAAAGAGGCATGGACTTTTATGGATATTTCTTAATTCATCATTATCTTTATCACCAAATTTTAAATTTGGGGTTTGGTTTAACCACTCATACATTTTGGTTGAACACACATTTTCAAGACACAGCCTCCCTCCCTCCGCTCCTTCAAATTTTTCCCAAAGGGAAGAGAAAGAGAAGATTAGCACAGTAAAATCAACTAGCCTTAAAGAATCTGGGAGAGTTGATCCATCTAGAATCCAGGCTATGCTAGTGTGGCACATATTCAAGTTATGTACTGAACCTCTATCTGATGTTTTATGCAAGGTATATATATATATATATTTCCCAGGCCTCCACAATTTGTACCTGTCTTTGGGTACAGCTTTTCAGGCAACTACTGAATGTACACATTAGAGTACACTGAAGGAATGCTTTAAAAAATGCAATCTATGGTACACCATTTTGCCTTAAATATTTGCTGTCAAGTGTGTGATTTTTTTCAATAAAAAAGAGATAGGTGCTAATGGCCTCTTGTGAAGGCGAGACCAATTTGCATCAGGACAGACTTCATTTTGGAAGGCTATGCTGTTTTGCTGAAGAGGAAGTCCATAACGGATGTATTTTCCAGATCCTGATGCTATTTGTCAGAACTGACAGCTCGAGAATCTGTATACAGGCATCAAAAAATTCTATATGCATACACATGCACACTTGATCCCTGTTTAAATTATTTTAACAATAACAAACCACCTGGTAATCAGGTTCTACAAGAAACATCCAGGAACATATCTATTAAAATGTTTCAGCAATGCACCATTCTGACTTTCAAGTGGATTTACTGAGTAGCTTTCATACCATCTTCCCCATAATCCACTCCTCCACTCACAACAAAATACAGTGGTACCTCTACCTAAGAACGCCTCTACTTATGAACTTTTCTAGATAAGAACTGGGTGTTCAAGATTTTTTTGCCACTTCTCAAGAACCATTTTCCATTTACAAACCTGAGCCTCCGAAGCTGTAATGGGAAAAGGCGGGGAGAAGCCTCCGTGGGGCCTCTCCAGGAATCTCCTGGGAGGATACAGGGCCGGAAAAGGTGGGGGAGAAGCCTCCATGGGGCCTCTCTAGGAATCTCCTGGGAGGAAACAGGGCCTCCACCCTCCCTGTGGTTTCCCCAATTGCACACATTATTTGCTTTTACATTGATTCCTATGGGAAAAATGCTTCTTTTTACAAACTTTTCTACTTAAGAACCTGGTCACAGAACGAATTAAGTTCGTAAGTAGAGATACCACTGTACCTGATGCCACCAGGTTTGAAATTTTGGGCTTGGAAAATCTAGAACTACACCGCCTGCGGCTGGACCTAAGCCTAGTACACAAAATTATCTGCTACAACTTCCTACCTGTCGATGACTACTTCAGCTTCAGCTGCAGTAATACACGAGCACGTGATAGATACAAACTTAAGGTGAACCCTCCAAACTCGATTGCAGAAAATAAGAGTGGTCAATGCCTAGAATGTTCTACCTGACTCCGTTGTTACTTCATCAAATCCCCATAGCTTCAATTTTAAACTGTCAACTGTTGACCTCAGCCCATTCTTAAGAGGTCTGTAAAGTGGTGTGCATAAGCGTACCAGCGTGCCTACCGTCCCTGTCTCACTGTCCCCATTTATTCATATGCTGTATTTACTGTATTCATATTCATGTTTATACTTATATCTGTTAACTTGCTATCTTGACAAACTAAATAAAATACACAGAGGTGAAGGGAATGCTATCTTGTAATTGCATTTATCACTTTATACAAGAAGAGAAAAAAGGCTTCCTCTTCTTTTGAAGTAACTGCCAATTCTTTGCTCTTTCTTGCTGTTTTGATTTTGTATGTGATCCAAATAACCTCTCTCTATACAACAAACATAGCAGGCGCAGGTTAGCTGCAACATCTGCATTTCCCCCTGCCAGCTGTTTATCAAGCTTTTTCTTTTTTTAAAAAATGACCCTTCACTCCAAGCAGCCAGAATGCTTGGAATATTCCACAGCATTAGAGAAGGTTTACCATACATAGGTTTCAAGACACATCTTTAAATCTTTCTTTTAATTTTCTTTTATAAAATGAGACAGAGACACAAAGAGACAGAGACAAAGAGGGAGGGAGAGGGAGAGAGGGGGAAGGGAGAGAGATAGAAAGGTAGGGTGGGAGGAGAGAGGGAGAAAGAAAGAGCAGGAAAGGGAGAGAGAGAGAGGCAGAAAAACAGGGAGGGAGAGAAAGATATGGGGGCAAAGAGAGAGGAAGGGAGGGAGACAATGACGGAGGGAGAGGGAGAAAGACACAGAGGAGGGAGAGAGGAGGAGAAGAGAGAAAAATAGCAGGAGAGACAGAGAGATAGAGAAAAGGGGGGAGACAGAAAGGCAGGGAGGGAGGAGAGAGAGAGACAGAGAGATAAGAGGGGGGAAAAGAAAGAAAGACAGGGTGGAAGGGAGAGACGGAAAGATTTAGGGAAAGAAAGAGAGGGAGAGAGAGCTAGAGAAAGAGGTGGGAGAGGGAGGGAGAGAGAGACAGGGAGACAGGGAGAGGGTGGGAGGGAGGGAGATGGAGAAAGAGAAAGCAGAAGAGGGGGAGAGAGAGAGAGAGAAAGAAAGGAGAGAGAGAGGTGTAGAATTCAAAATTTGAAATAAACTATTTATGACATTCTGCAACGACTATGTGTTTCTGCTTCTTTGACAAGCACAAGCCGACTCTCCTCCCTATTTTAAGACTCTTCTGCACTTCATTGATTTTCTTTCGTGATGGAACGAAGCAGCATCAGAGGTGAACAGCACCGCTTGGTGGCAAAGTGACATGGTTTGGTTGCAAAACGTAACAACACTCGGAGCAGGCTGCAAAGCAGGGAGATATTTCTTTCTTTCCTTTTTTTTCTTTCTTTCTCTCTCTTTCTTTCTTCTTCTTCTTCTTTTTGCATTCTTTGGCTGATCTACCTCCACAATAAGACCTCCTCAGGAGTTAAAGTGAAAGGAAAGATTCTTCAGAATCAATTCAATTCGATTTCAATTTATTATAGCCATAGACCAGAGACCAGAAGTAATAAAAACACTCCGTAAATAGGCAAAATAACTCTAGAATAAAATAATCAATAAGATAAATTCTATGATAAAATCCAGTCTGTCACTTACACATGGTTTACTATACTAAAATTACAATCCATAAACTGTGAGGCCCATAGTCAGTTGAATACTAAAAGGGAATTAATGAGCAGTGCCAAAGGTTTGTTGTATTAACTAGCTATGGTGGATGAGACATCTGTTTCCAACTATTCTAAATTTGAAATATATACTTGAGGAAAGTTATGTTTTATTCTTGTGAAGGTTCGGGGTCTATTTATCTCCCTTGTAAATGTTCAACTTGCAGTTTTTTGGGTGTGTGTAGAAGAGTAGACAGAGCTAGGGACAGCAGAGTTAAGTGCTTCAAGATTAATGTCAGGTGCAGAGGATCAGGGCCATATGTTAAAAGGTTAAGAATTTAAAAGTAATTAACAGTTGTTGGGACCCCTTCTATAAATGGCTAGGTAGCAACAGAGAGACCAATAGGCTTTAAGGAAAAAAAAAAATGAACTGTCACAAATCCGGTATAAAGGATTTTATTATCTAATATTATTACACGAGACTGTATATGTATTTAACTATGTAAACTTATCACTATTATTTGTTAACTTCTTAACAAGATTTGTAAACGCAACACTGGTATTTAACATTCTTGATAATCAAGCCGAAATATGTTACTGAGCAAAATTATCTTGATCTAATTTTCGTTTTCAACTCAACTCCCCTGCTTATTCGCCGATATTGTTACTAGTTTTGTTTTTGTTTGTATGTTTGTTTTCTGTTTTTTGTCTTCTTTCTTTATATGTGATATGCCCCGCATTGTACCATATGTTGTATATATGATGTATATGTTTACATTTTAGTAATAAAATTTAAAAAAAAAAAAAAGTAGTATAAAGATTCAGTCTATTATACAAAAGGGGGAGTGGGGTAGCTCAGTTGTTAAGAACTGAGGTTTGAGCGCCATGTGATAGGCTAAGCTCCCCTTCTCACCACAGCTAGAATGCTAATGCGAGTAGATGAATAGGTACCACTTCGGTGGGAAAGTAAGAACATTCTGTGATGTCATACTAACCAAGTGACTGGGGAAATATCTTTGGCCTTGAAAGGGAAACAAATTGGCAACTAGTGGAGTAAAAATTGCAAGGACTTCTTTTATCTTTTACCTACACACAAGGTAAAATTCAATTAAAATTTAATATTAAAATGGTTGCCAGATAAGAGTCAATAGAATTCAAGATGGATTTGCTTGAACCATTTGTGGGAATGTAACAGTTCTAAGCTAATGACACACTTAACTCCAACTCCAGCACTGCCTGCTTTTCTCCCATGAGTGAGATCATCCAACGATATGGGGTGAGTTACCAACAATATGCTGACAATACTCAGCTGTATAACTCCACCCCATGTCACTTCAGTGAAGCAGTAGAAGTAATGTGCTAGTGTCTTGAAGCCAAAAGGGTCTGGATGGGGGTTAACCGGTTAAAACTTGACTCTGACAAAACTGAGTGGCTGTGGGTCCTTCCTCCTAAAGACAATCCCATCTGCCTGTCTTTGGTCCTGAGGAGAGAAGCAATTTTCCCCTTGGATAGGGTTCACAACTTGGGTGTCCTCCTAGATCCACAGCTGAGATTAGACAACATATCTCAGCTGTGGCTATGGGGGCTTTTGCACAGGTTCATTTTGTTTACCAGTTGTGGCCCTACCTCGACCAGGAGGCACTCTGCACAGTCACTCACACCCCCATCACCTCTCAGGAAGCATAGTGAAAGCATTAACAATGGGTGTTGGTTACAAATGCTTAGGCATACCGGAAGCAGATAACACCAATCAACACAAAAGGAATACATCAGGAGGGTCTGCAAAATATTAAAATCAAAGCTGAATGCTGGAAACATAATTAAAACAATTAATACACGGGCAGTTCCAGTGATACACTACTCAGCTGGAATTATCAACTGGACTTTGGCTGAACTGGAAAACTTGGACCGGAAAACGCACAAACTTTTGAATATGTACCACGTTTTACATCCATAAAGTGACATTGACAGGTTGTACCTGCCAAGAAAAAATAGGAGGCAGAAGGCTATTGCAAATCCATCAAACTGTTGGAGAAGAAAAACAAAGTTTGAATGATTACAACCATTCTGAACCAAAGAACAGAACAGAAAATTTGCTACTGGCTGTGAAAATAGAGAACATTATAAAACAACAGAAACAAAGGCAGAATGTAAAGAAAAAACAGCTGGATGTCAGATTAAATTGATGGAAAACCAAAGCTTTGCATGGACAACGCTTGAAAAAACATTGAAGGGAAATGTGATGGCAATCTTACATGGGCATGGCTTAAGATGGGAACCATCAAGAAAGAAATGGAAGGTTTATTAATAGTCACTGCTCAAGAACAAGCACTTCAAATTAATGCCATGAAGGAAATGATACCGAAATCCACTGACAATCCAAATTGCTGACTATGCAACAACGAAGTCAAAACTGTTTCACACTTAATACATGAATGCAGCAAAATTGCACACATTGATTACAAAGCTAGACATGACCAAGTTGCTAAATTAAACCACTGGTTATTATGTAAAAAAATATGACTTACCTGTATCCAAAAAGTCATGGGAGCACAAAATGGAAAAAAGGTACAGAAAATGAGAAGATGAAGAACTTGTGGGACTTTCAAATACAGATAGATCATTATTTGGAACACAACATGCCAGACATCATGGTTATCGAGGGCTGAAATATACAGTTTAGTGATATTGCTGTACCAGGAGATGCCAAAGTTGAAGAAAAAGAACTGGAAAAAATAATGAAATATAGCAATCTGGCCACCCATATCAACCATTAGCTCCAGTCAATGGTATTAAGGACACATCTTTAAAGGTTCAGTTTCACGTTTAATGAATAAAAGAAATAATAATAATAATAATAATAATAATAATAATAATAATAATAATAATAATTTGAATACCATCGGAATTGACAAAATCTCCATCTGTCAATTGCAAAAGGCCGCTTAACTGGGATCGGCACACATCATTCGCTGCTACATCACACAGTCCTAGGTGCTTGGGAAGCGCCCGACTGGTGATGAAATACGAAATCCAGCATAGTGATCTTGTTTGCTGTGTTGTCTTGTAAAATAATAATAATAATAATAATAATAATAATAATAATAATAATAATAATATTGATGGTGATGATGAAGATGTTGAAAATAAGAAGGTAAAGATCCATGTTTCACCATCACTCCATGAGTTACATTAGCTACTGATTGGTCACCGAATGCAATTTAAAGTATTAGTTATGACCTATAAAGCCCTAGATGGCTTAGGACAGATTACTTATGGGACCGTCTACTGCCTCATGTATCTCAGCAGACAGTTAGAGCCCACAGAGTCAGCCTTCTCCAGGTCCTGTCAGTCAAACAATGTCGCCTTGGTGGGGCCCAGGGGAAGGGCCTTCTCTGTGGCAGCTCCGACCCTTTGGAATCAACTCCCCTCAGAGATTCGCACTGCCCCCACCCTCCTGTCCTTTTGTAAGGCTCTAAAAACACATTGTTGCCGGCAGCCCCAGGGCCATTGAGCGTTGCCTTCTAGCTCCAGCTGACAGTATGAATAATTATGATTGAATTTTAGTTAAATGGCTTTAATTGTTGGGGGGTTTATCTTAGATTTTATATTGGGTTTCTTACACTTTGCACTTTTATATTGATTTTATTGTATAAGGCGCCCTGAGTCCACTGGAGAAGGGCCTAGAAATCCGATTAAACAAACAAACAAACAAACAAACAAACAAATAAAATAGACATCATTTGGAACACAACACACCAGATATCACAATTGTTGAAAACCGAAGTGTACAATTTATTGCTATCACTGTACCAGGTGATGCTGGAGTCAAAGAAAAAGAACTGGAAAAATGTTACAAAATATTGCAACCCGGCCATTGAAACTACATGGCTATGGATGAAATATGTAACGGAGATACCCGTTGTCATCGGGGCACTTGGTATCACATCCAAGAATATCACAAAACACATCAGGAAATTGCAGCTTCCTGGAAGAACACCAGTGGAACTGCAAAATAACTGTTCTACTCGGAAAAACAAATAAAGAAACCAAAGAAACATGGCACAAATGGATCCCAAATAAAAATAAAACGTAACAATACAGAGTATCGGTGTATATAGAAATAAAAACAAACACCTTGCAATAGTAGTAGAGATAAACGAAATAAACATTTACAATCGACAACCACTTTGTTGCAGAAACTAAAAGAATTCATGCTTATTGATACCTCGTTTTTTCTCTTTTCTAATACTATGCTTTATTTATTATATATATATATTTGAATGTACACAACCCAATAGAATATATAGTGTAATGAATTGTATATTTAAAATGTAATAGATACAGACTACGCCCTGTATAAAAAAATAATATGAGAAATATTATTTTAAAATCAATAAATAAACTTTTAAAAAACCCTGCTCTACTCGGAACATAATATCTTTTAAGAAGTTACTTATTTGGTACCTAGGACGCTGGCAGCAACCCCCATCAATCATCAGTGCCAGTCAATGATATTTGTGATACATTTTTAAATGTTCAGTTGACTGAGTTTCATGTTTTAATAATAATGATGATGATGATGATGATGGTGATTGATAATGAAGATGATCCTCTTTAGGCCCTGATGACCCTTTCTTTTCCACCTCCTTCTACCTCCTATGTGCTCCATTATCCTCGACTGAGGACACATGTGTGAGATGAAATCCAAAGCCATCCTCACAAATGGGACCATCCAGAAGTTATTAATATGGCCTGGAATATAAGCTTATCTGCCTGCAATCTGTAATTGCACGAATCAACAGAATTGTAAGTAAATATTGTACTTTTCATCTTTATGAATGAGTGATCATTCATTGCTAACGAATGGGATTCTGAGCCACGTGTTGATTTCTTGCCATGCTAAATCCGCTGCAAATTAAGCCAGCTGAACTCTGCTAATACAAATAATATTAATAATAATCAAAATACCCAACAATACCCTCACTTTCAGTGATTTTCCCCTTTTTCAGTGCCACTGTGGCACATTTATCCAGGCCAAATTCCATGCTGATGTCATTGCTAAACATTCGCACAGTGTTGGTTAGTGACTGTATCTCAGTTTCTGATTTTCTGAATAATAATAATAATGATGGTGATTGATAATGATGATAATAATGATGATGATGATAATGACAATAACAATAATAATAATAATAATAATAATAATAATAATAATAATTTACTTATTTGAATCAGCTATGACTTAAATGGACATAGAAAATGCCTGATTTAACAAGCCTTGCTTTAATAAATTTCAGTCACAACAGACCAAATCTGTTTATATGCTACGTGCTTTGGTGCCTGCATTAAAAAATCTATTCCATGTTTTAGCAGAATTTCCTTCATTCTTTTCAGCTCACTCAATATGTCAGGGAAACAGAGACATGCATCCCTATCAAGGATCATACTCCTTCCCAAGAGGAAATAACAGATAAAACACTAGAAAATAGAAAGATACAGCAGATTGAGCCAATCCTCCCTGCCAGAGCCATTTTGTCTTGGCAATTTAAGGAATTGAGTGCAAGGATGCAGCTTAGAAAACCTCTAAGGGGTGTGTGGATGATTGAAGTGTAACATCCAGAACCATTACAGGTAGTCCTGGACTTAATGGCTATTCGTTTAGTGGTCATTCAAAGATACAACCGCACTGAAAAAAGAGATTTATGACTGTTTCTTACACTAAAGACCACTTCCTTTCTTTTAATTTATATTAGAACAGAATAACAGAGTTGGAAGGGACTTTAGAGGTTTTCTAGTCCAACCTCCTGCTTAGTCAAGAAACTCTACACCACTTCAGACAAATGATTATCCAATCTCTTCTTAAAAACCTCCAGTTTTGGAGTATTCAAAACTTCTGGAGGCAAGTTGTTCCACTGATTAATTGTTCGAACTGTCAGGAAATTTTCTGACAGTGAGAACAATCAACCAATGGACCAGAAGTATTTATTCTATTCTTTCACTGATATATTTTATTCCTATTTCTTCTATTCTATTCTTTCTTAGATATAGTCTACTATGAGTATATCCTCTATAACCTTCATTATATATTTACTATATGTCTACCCAATATAACTCTCATTGTGCAATGGACAAAATCAATAAAAAAAATAAAAAAAATAAAGTTGTCTTCGGCCATTGTGGGAGCTTCATCACTGGAGGCTTTCAAGAAGAGACTGGGCTGCCCTTTGTCAGAAGTGGTGTAGGGTCTCCTGCTTGAGAAGGGGGTTGGACTAGATGACCTATAAGGTCCCTACCAATTCTCTTATTCCATTATTCAGAAGTTGTGGGAGCTTCATCACTGGAAGCTTTCAAGAAGAAGCTGGACTCCCACCGGTCAGAAATGGTACCAGCATCTCCTGCTTGGGTGGGAAGTTGGATTATATGACCCACAAGATCCCTTCTAACTGTTAATCTAGTAATCGTGGGAGAGCAAGCAGAATGCAAGGCTACTTTACAATAATCTCCAAAGAAACTGCCCAGTTTCTGCTCCAACCAATTTCCCATTTCCACCAGATAACTTCTTTCCTTCATAAAAGATCACTACAGTGGTACCTCTACTTACGAAATTAATTTGTTCTGTGAGCAGGTTCTTAAGTAGAAAAGTTTGTAAGAAGAAGCAATTTTTCCCATAGGAGTCAATGTAAAAGCAAATAATGTGTGTGATTGGGGAAGCCACAGGGAGGGTGGAGGCCCTGTTTCCTCCCAGGAGATTCCTAGAGAGGCCCCATGGAGGCTTCTCCCCACCTTTTCCGGCCCTGTTTCCTCCCAGGAGAATCCTGGAGAGGCCCCACGGAGGCTTCTTCCCGCCTTTTCCAGTCTTATTTCCTTCCAGGAGATTCCTGGAGAGGCCCCACGGAGGCTTCTCCCCACCTTTTCCAGCCCTGTTTCCTCCCAGGAGATTCCTGGAGAGGCCACACGGAGGCTTCTCCCCACCTTTTCCAGCCCTGTTTCCTCCCAGGAGATTCCTAAAGAGGCCCCAGGGAGGCTTCTCCCACCCTTTTCTGGTTACAGTTTTGGAAGCTCGGGTTTGTAAGTGGAAAATGGTTCTCGAGAAGAGGCCAAAAAATCTTGAACACCTAGTTCTTATCTAGAAAAGTTTGTAAGTAGAGGCGTTGTTAGGTAGAGGTACCACTGTACATTAAAAAAAGAACCCACTTCATTATTAATTATTTATTTTTCAGTAATATTATTTCCCCCTTTTTAATTGTTATTTCAGGTGCAGAATCGAATAAAAAACAGACCTTTCAACTGTGATTGATGGCGTGTGTGTGTGGGGGGGGAGGGATCGACGAGAATTAAGACAGAATGCCAAGACCTGGATAGGAACTCTTTATGAACCTGGCCCTCTTTATGAAAAGCCCCAGCCTTCCTAAAGCCAGAGTTGGGCAGCCTAGTGCAGGGGATACAGAATCCATTCCGGTGAGCCAGTTCTGCTCTTGAAGCAGTCATCCGGCATCACAATAAAGATTAGAGGAATTCAGTTGGCAATGCATGCGTGGGTCCCCGTGCATTAGACAATAATAACATTCTGAACAGAAATAAATGAAGCCCCTGCAGTGCTTTCTTCTGTCAGCTTTGGAAAGTAAATAACTGTGGCTTCTGACAAGAGAGGGAGTGGGGAGGCAGCCGGCAAAGGAAGGGGGTCCTTTTCTGTGCTTCTTGACACAGGCCATTAGCTGAATTACAAAGTCAGGTTCAGGCCCCAAAAAAGAGGATTAGTGCACGAGAAAGAGAGAGAGAGGCAGAATTCGATGGAGGCAGCAAGAGGATCCACAGATGGGGCAATTCCCCAGGTGGCCTTCTTTTCACTCTGGACCTGAGCCAAGATCCCCTAACAGTGTGCACCGCTGGCTCTCAGAAGGGGTGGATTGCTATTACCACTGCAAGGAGAGTCCAACATGGTATTTCTCAAGTCTCATTGGAAGGGACTGAGTTTAATTTAAATATTAGGCAGGCGCCGCCCCCTAGCCCACCAGTCAAGGAGAAAACAAAGGAGCAGTAAACTATAAACTTTATTTAACAACTGGAAGGCAAATTCAACCCCGAACAAACAACAATGACAAAAAATAGAAGCCCCGGGCCAAAAATGCTGGGCAGGTTTGGACTCTCCTTGCAGTGCATCGAGAAGACCGTTCAGGTAAGTTCAACGGTTCTTCTCCAATGCACTTGCAAGGAGAGTGGTAATGGCTTCGGCCTGACAGGCTATTTCTTCTACTGGACACTTCAGGGAATAATAATTAATAATAATAATAATAATAATAATAATAATAATAATAATAATAACTTATTAGATTTGTATGCCGTCCCTCTCCGAGGACTTGGAGCGGCTCACAACAACAATACACCATGTACAAATCTAATGTTAAAAAACAATTTTAAACCCTTGTTATACAAAGAAAACAATCACACAACTAACCATAAAACCATAACAGCTTGGGGTATATCAGTTTCCCCATTCCTGGTGACATAGGTGGGTCTTCAAGAGCTTTTGAAAGGCAAGGAGGATGGGGGCAGTCCTAATCTCCAGAGGGAGTTGATTCCAGAGGGCCGGGGCCACCACAGAAAAGGCTCTTCCCCTAGGTTCCACCAGATGGCATTGTTTAGTCGACGGGACCCGGAGAAGGCCAACTCTGTGAGACCTAATCGGTCGCTGGAATTCGTGCGGCAGAAGATGGCCCTGAAGATATTCTGGTTCGAGGCCATGTAGGGCTTTATAGGTCATAACCAACACTTTGAATTGTGACTGGAAACTGATCGGCAGCCAGTGCAAGCTTCCCAAAGCCCATGAGTGCAAAATAACAGCCCAAGAGACAAACCAGAAGTATGTTTTCTGAACTTTCAGTTTGCCCACTGTGCTGTTTTTTCCACTCTGCAGCTTCAGGAACCTTTCCTGAGCCCTCTGGAGTGCAAAAAAACAGCACAACAGCAAACCAGAAGTGTGTTTTCCCAAACTTCCAGTTTGCCTGTTTGGTCATTTCTTTTCACCTATCAGGCTTCAGAAAGGCCTGTGACCATGCTGGTGGGGGGTAGTTTGGGGGGTGCACATATCTGGGGAGGGAGTTAAGGGGTGTGCTAGAACACATCCACATACAACTTTTGGTACATGAACCAAAAAAGGTTCACCCTCACTGGTCTAGATGGTAGCTATAATCAAAGCCTTAACCCCTTTTTATGGGGATGACAGAACAGAATAATGAAATTTGAAGGGATCTTGGGAGGTTGTCTAGGGCAGTGTTTCCCAACCTTGGCAACTTGAAGATATTTGGACTTCAACTCCCAGAATTCCCCAGCCAGCTGGCTTGTGAATTCTGGGAGTTGAAGTCCAAATATCTTCAAGTTGCCAAGGTTGGGAAACACTGGTCTAGGGCAATCTCCTCCCATGGCAAGATATCTTGTACCATTCCAGACAAATGGTTGCCCAATTTGAAAATCTCCAGTGATGGAGCACCCACAGTGTCTGGAGGAACTATTAATTAATTGTTCTCCGTATCAGGAAATTTCTCCTCGGTTCCAGATTGGATCTCCATTTGAGCACCTTCCCACCGTCACTTTCCACCCCTAATCCTTTACTTTATATACTAGGTATACCCAGACCTCTCAATTGTTCATCATAGAGTTTAGCGTTCAAGTCCCTTATCTTCTTTATTGCTCTTCTCTGAACGTTTTGTAGAGTATCCTTGTTTGTATTGTGCTGTCTGTCTGTCTGCCCTCCCATCCCTCCATCCATCCACCCACCCACCCATCCTTCCATCCATCCTTTCATCCCTCCCTCCCATCATCCATCCATTCCTCCATCTATCTATCTATCTATCTATCTATCTATCTATCTATCTATCTATCTATCTATCTATCTATCTATCTATCTATCTATCCCTACCTACCTACCTACCTACTTATCACCTACCATCTGTCTGTCTGTCTGTCTGACTGACTGTCTGACTGTCTGTCTGTCTATCTATCTATCTATCTATCTATCTATCTATCTATCTATCCATCATCTATCTATCCATCTAAA
This sequence comes from Erythrolamprus reginae, assembly GCF_031021105.1. Lineage (NCBI taxonomy): Eukaryota > Metazoa > Chordata > Lepidosauria > Squamata > Dipsadidae > Erythrolamprus > Erythrolamprus reginae. The sequence goes on along the minus strand of NC_091958.1, from coordinate 35,573,557 downwards.
ATTTATCTATCCATCTATCGATCAATCAATGTACTGATCTATCATCTGTCTATCAGGGTTTTTATAGTGCAATCAGAGCTTGATTTTCATTTACTTGTCCTGTTGATCTTCCTGGTCTCTCCAAGCTCTTACAATGACTTTATCCCTACTATTCAAAGACTCAGAAGTGCTCAAATGGGATACCAGGAAGAAGTAACCAGAAGGCTTTGCAAATATTTCTACAAAACACCCACATTCACAGTACACAAAATCCATCATTATGATTGTCTCGGCTGTATTATATCCCCAAGTCACTGTTTCACAAAAGAGATTGAATGGATATTGCATTTGTTTATAAGAAAAGGCAATATGCAGATTGTTGGGAGTGCATTTCAAGAAGTGATAACTTGCTATTCTTAACTGCAAAATGGCATTAAAATAAATATTTCCTTTACTTATTATCTTTGTACTATGGCTGTAGGAGCCGTGGTTGGCATAAAAATTTATTTAATACTGTTTAGAAGTTGCCGGCGTCCAGATAAATTGGGGGGAGGGGAGGCACATTTCAAATAGAAAGAACTATAAAAACAAGGCAAACTCTGAATAACAATAAAATAAAAATCCTATAGAGATTAATCTACCACTCTTCTCCAAGGACTAGGATATTTGCCAAATTTGACTAATGTAATTCTATATATCATGGGTGTGTGTGTGTGTGTGTTTAATTAAAAAATGGGACTTTGCAAAAAAAAAAAAAATCCCAGTGTTGGCCATCAAAGTGTTATTGTTGAAATTTGAACTCAATGGCTGTGTCTTATCTGGCACATGGAGACCAACCTCCTAATTTTGAAAATTTTGAAAAGACCAATAAATCTATTAACTCTCCTCTGAATTGACCCCGTTTTATGGACTTCTCTTGTTTCTTCTAGACTTCTGATCAGCAGCCAAGTTGTATGTGGTCCAAAAATGTACTTTTCATCATCAGCTTTGCGAATGTTGCAAAGAATTGCCCCGGAAGTGGAGTAAAGACGCTGAGACAGTGTATGGGTTAAATATAGGGTCACTTTATTAAATTAGCATAAATTTAAATAACGTAACTTTAAATATATTCCAATTCAACTTTAAACAAAGGACCTGCAGAGGCCAAAAACTAACGGGGCAGAAATTCCTGCCAGAACCTTTCTGGGCAACATTGGGGCAAAACTCCTTGCTGAACCAGGTGAAGGTAGCCACCTTTATCTGGATCTGAGCCACACCCTTCGACATGTGGGAGGAGCTCACCCTCCAATCCCCGGGGGAAATTGGATCCGGTGAGTCCCATGGACATCCTCTCTCCAATCCCCGATGTTGTAACAACCTATAGTTCATGGAGAGAGGCAGTCCATCATCAATTTAAAAGATGCCCAAAGGAGCATGCGCAGTCGCTCCAACTGCTCATTTCCGCCCCTAATCTGCCAACCCCAGTGACCAGAGAGAAGCCTAATTAAAATATCTATATAGCGCTGCACCCTCTAACCATTCCATCCATACCGTCAGTGTGGAATAGGCGAAAAAACGGCCGCCTCTAAAGGGGAAGCAGCAAAAAATTCCTATTCGGCCCCGAACCGATCTCATTCAGACACACTGTTGATAGCGGAGGGCGGGCGGGTGTTCGCTTCGGGATCCACCAACATCATCTTTCGGCTGTGGCGAGGAGGGCGTTTGCCCAGGTTCGCCTGGTGCACCAGTTGCAGCCCTATTTGGACAGGGAGTCATTGCTCACAGTCACTCATGCCCTCATCACCTCGAGGTTCAATTACTGCAACGCTCTCTACATGGGGCTACCTTTGAAAAGTGTTCGGAAACTTCAGATCGTGCAGAATGCGGCCGTGAGAGCCATCATGGGGCTTCCTAGATTCGCCCACGTTTCTGCAACACTCCGCGGCCTGCACTGGCTGCCGATTGGTTTCCGGTCACAATTCAAAGTGTTAGTAATGACCTTTAAAGCCCTACATGGCATTGGGCCAGAATACATCCGGAACCGCCTTCTACTGCACGAATCCCAGCAGCCGATAAGGTCCCACAGAGTTGGCCTTCTCCGGGTCCCGTCAACCAAACAATGCCGTTTGGCGGGCCCCATGGGGAAGAGCCTTCTCTGTGGTGGCCCCGGCCCTCTGGAATCAACTCCCCCCAGAGATTAGAACGGACCCCACCCTCCTTGTCTTTCGCAAATTATTTAAGACCCACCTTTGTCGCCAGGCATGGGGGAGTTAGGATATTACTTCCCCTAGGCCATTACAAGTTATGTATGGTATGTTTGTGTGTATGTTTGGTTTTTATAATAAGGGTTTTTAGTTGTTTTATTACATTCGATTGTTACATGTTGTTTTTTATCATTGTTGTTAGCCGCCCCGAGTCTGCGGAGAGGGGTGGCATACAAATCCAATAAATAAATAAATCCAGCAGGGCAAGGAGGAGGTCCTGCTCAGACCGCCCTTAAATAGGGCAATCCTTGGCACGCTGCCAAAAGCTGAACTTCCGGTTTCACCGGAAACTGGAAGTTCGGAGCTCTGCAGAGCTCAAAACAGCACCCCCTGGCTCCAGGGGCAATTTCGGCCGGAGGTTTAAGCCGCTGACGGGGCATTTCTGTGCCACCCATCAGTGAAAATAGCCACACTGCTTTTGGTTTTGTAGTTGCTCTTTCTCTCTCTCAAAACGTTCAGCAACCGAGACATGCTTAACAATCTTTGCCTGCTTTTCTTTTCTCTTTCTTTCTTTCTTTCTTTCTTTTGTTTCTTTTTTCTTTTTGCATTTCAGGACAGATGAAAGGCAAACACCTGCCAACTGCTAACAAAAGGAGAAGTACTGGAAGCAGGATGAAGGCAGGGGAACTGCACTGTTTCTGCTGCATGGAATGACAGACAAATATGTTTCAAACCACTGACCCTGCCTCTTCTCAACCACAAAAGACCATCACATGTTTAATGATGACTTCTTCATCATTGTCATCATCATCACCACCAGCAGATATTGACTTTTAAAGAACTCTCAGAAGATGTTCATAGTTTAGTATCAGAATAAGCTGGATCCCAAATCCAAAGTATATTTAGTAATTTCAGACCTTCCTTCCTTTCTTCCTTCCTTCCTTCCTGCTTCCTTCCTTACCTCTCTGCCTCCCTCCCTCCCTCCTTCCTTCCTTCCCTCCCTCCCTCCTTCCTTCTTTCCTTTCTCCTTCCTTCCTTTCCTCCTACCCCCACTGCTGTCTTTTCCACTTCTTCTGGTTCTGTTCGGGTCGTATGCGACCCGAAGCCAAGTTTGAGTCCCTGTAAAAAATTTTCCCTGCATATCTGAAACTTGAAATTTCATGACTTTTCATCATTTCAAGGGTTCTCTCTATGAGAATTTTTTTGGGGGGATGGGGGGCTTAGTTTTTGCTGGGCAAAAAAAGTTACAAATCTTCTGTTCCCGGGTCACCCTGACCCGGACCGAAAACTCTTCATTTGCAGTGCTTATGTTTGGTCTTTTTGAAAGCTTTTTTCACTTGGAAAGTAGTCTGAACATTTCTGCACACAATGATATGAAAATTGAACTGAAAAAATTAATCCTTATTGGTTTATTTTGCACATAAATGTGCCTCCACCCCGTTTTTGTGAAATGTTTTTCAATTTATGGATAGTTTTGCTTGCAAAATGCATTCTATTTTACTGAAGTTGGTGTGGGATTGGTAGCTTGAACATTTCTGAATATAAGAAAAATATAAAGGAACTGAAAAAATGATTCTTACTGGTTTTTTAAAATCAGAAATAAGGCCTCCCCCCCCCCTCGGCTGCTTGCAACCATTTTCACTTTTTATTTTTTTGTGCTCCAAATCTGAAATATTCTTTAAAATCTTAGGCATTCATTTACTCAATTTAACAATGCTGATCATCAAAAAATATTTTTGGGGTGGTGGCTAATTGTTTTCTGGGCAAAAAAAAATAATCACTTCGAGTCTGTTTCTGTTCGTATATGACCGGACCAAAAATAATTTTTTTAGATACTTGAATTTGATATTTTTGAAAACTTTTTCGACTGGAAAACTAGTTTGAACATTTATGAACATAATGATATGAAAATTGAACTGGAAAAATTGAGACTTATATTTTTATTTTGATCAAAAAGCCCCTCCCCCCATCCTTTCTGAATTTCGTGTCAATTTATATTTTTTAAGGCTACAAATCCCTAAGGAATTTCCCCCCAAAAGGTTTGATATACTAAATTGAACAATCCTGAACATAAGAAAAATATAAATGAACTGGAAAAAATGATTCTTATTGGTTTATTTTTGAATATAAGACCATATTGTTTTATACTCGAGTATAAGCCTACTCGAGTATAAGCCTATTTGAGTATAAGCATGGGGGCCCATTTATGAGCAAAATAAACCAATAAGGATCATTTTTTTCAGTTTAATTTTCATATCATTATGTTCAGAAAGGTTCAAGCTACCAATCCCACACCAAAATAGAATAGTAAAATAGAATGCATTTTGCAGGCAAAATTATCAATAAACCCAGAAGGTTTGATATACTAAATTGAACAATCCTAAACATAAGAAAAATAGAAATGAACTGAAAAAAATGATTCTTATTGGTTTATTTTTGAATATAAGACCATATCATTTTATACTCGAGTATAAGCCTACTCGAGTATAAGCCTATTTGAGTATAAGCATGGGGGCCCATTTATGAGCAAAATAAACCAATAAGGATCATTTTTTTTCAGTTCAATTTTCATATCATTATGTTCAGAAAGGTTCAAGCTACCAATCCCACACCAACTTTAGTAAAATAGAATGCATTTTGCAGGCAAAATTATCAATAAACCTAAAAATAAATCACAAAAATGGGGGGAAAGGCACATTTATGTGCAAAATAAACCAATAAGGATTAGTTTTTTCAGTTCAATTTTCATTCCATTGTGTGCAGAAATGTTCAAACTTGTTTCCAGGTGAAAAAAGCTTTCAAAAAGACCAAATATAAGTACCTAAAATGATCAATTTGCAGTCCGGGTCAAATAGACCCGGGAACATAAGATTAGGGAGGTTTTTCGAACAGAACAGCAGGGTTAAAAGGAAAGGTGGCCCTTCAGCAAAGCAATTGCTTTGTGCTGTTGTCATTGAGAAGTGACCCTGGTTGACACAACTGTGGTCACAAGGACCTCCTGAGCTATTATTCAGGAAAGAAACACTAAGCACTTGATCTCTTCTTTTATTCTGTTCAGGGTTTTTTGTTTTTTTGTTTAATCTTCTTGCATTAGCCTGCTTATGAGAGGATGGATGGGGCTGTGGGGGTAGAAGGAATGAAACCATTCAAGAATGTAGCAGGACGGAATGTTCAATAGATGTTAAGGCTTCTCTCTGCTGCCAATGAAGAGCTCCCGCATATGAACCCAAAGGTTCATTCATGAACATCAAATGACCTTCATTTTTATTAATTTTTTTAGAAAAGTGGAGCACCTGGAAACTGCTTACTAAATCTGCATGATTTATTTTATGCCACTCACATTTTTAAGAAGTCCTGTTTCTTTAGGATTAAAGTTTCTAAGAGCACAGCAATGTCCCCTAAATGAATTTCTCCTTCTGGGGCTTTGGGATCCCCTGTAGAAATTTTCCCATGTTTCCTTTTTTGCAATAGCAATAGCCCTTAGATTCATATACCACTTTACAGGGCTTTACAGCCCTCTCTAAGCAGTTTACAGAGTCAGCCTCTTGCGTACAACAATCTGGGTCCTCATTTTTCTGACCTGGGAAGAATGGAAAGCTGAGTCAACGTTGAGCCAGTCAGAATCGAACTCCTGGCAGTCTACAGAGTCAGCCTGCAAAACTGCATTCTAACCACTGAACAACTATAGTTTGTGTGTGTACATATGTGGGAAAGAGAGAGAGAGGGAGGGAGGGAGGGGGAGAGAGAGAAAGGGAGAGAGAGGGGAGGGAGGGAGGGAGGAGGAGAGAGAGAAAGAGAGAGAGAAATAGCAATAGCACTTAGGCCTATATGCTGCTTCACAGTGCTTTCCAGTCTTCTCTAAGCAATTTAAAGACTCTTTCCACCAACAGTCTGGGGCCTCATTCTACCCACCTTGGAAGGATGGAGGCCTGGTGAGATTCAAACTGCCAAATTGCAAGCAGTTAGAAGTCAGTAGAAGAAGCCTACAGTACTGCATTCTAACCACTGCAGGACTAGTGCCCTTGGTCTATTGAAATGGCTTTTGCCCTACAAATGATGACAACATAACTATTTGGGTTTTTTTCTCCCCTTATGGGAGGAGGTAGGCATAAGTGGGCAGGTGAAATGAATTGGAAAACCCAGGAAATAATAGCAAGATGGTTTGTTCTCTGCCCATGAGCTAGTGGGCAATTATTTCAAGGCTCAGCTGTAAGGGAATGGAGAGAAATAAATAAATAAAACTTAAAACAGATGGCAAATGAGTCTTGGGCACAGAGGCTCATTCCATTCATGCTCACGTATGGAAAATATGGGTTTGAGTGGGGGCTGGGTGAGAGGTATACTTTGATGTGAAATTTACAAAGGATCAGAAGCCCAAAGCTGAAAAATGCAGTTGAGTTCACATATTTGATAGCAGTAGATGTCTAACCTCACAAATGAGCTAGGAAGGTGGGATTCTCTCTCTCCCCCCCTCTCTCTATGTGTGTGTGTTTGTGTGTGTGCTCTATCTATCTATCTATCTATCTATCTATCTATCTATCTATCATCTATCTATCTATCTATCTATCATCTATCTATCTATCTATCTATCTATCTTTTCTTTTTTGTCATCCATCATCTATCTATCTTTCTTTCTTTCCTTTCTTTCTTTCTTTCCTTCCTGTCATCTATCATTTATCTTTCTATCTACACTTTCTTTCTATCTACCCTTTCAGCCATCCACCCATTTATTATCTATCTGTCTGTCTGTCTGTCTGTCTACCTACCTACCTATCTAAAAAAAGTCAACACCCAATCCATAAATTGGAAAGGCTCACCACATAGAATAGCTATGAATTGTTTTTGTGCTGACATTAGTTCAGAAAAAGAGGGGGGGGGGGATAAACAAATCTACTGCCAAGGTTTCTCTAGTGTGAAATTCAGAGAGAAATTCAATGAGATTCCCAATATACAAATTTTGCATAGATGCTACGTCATGTAGTCCAAATCAGAACACAGAATAACAGAGTTGAAAGGGACCTTGGACGACTTCTAGACCCACATTTTGAAGCTGAATCTCTGATTGCGCTGTTATTGTTTGCTTTGGGAAGAAAAAATGCTTTGCGTTTTACATTTTGTCAAGTCAACTGTCTTATCTTGGCAGGAGTGATCATCCCACTTGGCAGCTGAATCATTATAAATAGACCAAAGAACAATCAAATCAAATAAAAACAAAACCGACTGACCAGCCAGCCCGTCAACCACCACAACAAAAAATGTTCTGTAATTTTAGGAGAAGGATGAATCTTGCCATGAAGGTCAGAGGTGGGAAAGGTCACAGGTGATTATTCCTCACCCAAATGAGGTCAAGAGGACAAAACAAGCATTGTGACATCATAGGAGTGCTGCTCTTTAGTATTTGTGTAGCAATATTGTTTGTGATGATGCAAGCAGTTGATTTATTAAATCCCAATCCACATTTCACCACTTCGTTTTTCCCTGGATACCCTGTGGGCTTCTTCCCACCCACCCAATTCTCATTCAAATCTTCTGTGGAATAACTAAAAAAATACTTCAAATTGCTTTTTTTATCTGATTACAGTTGCCTAATTTTATTTATTTAGTCACATTGCTTGCATTATCCAGGGAAAATGATTTCTCCCTGCAGCTCCAACTTTGAGAAATCTCAGTTGATTGCTAGTGTGCAGAACATTCTGAATCTCATAAGGAAGGAGGAAAAAATTGTGTCTCTGCTTGGATTTATTTTTTTAAAGAATTTTCAGTATCATTTTGGTTTGTAAAGGGATCCGTATCCATAACAAGAAGGATATGAATGACTGAATCTCCTGTGAGATTCTAAAGCATTTAAAAGCATGACTGAGAGTATGTATGTTGATTGGATTTATTAATGTTTATACTGTTTTTATACTATTTTATGCTAGTTTTATACATTGTTTTTATACTGTTTTTATGTATTGTTTTTTATTCCTTGGAAGCCAACCAGAGTCTTTCGGGAGTTGGGCGGCATACAAAAAATGACTAATAAATAAATAAATACATAAATTTGGTTCCATGCAGATTGGTGCTGAAATAGAAATAAATGAGGATAGGTAAAACTGGCCTGAGAAAGCACAAATTATGGTGACACTGATAAAATGTGGCTTGGATTATACTAGTACAAAACTATTAGAATTGGGAATAAGTGACTGAGCCATCAAAGTCAAACAATTGATGCCCAGTTCTTCCTTTCAAAACGGGACATCAAATTCCTGTCGAAATGGTCTATGACAACTTAAGTTTCTTTTCTGTCAAATGTTATGACAGAGTAAATTGGAGCCCAGTGTCATAACTCATACATTTCATGCACAAGCTACAAATGTTTGATTCCAGACATTTTACCTTAAAATGCTTGAGCAATAGAGTTGAAAATAAAATTAGTTAATGCTTTTGGGGGACCAGTAGTTTCCAGAATGGTATTTTAGATTTGACATGAATCCAGTTCAATTTTGTACATTCCAATAAGCACAGCTTTACCCCTAATAGGGATATGAGACGTATAATAACTAACATCTACTCTAGGAGTTCCATTGGCTGCCATTTGGCTTCTAGATGCAATTCAAGGTGCTGATTATAACTGTTGAAACCCTGTATGGTTTGGAGCCTGTTTATTTCCAAGAATTTTTGCAATTGTCCGACCCATCACAACCCCATGGACAACATTCTTCTAGGCCCCCCTATCCTCTACATCTCCTGGAGTCCATTTAACATCACGTCGTCTGCTTCTGTGACTCCATCCAGCTACCTTATTCTCTGTTGTCCCCTTTCTTCTTTTGCCTTCAGTTGTCCCCAGCGTTAGGCTCATTAGGTGGCCAAAGCATTTGAGTTTCATCTTCAGGATCTGGCCTTCTAAAGAGCGGTCAGGGTTGATCTTAGAAACATAGAAACATAGAAGATTGATGGCAGAAAAAGACCTCCTGGTCCATCTAGCCAGCCCTTATACTATTTCCTGTATTTTATCTTAGGATGGATCTATGTTTATCCCAGGCATGTTTAAATTCAGTTCCTGTGGATTTACCAACCACGTGTGCTGGAAGTTTGTTCCAAGCATCTACTACTCTTTTAGTAAAATAATATTTTCCCATGTTGCTTCTGGTCTTTTCCCCAACTAACCTCAGATTGTGCCCCCTTGTTCTTGTGTTCACTTTCCTATTAAAAGCACTTCCCTCCTGAACTTTATTTGACATATTTAAATGGTTTGATCATGTCCCCCCTTTCCCTTCTGTCCTCCAGACTGAGTTCATGAAGCCTTTCCTGATAGGTTTTATGCTTAAGACCTTCCACCATTTTTATAGCCTGTCTTTGAACCTGTTCAATTTGATTCATCTCTTTTTGTAGATGAGGTCTCCAGAACTGAACACAGTATTCCAAATGGGGTCTCACTAGCGCTCTATACAGCGGGATCACAATCTCCCTCTTCCTGCTAGTGATACCTCTAGCTATGCAGCCAAGTATTCTACTTGCTTTCCCTACCGCCTGACTGCACTGTTCACCCATTTTGAGACTGTCAGAAATCACTACCCCTAAATCCTTTTCTTCTGAAGTTTTTGCTAACACGGAACTGCCTAGGAAATCCCTTCTCTAGGAATGACTGATTTGTTCACATTGCAATCCAACAGACTCACAGGAGTCTTCTCCAGCACCAGAGTTCAAAGGCCTCCATTCTTTGGCACTCAGGAAGGCTGGAAACAGGCCCATTTCCAGCCACAAGAGAGCCTCCAGAGGGTGGGAGGCTATTTTCATCCTCCCAGAGGCTTGGGGAAAGCCTTCGGAGCCCAGGTAAGTCAAAAACGTGTCTCCCATCATGGTGTAGGCCACGCCCATTGCCATATCCACTGGGCAGAGAACCCCTTGCTAAATTTTCTGAAGCCCATCCCTGTGTCATGAATAGTAGCCTTGATGTCAATATGATGCCACACTTGTTCATCTAACAATATTCATTTATTCAACTTCTATGCCACCCAATCCCGAAGGACTTCGGAATATGTAATTCTGAAAGGATTGGGCAACTCCTGCCTCCTCCCCCCACCTATCTAATAGAACTTGCTGTATTGATAGACATATTAGTAGAGTTTCCACAAGCAATTGTAAAGCTGAAGCTGGGTGATATGAGTATCGATGATCTTTCAAACAGCTCAGTCTCAACTATTTATGGCATTGAACTTGGGTGAGAGTTAAATTGGCAATCAATGCAGCTGAGATGGGACTAACATTGTGTGTTCCCGCTCATTCTACCAATTGGATTGCTCCATTGCATAACAGCAACCCTTCCAAAACTTCTTTAAAGGACATACAGCAAGTTTTCCGATTCTTCTCTAAAAAGAACTGAAATGGGTGGCTTTGAATCCACCAAAAACATTTACTCTCCTAGTAACCAAAAATAATCTTTGAAGAGATAGACATTACTAAATCCAGCAGAGCTACTAAGAAATGATACATTTTCCTTCTTTCCTTTTTTTTCTTCTTTTTTCTTTCCTTCTTTCTCTCCTTCCTTCCTTCTCATCCATCCACCTATCCTTCCATTTATTACTTTCCTCATACCTGCATTATGACTGTTGGGAATGAAAACAAAGAGGGAGGGGGAGGGAGGGGGAGAGGGGAAGGAAGAGGAGGAGGAGGACAGGGAGGGGGAGAGGGAGGAGAGAGGGAGGGGGAGGGAGGGGGAGGGAGGGGGAGAGGAGGAGAAGGAGGAGGAGGTGAAGAAGGAGAAGGCTTTGATTAAACAATATCTTCTGAATTGTGATTTAAAGGAAGGTACTTGTTTGAATGAGAGGGGAAACAAAGTTCCAAAATTATCAAAAGGAAAATGTAGAATATCTAAATGGTAATAGTTTTGGCTGTTGGATCTTTTTTCTCCCCGCCCCTTGCATTTTGCAAAACTCTAGAAATAACACATTTTAAAAATGTAATTCTTTAAAGCAATTTAATCATCTCTATACAGTATAGAAGGATGAATATATTAACCCTTTACTATAATCAGTAAAAGAAACCAATTTCTCCAATATGAATTTTTCCCCTTGATTCAATATCTCCACTATGAACTGCTTTCCAGTTAAAGACAAAACAGGTTGATATTGAAGTTTTAGTCCAATTGCTTTCAATTTCCTGGTGTCCGGCATGAGAAATGGCTCCATTTAAGATGAATTACCCTTTGCACAAATCACTTCACAATTTAAAACAAACCAAATGCATCATCATTAACTGGGAGGAAATCTACCAATCACATGATATTGACAATGCCATGGCTGTATCATGAAACGGACTTGAACGTGAGCTCTTTGTTTTAGTGCAAAGCAGAACTACAAGAATTTTATGTCTTTCTTCTTTCTACAAGGGACCAGCATAAATTTCTTGTGGGCTGCTGATAGTGAGCTGAAGGCACTGATATTTGACAGAACATCTATTTCTCCATCAGCTATCCATGACTTATCAGCGATCTGTGGGAATCATTTAGTTACCTTCCTTATAACAAAGATAGATAGATGATAGATGAATAGATAGATAGATAGATAGATAGACAGACAGACAGACAGACAGAAGAGAAGAAGAAGAAGAAGAAGAAGAAGAAGAAGAAGAAGAAGAAGAAGAAGAAGAAGAAGAAGAAGAAGAAGAGGAGGAGGAGGAGGGGGGACTTTTTGGTGGTGTCTCCTATCTCAGAATGATCACATTAAAAACCTTCAGGTAATGTCCTTATTTCTTTCTCAGCACCAATCTATCTTTGTGCTTACAAATATTTTAATTACAATGGTATACAGTACAGTTAAAACAATACATTCTATTCTTCCTGTACAATCTAATCTGTCTTTATATGGTTCGCTCCCTCTATGATTTAAGATCTGGTTTATTTCATTCTTGGTTTGTTTGTTTTTTATTTGCTCCACTGAGTATATTATTATTGTGCTCTGTTGGTATGACTTGTGGGTTTTCATCAAGTAACTGTATTCTAATCACATTAAACTAATATAATTACTGTTTTTAATATGACCATATATCAATAATCTACTTTATTCAATTATTAATGAATAGATAGATAGACAGAAGGATAATTAAATTTTGTAAGATTTGGTGCATAGCATAACAATGGGTGACCTACATAGTATATATTAAAGATTCCTGGCTGTGTTGAGATGAATTGCCCAACTGCAAGAATAGATAGAGGGAACACAATATCTCAACTAACTTCCATCACTTTTTGAAAACTTATGTCTCTTGTCTGCTTTATAAAGCCAGCTCAGATCTCGGATATCTAAAAGATCTTGAAGGAAAGAGGGTAGAGTCCCACATACATACAGCTATTAAAAGTATGAAAGCTAGTGCATGAATCAAAATGGAGCCTATTGTAAGCAATTCTATGGAGATGGGATCTTTGTAAATCCTGGTACTCTGGGGAAGGAAGATAGATATATGAAAGAAAAATAGATAGATAGATAGATTGATAGATAGATAGATAGATAGATAGATAGATAGAAAGGTAGGTAGGTAGGTAGGTAGGCAGGCAGGCAGGCAGGCAGACATGAACAGATAATAGATAAATGAGAAAAGAGATCGGTAGATGATAGGTAGGTAGGCAGGTAGGTAGGTAACTAGGTAGGTAGGTAGGTAGATAGATAGATAGACAGACAGATAGATAGATAGATAGATAGATAGATAGATAGATAGATAGTTAAAGACAGACAAACCAACAGACAGACAGACAGATCATACAATGTGTTTCCATTTCAAGCTTTAAAGATTCTTACATATCTTTTATACTCAATGATATTTTTGGTATCATGCTAAAGACCACTGCCATAATCCTATATGCATTCAGCTGAAATGAAATCCCTTTGGAATCATGGAAGCTATCTTGAGAATAAGCATTCCTGCTTTGGTATTAAATTTGGCAAATTTGTAAAAAAAAATATCAGCTCAAATGCTTATGAACAGCTCCTCTTTGTGGTAACTAACATAAGGTTTTTACTTTTCTGTGCCTCTTAATAAAGAGCTTGCCTGTGATTTTTTCCCCAGTAACCTAGAGAAGGCCTAAAGCAAAGACATCTGATCTAAACTGCTTAAGCCCAGTCAGACCCCCTGATACATCAGTTTAAAATGCTGTGTCTACCAAGGAACTTTCTTCTTCAACAATAACATATTAGATAATCTAAAGAAAATATAGATTGTCGTCAGTGCGGCAAATAAGCAATTTCACGGAGAACTCTAAAAATAATTCCGTGACCACATAGAGAATGTATAAACCCAGCGAGTTTTGTTCATCAAATGATATACCAGTATTTTAAGAAAACAGAAACAGTTCCCAGAGGGGACTCATTAGCTCATGGATTCTCTAGAGACAAAGGAAGAAAATTTATATCTGACCAGTAAATGTTTCTTCACGTCTAACAAAATCATAATAGCGTTCTGTGGTTTCATGCACAAAATCAAATTAAATCTGTGAAAACCATATCAATTTTTTTAAAGGCATACATCAGATTTATGGTATTAAGTGTTCTGCATCTACTTAACCAAGAGAGAAGACCTGCTCAAGACTTAAAAAAAAACCCTAATTCTGCATCAAGAATACAAAAGGAATTAAATTGCCCAGCTGCTGGAGAGATGTAAGCCAGCTAGATTAGGGTAGGTTTATATAAATTATACACTTTAGAGTAAATTGGGAAAGTGCTCAATTTTTTTTTCCTGCAAGGGAAAAAAATTGATTTCATAAATTTATTAGTGACAATGAATGGGTGCCAACTAGAAAGTACAATTCTGCAGGAAGCTTGGCAGTTTCAAAGCTTAATTCATGTTTTTCAGGTGATTGTTATTCCAAGGAGTCTGTGAAAGGCATGAAAAAAGGTTATTGATGGGAAACTTTTCTAGCTTAGAGTAGGAATTCCCCAGCTGCAAGGGTACAGTTTCTAGGCACATTAGCAAGGGTTGCATAGGAAAATTATAGGGGGGTTGGGGGGCAGGAGGAGGATTCAATAAATTTCTAATGCTAGCTTTATTCTGTGGCAAGGGTGTAAAAAGTCTTTCAAAATGGGAGTATTCCCAAAACTCTGATCCAAAAAGAAAGAGGGGGGGGAGAGAGAGAGAGAGAAGGAGGAGGAGGGAGGGAGGGAGAAAGAGGGAGGGTAAGTGAGTGAGTGAGAGAAAGGGAGGGAGAATGAGGGAAAGGAGGGATGGAGAGAGGGAGAAAGAGGGAGGGAGAGAGAGGGGGAGAGAGAGAGAGAGGCTGCATTGGAGTGAACCTTTGTTGTTATTGTGGTCTTCATATTATCGCAGAAGCCCCATCAAAATTCTCCACAGATCATGTTTCAGCAAACCTTGTTACATGGCAGCTTCCTCATGTTTCAATAAGGGAAGCTAGATTAGTCATTTGGATTTGGAAGCTGTTCAGGGGAGCTGACCAGCCCATGAGGAGAGGAGAAACGGTTAACAAGATGAAGTTAATGTGGAAAGAAATTACTTCAGTCTCATATTGTCAGGACTGATAGATCTCTCGTTCAGCACTAAAGTACAGCCAGGATAAGAAAAAAAGGCAAGGGGTATAAATAACCCCGTTTTGGATCATGCTCCCTCCAGTTTACAGCTTCTTCAATTTGTCTGCTCTCTCTACAAGACTCTAAAGCAGTAAATAAAAAAGAGAAATCAGACAAAAGGATCTGAATGAGAAAAGTGTAGATATCTAAGCACCTACCACACTTATGAATCGATTCACCAGATATGGGAAGAAATCTCCAAGTCATCTATTCATAACTGTGTTCGTGGGGGTGTAAGAGATTAAAAAACAGCTTACTAACTGTTGCTGCCTTCTTTCCCTCTGTGTACTTTTACATGAAAAAATAAATAAATAAAATTCCAGGCTGAACTTTTTTTTAAAAAAGTGAGAAGGACATCATCTTCTGCTGCAGAGATTGAATCCACACCAAGAGCTAAAGAAGGAACATACAAGTGTATTTAAACTGCTTCTCATCTTTTGTCTCAGGCTGAAAAGAAGACCCTAAAATTAACCCTATGCCCTAAAAGATCCTAAACCTAAAAATAATTGTGAGAAGTAAACCCTAGGCCCTTGTATATTTTCTTAAATTGGGGAAATTTACTATGCTGGGACTTCAGTTTCATAAACTCTTTCCAAGCCAGTTTAAGATGAAAGGATTGCTCCCTCAGCCTTCTTCAAGGGATTTCTTTTTTTTGCTCCATCATCTGCCTCATAATTAGGTGATCATGTAGTTTATACGCACAGATTAAAGTTTATCTCTTTCATATCTAAATGCATGTATAAAAAATGGGGGGGAAACCCCACTAGGAATAAATCCTCCCTCCCTCCCTTCTTCTCTAAATTAACATAGGAAAACATGCAGAAACATAATAATCTTTCCTGCACTTTTTAAAAAGATGGCACGCAAAAAGTGTGATGGTAACATCAAAACCTTTAATTAAGACTCTTAAAAAAAGAACACACAGAAACCAACACACATATATGTGTATGGAAGGAAGAGAGATTATGACACACAAAACCCACCCAAAAACACGAGACTGTGTAGATTGTAAAGATGAACCTTTCAAACATTCAAATTAGTTTCTTCCATCCTGAATCTGTGTTTCCTTGGTGGGAGCAAGATCCTGTGGCCTGACAAACGCACAAGAGTTGACTTGGTTTCTTTTTAGCTACTGAGCTTAAAACTTAAGCTATAACTGCCCTCCTATAAAGAGATCTGTGATCAATTCCAATTTTATTTTAACAAGAAGACGATCACTAGGCAAGGGGGGGAAGTACCAGAAGGTTGCTTTTCTAAAATAATAATAAAAAACCCTTCTATTTCCCCTCCCAAAAAATAAATAAAAAAGAAATGGACAAAGGAGGAAACTTCAGCCCAGAGGCACATAAATCATCTATAAACTGTCCTAGGAACTGAGGGTTAATAGCTAAGAGTCATAGTCCCTATGGTTCAGCTGAGCTATAGTAAAACTCACAAAACGGGAGGAGGGAGAAGAGAGGACGCCCTCCACAGAATAAATGCAATTAATCACATTTGCACGACAACCTATTTTTCATCTGGCTCCTGCAAATTTAGGGTGCTCCTTTTAGAAAAGTAGCGAGAGATTACAAGTGACGGTTTGCAAAAATCTAGATTTTTGCAAACCGTCACCTGTAATATATATATTAAAAAAATAAATTTAAAAAGGCTCACGCACTATTGCGGGCGCATAGAAAGAGGAGGTTCAGCACCTTGGCTAGAGAGAAAGCGCCGCCGGCTTTCCTTTGGATTTCCTTTCAAATCAACGGGCTTGGAAGCTTAGCTTTCGTCCTTTTCAGTCCCCTTCCTGTGGTTTCACCCCCAAGACCGGGGTGAGAAAAAACTCCATCCGTACCCAGAGAAGGTGGATAGAAAGAAGACGCCGCTTAAAAATAAGTCATGTAGGCAGCCGTGTATTTTGAGAGAGGGGGAAATCCCAACGCGCGCGTCCCCCCCAAAACACTGCCCGCTTCCCAAGATCCTATATTATAAGCTTTATATATATTTCCCACGGCGGCCGCGTCTTTGCCTATCTATTCAATAGACTCGCTTCGCCCTCCAACCGCCGTCTCCTTTTCAACAAAAGAACAGAACAGGCGTCGGTGGGTTTCCGTCGAAATTTGGAGGAAAAGAGAGTTAAAAACTTCTGGGGACACTTGGAAGAGCCGTTGCGTGTCTGCGGGTTAGGGCGAGGGTGCTTGCATGTGGGAATAAGGTAAAGTTTCCATCCCCCACCCCACTTTCCCCTTTAATTAAATTTCCCCCTTTTTAAGTAGCAAAAAAAAATCACATCTTTGTTAATTCCGTGGGGGGGGGGGGAGTAACAACGAATGCAATGGAAAAGAACCGCGCTGAGGAAAAAATCACCCTTCAAACTTTCCAAAACCGTAAAAATTTAATAAGAGACTAAGGTGGAAGAGCACACGAGATTCCAATTGGAAACACACAGAGACACCCGCCCGCAAGGATTATTCTTTTCTTATTAACGTGCACACATGCATAAGGGCACAGTTTCTACAAGAGAGAAGAGGCAATTATACACTTCATTCAGGCAGAAAGCTATATATTCCCCCACCCCGTCCAAGGGGAAACACACAAGAGGGAGGGAAGGGGAGGGTAGGGGAGGTAGCTAAATCAAGAGATGCGGAGGTGTGTGTGTTGTTTAGGAAATGTGTGTCTGAGTGAGAGAGAGAGATAGGAAGAAAGAGAGAAAGAGAGGGGGGAGGGGGAGAGAAAGAAAAAAAAGAGAGAGAGATGAAAAGAGGAAAAGAGACAGAAAGAGAGAGGGACATAGAGCCATAGAGAAATGAGAGTGAGAGAAAGATAAAAAAGAAAGAATTAGAGGGAGAGAGAAAGAAAGAGAGAGGGAGAGAGAGAGAGAGAAAGATAAAGAGAGAAAGAATGAGAGAAAAATTTAAAAGAGAGAGAGAGAAAGGGAGACAGACAGGGAGATAGAGTGATAGAGAAATGAGAAAGATAAAAAAGAAAGAGGAGAAAGATAAAAGAGAATGAGAGAGAGAGATAAAAGAGAGAAAGAGGGGGAGAGAGAAAGAGGGGGAGAGAGAGAAAGAGAGGGAAAGAAGTTGTGGGTGTAGGGAGGAGAGAGAGGGGAAAACTTGCTTATGGACTTACCTGCTGTAAGTACATAAGTGTCAAGGCGCAGGAGAGCTGGGGACACATCCCCACGTTCGGAAGTGCCACGCAAGTTGTTCCTGTCAGAGGATGCTGCATGTTGCCGCTCTCGACTCGGCGGACGACAAGTGAGGGGGCTTGCATGAGGAGAGGCTAATCCTGCCTCAGCGCCCAAAAGGGAGAAAAAAGAAGAAGAAAGAAAGAAGGAGGGAAAAAAAGACGCGTTCTTTTCCCCTTCTCTCTCTTTCACTCTCTTTCTCTCTCTCTCTCTCTCTCTCTCTCTCTCTCTCTCTCTCTCTCTCTCTCTCTGCCTCTCCTGTTCTCTTCCCCTGTAAAACTGCCACCGCTCACTTTCTCCAAAGGGGGAACGGGGAAAGGGGGGGGGGGGGTTGCTTCCAGCCGAGAAAATCAAAACAAAAAGAACACCCCCCTCCAAGAAACGCGCGCGAGAGAGAAAGAGAGATAGCGTGCGCGCGCGCGCGAGCACGCGCCCTTAGCCCGCTACTCTCTTCTTGGGGGGTCAGTGGGGGTGGGTCTTAGGAGGCTCAGGGATGAGGATGAGGAGGGTGGTGTTGGTGCGTGGGAGTCTCTCCTTCCCCTCTCCCTCTCCCTCCACCCCCAGCCTTTTACGCCGGGGCGTCTCTCAAGTCAAGGCCATATGCTCACTATTGTCTTTCTTTTTCTTTCTTTCTTTCTTTCTTTCTTTCTTTCTTTCTTTCTTTCTTTCTTTCCTCCTCCCTTTCTTTCCTCCTCCCTTTCTTTCTTCCTTTCTCTTTCTCCCCCTCTCTTTTTCTCCCCCCCAAAGCAAAGCGAAGGAAAGAGGGGGGGGAGCCGAGCAGGCAAAAAAAGGGGGAGGGGGAGAAAAAGCGAACCGGTGAAAGCGAGCAGTTTTAATCGTGAAGAGAGAAAGCCGCCTACAGACTCCGAGCAAGATTCCCCTACAATGTCATCCAGCGCATGAAGGGTTTTCTGCACACACACGGGCACACACACGCCCAGGCAGAGCGAGCCTGCTTGCACACTCGCCGCTCTCTTGTACGCGAGCCAGAGCCGCGGCGGGGCTGCCGGGGACAAATCCAAAGCTTTTTTTTCCCCTGCTCCCCCGGATTCAAGCAAGGGCTCCTCTCGTTTGTCCCTCGTTGGGCAGGACGAGCTCTCTTGCCCACTCGCCCAAATTCAAATAATTCCCCACTGTTATTGTTGTTGTTTCAAACCCTGGAGAATGGCAGAGAGAGAGGGAGGGAGGGAGAAAGAAAGAGAAATATAAAAAAGAGAGAAAGAGAGAGAGGTTGAGGGAGAGACTGAGAGAGAAAGAGGAAGAAAGAAAGAGAGAGAGAGAAAGAAAGATAAAAAGAGAGAAAGATAAAAAAAGAGAGGGGGAGAGAGAAAAAATATAAAAGAGAGAGAAAGAGAGAGATTAAGAGAGAAAGAGAGAGAAAAAGAGAGAGAAAGATAAAAAAGAGAGAAATATGAGAGAGAGAGATTGGAAGAGAGAGGGGAGAGAGAGAGCGAAGATAAAAAACAGAAAGATAAAAGGAGAGGGGGAGAAAAATATAAAAGAGAGAGAAAGAGAGAGATTAAGAGAGAAAGGGAGAGAAAGAGAGAGAGAGAGATTGAAAGAGAGGAGAGAGAGAGAGCAAGATAAAGAGAGCAAGATAAAACAGAGAGGTGGAGAAAGAGAGAGAAAAATATAAAAAAGAGAAAGAGAGAGAGATTAAGAGAAAGGGAGAGAGAGAAAGAAAGAGAGAAAAGGATAAAAAAGAGAGAATTATGAGAGAGAGAGAGAGAGAGAGAGAGAGAGAGAGAGAGAGAGAGAGAGAGAGATTGGAAGAGATGGGGCTTGGGGTTTGGAGTGAATTAATGCTAGTGTCCAGCTGAGACTAGAAAGAGGGTTGTGGGTTAAGGCCCCCCTTCCTGCCATGCAAGACAGATTGGAGATTTCCTTGGGTGTAGGCCTTGAAAAGGGCACGACCCTTTCAGGGAGGAAAGCAGAAGGGGTAAAATCTGGGTTAGGGGGATGGAATTGCTCAAGAAAGTTGGCTTCTCCAGGAAGAGACACCTTGGAATTCCGTCCTTGTAAGTGGCAAAAAACCAAACCAAAATGAAGAGCTCAAGAATTCTGGATGGGGCACACACAAAGCGAAGCAATCCATCATTTTTGGTTGTTTTGTTTCATTGCAGTCATTAAAAATTGTTGTGGTCATTAAAAAACGCAAGCAGGTCTAGGAGAGTCTACCAAAAACCCCCTGAGTGATGAGCTGAATATAGAGAGCGTTTCAGAGATTGAAAAAGGTGGGTGAGGGTCTCTAGGTGTGTTTTGTATCTGTATTTGCATTTCTCCCTTTCTTCTCTCTCTCTCTCTCCCTGTTTTTGTGAGTGTGTGTGTGTGTGTGTATTTTGTGTCCTGTTATTTCCCATCACCTTCCTCAAGCTCCTCCCACCAGCTTTTGCATTTTTGCAGGAGCTTGTAAAAGACCATTAACCATGGTGAAAAATTAGATTAGGCACTGCAGTTGAATCTTTAAGGAATAAAAGTCATGGCATGGAAAAGTCCTTTCTTTCTCTCCCCACTCTTTTTCTCCCCACTCTCTCTCCCCCTCCCTCGTTCCCTTTTCTCTCCCTCTTCCTCTTTCACTCTCTCTCTCTTTCTCTATTTTTCTCCCCCCCTCACTCCCACCCTCCCTCCGTCACTCTCTTCCTCCTTCTTCTCTCTCTCTTCCTCTTTCACTCTTTCTCTCACTCTTTTTCTCCCCCTCTCTCCCACCATCCCTCCCTTCCTCTGTCTCTCTCTTCCTCCATTTTCTCTCCCTCTTTCACCCTTTCTTTCTCTCTCTCTCTCTCTCTCTTTTTCTCCCCCTCTCTCTCCCATTCTCCCTCCACTCTCTCCCCCTCTCCCTCTTCTCTCTCTCTTCCTCTTTCACTCTTTCTCTCTCTCTCTCTACCTCTTTTTCTCCCCCCTTCCCCACTCTCTTTTCTGTCTTCAGGAAGGAAGGAATCAAAACATGCCCACATAAGTAAATTCCTCTCATTTAAGATGATTAAAGGTGGCCCAAAGACCTATCCATTATGAGAGGCTATTCTGTCAGCGTAGGTGAACAAATACCATTAGTCACCCAGGAAAAAACTAATATTTACTTCTTCTTTTTTTAAACTTATAAGTAATATGCCTGCCTGGAATCAGAGTCAATCCCCGCCCCCCACTAAAGTCTGCCTTCCCCTCTTTATTTTATGCAGTAATAATCATTCATTAGTAGACCAGCTTAATCTTCATATAATAAAACAGAATGTGTGCTGCAAGTGAAAATCATTTATGCTTAAAACTTGTCCTTGAGGTCAAATTTCACCCTCTTCCTTTCCTCTCCATACAGGAGGAAGGATGCCAGGAAGGGGAGGGAAAAAAGACACT
Organism: Erythrolamprus reginae; assembly: GCF_031021105.1. Classification (NCBI taxonomy): domain Eukaryota; kingdom Metazoa; phylum Chordata; class Lepidosauria; order Squamata; family Dipsadidae; genus Erythrolamprus; species Erythrolamprus reginae. The sequence goes on along the minus strand of NC_091958.1, from coordinate 35,552,324 downwards.
AATGTTAATCAAAAGGAATTTGGACATTTTGACTTGAAGATTTCCTTCCTGTCCTCTCCTTCCCCAGGTTTTATTTGAAGAAGAAACTCAGAAACTTAAAATAAACAGCAAAAAAATTAAAGTTATCTGTACAGAACAGAAGAAGCTAACAATGATGCCCAGAAAGAGAAGATTCAGTGCAAGAATCAAGCATTTATGTCAAACTCTGAGCAGTTCGTGTATTGCTGGGCCTTCTGCCTGAAATTGCTCTTGGATTCTCCCAGCACATATCACACATTTTCCTTTACATACATACATACATATACAGATACGTATACATATATGTACACATACACATACTCATACACATACACATACTCATAATAATAATAATAATAATAATAATAATAATAATAATAATAATATGTTAGATTTTATTTATTAAATTTTATTAAATAGATTTGTATGCTGCCCCTCTCTGAAGACTCGGGGCCGCTCACAACATAGCAAAAATACAATACATTACAAATCTAATAATAAAATTTAAAAGTCAATTAAAAAAACATTAATATAACATAAACAGTGTCATAAAATCACCAACTACACAATCATACACATTCAACCCAGTTCATCATACAGCAGAGGTTAGAAAACACAATGAAGGGGGTAGGTGATCATCCCCACGCCTGGCGACAGAGGTGAGTCTTCAGCATTTTACGGAAGGCGAGGAGGGTGCAGGCTGTTTGAATCTCCGGGAGGGAGTTGATTCCAGAGGGCCGGGGCTGCCACAGAGAAGGCTCTTCCCCTGGGTCCCACCAGACAGCATTGTTTTGTCGACGGGACCCAGAGAAGGCCAACTCTGTGGGACCTAATCAGTCACTGGGATTCATGCGGCAGAAGGCAGTCTCGTAGGTATTCTGGAACAATGCCATGTAGGGCTTTATACGACATTACCAACACTTTGAATTGGGACCGGAAACTGATCGGCAACCAGTGCAGGCCACAGAGTGTTGATGAAACATAGGCATACCTAGGGAAGCCCATGATTTCTCTCATGGCTGCATTCTGCATGATCTATATACATATACATATACATGTACATATACATATACATAAGCTAAAATGACCTAAAATGCAAACCAAACACCAGAGGATTCCTGCATTATTCCTGTTGTATAAGGAGTGCAAACATTTTTTTCTGCCCCCAAGAGGCTTCTTGTAAAAATACACAACAGGACACATTAACAATCTCATGGCGACCCCCTATAATCCATGGGATATGGATTATTATGACTGCAAACCAGTGAAGGGCTGCAAAAAAAATTACTACCACACTGTGGGTGTGGCTTATTTTGTGGGTCTGGCTTGCCGGCCATGTCACCAGGTGGGAGTGGCTTGATGATCATGTGAATGGGAGGGTGGCTCACCTACAAAAAGATATTTGTAAAATTGAACAGGTCCAAAGACGGGCTACAAAAATGGTGGAAAGTCTTAAGCATCAAACTTATCAGGAAAGACTTAATGAACTCAATCTGTAGAGTCTGGAGGACAAAAGGGAAAGGGGGGACATGATCAAACCATTTAAATATGTCAAATAAAGTTCAGGAGGGAAATGTTTTTAATAGGAAAGTGAACACAAGAACAAGGGGGCACAATCTCAAGTTAGTTGGGGGAAAGATTAGAAGTAATGTGAGAAAATATTATTTGACTGAAAGAGTAGTAGATGCTTGGAACAAACTTCCAGCAGATGTGGTTGGTAAATCCACAGGAACTGAATTTAAACATGCCTGGGATAAACATATATCCATCCTAAGATAAAATACAGGAAATAGTATAAAGGCAGACTAGATGGACCATGAGGTCTTTTTCTGCCGTCAATCTTCTATTTTTCTTTGTTTCTAAAATGCAAACACACAATATCACATACAGGGAGACCCATTTGGGACTCACAAAGGAGGGTGTCTTTCTTTATGCTAAAAAAGTCAATGTCGTAGCAGAGTATCATAAAACTGCAGCTACCCGGTGAGGACTCATAGAGTGAACAACCAAAATTAATTTATAATGATTTTTTTTTAAAAAAAGGAAAAGGGGATAAAAAGGAGGGGTATAGAAAGCCTATATATAGTCAGGCACAAAAGGAAGAAAAGAAACAGTCACATAAAATGAAGTCTTGTGTTGTCACTTCTCTTTCTTCCCCTTGCATTCTGTCTCCCTTGCCTTAAGCAGTCTCTTGCTCTGATAAAATTATCTCGCTTTTCTTTTCTCTTTTTCCAGAACAATAAAATATGTTATTCAGCCTAAGTCCCAATCTGTTATCTTCCCTCCCTCCCTTTCTTCCTCCCTCCCTTCCTTCTTTTCATCCTTCCTTCCTTTCACCCCTCGCTTCCTTTTCCTGAAATTTACATACCTTTAGAAAATTCTTCATTCCTTCCTTCCTTCCTTTCATCCCCCCTTCATCTTGAAATTTACTTTTAGAAAATTCTTCTCCCTTCCTTCCTCCCTCCCTCCCCCTTTTCCTAAAATTTATATACTTCTACAACATTCTTCTCCTTCCTTCCTTCCTTCCTTCCTTCCTTCCTTCATTAATTCATTCCTTTAACCCCTCCCTCCATTTTCCTAAAATTTACATACTTCTAGGAAATTCTTCTCCTTCCTTCTTTTCATCCTTCCTTCCTTTCATCCCTCCCTCCCTTTCATCCCTCCCTCCCTTTTCCTGAAATTTACATACTTTTAGAAAATTCTTCTTTCCTTCCTTCCTTTCATCCTCCCTCCCACCCTTCCATCATTCCTTCCTTTCATCCCTCCCTCCCTTTTACTGAAATTTACATACTTTTAGAAAATTCTTTCCTTCCTTCCTTTCATCCTCCCTCCCACCCTTCCTTCCATCATTCCTTCCTTTCATCCCTCCCTTCCTTTTCCTGAAATTTACATACTTCTGGGAAATTCACCTTCCTTCCTTCCTTCCTTCCTTTCTTCCTTCCTTTTCATCCATCCTTTCTGGTAAAAACAGGAATAATTTATTTTACAAATAAAAGGTAGGACTTGCATGCAACTCATTATCAAAATATTGCATGAAAAATAGAAGAGGACAGATTTTCTTTTTAAAAAAAACCTATCTGCACATAATGTTGGGCTTTTTAAAAATGTGAAAGAAAGGACAAATCCATCAAACTTCAAATATTTTGTGGGTGGCCCTGGTTGCTTCTTTTCCAAATTATAGTTTGGAAAACACAAACACAGAGATTAAGAGAATTCCTCATGCATTTGTTCACTGATGGATTGCACATGCATTCTGCTTTCCCCTTAGGAAACAGAGGATGAAAGTGAATTTTAGATTAATTTTGTGGTTGTCAGCTTCAGAGAAATCCTATGTAGGTTTGTTCAGAGGTCAGTTCCAATGTTACAACTGGGAATCCTTGGGCCAAAACTTGTATTCTAAAATTGCTTGCATTTCTCCTGCAGTTTTTAATGCAGTGTTTCTTGACCCCGGCAACTTTAAGGTGTGGACTTCAACTCCCCAAAATTGGGTTGTTGTTGTTTCCCCCCCCTCTACCCAACACCTATGCCCCATCTCAGTTGCAAGCAAGTGACGTTTAGTCACATGGGATGGAGTTGGCACGACACAATCATTTATGGCCGGCTGGGGATTTCCAGAAGTTGAAGTCTTAAATTTACCAAGGTTGAAAAACACGCGTTTTAATGGCTGAATTGATACACAATATTAAATTACTTTTTATTAAATAATTCATAAACTGAAGTTTCTGTACATGTGCAGAAGTGGTAGTAAAAGAACCCCGGTAGTAAAGGGTTTTAAATCCCATGACTGATGTTGACTATGCATGTGATAAATCTTTGGTCAAGGTTGAGAAATTGGAGTCACCGTGGAGATGCTAAAACGGTCCTAAAGGTGAAAAATGATCACGAGTCCTCCTTTTCAGCACTGTTGTGTCTTTAAGTGGCCACTAAATGAACTGTTGTAAGTTGGGGACCACATGATGTACTGTGAAATGTTTCTTTTTTTATAAAAAATATAAAAAATAAATGAGATTAATCTGTTGGTCTCTAATTGGCTAGAGGGAGCCAAAGCATTGCCCACCAACCTCCCTTAGTGAGCATCCTTTGGGGTGGTGTGGGGGTGGTGAAGTAATGCTGAATGATTCAGATACAAATTAACAGAGTTGGAAGGGACCTTGTAGGTCATCTAGTCCAACCCCTTGGCCAAGCAGGAGACCCTACACCAGGGATGGTGAACCTTGTATGGTCCGCATGCCAATAAGGGGTATGTGCACAGGCCTCACTGAAGCCTGGGATGGTGAAAAAATGGGCAAACTGGAAGTTCAGAAAAACCGACTTCCGGTTTGCCCATTGTGCTGTTTTTTGCACTCTGGAGGATTCAGGGAAGCTTCCTGAAGCCCCGGAGTACAAAAAACAGTCCCACAGACAAACTGAAAGTTCGAAAAATGCACCAACAGCACTGCTACCCTTTAAAGAGACCTTGACTTTGTGTCAGAGTGGTCCAACATCTGGCCAACAAATGCTCTGTCCTGCACATTGGCAAAAAGAATCAGAACACCAAATACAAGCTGAATAAGAGAAGACCTTGCAGATGACCCTCACTCTGTCAAAGATCTTGGAATACTCATATCAAATGACCTAAGTGCCAAAGCCCACTGCAACCACATCACCAAAAAGGCTCCCAGAGCTATCAACCTAATCCAACGTAGCTTCTTCTCTGGTACTATCACAAAACATCATAAAAAAAAGCACAACAAAGAATGCTCTTTCTGCGCCAGCTCAGGAAGCTCAAACTGTCCAAGGAGCTGCTGATACAGTTCTACAGAGGAATCATTGTGTCTGTCATCTGCACCTCTGTAACTGTCTGGTTTGGTTCTGCAACCCAACAAGACCAACACAGACTACAGAGGATAATCAGAACTGCAGAAAAAAAACAATTGCTACTAACCTGCCTTCCATTGAGGACCTGTATACAGTGATCCCTCGATTTTTGCGGTCTCGATCTTCGCGAAACGGCTATACCACGGTTTTTCAAAAAATAATAATTTAAAAATAGTCCACGTTTTCTTTTCTATACCACGGTTTTTCCCGCCCGATGACATCATACGTCATCACCAAACTTACGTCTGCCATTGCTGATTGGCTGAAATCTCGGCCAATCAGCTTTGCCATTGCAAAAAGTTTGCCCGACAACGCTGATGCACTGAAATCTCAGCCAATCAGCGTTGTCATTGCAAAATTTCGCCCGACAATGCTGATGGACAGAAATCTCGGCCAATCAGTGGTGTTAGCCCAGCGTGCTTTGGAACTTTTGCAACTTGTTAAAACTTGTTGGAAGATGGCTCCTAAACGTTGCACGCGGAGCGGATGGGGCGACGCTACAAAGTTCAGGAAGATGCTGACAATTAAGGAGAAAATTGAACTTTTGGACATGCTAAAAGAGGGACGCTCTTATGCAGATGTTGGTCGGCATTATGGGATCAACGAATCGAGTGTGCGATACATTCGGAAAGACAAAAAGAAGATAAGGCAAACTTCTCTGATAACATTCAACAAAGCTGCAAAAAGAATGGTGACACCTAGAAACAAATGCCTTAGGAAGATGGAAGCTGCTTTCTCCGTTTGGGTACAAGACTGCCGTAAAAAGAGCATTGCTTTGGATACCAACACCATACGGACAAAGGCACAGCAACTCTACACCCGTTTTGCAAACACAGAAGGAGGCGATGCAGATGAGGGAAACGCAGGTGAGGGCTGGGGTTTTTTATTCTGTCATTATTTAAGTGCTTTTACCATACAGTACTGTATGCTTTCATTCAAGAGTCACTTCTCTCTCCCTTTCCTGTCATTCTCTGCAGATGAAGGTGCTGGTGAAGGTGCTGATGACTCTGAAGACCCCCAGCCATCAACATCTTCTGCTTCTTCGGCCCCATACACATTCACAGCAAGCAAAGGGTGGTTCGATAAATTTCAACGGTGCTATTGCCTGAAGAGTGTGTCATTGCATGGAGAAGCTGCCTCAGCAGATACAGGTGCAGCCGAGAAGTATGTCCATGGCACGTTTAAAGACCTAATTGCAGAAGGGGGCTACCTTCCAGAACAGGTGTTCAACATGGATGAAACAGGTCTGTTCTGGAAGAGGATGCCTTCACGGACTTTCTTGATGCAGGATGAAGCCAAAGCCCCTGGTTTTAAGGCCCAGAAAGATCGGGTAACTTTGATCATGTGTGGGAATGCAGCAGGCTTCTTGATGAAGCCAGGGCTAATTTATAAGTCACGAAATCCAAGAGCCCTCAAGAACAGAAATAAGAATGCATTGCCAGTGTACTGGATGCATAATCCTAAAGCATGGATTACAAAAGCCCTCACGCGGGACTGGTTTCATCAGTGCTTCATCCCACAGGTGAAGGATTATTTGGCTGGCAAAGGACTCAATTTCAAAGTGCTTCTCCTAATGGACAATGCTGGAGGCCATGATGACCTGGCACATGAACATGCTGGGGTGCAAGTCAAATTCTTGTCACCAAACACCACATCGCTTATCCAGCCGATGGATCAAGGTGTTATCCACACATTTAAGGCACTGTACACGCGCAATTCCCTTGGAAGCCTCGTGGAAGCAATGGACGCTGATGAAAACTTCACATTGAAGGGCTACTGGCGTCAGTACACGATCGCATCGTGTCTGAAGAACATTCAGAATGCCTTAATGGATATGAAGTCACAGACAATGAATGCCTGCTGGAAGAAATTGTGGCCAGAAGTGGTGCATGATTACAAGGGATTTGCTTCCGAAGAAATTCAACATGCTGCAGTCCAGAAATCTGTGAAGCTGGCAAAGGCACTGGGTGGAGAAGGTTTCAGTGACATGACACCCGATGAAGTCCATGGGTTGCTTGATGAGCATGGCCTACCACTGACAGACAAAGATCTGGAGGAGCAGACCAGGTCAGCGGGTGAAGAAGAGGAGGAAGAGGAAGCTGAACAAGCTGAGGAAGAAGAAGATGTTGGCCTAACGCTTGAGTGGCTTGCAGAACTGAACAGAGGTGCTGCACATCTCCAACATATGGTGGAACGTTGGGATCCCAACATGACTCGCTCTATACACTTTAAGGCCTCCCTTGACAACACCTTTGCACCATACAGAGCCATGTTAGCCCAGAAAAAGAAACTGCACCAACAACTGCCCATAACTATGTTTGTCACAAAAACCAAGAGGTCTGTCACACCATCACCTGCAGCGTCCATTGTAGAAATGGTGATAGAAGAAGATCCCGAGTTATCCTAGTTATGCTAACCCCCCCCCAAAAAAATGTAAATAAATATTGTTATCATTTATTATCAGGATGACTAAGGGTCTTATTCAATGTGTACAGTACAGTACTGTACAGGTACAGGTAGAGGTAATGGGAAGGGGAAATGGTAATTAAGGGGATGGGAAATGGTAATTTATGGGTTAAAAGTGTTGGGACTGAGTGACATAGAAGAATGAATGAATGAGTGAGTGAATGAATGAATATTGTACCTGTATGTAAATTCAAACACAGGTGAGGGCTGGGATTTTTTATTCTGTCATTGTTTAAGTGCTTTTACCATACTGTATGCTTTCATTCAAGAGTCACTTCTCTCTCTCTTTCCTGTCATTCTCAGCTTCAATCATTTTGTCATTTCTCTCTTTCTCTCTTTCTCCCTCTCTCCTTTCCATCTCGCTCTCTCTGTTGCTCTCTGTGAGAATGCCTGTCCCGCCTCCTGCAGCCCCCCTCGCTGACAGCTGGGACGAAAGCGCTCTCAGCCAAAGGACTACAAGAGGGGTGGGGCGGGCATTCAAAAAGCACTCAGAGCAGCCGTAGCTGCAAGCACTGCTGCAGGAGGACTTGTGCCCCAAGAAAGCCAGTGAGAGGGGTGAATTGGGCGGGCGGGGGGTAGCAGCGAGGAGGCCGGAGGTGCTGGGTGGGTGGCCGACATTAAAAGCAATCATTACCAGCACTTTCGTCGCTCCCTGCCTCCCCGCCTCCAACTTCAAGCCCTTGCGCGGCCATGGAAAAAGGGTGCGCATGCGCAGATGGTGTTTTTACTTCCGCGCCGCTACTTCGCAGAAAATCGATTTTTGTGGGAGGTCTTGGAACGTAACCCCCGCGAAAATCGAGGGAACACTGTACTGCACAAAGAGGGTGAGGAAAATATTGACTGACCCCTTGCATCCTGGACACAAAGTGTTTCAACTCCTACCCTCAAAACGTCGCTACAGAGCACTGCACACAACTAGACAACTAGACACAAGAACATTTTTCCCCAAATGCCATCACTCTACTAAACAAATAATTCCCTCACACTGTCAAACCTTTTACTAAATCTGCACTTCTATTCTACTAGTTTTTCTCCTCATTCCTATCATCCTTTTCCTCCCACTTAGGACTGTATGACTGTATCTTGTTGCTTGTATCCTAAGATTTTTTATTAATATTGATTGTTTCTTCATTGCTTATTTGACCCCTATGACAATCATTAAATTTTGTACTACTATATTTTTCTTTTATGTACATTGAGAGCATCTGCACCAAGACAAATTCCTTGTGTGTCCAATCACACTTGGCCAATAAAATTCTATTCTATTCTATAATTCCCAAAGACCTGGGGAGATGCCCCAAGAAGCCTCCATGAAACAATGAATGACTTCTGCTGTGTATCTCACTAGCGAGAAGAAACATCAAAGGACTTTTTTTTCTTTAAAGAATGAAAATAGAAAAAGAGAAGTGAGAAAAAAACCCCTATGTCTATGTTGATGTTTAATTAACGTAGCATTCTGGAAAAGAACAACAATGAAGACTTTCTCTCCCTTTTATTTTGATTTTTTAAAATTTATGACATAATTATTTGTTCATAATTTATCACATAAGAATTATTGAGTCTGTCATCTGTACCTCTATAACTGTCTGGTTCGGTTCTGCAACCCAACAAGACCGAAACAGACTTCAGAGGACAATGAGAACTTTAGAAAAAAAAAACAATTACTATCAACCTGCTTTCCATTGAGAACCTGTATACTGCATGAGTCAAAAAGAGGGCAGTGAAAATATTGACAGACCCCTCCCATCCTGGACATAAATTGTCTACCTTCAAAACGTCACTAGAGAGCATTGCACACCAAAACAACTAGAAACAAGAACAGTATTTTTCACAAATGCCATCACTCTGCTCAATTCCCACAACACTGTCAAATAATTTACTAAGACTGTATTACTATTCCTCTGTTCCTTACTAGTTTCTAGCTCTTCCCACTTATGACTATAACCATGTTGTTTCTATCTTTTAGTTTATATTGTTTCTATTTATTTCGTAGTTCAGTTTGATAGCTTATTAGTAACCTAGACTATCACTAAGTGTTGTATATTTTTATTCTTGATGAATATATTTTATTCTCCTTATGTAGACTGAGACCATATACACCTAAGACAAGTTCCTTGTCTGTCCAATCACAGTTGGCCAATAAAGAATTCTATTCTATTCTATTCTGTTCTGTTCTGTTCTATTCTGTTCTGTTCTATTCTATTCCATCCGATCCTATTCCAAAGAGTGGAGTCAGCTTAAAGCAGAATGTTGCTGCTGATGTACTGACTAAGGGCTAAATATGGCTCATCAATGGCATTAAGCATAAAGTTTGTGCATTTTCCAAAGGGTCACAATATACAGATTTTTGAAATTGGCAACTAAGAAAAAAAAACCCAACAACAAACCCTCACACAGTTTCATAAGTGAGGAAAATTTTGCTTGTGTGCTATAGAATGCCATTAAACTGTAGATAAGAAATTATGGGCTGCGAGTTGATATCTTTTCCAGTGCTAAATCCACTTTTGCATATACAGTATAAATATATCTGCTAGGCATTCAAAAGTATTATCATCCCCCTTTTCCTTATATTCTTAGTTTTAATTTCATGTAAAGGATTTTAGTCTGATTCAGATCTGCTAGATGGTCTCAGAAATATGAATTTTGCTTTAATGCCAGAGAAGGGGGAGGAGAATGGAATTGAATGGAATTTCTCTCTCTCTCTCTCTCTCTCTCTCTCTCTCTCTCTCTCTCTCTCTCTCTATTAGATTTGTATGCTGCCCCTCTCTGTAGACTCGGGGTGGCCCACAGCAATAATAAAAACAATGTACAACAAATCTAATATTTAAAATATTTTAAAACCCCTTATTTAAAAAGCAAGACATACATACAAACATACCATGCATAAACTATATAGGCCTAGGGGAGATGTCTCAATCCCCCCATGCCTGATGGCAGAGGTGGGTTTTGAGGAGTTTACGAAAGGCAAGGAGGGTGGGGGCAATCCTAATCTCCGGGGGGAGCTGGTTCCAGAGGGACGGGGCCACCACAGAGAAGGCTCTTCCCCTGGGTCCCGCCAGACGGCATTGTTTAGTCGACGGGACCCGGAGAAGGCCAACTCTGTGGGACCTAACCGGTCGCTGGGATTCGTGCGGCAGAAGGCAGTCCCGGAGATATTCTGGTCCAATGCCATGAAGGGCTTTATAGGTCATAACCAACATTTTGAATTGTGACCGGAAACTGATCGGCAACCAATGCAAACTGCGGAGTGTTGGTGTGACATGGGCATACCTAGGGAAACCCATGATTGCTCTCGCAGCTGCATTCTGCACGATCTGAAGTTTCCGAACACTCTTCAAAGGTAGCCCCATGTACAGAGCGTTATAGTAGTCGATCCTTAAGGTGATGAGGGCATGAGTGACTGTGAGCAGTGACACCTGGGCCAGATAGGAATGGAATGAAATGCAATGGATTGGAAAGGGATGGAATGGGGAGGGAAGGGAAGGAGAGGGGAGGGAAAAGCAGATCCAAGACCCGAACAGTAATTCAGATCAAATTTTGAGCAAGTCAGATAGCAATGGGTGAAAGATCATTAAAGAGAGATCTCGAACTAAGGAAAACAATCAATGGAATAGATTGCCTCCTGGAGTTATAAATGTCCATCACTGGAGGTTTTCAGAAATACACATGACAATCATTTGTCCAGGATGATATAAGGGGCAGAGGCTTGGACTGGAAGTCTTCCAAGGTTCCGGCCAGCTCTACAATTCTATATTATATGTTCCTGTACTCTTTTTAAACTCAGAGGAAGCTAATGATCAATTGCCCAGCTATGGTTACATAATATACATTTATTTATTTATTTAGTTAGTTAATTCAATTTATATGCCTTCCAAGTCCCTAAGGATTCTAGGAGGTTCACAACCAAAAAGGACAGCCCATATTATTCCATCTCTATGTGAGCTGCATTGGTTGCCAGTCGGTCTCCAAATGCAATTTAAGGTGTTGGTTATCACCTTTAAAGCACTAAATGGCTCAGGGCCGGACTATTTACGGGACCACCTCCTCCCTCGTACCTTGCTGCGACCAGTAAGGGCCCACAGCGTTGGCCTTCTCCAGGTCCCATCCGCCAAACAATGTCGGTTGGCGGGACCTTGGGGAAGAGCCTTCTCTGTGGTGGCTCCGACCCTTTGGAACCAACTGCCTCTAAAGATCCACATTATCTTCAACCTACCGATCTTCCGGAAAGCCTTTGAGACCTGGCTTTTCCGGCAGGCCAGGAATTAGGCTGATTGTAAGTATGTATGTTTTTTATATTATTGTTATTATTAATTTTTATTATTAGATTTTAACTGTTTTTATTACTGTTGTATTTATGTTATTATTGTTGTTAACCACTCAGAGTCCTTTTAGAGTGAGCGGCATATAAATACAATAACTAAATAAAACAAGACATACAGTATTAATATTAAAACATCTAAAAAGAGAGACAATTAAAAAAAAACAATTTATATTTATTTATTTATACATAGCTTTTTCTATTGCAATTCCATTTGAATGGCTAGCTAGGTTTAGTTAATTTTAATACTGTATGTGCATGCTTTCGAATATCGCGTATAACTCAGGCTACTTGGTGAGTTTAAAATGCAATGAATGAATTCATTCACTCAAAGGATCAAGCGAGCAACTCGTGCAAATGCAGCCACTCTTTGCCAGCTCTTTGGCAGAAGCAAAAACAAAACCACTTTTTCATGGAACATCCTTTTCATTGGGATGGTGAGAAGCATCAGCCAACATGGTGACCTAGGGAGGACATCGCATAGGGAAATTAAATTCTGAGCAGATTAAAAATTGAGGTGAAAGCAATTTTCCTATTACTCACAACTAACTTTGTCACATATCAACCAGTAAAGGAAGGTCAATGAATGGAGCAATGGTATATTTGAAATGATTATGCTAACGGTTCGCTGGCCTGCACACTCACACAGGATGCTTCTTCATTGCTTATTTAACCCCTATGACAATCATTAAGTGTTGTACCACATGATTCTTGATAAATCTATATTTTCTTTTATGTATACTAAGAGCATATGCACCAAGACAAATTCCTTGTGTGTCCAATCACACTTGGCCAATAAAAAATCCTATTCTATTCTATTCTATTCTATTCTATTCATCACTTATTGTTTACTATAGTTTACTTTATTGTCACTGCCCCTTGTACAACTACATTATTGTATGTTATAATTTATGATGAATGTGCTTTTTACGATATTATCACGATTTATCACTTAAATTCATGCACACTTGTAGGTACACTCCAGTAATGGATTGCTTCAGGTTCGGACTGGTTCTTAAAACCAGCAGCAGGTTTCTCTCTCTCTCTCTCTCTCTCTCTCTCTCTCTCTCTCTCTCTCTCTCTCTCTCTCTCTCTGTGTGTGTGTATCTGTGTTTGTGTCATGGCTGACCTCTGGTGACTCCCAGGGCTAGTTACTTCAGTACAGTGGTACCTCTACTTAGGAACTTAATTCATTCCGTGACCAGGTTCTTCAGTAGAAAAGTTTGTAAGAAGAAGCAATTTTTCCCATAGGAAAAAGAAGCAATGTTTCCCACCAGGAGATTCCTAGAGAGACCCCACGGAGGCGTCTTCCTGCCCTTTCTGGCCCTGTTTCCTCCCAGGAGATTCCTAGAGAGGCCCCACAGAGGCTTTCTCCTGCCCTTTCCGGCCCTGTTTCCTCCTAGGAGATTCCTAGAAAGGCCCCACAGAGGCTTCTCCCTGCCCTTTCCGGCCCTGTTTCCTCTCAGGAGATTCCTAGAGAGGCCCCATGGAGGCTTCTCCCTGCCTTTTCCGGTTACTGTTTCGGAGGCTTGAGTTTGTAAACGGAAAATGGTTCTTGAGAAGAGGCAAAAAAAATCTTAAACACCCGGTTTTTATCTAGAAAAGTTTGTAAGTAGAGGCATTCCTAGGTAGAGGTACCACTGTACTTTGAGAGGTTGCCACAAAGAAGAGGGGGTCAAATTATTCTCCAAAGCACCACAGGGCAGGGCAAGAAACAATGGTTGGAAATTAATCAAAAAGAGAAGCAACTTGTAATTAAGGAGAAAATTCCAAACATTGAGGACAATTAACCAGTAGAGCAGCTTGCCTCCTGAAATCATGGGCACTGGAGGTTTTCAAAAAGAGTCTAGACAGTCACATATCTGAAATATGTGTTCCAATATTTGATGGGCTGCCACAGAGAGGATGGGGGTCCAGCTATTTTCCAAGGCACCTGAAGGCCAGACAAGGAACAATGGATAGAAATTGATTAAGGAAAGATTCAACCTAGAAATAAGGAGGAACTTTCTGATGGTGAGAACAATCAACCAATGGAACATCTTGCCTTTGGAAGTTGTGGAAGCTTCATCATTTGAGACTTTCAAGAAGAGATTAGACTGTCATTTGTTAGAAATGGTGTAGGGTCTCCTGCTTGAACAGAGGGTTGGACTAGATGACCTATAAGGTTCCTTCCAAGTCTGTTAACTATTATAGCTTTCCCTGCCTGACCCCCAAGGTCCCCTCCAGCTCCTTCATTCAATTCTATTCAAATGGTTATCCGATCTTTTCTTTAAAAAGCTCCAGTGATGGAACATCCAAAACTTCTGGAGACAAGCAATTCCATTCATTGTTCTGAAAATTTCTCCTCCATTCCAGGTTGGATCTCTCTTTTAACCAGCTTCCACCCACTGCTTCTTGCCCTGCCTTGTAAGTTGATTTGAGAGACAGAGACTAGTCTATGATTGCCCAGCTTCATCCTTTAGAGGAGACTAGATCTCATTGCCTTCTGGTTTTCTGGTGTCTGAATCACTAAACCAACCTGGATCTCTCTCTTTTTTCCTTATAAAGAGGTAAACGTATCCTCTATCTATTCTGCCTGAGAACTAGAGGTGGCACTAAAGCTTCACTCAAAAGTTGTGTGCACACAGCTGACGTACCACAATTCTGGACACTCTGTTAGCAACTTCAGATTTTGGGTGAATGCCGAAGGAAATCTGAGGGCAATGGACAATTTTTCAATACAGAGAGTCAGCCCTATTGACGCTGATGAGTTGGACCAAAGCAAGATGTCTCTCTATCTTTGTTAGCATTTAGACTGCTGTAAGCAAAACGTAGAAGACCTTTGAATGCCTCCAGGAGATTTTTCAGCGAGTCTTCTTAAAATTTTCCTCAGTAATAATATACTATCCATAATATATACTTAGCTTAGAACTAAGACACCTTAAACATGATGTAAATATTGTTCACAAGATTATATGCTGCAATGTCCTGCCTGTCGGTGATTACTTCAGCTTCAAGCACAACACAAGAGCGCACAACAGATTCAAACTTAATATTAACCGCTCCAAACTTGACTGTAAAAAATACGACTTCAGTAACCGAGTTGTTGAAGCATAGAACTCATTACCGGACTCCGTGGTGTCATTCCCAAACCCCCAACACTTTACCAGGATATCTGTGAGACCGCCTTCTGCCGCACGAATCCCAGCGACCAGTTAGGTCCCACAGAGTTGGCCTTCTCCAGGTCCCGCCGACTAAACAATGTTGTCTGGTGGGACCCAGGGGAAGAGCCTTCTCTGTGCTGGCCCTCTGGAACCAGCTCCCCCCAGAGATCAGGATTTCCCCCACCCTCCTTGTCTTTCGTAAACGTCTTAAAACCCACCTCTGCCATCAGGCATGGGGGAATTGAAACATCTCCCCCTTGCCCATGTAGTTTTTGAGTATGATTCGATTGTGTGTTGTTTTTTATATATTGGGGTTTCTTTGTTTGGACTTTTTAATCTAAAACTGTAACCTAGATTTTTAAATATTAGATTTGTTACTATGTATTGTTCTTCACCATTGTTGTGAGCCGCCCCGAGTTTACGGAGACGGGCGGCATATAAATCCAATAAATCTAATCTAATCTAATCTAATCTTAGTTTATCCACGGTTGACCTCTCCATATTCCTAAGAGGTCAGTAAGGGGCGTGCATAAGTGCACTAGAGTGCCCTCCATCCCCTGTCCTATTACTCTCCTATATCTTTCTTCTATTCCTATATCTCTTCTTCTATTCTTTCATTGATATATTTTATTCCTATATCTTCTCTTCTCTCTTAAATATATTTTATTAGTAGTATATCCTCTATAAACTTCATTATGTATTTTACTATGTGCATGATTATTATTATTATTATTATTATTATTATTATTATTATTATTTAGATTTGTATGCCGCCCCTCTCCGCAGACTCGGGGCGGCTCACAACAACAATAAAACAATGTACAACAAATCTAATAATTTAAAAATCACTAAAAACCCCTTATTAAAAGCAAGACATACACACAAACATACCATGCATAAACTGTATAGGCCCGGGGGAGATGTCTCAATTCCCCCATGCCTGACGGCAGAGGTGGGTTTTAAGGAGTTTACAAAAGGCAAGGAGGTTGGGGGCAATTCTAATCTCTGGAGGGAGATGGTTCCAGAGGGTCGGGGCCGCCACAGAAAAGGCTCTTCCCCTGGGTCCTGCCAAACTACATTGTTTAGTCAACGGGATCCGGAGAAGGCCAACTCTGTGGGACCTAACCGGTCGCTGGGATTCGTGCGGCAGAAGGCAGTCCTGGAGATATTCTGTTCCGATGCTATGAAGGGCTTTATAGGTCATAACCAACACTTTGAATTGTGACCAGAAACTGATCGGCAACCAATGCAGACTGCGGAGTGTTGGTGTAACATGGGCATACCTGGGAAAGCCCATGATTGCTCTCGCAGTATACCCACTATAACCTTCATTGTGTAATGGAGAAAATCAATCAATAAAAAATAAATAAATAAAAATAAATAAACTCCTCAAGGGATCTGTATAAGGAAGTTTTTAACAGAGGATTTTGAATAAGACACCATTGGGATTTCTAGAGAGAGTGGAGGAGGAGAGAGGGAGAGAGGATGAAGGAGGCCTTTCAGTAGGCCAAGTTTGATAATCATGAAGGCCTGTTCAAATCAGTATCATAAGCCAAGGTGGCACAGTGGTTACAGTGCAGTACTGCAGGCTGCTTCTGCTGATTGACTTCTGCCTTCAATTTGGCAGTTCGAATCTCACCATGCTCAAGGTTGACTCAGCCTTCCATCCTTCCAAAGTTGGTAAAATGAGGAGCCAGATTGTTGTGAGCAAGAGGCTGACTCTGTAAACTGTGTAGAGAGGGCTGTAAAAGCACTATGAAGTGGTATGTAAGTAAATACTGTTACTGATTAGCCATAGACGACAGTGGTTAGAATGAAGCATTGCAAGAAAATTCTGCCCATTGCCAGGAATTCGATCCCAACCAACTAAAAATTGACTCAGTCTTCCATCCTTCTAAGGTCAGTAAAATGAGGACTCAGATTGTTGGGAGAAAGAGGCTGACTCTTTAAACTACTTAGAGCGGGCTGTAAATCCGCTTGAAGTGGTATATGTCTAAGTGCTATTTCCTTCCTTCCTTCCTTCCTTCCTTACTTCCCTCCCTCCCTCCCTCCCTCCTTCCCTCCCTCCCTCCTTCCTTCCTTCCTTCCTTGTGGTCAGAATGCAGTATAGAAGGCTGACTTTGCCCATCATCAGGGGTTCAATCCTCAAGGTTGACTCAGCCATCCATCCTTCTGAGGTCAGTAAAATGAAGAATGTTGGAGGCAATAGGCCGACTTTGTAAACCACTTAGAGAAGGATGTAAAGCACTATGAAGCAGTATATAAGTCTAAGTGCTACTGCTATTTCCTGAACGCGAAAGGATCTCTTTTGAAAAGTACAACATTTACTGTACATTAGACATCATACATACACACAAATACACACATATACACACCCCTGGATAGCAAAGAACATCAATATTCTCTTTTGCTATATATCATCATTGCTGGTCTTGCGTCTTCTTTTGGTGGTATCCTGACAAATCCATTTAATACAGTGTGCTTGATCCTTGGCTGCTGTGCTGAGAGGGACAACTAGGGAGCCAATTAATGTCAATTACAGGAGGGGTTCATTTGTTAGTAACTGGACTCAGTCCACCAATTTTTTATCCTGGGCAAGGAGATGGGGAAATACAGCAGTCTGCCCTGGACTTGAGTCGGAAAGCCTATAGGTGGAAAGGCTTTAATTTAATGACAGTGAGTAAGCTGTAGAGATTGGTTTGGGCCCCTTACCTAAAAAAGGAGAGAAGGGGGAAAAATCAATGTTTCCACCTACTTCACTCTGATTTGTAATGTCAGACTTATAATGCTAGCAGGCTGATAACTTTAACAACATGCTGAATCTGCCAGGTTTTCGGGGACTGAGGACAACGTGTTAGAACATGACAGACTTACTACTCAGTTTTAGAAGTTCAACAATATATTATTATTATTATTATTATTATTATTATTATTATTATTATTATTATTATTATTATTATTATTACTATTGTTGTTATTGTTGTTTCATTATTATTATTATTATTATTATTGTTTTGTTATTGTTATTATTATTATTATTGTTGTTGTTGTTGTTGTTGTTGTTGTTATTATTAATATTAATACCAACAGCAAACAAGATCACTATTATGCTGGATTTTGTATTTCATCACCAGTCGGGTGCTTCCCAAGCACCTAGGACTGTGTAATGTAGGGGCAAATTATGTGTGCCGATCCCAGGAAAGCAGCCTTTTGCAATTGACAGATGGATATTTTGTCAATTCCGATGGTTTTCAAATGTCCGCTGAGATCCTTTGGTTCCTCTGCTTTGACCACTCTGGCAAGGTTAGACCTACCAGTAGTTTACACTACCGCCGGCACAGCTCTCAGCTTCATTGAAGCACACAAGCCCCACTACCACGACAAGGCATACCCATCAGTGGTGACTATTATTATTATTATTATTATTATTATTATTATTATTATTATTATTATTATTATTGGGCTTATGATCCAGTGACAAAGAACTGGCGTGACCATAAGTCCGAGCAAAATTACTGTGGGACTTCCGACTTCTGACTGACCGAATTCTGAAGCATAACACACCAGACATCCTGATTGTGGAGAAAAAGAAAGTATGGATCATCGACATCGCAATCCCAGGGGACAGCAGAATTGAGGAGAAGCAGCTAGAGAAATTAGTGAAATACGAAGATCTAAAAATCGAGCTGCAACGACTCTGGCATAAGCCAGTGAAAGTGGTCCCAGTGGTCCTTGGCACGCTGGGCGCAGTGCCAAAGGATCTCAGCGGACAATTGAAAACCATCGGAATTGACAAAATATCCATCTGTCAATTGCAAAAGGCTGCTTTACTGGGATCGGCAAACATAATTTGCCGCTACATCACGCAATCCTAGGTGCTTGGGAAGCACCCGACTGGTGATGAAATACGAAATCCAGCATAGTGATCTTGTTTGCTGTGTTGTACTGACATAATAATAATAATAATAATAATAATAATAATAATAATAATAATAACAACAACAACAACAACAATAACAACAACAACAATAATAAGCATATACAGAAAGAGAGAGAGAGAAAGAAAAAGAAAGAAAGAAAGAAAGAAAGAAAGAAAGAAAGAGAAAGAGAATGAGAATAACGGAATAACTGTGTTTGAAGGGACATTGGAGGTCTTTATTCCAACCCCCTGCTCAAGCAGGAGACCCTATACAACAAATAAATACCTACCCAGTCTCTTCATCAAAGCCTTCAGTGATGGAACATCAGTAGTGGGGTTCTAAAACCCTTTGCTACCTGTTCATGCATGCACATGCTTCTGCGCATGTGCAGAAGCATCCTGGGAGGGTGGGTGGAGCTTCCCACTGCTAGAGATACCAGTTTGCAGAACCGGGCTGAACTGGGAGCAACCCAATGCTGAACAACTTCTGAAGGCGAGTTGTTCTACTGGTTTATTGTTTGAAAAGAAGGAGGGAGGGAGGGAGGGAGGGAGGGAGGAATTACCACACTCTTTAAAACCGAACTCTAGCAATAAAGCTTTGCTTAGGAAACACTGAATGTTGTGTGAGCTAGTTACTGAATGTGGGATGGCATGGGGATTCTCACGTACCTGAAAAGCTGTGAATCAGAAATCTGATATCAAAGAATACTCTAAAAACAGAGCCATTCCCTCCATCTCGGAGATTTCACAACGGTACCAATTATTTTGCAATGCTAGTACTAAACCTGGGGCACTATTTTCCTCTAGCATCAGAACCATGTACCAGTTAACCTAATGCAGGGGTAGGCAAAGTTGACTCTTATATGACATGTGGACTTCAACTCCCAGAATTCCTGAGCTAGCAAGATTGGCTCAGGAAGTCTGGGACCTGAAGTCCACAAGTCATAGAAGAGCCAACTTTGCCTACCCCTGACCTAGTGCAAGGGTCAGCCACCCATGACTCTGGGGCTGCATGTGGCTTTTTCATCCCTCTGTTGTGACCCTCTGTCACCAGTTGGCACAACAATTTTGAGAGGAGCTTCTGGTTGGAGGAGAGCAGGGCATGCCAGGAGGAGACTCTATGGGAAGTGGCGGTTTTCCAGTCAGCTCCACAATTGATAGAGGAAGGATGCCGCGCTACGAGGAGATTATGGTGGGGAAACCAGACTTCCGGTCAGCTCCAGAATTGAATGGGGGGGGGGCCTTCTGGTTAAGACCTTGCATCTCTTTAAGTATTTAAATTTGCCAACCCCTGACCTAGTGAATCAGCCAAGGAAAATGGAGAAGAATTGGCCACAGCAGAAGCTTTTGCAAATCTAGCTGCTGCTTCAGCTTTCACAGATGCAGACACAACTAGAATAAATATCAGCAGCAGTTCTAAAAACATACTTTGAGGTATGCCTTGAGTGAGCTACTTGCTAGGTTAGATGGCATTTCACCCAACGTGTCTCAGATCCTCCAAGGAAACCTATTGTCAGGCCCAAAGTCAATATGTGAAGTCAAAGGATGGGAGATGAGCTTTTGACCTGGATGTAATCTTGAGGGACCTTAAGTTGGAATTGATTGTCAGCGAACCAAATAGCATCTGAGAAATAAATCAACTTCCACATCTATGCTTTTTAGCACAGGGTCCAATTTATTAACAAAGCCAATTTGGATTCTGCATGATTCACTCCAACTGAAGGTCCCGATTACATCCAGGTCAAAAGCTCATCTCCCATCTCCACACCCACAAGTGCAATCATGAGGACCAATCTGATGCAGGGATTTATAATTCCTTCCTGTGTTCAGTTTACTTTGGATTCTGCGCAAAGGAATGTGTGCTGTGTGGCATAAATCTCTCACTGTCTCTCTCTCTCTCTCTCTCTCTCACACACACACGTTCTTTTCTCACTACCAAACTTTGTCGGGCCATCCTTTGACTTCACATATTGACTCTGGGCCTGACAGTCATTTGTGACAGCCATTCTTTTCTGCTCACAAACCCAAGCAATGCAGTGTCCAAGATTCAATAAGATCTCAACTTGCTATATTCAGAGTTTAGCCTTGTGTAAATGAATACAATAACTCAAGACTAAATAACATGAACAGAACAGAAAAATAGAGTGGGAAGGGACCTTGTTGGTCTGGTCCAGTCCTCTGCTCAAGCAAGAGACCCGGCCTATATCATTCCAGAAAATGTGGCTGCCCTGTCTCTTCTTAAGGGATCTCTCCTCCCAGGGATGGAGCATTCACAACTTCTGAAGGAAAGCCCTTCTACTTCTTAATTGTTCTCACTTCAGGAAATTTCTCCTTAGTTCAAGGTTGCTTCTCTCCTTTGACTAGTTTCCATCCATTTTTCTTCTCCTGACTTTGAAAAAATAGTTTGACCCCCTTTTTTGTAGCAGCCCCTCGAATATTGGAACATTGCTATCATATCATAATGGGAATGACTGTTTTTTATGGTTTTGAGGGTTTTGATTTTAAATTTAATCAATTGGATAGATAGAGAGAGAGAGAGAGAGAGAGAGAGAGACAGACAGACAGACAGACAGACAGACAGATATATAGACAGATATATATAGAGATAGGTAGATAAATAAATATCATCACTAGTCCTTATTTTTACTAGACTAGACATGCCAAATTTCGGCAACCATTCTTGATACATTTTAGCCTTGATCAGCCATATTCTCCCTCTCTCATTCTCTGTTTCTCTCCCATTTTCTCTCATTCTCCCTCATTCTTTCTCTCTTTCTCTTTCTCATTCTCTTTCTCTCATTCTCTTTCTCTCATTCTTTCACTCTCATTCTCACTCTAATTCTCTCTCTCTTTCATTCCCTCTAATTCTCTATTTCTTTCTCTCTTTCTCTCTCCCATTCTCTCTCCCTCTCTCTCCCATTCTCTCTCTCCTTCTCCTTCTCCCACTCTCATTCTCTCTCTCTCCCTCTCTCTCTCCTCTCTCTCTAAGATTCAGCTGGGCAGTGCAGAATGAATCAGAGGACATTAATCTAGTAGATGGACTTTCTGGCTTTGTTGAATAAGCTTTATGTGTTTTAATTCATTTGGATCATTTCACCCTGATAGAAAATGATATTCAACTCAGTAAAGGAAGAGAAGATAGTTACAACATTAGCAATATATTCAAATGTTTTGTAGCTTAGTGGGTTTTCAGGGACCAAGGAATCTTGTCCTGGAAATACTTCATATTCCAAATGTGCTTCCCTTTGAACAAATCCTACATTCCTTTAAGCGCTCTGTTGACTTGACACCTCAAACTAGAACAGATCTGTATTATATTTCTGTATTTGTGATATGTAGACTAGAAAGAACTTTCCTTAAGAACAATGCCTTAGGCTATAAAATATGAACCTTCAACAGATGGAGTATCTGAGACTGGTCTATTTGAAGAGAGTTATGGTATTATTGGGAAGCCCTGGAGAGAAAAAAAGAAAGAGGAACCACCTCAGAAGAAGAAAAATATACCAACAGAAGATAATATTTATAGCTCAGAGTTGAACTGTTGGTTCTGTTGTGCTCTCTGAGCTTCATTGTTTTCTTGCTGCTGTTTCATTACTGAACTAGGTAACATAATCCATGCTAGAAGCGACTAGTGGTTGTTCTCTGTTTATATACAAGTGGCTTGCCCAGCCAGTGTTGGTGGGAGTGTTCTTGCTGGTGGCTTGTTTAGGCTGCTATTTATTGCTCGATCTGAGTTGGCAGTTTCTTGGTTAGTATTGCTTACTGCTTGATTGCTGGTCTAGTAATACAGTGATCCCTCGATTTTCGCGATCTCGATCTTCGCGAAACGCTACACCACGGTTTTTCAGAAAATATTAATTAAAAAATACTCCACGGGTTTTTTTGCTATACCACATTTTTTTCTATCATTTCTCTCTCTCTTTCTTCCTCTCTCACACTCTCTTCCTCCCTCTCTCATCTCTTTCTTTCCTTCTCTCTCTTTCCTTCTCTCTCCCCCCCTCCACTTGCCCATGAGAAGAAAAAAAGCAACCTCTGCCGGGCAGCTCCCCTTGTGCCCCCGCTTTGTGCCTGCCTCTTTTGGGGATTTTTTTCTTTTCTTTTTTCACCTTTGGTCTCCCATTAAGCCTGCCGCTTGGCCGCCACCGAGGAGAAGCGCAGGGAGGGCGAGAGAGGGAGATCGTGGCATGCGAGGTCCCTGCAGAGCAGAGGGGGTGGCTGAGGCGGCAGAGGCATAGTGGTGGCGGCGGCAGGCGAGCTTGGAGCCTTGCTTCGCCTCCTTCGCTGCAATACAAATGAAGGGGTCAGACGCAGCCTTGGCGAGCCGAAGGTTTCCGCGGCTCTGACCCAGAGCAGGAAGGGCTGGTGGGGTCAGCGAATCCACCTCCCCAGCCACCGGAGGGAGATCGGGCTGGTGGGGGCGGCAAATCCACCTCCCCAGCCACCGGCTCCACCATCTGTGCATGCGCGGCCATTGAAAAAAAGGGTGCGCATGCGCAGATGGTGTTTTTACTTCTGCACCACTATACCGCGGAAAATCGATTATCGCGAGAGGTCTTGGAACGTAACCCTCGCGATAATCAAGGGATCACTGTAAACGTTTTTTTATAGTACCCTTTTAACAGGGCAAAATAGCATGTTAGCAATAGCACTTTTTAACAGAGCCAGCCTATTGCCCCCACAATCCGGGACCTCATTTTACCCACCTCGGAAGGATGGAAAACTGAGTCAACCTTGAGCCAGTGATGAGATTTGAACCACTGACCATTTGAACCACTGATCTACAGTCAGCTTTAGTGGCCTGCAGTACTGCACTCTACCCACTGTGCCACCCTGGCTCTATATGTATTAATAGTATTAATAGTGAAATTAGTCTCTGCTGATCTGGGTGTTAATTGCTGTTTATTATTTTTATTTCCTTTTAGGCTTTTTGGTTATCTCTTTTGATAATTATTTTGTTAATTGATCTCATGTGTTAGGAAGTTACTCCTTGATTCCAAGTTGCTTCTCTCCTTGATTAGTTTTCATCCATTTTTCTTGTCCTGTCTTCTGGTGCTTTGGAATTGTTTGACTGCTATAAATCATTTGGATTGTTTCAACAAATCTTTTCCCAAAATACATATTTTGAAGTTGAAATATCATAAATTGCTAATTCACATTATCAAATGCCTTCTGTGCGTGCAAAAAACATTAGGGCCGTTTTTTCCCCAGATGTTGTTCATCATATTCTTAAGTATTTCAAATAGTTCACATATTGTCTTTGATCTGTCATTCCCCCTTAGTCCTTCTTTTCACTAGACTAGCCAAACCCAAATCTTCTAACCATTCTTCATATGTTTTAGCTCCCAGACCTTTAAACATCTTAGTTGCTCTTCTTTGTGCTTTTTTCCCAAAGTAACAGTCTTTTAGTTGTTTCTGAGACATTACTTTTTGATAAAGAAAGATGTCCTTTGTCAATCATCTTAGCTGATGATGGCCATCTACAAACACATCAGAATTCCTCGATCATGAACTCAGAAAGGACACTAAACCCCATGGCTGGATTAACCACTGGCTGGAGCCTTGGTGGTGCAGTGTCTAGATTGCAACACTGTAGGCTACTTCAGCTAACTGCCAGCTGTAGTTCACCAGTTCAAATCTCACAGACTCAAGGTTGACTCAGCCTTCCATCCTTCTGAGGTGGGTAAAATGAGGACCCCTGTTACGTATCTGCCTAGCATTAGCTAGTGGCTGTCTGCCCGGTAACTGTTCCCATTGGGTATTCCGTTGAACTGTTCTATTGGTTGATGTACCGATACTGTTTGAGGTGGGATAATTGCTTTACCCATATTGGTTGCCCTGTGAGCAGTACGGGCTATATAAGCTATATAAGTTCTGTCATGGGTTGTTGTCGGCTGTCACTTGTTCATTGCTGCATTCCTGATTATAGGCCATTCTTCGCCACATTCGCCTCTGACACTTCAACCCCAATTGTTGGGGGCGATATGCTGACTCTGTAAACTGCTTAGAGAGGGCTGTAAAGCACTACAAAGTGGTATATAAATCTAAGTGCTATTGCTATTGCTAATTTTACCCTTCCCAAAGAAAGTTGCATTAAAGTTTTACATTATGTGGAATCTTTTTGAAACATGTCAATGAGTAGTGAAAATTCTCCATCCTATTTTTTCTGTGGCTTGGAACACTTACCCAAATTAGTGTAGTGAGGAGTCCAAGGCTTGAATGATAGGCAGAACAAGGGATATATGTATGCATTTGTGCATAAGTGTGCATAGGTGTTAAATCTAAAGCAAGCTGCTTATGGGACTCATGCACTGTTCTTCGCTGCTATGGACTTAACAAAACCCTTATTAGAATTAGAATTAGAATTCTTTATTGGCCAAGTGTGATAAGATATACAAGGAATTTGCCTCCGGTGCATAAGCTCTCAGTGTACATACAACAATAGTGATATATCATTATCTTACTCATTATAAAAAATACATTCATCATAAAACATTAGACACAACACTTAGTGATAGTCATGGATACTAAATAAGCAATCAACCTAAATCTTACTAGGGTACGATGAAAAGTAAACAGTATAAATCATAAGATACAAGCCACAAAGTTATAGTCATAAGAAGGACATAGGTAATAGGGAAGATGAGAACAATGATGGTGATACTGAATTACTGGGAAGAAAATATTCCACTCCTCACCAGCCTTTTCACCAGGGTTTATTGCTGAACCAATTATTTAAGCTAGTGTTTCTTAGCCTTGGCAACTTTAAGATATGGATGTCAAGTGCCAGAATTCCTCAGCCAGCCTGGCTAGCTGGGGAACTCTGGGAGTTGAAGTCCACATATCTTCTTTATATGCCTTATAATTATTTGTAGGGATGCAAGTTATATTTATCTCCAAAACTACTCCATACATCTATTTTCCTTTTCCTCCCTAAACTTATATGTGGAATTTTGCATTGGAGTAATGTGTTGGTTATCTCCACAAAACAATCAACAAATTGTAACTCTGCTGTCTCTACCCGTATTTCATCTCCAACCGAACCTTGACCAAAAATTCCTCTACCTGTATATAAGGCTTCGTCTTCATGCTTATGTTGTTCAATTATTAAAACAATCACAAAACAATCAACAAAGCTGTAACTCTGCTGTCTCTACCCGTATTTCATCTCCAACCGAACCTTGACCAAAAATTCCTCTACTTGCATATAAGGCTTCGTCTTCATGCTTATGTTGTTCAATTATTAAAACACTGGATTTGCTGACTTTGAAAACCAAATGGTAATTGCAACAAACTCAATACTATCATCTTAACCTGTCATTACTATCAATTATTATTCTTTGATGTGAGGGTTCAGATCTTTCACATCAGCTGTGAGGATTCAGCTCTGAAGCTGACTTGACCAAAGCCAATTTTGACCACTTGAGTTTTGCCCCACTGGAGCCAAGGTATAGGGAGGGGGGATTTGGGATAGATGGGATGCTGTAGGGAAAACAAAGTACTTTCTCTTGGGAACCAGGGACATTCTCCTATCTGGTTGGAGGAAGGCAAAGTGATGCTATCTGGTTGCCAGAACGCACCATGATTGGACCAGAAGTGGGTCCTTTCCAGTTCACATTGGTTCTATAGAAAACCACTGATGTCATCACAGAGCCAGTGCTGATCCATGGACGCTCCAATCTTTTTTAGGGATTGTTTTTTAGGAAAAAAAATGATTTCCCACCCCCCAAGATTTTTTATGCATATGTACAGAAGGTGTGTTTCTGGCATGGTGCATGCACCACCAGTTTGTTTTGGGCTTTTAAAATTTTTGGTGAATTTTAGGGACTGCACATGTATGTGGGCATGAGCTGAGCCTGTGCCGGCAGGTTTGAGAAGAAGCAAACTGGCAGCGAGGAAAGTTAGAACCCACCCCTGGATTGGATCATGTGACTGATTGTTTTGAGGAAGTATGTATATATATGTATGTGTGTGTATATATATATATATATATATATATATATATATATATATATATATATATATGTATGTGTGTATATATATATATATATACAGTGATCCCTCGAGTATCGCGAGGGTTACGTTCCAAGACCCCTCGCGATACTCGATTTTTCGCAATATAGTGGGGCGGAAGTAAAAACACCATCTGCGCATGCGCACCCTTTTTTCCATGGCCGCGCATGCGCAGATGGTGTTTTTACTTCCGCACCTGGGAAGACCCAGGGAAGGTTCCTTCCGCCGCCCAGCAGCTGATCTGCTCGGCAGCGCCACAGCAGCGAGGAGCCGAAGATCCGGGTTTCCCCGCCGCCCACGCAAAGGGGAAACCCCGATCTTCGGCTTCTCGCTGCCGCCGCGCCCGCCACTTGTCCGCCCGCCGCTTGTCCGCCGCTTGTCCGCCCGCCGCTTGTCCGCTGCCTGCCTGCCCGCCGCTTGTCCGCCCGCTGCTTGTCCGCCGCTTGCCTGCCCGCCGCTTGTCCGCCCGCCGCTTGTCCGCCGCTTGTCCGCCGGCCGCTTGTCCGCCGGCCGCTTGTCCGCCGCCTCGCTTGTCCGCCTGCCGCTTGTCCACCGCCTGCCTGCCTGCAGCAGCAGCGAGCAGACAAAGATCGGGGTTTCCCCGCCGCCCACGCAAAGGGGAAACCCCGGCTCCTCGCTGATGCGCCCGCCGCCTGCCAGCAAGAGGGGGAGAGATAGAGAAAGAGAGAGAAGGAAAGAAAGAGATGAGAGAGGGAGGAAGAGAGTGTGAGAGAGGAAGAAGCAAGATAGAGAAAGAGAGAGAGAAAGAAAGATGAGAAAGGAAGAGAGTGACGTCATCGGGTGGAAAAATCGCGATATAGCGTTTCGCGAAGAACGAGATCGCGAAAATCGAGGGATATATATATATATATATATATATGTTTTCGTAGATTTTCATGGGTATATGTATGTAGATAGTTCTGAGTTCGGGTTTTGCCCCATGTAATGTTTTGAGTGTCTATGCGACGTTTCGGTGAAATCACATTCACCATCATCAGGCTGAAATTTTGAGCTTCATGCTGTTGTAAATATAGAATATTTCCATATTTACAACAGCACGAAGCTCAAAACTTCAGCCTGATGATGGTGAATGTGATTTCTCTTCCCATGTACTTTCAGAGTCGGATTTTACCACACCTGTGCCAATACAATATATTCAATATAGCTATTCTTTGAGGAATTCACCTGCCTCTGAGTTTAACTTGCTATAGGACTATTACTTGGAAGCCTGACATGAATTTTATACCTCTGATATCATTTTAATCACCCCTGCAAGGATTATTATAGGTTGCAAGTTAGAGAGCAATTTAAATCTATTAGTACAAATAAAGGCAGAGGGAAAAAGAAGGGAAAAGAGATGAGTTGCTTGTGTAGAAAAATTATTCTGGGACAGAACTAATTTGGCCCAAAAGTTTAGGCCATCTTCTCGTGGGATCCTTACTACAACAGGGCAGATGTTTTATCATTAATAAACTTCTGGCTAACCAGCCCATTGCAATCCATCTTCCTCTTTGACATAAGGCATCTCTGGGCCCACTCGGAAGTGATCCTGGCATCCCTTGTCAATGTGCCATGTTCGAGGTAGTAAAGCATCAAAGGCGATCATTTGACACTATCTATCATGTCAAAATTCTGCTCCACCAGCCTTTGCCAGGATGTGCTTTAACACAGAAAATTGGCTCCTAATAGGTACCTCAGCACAGAGTGGAAAATCAGAGAACTGCAAAAATGGAACAGCAAAGTGAGCAGATGTTCCCTTTATTTTAAAATGCATACAATGGACAGGGTGAACATCAGACGTCCTCATTGCGGTTCAATAGGTTGGGAATTTATGGACTGTGTTCAGAGCCTGCAAAACATCTGCAATTCATTAGAATAGAATAGAATAGAATAGAATACAATAGAAGAGAAGAGAAGAGAAGAGAAGAGAATTTTATTGGCCAAGTATGATTGGACACACAAGGAATTTGTCTTGGTGCAGATGCTCTCAGTGTACATAAAAGAAAAAGATACATTTGTCAAGAATCATGTGGTACAACGCTTAATGATTGTCATTGGGATCAAATAAGCAATGAAGAAACAATCCATATTAATAAAAATCTTAGGATACAAGCAAGGTATCACCCCACACAGAACCATAGAACAGACTATCTGATTTAGATTTAACAGTAGCACTTAGACTTATACAGTGGTACCTCCACTTACAAACTTAATTTGTTCCGTGCCCAGGTTCTTAAGTAGAAAAGTTTCTAAGAAGAAGCAATTTTTCCCATAGGAATCAATGTAAAAGCAAATACAGTGGTACCTCAAGATACGAACTTAATTGGTGCCGGGAGGAGGTTCGTAAGGTGAAAAGTTCGTAAGATGAAACATTGTTTCCCATAGGAATCAATGGAAAAGCAATTAATGCGTGCAAGCCCAAAACTCAGAAACCCGGAAGCCGGCCGCCACCACCAAAGGAGGCTTGAGCCTCCCTTTCCCCCACGCTGCTTCGCCCTGCCTGTTGTCCTGGGTGAAGTGCTGGGGGGAGGGAGTCAGGAAGGTCCTCCTGCTCTCCCCCCCAGCCAAAAACACAAAGACAGGCAGGGCGGAGCAGCGTGGAGCAAAGGGAGGCTGAAACCGCCGCCGGCTTCAGCTTCCCATTGCTCCGCGGGAGCGGCAGACCGCCTTTGTATTTTTGGCTGGGGGGGGGAAAGCAGGAGACGCAGGATCGGCCCAGGTCAGCATCCTGGGCAGCTGGCCGGCGGGCGAGGAGGCACGGCCGAGCGGACCTGGCTCCGGCTAGGCCTCCAGCGAGGATGGGGCGGGTAGTGGGCGCGGCAGCAGCGGTAGCGGTGAGGGTGCGTCCGATTCGGGGCTGGCGGCCCCCGACGCAGTGGGGAACATCGGCGCGGGAGGCAGGAGAGGACCGGGCGACTGGAGCAGCAGCGCGGCTTCTTTTTGCCTGGGAGGGAAGGTGAAATGCCAGCGGCTCTAGCAGCTGCTACGAGCGGCATTTCACTTTCCCTCCCTTGCAAAAAGGCCGGCATTCTGGGATGATGGGGCCGGACTTCCCAGACGGAAGGCGTGCCCCTCTCCGCGGCTTCTTTTTGCCTGGGAGGGAAGGTGAAATGCCGGCGGCTCTAGCAGCTGCTATGAGCGGCATTTCACTTTCCCTCCCTTGCAAAAAGGCCGGCATTCTGGGATGATGGGGCCGGACTTCCCAGGTGGAAGGCGTGCCCCTCTCCCCGGCATCTTTTTGCCTGGGAGGGTAAGTGAAATGCCGTTCGTAGCAGCTGCTAGAGCCACCGGCATTTCACTTTCCCTCCCTTGCAAAAAGGCCGGCATTCTGGGATGATGGGGCCGGACTTCCCAGGTGGAAGGCATGCCCCTCTCCCCGGCATCTTTTTGCCTGGGAGGGAAAGTGAAATGCCGCTCGTAGCAGCTGCTAGAGCCGCAGGCATTTCACTTTCCCTCCCAGGCAAAAAGGCCGGCATTCTGGGATGATGGGGCCGGACTTCCCAGGCGGAAGGCGTGCCCCTCTCCCCGGCATCTTTTTGCCTGGGAGGGAAGGTGAAATGCCGGCGGCGCTAGCAGCTGCTACGAGCGGCATTTCACAGCTGGGCTGGGGGGCTTCCCAGCACCCCCCTGAACCCCGAACTTTTGCCGAACTTCCGG
Source organism: Erythrolamprus reginae (assembly GCF_031021105.1). Lineage (NCBI taxonomy): Eukaryota > Metazoa > Chordata > Lepidosauria > Squamata > Dipsadidae > Erythrolamprus > Erythrolamprus reginae. The sequence goes on along the minus strand of NC_091958.1, from coordinate 35,521,936 downwards.
GTTTTGGGTTGGGGGGGGGGTGCTGGGAAGCCCCCCAGCCCAGCTGTCACCTTTTAAAACAGCCAGGCGGCTTTCCAGGAGCCTCCTGCAGCCGAACGCCAAACCCGAACTTCCGCGTTCGGCTTCGGGAGGCTCCTAGAAAGCCGCACTGCTATTTTAAAAGGTGACAGCCGGGCTGGGGGGGCTTCCCAGCACCCCCCCGAACCCCGAACTTTTGCCGAACTTCCGGGTTCGGGGTTCGGGGGGGTGCTGGAAAGCCCCCCAGCCCGGCGGTCACCTTTTAAAACAGCCGGGCGGCTTCCCAGGAGCCTCCGAATGCCGAACCCGGAAGTTCGGGTTTGGCGTTCGTAACTCGAAAAACGTTCGTAAGAAGAGGCAAATTTTTTCTGAACCCCGGGTTCGTATCACGAGTTGTTCGTAAGACGAGGGGTTCGTATCTTGAGGTACCACTGTAATGCATGTGATTGGGGAAACCACAGGGAGAATGGAGGACCTGTTTCCTCCCAGGAGATTCCTAGAGAGGCCCCATAGAGGCTTCTCCCCATCTTTTCCGGACCTGTTTCCTCCCAGGAGATTCCTAGAGAGGCCCCACAAAGACTTCTCCCCACCTTTTCCAGCCCTGTTTCCTCCCAGGAGATTCCTAGAGAGGCCCCACAGAGGCTTCTCCCCATCTTTTCCGGACCTGTTTCCTCCCAGGAGATTCCTAGAAAGGCCCCACAGAGACTTCTCCCCACCTTTTCCAGCCCTGTTTCCTCCCAGGAGATTCCTAGAGAGGCCCCACAGAGACTTCTCCCCACCTTTTCCAGCCCTGTTTCCTCCCAGGAGATTCCTAGAGAGGCCCCACAGAGACTTCTCCCTGCCTTTTCTGGTTACAGTTTCAGAGGCTCGGGTTTATAAGTGGAAAATGGTTCTTGAGAAGAGGCAGAACAAATTTGAACACCTGGTTCTTATCTAGAAAAGTTCGTAAGCAGAGGTGTTTGTAGGTGGAGGTACCAGTGTATACCATTTCACAGTGGTTTTTTATAGTTCTCTCTAAGTGGGTTTACAGAGTCAGTCTCTTGTGCCCAACAATCTGGGTCCTCATTTTACCCATCTTGGAAGGATGGAAGACTGAATCAACCTTGACCCTGGTGAGATTCAAACTGTCAAATTGCAGGCAGCCGGCAGGCAACAGAGGTAGCTTGCAGAACTGCACTCTATCTACTGCGTCACCATAGCTCTTTAATATTTACAGGACTGTCTTCTGCCTCACATGTCCCAGAGACCAGTTAGGTTGCACAGAGTTGGTCTCCTCCAGATCCTGTCAGCCACTTAAATCACACTGATGCTGGCAGGCCTGGGGTTGCCAATGTGATGATCTTTCGCCCTGGCCACTAGTATGCATGAGTGATGATTGCCTGTTGGTTAAGTTTTTATTGTTGCTATTTATGTTTTGGTGTGTTTTTTTTAAAAAATAGTATGTTTTATTGCTGTAAGCTGCCCTGAGTCTGTGAGGAGAAGGGCAGTTTAATAGGTAGGTAGGTAGGTAGGTAGGTAGGTAGGTAGGTAGATAGATAGGATAGATAGATAGATAGATAGATAGATAGATAGATAGATAGATAGATAGATAGATAGATAGACAGATAGATAGATAGATAATCTGAGTAATATCTAAGTAAACTATTCATGGTGGATAGTTAAGGATGGTTCTCAGCTGAGTCCCTATAGCAGTGATGGTGAACCTTTCTTCCCTCGGGTGCCAACAGAGCATGGGCATGCACTATCATGCATGTGCAAATGCTCACACCATAATTCAATGCCTGAGGAGGGCGAAAACAGCTTCCCCCACCCCCGGGGGCCCTCTGGAAGTCAGAAGCAGCCTCTTTCCCAACTTCTAGTGGGCCCAGTAGGCTCGTATTTCACCCTCCCCAGGCTCAAAAGGCTTCCCTAGAGCTGAGGGGAGGGTAAAAACACCCTCCCTCAACCCCCTGGAAGCTCTCTGGAAGCCAAAAACACCCTCCCAGAGCCTCTATGTGAGCCAAAAATCAGCTGGCCAGTGCACACATGCACATTGGAGCTAAGCTAGGGCAATGGCTTGTGTGCCACCTGTGGCAACCATGCCATAGGTTCACCCTCACTGCCCTATAACATCCCTGTTGATCAGGCTTAAAAGGAAAAAAACCTTGCTTACTTATTATGAGTAGCCCTCCACTTATAACTATACATTTAGTGACTACAGTTAACAAAGAGATGTACAAATACCCTGTTTCCCCAAAATAAGACACCCCCTGATAATAAGCCCAATCAGACAATAAGACCAAGCACTTATTTCAGGGTTCAAAAAATATATAAGACAGGGTCTTATTTTCAGGGAAACAAAGTAGTACTCACACTTATGACTATTGTATCATAGAAGAAAGATTGTCGTGCCTGTTTTCACATTCTTATTATGCCATAGTTTTATTGGGCCAACATGAGTAGCTTCATCCATTACACCAAGAACTCAAAACAGGGAAGATCAAACAGGGTGGAAAATTGAGATTTTTCCAGAGGAGTCCTGGCCAGCCATGTTGACAAGCTGTGTTAAGGGCAGATTGAAAAGATTAAGGGTTTTTCTTTTTCTTTTCATATTGATGTATGCAAGGGGGAAAAGCACACTGTTCTTGCTGAGAGGCTGAACTCTTAGGTTCATTTCAGTACATCCCATCATTATAGTTGAGATATGTCAGGGTTCGACTTGATTTGTGAAATGTGTTGCATAGATAACTTTTCCTTACCAGAAAAGTCCCAGACCATTTTAAGGGATCCAAACTATGGAACATTCACCTTCCTTCCTTCTTTCCTTCCTTCCTTCCTTCCTTCCTTCCTTTCTTTCTTCCTTCCTCCCTCCCTCCCTTCTTTCCCTCTCCCCCTCCTTCCCTCCCTCCTTTCTTTTTCTTTCTTTCTATCACTCTTTTTCTTCTTTTTCTTTTCCCTTCCATCCTCCCTCCCTCCCTCCCCTTCCTTCCTTCCTTCCTTCCTTCCTTCCCTCCTTCTCTTTCTTATTAAATGTATAGGTCACCAACTCATTGTCAAATGACTCTGGGTGGCTTACAAACATCAAACAAAAGTACAAATATTAACATTTTTAAATAAGCGGAATAAGTTTTTTAAAAACCAAACTACTATGGGGTGTTTGTGTTAACTTTCTGTTTTGCTTTACCTGATGATCCCCCTCTCCAGAGTAGATTGACACATTTAGAGTTCAATAGTTGTATCATTCATTCCATATCAAAATCCCTTTCGCCTACCAGTACTTATTTTTAGGGAAAAAAACCCAAACAAATATTGCCATCCAGCAAAGTAGTTAATTCTAAGCAGGAAAATGGCATAAAAGAACCAGGTGTCCGAGGGCTACATTTCAGCCTGTTTGACAGATCCCTTGCAGCTGCATGCCATTAAAAAATGAAAACAAGGAAGATTTGTTCCTGGACCTCCAATTCATCACAAAGTTAGCCCTTTCATTTGTATCATTTCAAACTCTATTTTAGAGAAGAATTTGTTCGAGAAGTGAGGATAGTCAGAAAAACAACAACAACTTTCATGTCACTGCTCTGAAAGAAGGGTGAGGATGAAGAGGATGAGGAAGAGGAGGAAGAGGAAAAGGAGGAGAAAGGAAGAGAGAGAAAGATGGAGAGAAAGAGGAAGGAGGAGGAAATACTGGCTGGCTGAGGGATTATGCAAATTGAGTTCACCCATCATAAATTGACAAGGTTGGGAAACGCTGCTGCAAATTATGAACATAGAATATTCTGTATTCTGTTCACTGGAGTAAGAAAAAGAAACAAATTCTTCTTGTGAGAAATATCTTTTCATTTAAAAAAAAAACCCAGCTTGCTCATTTTTTTTTCTCAATCTCTTCTCATAAGATTTCTCAACCTACTTTGTTACCTTACAAACATTTCAGTAAGAGATGACAAGACCAGTAAAGGGATATTGCACACCAAGGGGAATTAAGAATTATACATGTGTTTATATTATAAAATCCACATAATACTACATTATAGTGTTAAGCTAACAATTAATTGTGTTTCTTATGCTGTGTATTGGGAATTAGGAAGTTATTCTCCAAAGCACCTGAGAGTAGAACAAGAAGGAATGGGTGGAAACTAATCAAAAAGAGAAGCAACTTAGAACTAAGGAGAAATTTCCTGACGGTTAAAACAATTAATCAGTGGAACAACTTGCCTCCAGAAGTTGTGAATGCTCCAACACTGGAAGTTTTTAAGAAGATATTGAATAACCATCTGTCTGAAATGGGTTTCCTATCTAAGCAGGGGGCTGGACTAGAAGACCTCCAAGGTCTCTTCCAACTCTGTTATTCTATCTGTACCTGGAATAAATTAAATTACAGGATAGGGGTGACATGATAGCAGAAATCAGATCTGTATTTTGCACATGCAGAGACAGCTCTTCAGTAAGAGGGCTATGTTCCATTCCACCTTACTTCTCAGCATATTTTTTTTAATTCCCTATTGACGTCATAAGGCTGTTTTATAGATTTTTATTTAATTCATTATTCATAATGTGTTTTAGATGGCTATTCCAATGTACATTCTTCTCTGTACTTTCTCTTACACAAATTTTATGGAAAGGCAGTTTTAATCCTGATGGGATTTAAAAAAAAAATAATACAGCTACAGTCTCTACCCTACTCCTAATTGTTATGTATGATTCCACCATTCTAAATTAACTTTTAATTAGTTGCTATTTATTTCTTCATTGATTCAGGTACTGCTTCAGTGTAAGTTTGGAAGACCTAACTTTTAGCATGAAAGGGTTTGGTGCTACTTTTGAGTTTTTCCTCTGAGTTTTAAAGGAAGCTTTAAGGCTGGGACCTGTCGAGAAATATCCCACTGAAGTTTTTGTAATTGGGAAAATAATAATTCTGAGAAATCTGAGAAAATCTTCCACAAAGAAGAGGGGGGTAGGGTCAACTTATTTTCCAAAACACCAAAAGGCAAGGCAAGGAACAAAGGATGGAGACCAATCAAGGAGAGAAGAAGCAACCTAGAATGATGGAGACATTTCCTGAGTGTGAGAACAATCAACCAGTGGAATAGCTTGCTTTCAGAAGTTTTGGGTGCTCCATCACAGGAACTTTTTAATACGAGACTGGACAGCCAATTGCCTGGAATGGTAGAGGGTCTCCTGTTTGAAGTAATAGCCCAAGTGTTAGCCTTCCAAGTAACACAGCCATTGAAAGCAGAACTCAGAGGCAGGTACATTCTTAGCAATAGCATTTATATTTATATAATACTGCTTCACAGTGCTTTACAGGCCTCTCTAAGTTATTTACAGAGAGTAAGCATATTGTCCCCAACAATCCTGATCCTCATTTTACTGACCTGGGAAGGATGGAAGGCTGAGTGAACCTTGAACCTGGTGAGATTCTATCTTCCAAACTTTGGGCAACTGGTGATCAGCAGAAGTAGTTTGCAGTACGGCACTCTAGCCACTGCACCACCGAGGCTCTCTATCTTCAAAGATCATGTTTATTGGCTACATCATATTGGCAACCAACTCTAAAAGTTCTCACAGTTTTCACCTAATTGCACAAGTCAAAAAGAGGGCAGTGAAAATATTTACTGACCCCTCGCATCCTGGACACAAACTGTTTCAACTCCTACCCTCAAAACGTTGCTACAGAGCATTGCACATCCAGACAATTAGACACAAGAACAGTTTTTTCCCCCTAACACCAAGCAGATTCTATCCGCCTCTGTGACAAAAAGCTCTCCCAAAACGGAGGTGTCAGGTTCCTGCTCTGGATTGTTATTTACACTTGCCCGACTACTTGTGCTCATCATCAATACTTGTCATGGCCCTTACCAGAAAGTTAGGGCATGTTTTTCATCTGCTCATCAATCCTGCTTGAATATTTTATAAGCCACGGAAAAGAATCCTGGGGCAGGGGACAGGGATGAAATCGAATGGAAAGGGAAGGGAAGAAGGAGAGAAGAAAAAAGAGGGGAGGGGGGGAGAAGGAAGGAAGAAAATGACAGAATGGCACAATGACAGGGAGGGAAGGAGGGAAGAAAGGAAAGAAGGAAGGAAGGAAGGAAGGAAGGAAGGAAGGAAGGAAATTTGAGAATTGCAAAATGATAGAGAGGGAAGGTGGGAAGGAAGGAACGAAGGGGAGGGAGGGATGAAGGAAGGAAATAACAGAATGACAGGGAGTAAGGGAGGGAGGGGAAGAAAAAATCATACATGCATGAAGAGTTAGAGGAATAGCCTATTTTTTAAAAAATCAAACTTCAGTTCTCTGATTGTCAATCAGTGTTGCTTCCTAAGTGGACAGTTTGATTTCACAGAAGTTTGATTTACTTGAAGTTATATTGTGTTGTTTAAGTGTTCATTTATTTTTTTAAGCTGTGCATATATATACTGATAGAAACATGTAATGTAATGTAATGACTGAAACAAATAGGAGGGGGGATCCCTCCCGCTGAACGTTCCATCCACTGTAGAAGTATGGTGTGATTTTAAGTCAGGTAAATTATGATGCTGCAGCAAATATCTATGGAGTTCCCATTCTGCCCACCCCCATTTTCCTCCAATAAATGTGTAAAAGTAAAACCAGCGTAGATTGTAAAACTAACTTGAAATGTTTTAACAAAACCTCCTCCCCAGAGAGACTTTGCCTATAGCTGAGAATTAAAATTGCACTGTTTTTAAAGGAGTGGATATTTATCTCTTTTATTTGCATATTACGTTGGCACTTACAGGGGGAGAAAGGAAGGGGTGGGAAGCCACAGAAGGGGAAAAGAAAAATAAAGAAATACACAGAATGACACAGCCTTTCCAGGAATACCGAACTCCTACTGCTTCTAAAGATATAATCTTCTCATCCCCCGCCCCATGCAAATAAGACTGATGACAGAACAGAGGAGAGACCACGGAGGTCTTCTAGTTCAAACCCCTGCTCAAACAGGAGACCTTATACCCAGGGGTGGGCTACTGCCCGGATTTTGGGGGTGGGGGTGCAATAGGGTAGTGAAAATGGAGCTCCACACAAGAGCATCCAATTTGCACTGAAAGATGTTGAAAGAAAATGCAGGGCATCCTGCATAAGCCACATCCACAGTGTGGTAGTAACAATTTTGATTTGTAGTAATTGTAGTAACAATTTTTGCTTGCTTGCTTGCTTGTTTATTCATTCATTCATTCATTCATTCATTCATTCACTCACTCACTCACTCACTCACTCACTCACTCACTCACTCACTCACTTACTTATTTAATTGCTTGTTTATTTATTTAATTGCTTGTTTCCTTGTTTGATTTATTTTTTTTTATGCTACCCTTCTCCTTACACTCAGGACAGCTTACAACATGTTAGCAACAGCACTTTTTAACAGAGCCAGCATATTGATCCTACAATCCAGGTCCTCAACTGACCCACCTCAGAAGGATGGAAAGCTGTATGCTGGCCTGAGTTTTCAGAGAGGGGTGGCGGCATACAAGTCTAATAAATTATTATTAATTATTATTGAGCTGGCGATGAGATTTGAAGCGCTGACCTACAGATCTACATTCAGCTTTAGTTCAACTTTATAGCCCTGATGGCGAACCTATGGAGCCATATCGGAGGGCCCATGAGACTTTTCCATGTTTCAGCTCCAGCACTTGTATGTGTGCTGGCCAGCTGATTTTTGGCCTTGGGAAAGGCTGTTTAGTCCTCTGGATGCTTCGGGGAAGCTACCCTGAAGCCCCGGAGGCAAAACATATCCCTCAAGAGACAAACCAGAAGCACTTGCTTCTTATCCCACACATTTGCGGAAGCTAGCCTGTTTGTGCCCAAGCAGCAAACCAGTCCAGCCAGCCCACCAACCCAACCAGCCAGCCAGCCACAGACCAGTAAAAATGGAGCTGAAGTCTTCAATGAAACACAGCAGCAGTAAGAAATTGTGGAAAAATATATTTACTTCTTTATACTACTACTACTACTACTACTACTACTACTACTACTACTACTACTGTCTATACTATAAATACAATAAGCTAGTATCTTATTAGTAGCTTGCTACAACTATCTTAGTTCAATAACTCACAGGAACCAACTTTTGCAGCGTTACAGCTTCTTCAAAGCATACTTCCACGAACAGCAACAGCACACAGCTAACAGCAAACAGACAGAGAGAAAGAATAGGGAGCTCTTGCCTAGTTAAATACTTTTCACATAATTACTAGGTTGCCGCATGCTCAACTGCCTCTGAATGACTCAGCATTCTTACCTGAGGCCTATTTTCTGCATTATGATATTAGCTGGGGATTTTTTAAAATTCCAGTCAGTTTGGGCATTTTTTAAACTACCAGCAGTGATGAGGTCCAGAGAACCTCACTGGTAGGAACCCATTGATATTTGGTGATTTTTTTTCTGGTGTGTCCATGTGGAAGAAGCCCTCAACTGTGCTTCAGATAAAGAATAAAAGTTGGCATTTAAGACAAAGGCAGGTGGGTGGACTTATTTGGACATAGAGACACCAGGGGAAGAAAAATCACCAAAAATCAGTGGGCTCCTACCCATGAGGTTCTCTACAGCAGTGTTTCCCAATCTTGGCAACTTGAAGATATCTGTACTTCAACTCCCAGAATCCCCCAGCCAGCATGTGCGCATGTGCGGGAAGGGGACAGCACGAGGGTGCATATTCATGATGGGAGGGAAGGGGTGTGTGCATCTTCATCCTTGCAGCAAAAACTAAAAGGGCCTTTGGAGACATTCATGATAAAATGTACACCTCAGAGTCTCGTCCTTAGCTTAATTTCCTTGGGTTGCACCTATTTGGGGTTTAAGAAGAAAGGAGAGAATTGAGAGCAGAACAGGAAAAATACGAATTTCACTTGGAAAAAAAATGAAGTCTAAACTACATCTACACTAACTAGTAATTAAAGAATTAATATCTGAATTCAGAAATAGATAGACTAGAATATAATTCTTTATTGGCCAAGTGAGATTGGACACACAAGGAATTTGTCATTGGTGCAGATGCTCTCAGTGTACATAAAAGAAAAGATACGTTTGTCAAGAATCATGAGGTACAACACTAAATGATTGTCATAGGGTAGGTGCAGATGACAGACTCAATGATTCCTCTGTAGAAATGGATCAGCAGCTCCTTGGACAGTTTGAGCTTCCTGAGCTGGCACAGAAAGAACATTCTTTGTTGTGCTTTTTTTAATGATGTTTTTGATGTTAGGTGACCATTTTAGGAAGATTTCTCTGTGTGATTTCAGGAGGGATCTTAAGATCAGGGCAAGTAACAATTAGCTTGTTTTAAATCTGAGGTACGTAACATCTACTGAAAAGGGCCAAGGACCATTTACTGTATTTTCTACTGGAATGATAGGGTAGAGAAAAAGTACATTATGTCTTATGTGCACAATGGATTATGAAAGCTACTTATGGCCTCATCTCTTCCAATCACTCCAGTGCTTGGCTGGAAAGCTGAGAAGCATTTTATCGCTAAGCTGTTTACACTCAAAGAGATCAATGGTAAATCAGAAAGGGAACGGATCTAAAAGGCTGTAAATAATAACAGTAATTTACAGGAAAGGATTTTGCCCCTTCCACTCCCAAATCATTGTTTAACAAAGGCATCCTGAACATCTCTCTACCCCAAAGTTTATCTTATTTTTGGTAGGTTGCAGGGGTGATACAGAAATATAATTTTATGTCATTTTATTCTATTTTACTCATTTATGTATTAAATTGTTGTATTTTATTCTACAACTGTTGTATTTCACCCTACTCTCATTTTAAATTGTTTGTTTAGAATTGTATTGGTAATATGTGTTTGAACCTGTACATTGATATGGTCTGTAGGCTAATCAATCAATCAATCAAACAATAAATATTAATATTAATGTATGCATTTGTGTATGTGTGCTTGTGTTTGGAAGAATCAGCCTATGATGGGGGCATTCAAAGATAGTGTCTGAAATGAAGAGAGATTGCTGGAACTGGGCATGGTTGGCCTAGAGAAAAGAAGGGCCAGAGGGGGACATGATAGCAGTCTACAGGTACTTGAGGGGTTGCCACAGAGAAGAGGGGGTCACACTGTTTTCTAGGGCACCAGAGGGCCAGATGAGGAACAATGACTGGAAGCTGACCAAGGAGAGATTCAACCTAGAAATAAGGAAGAACTTCCTGATGGTCAGTACGATCAACCAGTGGAATGGCCTGCCAGCAGAGGTTGTGAATGCCCCAACATTTTCAAGATGATATTGGAGTGTCATTTGGCTGGGGTGCTGTAGGATTTCCTGCTTAAGCAGGGGGTTGGATTTGATGACCTGCAAGGTCCCTTTCAACTCAAACAAACAAACAAACAAACAAATCTACAAATGGATCAATACTTTATAATCAAGGCAATGAAATAAGTAAGCATGGCATTAATTTGTACATATCTAGGAGGACTAATGTGATGATCTGGGGCATGGCACTAAAGCAACACAGCCAGATAACAGGTTTAACTCCCTTTTATCGCTCCAACTTTGCCCCCACGTTTGCTACACAAGACTTGGAGCAAAGCTCTCCCATGCACCTTCAGCAGCCTCTGGCTGAGAGCAGTCCAGTAAGCCAGGTTAGCCAAACAGTAACAAAGACCAGCAGTCCAGTAAGCCAGGTTAGCCAAACAGTAACAAAGACCAGCAGTCCAGTAAGCCAGGTTAGCCAAACAGTAACCAGGACCTGCAATCCAGTAAGCCAGGTTAGCCAAACAGTAACGAGGACCAGCAGTCTAGTAAGCCAGGTTAGCCAAACAGTAACCAGAGCAAGAAGTTTAGGGAAGCAGGCATAGGTTATTACCTATAAAGCTCTACATGGCTTAGGACCAGGTTACCTACAGGACCATCTCTTGCCTCATGTATCCCAGCAGCCGGTTAGATTCCACAGGGTCAGCCATTTCCTGGTCCCATCAGCCAAGCAGCGCTGTCCGGCGGGGTCTAGGGGAAGGGCCTCTCTGTGGCAGCTCCGGCAAAGATTCGTAGCGCCCCCACTCTCCTGGCCTTCCGGAAGGTTTTAAAGACATACCTTTGCCAGAAGGCCTGGGACCATTGAGCTTGAACACTCTGCTCCGGCCTAATGGGTTGAGATGAATCGGTTTAATGGTTGCAGGTATTGGGTTTTAAGATTGTTTATTTTTCAATTTGGGTTTCTGATAAGACGTTTGGGTTTTTATAATTATCTGATTGTATTGTTTATTTCTTACCTTGTAAGCCACCCTTGAAAATATTTAAATGTTTCAATCATGTCCCCCCTTTCCCTTTTGTCCTCCAGACTATACATAGATACCATTTCCATATATCATTTCACAGTGCTTTTCAGCTTTTAAGCGGTTTACAGAGAGTAAGCATATTGCCCCCAACAATCTGGGTCCATGCCTTGACAATGGTGTCGCAACCATGTCAGAAGCCCACATGGCAGCTGGCCCACATTACTTACTTACTTACTCACTCACTCACTCACTCACTCACTCACTCACTTTCATATTTATTTATATGCCGCCCAAGGACTCTGGATGGCTAACAGACAAAAGACATTAAAAACATCTTAAAACAAGCTTTGTGCCATCCTGAACATTATAGATATCAAAACATTAAGCGTTAAAAACAATTAAAAACCCCTTCATATCATTTCATAGTTGGAGCTCGCCAATTGCAACCTCAAGATCAGTAGCCCCAAGCCTGCCAGAAAAGCCAGGTTTGTACTGTTTTTTGAAAGGTTGACAGGGTGGGGGAAGTCTGGATCTCTGGAGTAAACTGCTTAGAGAGAGCTGGGGCAGCCACAGAGAAGGCCTTGCCCTGCAGGCCCACCTGTCGGCACTATTTAGCTGACAGGACCTGGAGGAGACCAACTCTTTGGGATCTCACCGGTCGCTGGGAGCTATATGGCAGAAGGTGGTCTTTGTTAGTATGTCTCGGTGCAGCTCTGTGCAAAACCTTCGACATACATTCAGCAGAGTTGTTGCAGTGGTGTAGATAATGTGGGCTAGCCAGTTAAAGACTCAGACTTAGTATTAACAATATTATTATTTACAAATATACAGCTATATTAACAATAGGTTACAAACCGCACACAGCAAAGAATAATAGGACTCACAAGCAAAGATATCTCAAAGTAACTCCCCCCCAAAGGGAATGTTGTTGGCGCCCTCTTATGGCCAACCAGTCAAAGTTCTTAAAGATATAGTCTTTACTTTCATAGGCCAACATTGTAAGTTTACTATATGGCAACCCCAAAGTAGGTTAGGTACCATGTACTAACAATCTCCCCCCTTGGGGTTGACAATATAGTTTCCATTCAATACAGTTCCACATTCACTGTCTCATATTGTATCTAGTACAACTCTAAGAATGTACTGTAGTTTAGCTCCTTGTACCATGTTATGTACCATGTACTAACAGTCTCGAAGATAACCTGGTCCTCAGCCATATAGAGCTTTAAAGGTTATAACCATCACCTTTTCTGCCCAAAGACCATGTGGGTGTACCTGAGGGCAGCTGCATTCTGGAGCAATTGTAGTCTCCGAACACTCTTCAAGGGTAGCCCCATGTAAAGTGTGTGGAATAATCTAATTGTGAGGTGACAAGGACATGACTGTCTGTGAGGAGAGCCTCTTGATCCAAGTAGGGTCACAGTTGGTGCACTTCATATTAGAATGTAGAATGTATTAGTGCTGTGGGAATTTGGGAGGAGCTGCTGCATGAGGGACCTACAGCTGTTGCCATAACAAATTCCTTCTAGATTCTCAAGGTCATCCTTTGTTCAACACCTGCCCAGACATTGATGGGAGTAAGGCAGGGGTGAGCAGAAGACAGGACGGGGTGGAATGCAGTTCCACCGGTGGAAATGAAGCTGCCTACACAGCTCCCGCTGACTGGTAGCAATAACTTCCTGGATTACTGGTCTCAGCTTGGCTCTCCTTTTTTTCCTTGATGCTGCTGCTGGGCACTCCTTGCTTTTTTCCTCTTTCCTCCTTCCTGGCCTTAGATGAGCTTCTCTCCTGCCCGGCTCCCCTCCAGCCTAATGCGGCCACCTCCCAAGGCCAGGAGAGCTGTGCCACACTGAAGCAATCTGGGCTGCGGTCTTTTTCCCCTCGTGAAGCGCTCACTCTGCCCACAGATGAGATGAAAAGGCATTGTGTGGCCATAACAGTTCACTTGAACGATGATTATCATTCAATCCACTTCCACCTCATCACATGACTATCAAGCCACGCCCACAAAATAAGCTGCACCCATAGTGTGGCAGTAAAAATTTTAGCTGCCCATTACTGGAGTAAGGGACACATTGGCATGAAGGAGACTGGTGAACATGATGAACTTGTGGGTGTGGGAACAAGGGAATGAACTTTAAACTGGGTGGAGAAACCCACGGGATTTCAGATTCGAGTTTCTCACAGATGTGCCTCTGAACTGAGGAATGCTATGCCTCAGACTCTGACTTAGTTTTGGATGATATTTGGAACCCTGATACTATATGTGTGTGTCTGGGTGGTTTTGTGTGTGTGTGTGTGTGTGTGTGTGTGTGTGTGTTTCATCTTATCTGATGATGAAAACACAGTGCAATAAGTATAGTTCATCTTTACAATGGTTAGATAACTAAACAGTAATGTTCCTTATTTGGGCTTGGAACATGTAATCATTTATTAATTTATTAATTAAATTTATATGCCGCTGAACTCCTGAGGGATTCTGGGCAGTAAAACCATAGTTTACAGGTAGCCTGCTTTGTGAACTTGACCATTGTTAAATAATCCTTGAGGAAGATATGAAACATTTGAAGAACATTTGCAGAGATTCAGTACGGAATTTGGCTCATTCAAAGAAGGACTAGGGTGATCACATGTTAGCAATGATCCAGTATTTGAGGGGTTGCCAAAAAGAAGAGGGGGGTTGTCAAGCTATTTTACAAAGCTCATGAGGGCAGGACAAGAAACAATGGATGGAAATAATCAACTTAGAAGTAAGGAGAAATTTCCTGACATGAGAACAATTAACCTTGGAATGGCTTGCCTTCAGAAATTGTGCATGCTCCATCACTGGAGGCTTTTAAGAAGAGATTGGATAACTATTTATCTAAAAAAAGATATGTATATATATCTATATATCCATAACCATCTATCTATATCTATATCTATATCTATATCTATATCTATATCTATATCTATATCTATATCTATATCTATATCTATATCTATATCTATATCTATATCTATATCTATATCTATATCTATATCTATATCTATATCTATCTACCTACCTACCTACCTACCTCTCTCTCTCTCTTTATATATATATATATATATATATAAATATATATATATATATATATATATATATATATATATATATATATATATATACAGTGATCCCCCGCTCGTTGCGAGGGTTCCGTTCCAGGACCCCCCGCAACGAGCGGGTTTTTGCGAAGTAGCGCTGCAGAAGTAAAAACACCATCTGCGCATGTGCAGATGGTGTTTTTACTCCCGCAGCGCTAGCGAGGAGCCGAAGATTGGGGGCGGCGCGGCTGTTTTAAAACGTCGCCGCTGGCATGGGGGGCTTCCTAGCAGCCCCCCAAACCCGGGTTGGGGGTCCGGGGGGTGCTGGCAAGCCCCCCATGCCGGCGGCGACATTTTAAAACAGCCGCACCGCCCCCAATCTTCGGCTCCTCGCTAGTGGGCAGGCAGGCGGCGGACAAGCCGTTCGCTGGCGCTGGCTCTCGCTGCTTTCGAGCTGAGTCCTGGAGTGAATTCGCTTCAGGACTCAGCTCAAAAGCGCCGACAGCCAGCGCCAGCAAACGGCTTCTCCGCGCTGGCTGTCGCCGCTTTTGAGCTGAGTCCTGGAGCGAATTCGCTTCAGGACTCAGCTCAAAAGCGCCGACAGCCAGCGCCAGCGAACGGCTTCTCCGTGCTGGCTCTCGACGCTTTCGAGCTGAGTCCTGGAGCGAATTTGCTTCAGGACTCAGCTCAAAAGCGCCGACAGCCAGCGCCAGCGAACGGCTTCTCCGCGCTGGCTGTCGCCGCTTTTGAGCTGAGTCCTGGAGCGAATTCGCTTCAGGACTCAGCTCAAAAGCGCCGACAGCCAGCGCCAGCGAACGGCTTCTCCGCGCTGGCTGTCGCCGCTTTCCAGCTGAGTCCTGGAGCGAATTCTCTTCAGGACTCAGCTCGAAAGCGCCGAGAGCCAGCGCCAGCGAACGGCTTCTCCGCGCTGGCTCTCGCCGCTTTCCAGCTGAGTCCTGGAGCGAATTCGCTTCAGGACTCAGCTCAAAAGCGCCGACAGCCAGCGCCAGCGAACGGCTTCTCCACGCTGGCTCTCGCCGCTTTCCAGCTGAGTCCTGGAGCGAATTCGCTTCAGGACTCAGCTCAAAAGCGCCGACAGCCAGCGCCAGCGAACGGCTTCTCCGCGCTGGCTCTCGCCGCTTTCCAGCTGAGTCCTGGAGCGAATTCGCTTCAGGACTCAGCTCGAAAGTGGCGAGAATGAACGGCGTGGGCGGGCGAAGGGCGGGCGGCAGCGAGGAGTTTGCGTGGGCGGTGGGGAAACTCCTTGCTGATGCCCGCTGCTCGCCCTCCCGCCAGCAAGAGGGGGAAGACCCAGGGAAGCCGCCCAGCAGCTGATCTGCCGGGCGCCATCTACGCATGCGTGCCCATAGAAAAAAAGGGCACACATGCGCAGATGGTGTTTTGACTTCCGGGTTGAAAAATCGCAAATTACCCTGTTCGCAATGGTCGGGGACGCAATAACCGGGGTATTACTGTATATATGTTTCTGTGAAATCACATTCACCATCATCAGGCTGAAGTTTTAAGCTTCGTGCTGCTGTAAAGATTGTTCTGAGTTCGGGTTTTGCCCCGTGTAATATTTTGAGTGTCTGTGCGACGTTTCGGTGAAATCACATTCACCATCATCAGGCTGAAGTTTTAAGCTTCGTGCTGCTGTAAACGAAGCTTAAAACTTCAGCCTGATGATGGTGAATGTGATTTCACCGAAACGTCGCATAGACACTCAAAATATTACATGGGGCAAAACCCGAACTCAGAACAATCTACAGACATATACCATATATATAGCGTTTCCTGCTTGAGCAGAGGGGTTGGACTAGATGATCTCCAAGGGCTCTTCCAGCTCTATTCTATTCTGATTTTGATTCACTCTCTTGGTTTCATTCAACAGATACATAACAGGAGCAACTAAGAAGAGGACAGGACAGAGGCTAATAAAAATACCAAGTCAAACTTATAAAATGTAACTGACTGTTTAATATTCACTGCCACAAGACAGTGATTTGCTAAGCTATAATATTGTTTGTTTACTTTTAAACTTAATGTATAATGTGAAGCCAACTGTTCTGGTTTATGAACCGCGGTTGATGGCTTCAAATGTATGAATTCAAATTGTAGTTTATTCAATCAAGAATAATTAAGCAAATCATAAGTTAGTGAAATGCATGGATGGAGTTTACATATAAGCAACCAATTAGATCCTTTCAGGACACGAAGTTAAAAGTGGCACAGTGAGTTGTTCTGACCCAACTCTCTAAACACGACAAATCCTCTGAAGTTAACTCAAAGACTCCTTTAATTAGAAGTGCTGGCAGCCCTGGGGGAAAAAAAAGGTTTCTCTCTCAACACAGGCTAACAAGTCCATCCGGCAGGGAGATGAATAGTTATCTACCACATCTATTCATCTCTGCCCCCTGCCTTTTATCTCCAGAGCTAAGGTGGGGCTTTGGTAGCAGGGGTGCTCTTCCATCCCAAGGACCAGCCCATAGATTTCAATTGCTCTCCTCTCCTCTGCCTTCTGCACATCCACACATCAGGCACAGGACCCAGCTGTTCCTCCTCTTCCTCATCAACCATCTCCAGACCTGGAGGCTTTTGACTCTCCATCTGGGGGCTGCTGGACTGGTCAGGCTCTCTCTCCCCCCCCTCTCTCTCCCTCCCTCTCTCTCCCTCCCTCTCTCTCTCTTTCTCTCTCCATCTCTCTCTCTGCTTCTCTCTCTCTCCCCCTCTCTCCCCCCTCTCTCTCCCCCCTCTCCTTCTCTCTCTCTCCCCCCCTCTCCCCCTCTCTCTCTCCTTCCCTCTCTCTCTCTCCCTCTCTCTCCGTCTCTCTCTCTCTCTTTCTCTCTCTCTCTCTGCCTCTCTCTCTCTCTGTCAACCTCTCTCTCTCTCTCCTTCCCTCTCTCCCTCTCTCCTTGACGGGTCCATTCCCTCTTCCCCCTCAGAGCTCTCAGGTTGCCTGGATGCTGACCCTGACCCCCACGCTGCCTCCTCCTCTGATTCGTCTGCTGGTGGAGACATCAGCCAACAGGCTACAACATCAGTGCAAGATGTAAAAAATGGGAGTCCTCCATTGTGTTTCGATCCATCATGTTTAGAAAGACAAATTTTCAAATAGCAATATCACTTAGACTTATATACTGCTTCACAGTACTTTTTTTTTACTGCTCTCTCTAAGTGTCAGCCTATTTCTTCCAACAATCTGGGTCTTCATTTTACTCAGTCAACCTCAGTTCAAACTGCCAAATTGCAGACAGCCGGCAATCGGCAGAATTAGCCTGCAACAATGCATTCTAACTACTGGGAGGGAGGGAAGGAGGGAGGGAGGGAGGGAGGGAGGGAGGGAAGGAAGGACAATAGCAATAGTACTTAGACTTATATACCACTCCACAGTGCTTTTACAGTCCTCTCTAAATGATTTAGAGTCAACCTATTGCTTCCAACAATCTCATTTTACCCACCTCGGAAGGATGGAAGGCTGAGTCAACCTTGAACCTGGTGAGATTCAAACCGCCAAAGTGGAGGCAACAGAAGTAGCCTGCAGTACTGCATTCTAACCACTGTGCCACCACAGCTTAGTGGACCATTGTCTATCATTCTATCAAGTAGATATGATTTTACCAGAGACCATAAAGCTGCACAGGATCAGCTGCACCAAACCCAGAAAAGGATGTAGCTGCTTTAGAAAGCTGCAGAAGAGGAGGCGACCTCCACATCCTTCCTCATTCCAAAGTGCTTTCAAAAACTGAATCCAAAATGCTTCAATTTTTTCCCCTTTTTTAAAAAATAAAGATTTCACCGATTGCCTAGGTTCAGGGGAAAAAAACCCTCAATGTTTAAAACTATTGCTTCTGCATGTTTTTATCGGAAGCAAACTGCAAAAAACGACACCGATAGGAATAACATTGCTTGAATAATGTTGCATCACAGCAAATACAGATAACAGCACACAACACTTAGAATAGTAATCTCTCTCACACACACACATTCACACACACATATACACTGCACCTCTCCATATAAATTGACTCACTCTCTACATGACTGTGTGCTCCAATTAAACGCACTGAGTGGGTGCGTCTATATTTTCATAATGAGGCGAGCTGAAAGGCTGGGAACCATCTTTGCAATGCGTTGCATAAAATACCTCGAGGTGGATCTGAATGGAACCATCGTCCCCTGATTGACAGATGCTTCCCTATAGCTTGGAGGCATGTCTGTTCCGCTCCATTTTGCGTACCGGAGACATACTTTTTAAAGTGAAAGCTATCTTGGATCCAGCACTAATTAGAGGCCCTGAGAATAAGAAAAAAAGAGGGTAGAATAGAGTTGCTTCTGCCAACAAGGCCAAATTTGGCAAGCTGCTCCATTAGTGAGGCCTCATCCCACAATAGGCATTCTGCTTTTTCTCCCCAACACACCATCCACACCCTGTGATTTATAAATATATATAGGCGTACGCCCTTTGGAGCTGAAGAAATAGAAGGCTGCAAATAGGAAGAGGAGGAGGAGGGGACAGGATGAATCCAGAAAAGGCACACGGTTACCATAAAGTTAAAAAAAAGTGAAGATTACTTAAAAAGAGAGAGCTGAAATCTCTCTTTCTCAAAATAATAATGATTTTGAAATAGCAGGATATTTGAAATAGTAATGGTATGTGGGGGTGACCTGGGGAGTCAGAGGAAAGAGAACTATCCTGTAAGAGGCAGCTGAGTTCACAAAAGGAATGGGAGTGTGGAAAGTATTTCAGAAGGGACCCACCCTAGTCTCTGTAAATTGGTGTTGTCAGTCTCACTATGTTTCATCCTTACAACTCTGCTTCAGCTGTCATAAGTAGTGTTGGGCGAACCGAACCCGCACAATTCGGGTCTGTACCGAATTTTGTGGTGTTCGGCATGCCAGACTCGAACCCAAATTTTTTAAAAAATTCATGCTTCAGTTCGCCATTCATGCCAAACACCGCGAAAGCCACCGCCCGGCTGTCCTCTGCTGAGAAGAGGAGGAGGAGCTGGGCACCGGTGGCGGCGAACACTGGGGAGCTCTCGGCTGGGAGGGAGGCACAAAAGGAGCTGGGAAATCCCTCCCATGAAGAGATTCTGGGGGCGGAGCTTTGACATCACGTATACAGGCAGGTTGCTAAGGACACCAAGGTGATCACTTCCTGGAAGTCAAAAACACCCTCCGAGAGCCTCTGTGCGAGCCAAAAATCAGCTAGCCAGCACACACACATGCGCATTGGAGCTGAGCTAGGGCAATGGCTCACGTGCCAGAAGATATGGCTCTGCATGCCACCTCTGGCACTTGTGCCATAGATTCACCATCACTGGTGTAGGGTTTCCTGCCAAAGCAGGGGTTGGACCTGAGGACCTCAAAGGTCTATGTCTATTTCTATGTCTATCTTTTTCTCTATCTCTATCATCTCTATCTCTAACTCTGTCATCTTTATCTCTTCAGAGATAGTCTATGTCTATCTTTAGTTTATCTCCATCTCTATACAGAATATTGAAAGTCTGAAAAACTCTCCCCCAAGCATGGCTGGATCACAACCTATTGCATCCCTATATGTTCTTTGATTAAGTTGTATTCATAAGACTTAAGAAGCAGATTATATCTGTTCTTTCCTTTGTTTCAATAAAGTCTCTGGTTCCCAAGAGAAAGTATTTTGTTTTGTCTACGGTACAACCTGACATATCTCTATTCTCTCCCCTCCCCCCAACTTCCTATCGCTCAGCTCCAGTGTGGCAATGCTGATGCTCCAAAATGGCTCTGCTCAGGTCAGCTTCAGAGTTGACAGAAGGATTATGTATAACTGAAGTACTTGGGCCTAAAATGAGGATGTTCATAGAAAAAAAAAAACAATATTGGGTTTTGCATCATGACATTATGATGCAAAAGGTGTTATTTTCATATTACCGTATTTGCGCTGGATCTTCTATTTATATTTGACAATATAAAACATTGCAAATAACAAATATGATAACAATTTTAATGTATCCCTTACCTTTAGCAAGCTGTGCGACAGATCAAAAGAAAAAAGCCAATAGTTCCATCCAATACAATTAGTTTACAACTTAACAATCAACCTAGTAAAGCCAATATTTACAACCAAATCAAACACAGCTAAATGTATTTGAAGGAATGCAGTAAAAGATTGCATTGTACACATACATGCATAATTAATAGAAAACAAATAATAACCTGAAAATGACCAAACCTAACATAAATCGGACAAAATAAGCAGGGGGCACTTTTAGCTTCTAGTCAAATAATGAAAAGCTTTAAACCCATTTAAAAGTCATAAAATCACAGACATTATAGGATGCAGGGAGCTGATTCAACAATCGGGGGGGGGGGGGGTATCCTGAATAGCCAAACAAGCGGGATTAGGGAAGAGGAAGATCAGAAGGGAGGGGAGGGAGGAAGGAAGGAAGGGAGAGAGAAACTTGGTGGGGAATGGAGGGAGGGAGGGAAGGAAGAAAGAAGGAAGGGAGGAAGGAAGGAAGGAAGTAAAGTAAGAAAAAAGAAAGAAAGAAAAAGAAAGAAAGAAAGAAAAATAAAGGAAGGAAGGAAGGAAGGAAGGAAGGAAAGATTGAGTGAGAAAGGTGTGGAGAAGGAAGAGTCAAAGCAGATAGTATATGTAATCTATCCATCCATCTAGGCCAATTTTTGCAGTTTTAGAAAGAGACAGCCTTAGAGGGGATGTATGATGATCAGCTGTCTTCTGCAGGTGTTAAGAATGTGAACACAATGTGTGAGCACTCAGTTAATCTGGGTATATTGACACTCATCCCTCCTCTTCCTTAGAGAGCTCCGGTTGAGGTTGGTTCTAATCTGCCCCAATCCTCAATTTCTTCCCAAATACAATTAACTACAAGAATATTCAGCGAGTCGCAGAGTTCTCTTGATCCCTAAAAAGCATTCCATGAGCCAGTAATTGCTTAAAGAAATGTAGGTGCCTGTGCAAATGTAATCCCTTCTAAAATTCCTTGTATTAAAATGCTTTGGTGATTTAACATCTGTAATTATGGCTCTGAATTGTTCAGGAAACTGTGACTTTCTTTATACCAACTCTTCTCGGTCTCATGGCACTGTCTGAAAGGATGAGAGGAGACATGATCTCAGGTGCCTTCTTCTTTTGATCTCTGAATAATCCACAGTGGCAATTAAAAAAAAATACTCCCCATTTTGCACCATTTTGCAAAAGGAAGAAATATGATGTGGAGTTGGTATTGACAAGTCTGTAAGACGTTCCCTAAACAATGTTAGAAGGGTAAACCTACTATGAAATGTGAAGGAGGAGTAAGAAGAAGGGGCAAAGTAGCTATAATTGTTATGCGGAGCTTCACATTATGAGCCCCAATTAAGTCAGAAATGTAAATTCAAACACACATGCTGTTATAAAGTAAACAGAAAGTTGATTTATCAAAACAAAAGTATTGTACGCACGCAGTTTAAACAGCCAAAGTGCTCTCCCACAAACTACAAGCCTGGAATGGTTCGAAAAGCAAAAACAAAACAAAGCAGATAAAGGCAGCTGTGAAGGCATCACAGCCACCACCACCCTTCAATAGTCCACAAAATGTACTAAGCTGTGAAGTATCCAAAAAGTCTTTGTAAGTCCTGGAACAGTCCAAATCAAATAACACTCGTCCTTCTCCAAATGGATAATCTCCCACACGCGCTCTCTGCAAAGCCCCATTAGCCTAATTGCCCCAGCCACAGGTGTTCTCCCTTATCTCCGATGATACCTACGCAGTTGGTCCCTTCTAGCCACGAGCCTGCGCATTCTATCCACCGATCCCCCGAGTCCGATGACCCACAAATGGGGTCATTAACTAATGGGCTGGCTGCATCCATCTCTCTATCTGATGATTCTTCTTCTTCCCCAGCATCTAACCTTGGCAAGGAATCCTCACTGTCCGAAGCTGATGGCAGTAAGACAAGTCTCTGGGAACCTGAGGACTCTCCTAAGCCAACATCCAAATTCCCCATTGCAAGAGCTGGCCCAGAGCCAACCACAACAATAATAATAATTACATAGTTGGAAGGGATCTTGGAGGCCTTCTAGTTCAATCCCCTGCTTAGGCAGGGAACCCTACATCACTTCAAACAAATGGTTATCCAACATCTTCTTCAAAACTTCCAGCGTTAGAGAATTCACAACTTCTGAAGGCAACTTCCCTTCCACTAGTTAATTGTTCTAACTGTCAGGAAATTTCTTCTTAGTTCTAAGTTGCTTCTCTCCTTGTTTAGTTTCCATCCATTGCTTCTTATCCTACACCAGGTGCTTTGGAGACTGCGCTAAGGTTTACAAACACTGTGGATAATTGATGCTTTGTATTAGTGAGCAGTTATTACCATGAATTCATACCCAATTATGTTGACTTTGTACCCAGTGTTCTGGCATCAAATGGACCGTTACCTTGTTAATATTTCTTCTTCTCTGTCATTGGACATTGGTGATCATATTTTTATGAACAGCCACAGGAAAAAGTGTTGTCCAAACCTGTCCCTTAGATTTTGAGAGTGGCTGGTACAATAACATCTTCCCACCTCTGGGTTGACTGAATCCACATCGTACTGTTGGGAGGGGTCTCTAATTTCCTTTATTCAAACTGTATGCTCTGAGGAACCTCACAGCTTGCCTTGCTTTTGCCCTGCTTTTACCTCTTTCCAACAAAAGGTTCCTTTTGAAATAACCAATTTCTAGAGTCTTCACTTTCTTGGATAAGAGGGAGAAGCCAAATTTGACACCGGGTGTCACATCACATGTCCAAAATATTGTAACTTTTCCTTTTTTTATGGTTTTGATGATTTCCCTTGGCCTTCCAAGATGCCTTATCACCTCCTTCAATCTGACTTTTTTCAACCAAACCTATATGTAAGAGCCGCCTGTAAATCCTCATTTCGAATGCTTCTAGTCTCTTTTAGTGCCTTCAAGGCTTTCTGTCAGAGACCAACTCTCCTGGTCTTGTTGATACAACTTCTGGCAATTTATTCCTATTTCAACATTTTAAACCGGTGAAACCATGATTATGAGAAATTACAATGAGCGACCAGGTAATTTACTGAAAGGTCCTTGGAGCATGAATTTCTCAAGGTCTTCCTCAGTCTCTCTTTCCAAAGAGAGATATCATGGAATGCAGAATAACAGAGTTGGAAGGGATCTTGAAGGTCTTCTAGTCCAACCTCCTTCCCATGGTAGGAGAACTGATGTCATCACAGACAAATACTCCAGTAGTTCTCCAGTCATTTCTTTTGAAAATTCTCAGTGATGGAACACTCAGAACTTCTGGAGACAAGCTATCCACCTGATTAATTGCTCTCCCTGGCAAGAAGTTTCTCCTTAATCCTAGGTCGGATCTCACTTTTATAATTTTCCACCCATTATTTCTTGTCCTGCCCTCTGGTGCTTTAAAGAATAAGTTGACCTCTTCTTTGTGACAACAGCTCAAGTACTGGAAGCCATATATCATATCACTTCTAATCCTTCTCTTTGATAGGCTTGACATAACTTGCTCCATTAAATGTTCATAATCCAATTTAGCCTCCAAACCCTTTCCCATCTTTGTTGTTCTTTTCTGCACACTTTCTATGGTCTCAACATATATATAAATAAGGCGAAAGATTATATTTTACGTAGAATATATGACGACAATGTGAAAAATAAACTTCAATCACTCTTTGTATGTAAAGAAATGTAAACCGAAGCCAAGGAAGAAATTGAAATTTACTGTAAATAACTGAACCCCCTAATGGTGGAGGGATTATTGGTGTTGGGCACACTTTTCTTTAATTTTTTTTTCTTTTTTTGTTTGTTTGTTGTGGAAAAATTTAATTAAAAAACTTATTTAAAAAAAACCATATATATAAATACATCTGCCAGGCAAAGGGTGATGCAGTTGGGCCTTAATTCAAGAATCTTCTTTAGTTATCAAATTTCCAGGGGCAGAGAATTGACCTGTCAGAACTGGAGGTCTCCAAGTTAAAAAAAAAAAAGCAAGACATAGACTAGATGCAATGGACAGTTGATGCAGCAATGTATTGCATCATGGTAGTCTTATCTTCAGCACCAAAAGCTCTCAAACTGGTGGAATGAAGCCATGATTCAAAGAAAACAGAGGCCACATTCCAGAGGATCAATAGACAAATTGTGTTGAATACTTTATTTGTCCAAGTGTGATTATACATAAAAGGAATTTGTCTCGTTTGCAGTTTATCCTTTGAGAAATAGAATTTCCCTCTCCATTTTCTTGCATTCTACACAAGATATATCCATCTTCTTTCTTCTTGACCTTCCATGTCTGTCTGTCCAGCATCTCATACAACACTCCCCGATTACAGTCTCTCTGTCAGCATCTTCTTTTCATCTCTCCATTTCCAGCCAATGCTTTCAAAACAATACAGCAGTGGTTCTCAAATTAAAAACCCCTTTAAATACAGTTTGTAGCCATAGGACCCCACCCCCCCATTTGAGTTAACTGTCAGGTGGATCTCCAGCATGGATTTCTGCAGCATGCTTGCTATCAGCTGCCAGAGAAATGGGGCGGGGGTATGGACATTTGGGATAGGGAAGTGAGCTGTTGTGTAGCAGTCCCATGAGAACTAGAAGGGAGGTTTGTACTCATGAATTATGGCACTGCTGAGTGGAGCTGTCCATACTCTGTCAAGGCCAACTGTCCTGAGATTCCAGATGAAAGAAATACCTGAACAAACTTCCAGCAGACGTGGTTGGTAAATCCACAGTCACTGAATTTAAACATGCCTAGGATAAACATCTATCCATCCTAAGATAAAATACAAGAAATAGTATAAGGGCAGACTAGATGGACCATGAGGTCTTTTTCTGCCGTCTATGTTTCTAAGAGGAGCTTTCTCATGACACCATACTAGATATTGAATGGACTCTCAGTTCTGGACCCTGGGGAGAGAGATTTGGGAAGACTTTCAGTGTGTAACCTCACACATTTTGAATAAGATCTTGCCTTGCTTTTGCTGTGATCATTTGAAACTCAGTATTATTTATTTATTCAATTTTTATTCGATTTTTTAATGCTGCCCTTCTCCTTAGACTCAGGGTGGCTTACAACATGTTAGCAATAGCACTTTATTAACAGAGCCAGCCTATTGCCCCCACAATCCGGGTCCTCATTTTACCCACCTCGGAAGGATGGAAGGCTGAGTCAACCTTGTGCCGGTGATGAGATTTGAACTAATGACCGGCAGATCTAGCAGTCTGCTTTAGTGGCCTGCAGTCCTGCACTCTACCCACTGTACCACCTCAGCTCAAGTAAAAGTACCTGTTGTTAATTTAATGGAGTTGGAGGTTTTCTCTCTTGAGTTTTGAACAGGGGGACGCCTGACACAATGCTTACATCATAATATTTTTTCAAGCCTTTGGGGACCACTGCCATAGAGAGTTCTGGAAGGTGAAACAGAGCTAAACTTCCCCTTCATAGTACTAACAAACCAATCAAGGTTTCTTTCATGATAAATCTAAGTTTAAGTCCTTCCTGGAAAGAATAAAACTAATCAAAATTTGAAGAGTCACAGTACTCAAAGTTTCACCAGAAACAGTATTTGAATGGAACTTCTGGGACCCTGTACCAAGAAGTGGCTGTTTCCATCTCTCTTTCATTATGAACAAATTCTTCCTTTGGGATGAAATGAATATATGATCCTTTATGACTTGATGGCTGGTCTGAATTCAAAAGCTAGGTAGCTTATTTATTTTCACGAAGATTTCTATTCTATAATTTCTTTCCGAAATAGAAACCTCAAAGGAGCTATGACAGTTACAGTAAATTAAGGCACAATAATCCAGGAGAATGATACACTTTATTAAAATAAAACTCACTGGGTTCACAAATCACATCAAGCCACTCTTTAATTATTGCTTGTTGAATAAGCCACAATTGGTTAAATTCACAGTTTACAGCAAGACATTAACCAAAGGTTACAGACTATAAGGACAAGGTTCATGAAATCCACTAGTCAAAGACAGATAAATTACCTCATCGCTTTGGGCAATGTTAGAACCAAGATATAAAGTAGATAACTCACAGTTTAACTAGAAATAGGCTCAATACAATACAATGCACACAAACACCTTTTTTAAAAAAAAAGCAGGAAAAAGAAAGAAAGAAAGGAGAGAGGGAGGGAGGGAGGAAGGAAAGGGGAGGGAGGGAGGGAGGAAGGAAGGATCTTCCAGTCTCTTCTTAAACACCTCCATTGATGGATAACCCACAACTTCTGAAGGAAAGTTATTGTTGAAGGGAGGGAAGGAGGGACAGATAGAAGGAAGGAAGGGAGGGAGGGAGGTAGTGAAAACATTTATTCAACAAGGAAGCCCACAAATAAAAAATCATCAATCCTTATTTTCATTACAGTTAGTCCTAGACTTACAACAGCAATTGATCCCAGAATTACAGTTGTCAATCATGTTGATGGTTAAGCAAGTCGCCCTGTAACCAGACAGTACCTTCTGTTATGACAGTACCTCTTGTTTTTATGTACACTGAGGGCTTCGGCACCAAAGACAAATTCCTTGTGTGTCCATTCACACTTGGCCAATAAATAATTCTATAGAAGGTCATACAAAGTGATCACACAACCTACAGGTGGAATTCAGCAGGTTCTGACCAGTTCTGGAGAATCAGTAGTAGAATTTTGAGTAGTTCATAGAATATGACCTCTGACTAGCCCCATATCCATCTATTCCATGCCTGCTGAGTCCCAGATGATCTGAAGGAAATGGGGATTTTGCAGGTCCTTTCCCTGGAGTGGGGAGGGAATGGAGATTTTGCAGTACCCATTCCTAGTAATCAGCTACCAAATTTTTTATTGCCACACTATGGGTGTGGCTTATTTTGTGGGTGTGGCTTGATGGTCATGTGACTGGGTAGGAGTGGCTTGAACAATCATCATCATTCAAGTGAACCGTTAAGTCCTCAAATTACAATCTCACCGGTGTCGCTCGCTGGGGTGACAATTTGCTTCGCGTTTCCTGCTCTCCTTCCTTGGTTGCCCCCTGCCTCAGGTTGCGGAGCTAGGTGAATGGGTGTTGCTCAGCCACTGAGAAAAGAGAGGGGAGGAAAAGGCCCCCCTGCAACGGAGCTGTTTTTGGCACGGTGCGGCTCAGCTCTCCTTTTTTCCCCTGCTGCTGCACGCTCATCGCTTTTTTCCTCTTCCTTCCTGGCCTCGGGAGGTGGCCACATGAGCCGGGCAGAAGAGAGGGAAACTCGTCCGAGGCCAGGAAGGAGGAAAGAGGAAAAAAGAGAGGAGCACAGATGCAGCAGCAGGGGGGAAAATGGAGAGCCCAGTCAAGACCGGCAATCATGGAAATGACTACCACTGGTCAGCTGAAGCTGGGTATGCAGCTTCATTTCCGCTGGTGGAACTGTGTTCCACCCCATCCTGCCTGCTGCCCACCCCTGCCCATCCCCCAGGAGTGGGGAGAGAATTGGGTTTTAGAAATATCCTTCCTCTGGAGTGGGAAGGGAATGGAGATTTTACAGTATCCTTCCCCTGAAGTGGAGAGGGAATGCGGATTTTGCAGATCCTTCCCCTGGAGTGGGGAGGGAATGGAGAATTTGCAGTATCCTTCCTCTGGAGTGGGGAGGGAATGGAGATATTGCAGTATCCTTCCTCTGGAGTGGGGA
Source organism: Erythrolamprus reginae (assembly GCF_031021105.1). Lineage (NCBI taxonomy): Eukaryota > Metazoa > Chordata > Lepidosauria > Squamata > Dipsadidae > Erythrolamprus > Erythrolamprus reginae. The sequence continues at coordinate 35,493,978 of NC_091958.1, read as the reverse complement.
GGGAATGCAGATTTTGCAGTATCCTTCCCCTGGAGTGGGGAGGGAATGCAGATTTTACAGTATCCTTCCCCTGAAGTGGAGAGGGAATGCAGATTTTGCAGTATCCTTCCCCTGGAGTGGGGAGGGAATGGAGAATTTGCAGTATCCTTCCCCTGGAGTGGGGAGGGAATGGAGAATTTGCAGTATCCTTCCCCTGGAGTGGGGAGGGAATGGAGATACTGCAGTATACTTCCACTGGAGTGGGGAGGGAATGCAGATTTTGCAGTATCCTTCCCCTGGAGTGGGGAGGGAATGGAGAATTTGCAGTATCCTTCCCCTGGAGTGGGGAGGGAATGCAGATTTTGCAGTATACTTCCCCTGGAGTGGGGAGGGAATGCAGATTTTGCAGTATCCTTCCCCTGGAGTGGGGAGGGAATGCAGATTTTGCAGTATCCTTCCCCTGGAGTGGGGAGGGAATGGAGAATTTGCAGTATCCTTCCCCTGGAGTGGGGAGGGAATGCAGATTTTGCAGTATACTTCCCCTGGAGTGGGGAGGGAATGGAGAATTTGCAGTATCCTTCCCCTGGAGTAAGGTGGGAGAGGGGATTTCAAACATTGAAATTTCAATGTAATTTCAAACGGTCACTATACAAATGAGGAATGCCTGAACTTCTCTTTTCCCCTTTTGAAGCTACCTGGCTTAGCAGATTGCTCAGGTTGCTTAAATGTTGCCTAAGGAAATATTGCTTCCCATACAAGGCTGCAACACCCTTTCTCTGTGTTTATGATTTTCTTTCTTTGAAAATTAATTTCAGGGTAATCTTTCATGCATTCTCACAAAATCAGCTCTTTTTAAGGAGATTCCCAATAGCTGACATGAATAGATTAAGATCAACATTCACATGGGCATCAATATTCATGCCTTTTCAGTGATTAATAGTATTCAGTTGTCAAAAGCAGAAGCAGCAGTGATAAAGCATTTTGTAAAAGTCGGTGGAGATGCATTATGTTTTTGGAAATTGAGTTTTTCATTAGCGGCACATATTTAAGAAGAGAGAAATTATTGGGCAAAAAAAAAGGGAAGGAAAAGAAGTTAGAAGTATGCCTTATCAAGATAATCATAATATCGTTCAGACTATCTTGAAATTAATCTTAGGAGGTTGTTTTCATTCCCTCTCTTGAAAAAAAAACCCCCTCCACTGGAGATGAAACTTGAGTAAATTTCTCCATTTATTAATTATTATCTTTAACAGATTAATAGAGTTGGAAGGGATCTTGTAGGTCATCAAGTCCATCCTCCCCCTCCCCCCCAGGAGGAGACCTTTTACCATTTCTGACAAATGACAGTCCAATCTCTTATTGAAAGCCTCCCATAACTTATATTTTGGTTAATTATTCCTAATAAGAATAGTTCAGGTTTAAAGTCTATTTGTTCTCCTATTATCTCTTGCCTTTTCTTAATGTAGTCAAATAAATGCTTTCATACAGTAGCCAAATGGATAAAACAAGTCTTATGTTTATTTTTTTCAGAAAAAGAAAATACTTGCACTGGTCTTAAAAGGTACTCAACACACTCATTAGTAAAAACAAGCCTTAAGTCTTTGGGTGTTCTGGTAACAGAAGTAGGCAAAGTAGAATAATAGAGTGGGAAGGGACCTTCAAGGTCTTCTAGTCCAACCCTCTGCTTGAGCAGGACTCAAGGAATAATGGATGGAAACTGATGAAGGAGAGATTCAAACTGGAAATAAAGAGAAATTTTCTGACAGTGAGAATAATCAACACATGGAACAGAAGTTGCCTTCAGAAGTTGTGGGAGCTTCATCCCTGGAAGCTTTCAAGAAGAGATTGGACTGCCATTTGCTAGAAATGGTGTAGGGTCTCCTGCTTGGGCAGGGGGTGGGACTAGATGACCTACAAGGTCCCTTCCAACTCTGCTAACCCTGTATCATTTCAGACAAATGGTTGTCCAGTCTCTTTTTGCCCCTCAAATATTGGAAGATGCTATCATGTTCCCCCTAGTTCTTCTCCTCATTACAGTGGACATATTTAATTCATTCAATCCTCCCTTTGTTTTATTTGGCAAATAAAACATGTCTGGAATTTGAATATGATTGTTCTCCTTTAGGACATAGAGCCCCGCCTAATTGTTGGAAATGTAAAAAGGAAATTGGTTCTTACTGTCACCAATGGTGGACATGCCCGAAAGCCAAAACATACTGGAATATTATTGAAAAATGATTGAAAGAGATTACAAATCAGGAAATTAAAAAGATTTCGGAATTCTTTCTTATAGGTATGTCACCCCAAAAATACAAAAAAGATATACACTTATAACGTCCTGCCTGTCGGCGACTACTTCAGCTTCAACCACAACAACACAAGAGCACACAACAGATTTAAACTTAATATTAACCACTCCAAACTTGACTGTAAAAAATATGACTTCATTAATCAAGTTGTTGAAGCATGGAACTCATTACCTGACTCCATAGTGTCATCCCCAAACCCCCAACACTTTACCCTTAGATTATCTACTGATGACCTATCCAGATTCCGAAGAGGTCAGTAAGGGGCTAGTACAAGTGCACTAGAGTGCCTTCCGTCTCCTGTCCTATTGCTCTCCTATATCTCCTATAACTTTCTTCTATTCCTATATTTCTTCTTCTATTCTTTCATTGATATGTTTTATTCCTATAACTTCTCTTCTATTCTTTCTTAGAGATACTTTACTATGAGTATATCCTCTATAACCTTCATCATGTATTTTACAATGTGTATACCCACTAAAACCCTCATTCTGTATTGGACAAAATAAATAAATACATAAAATAAATAAATATTTGATAATGCATATTTTAGTTGCAACAAGAATAGTCTTTGCTCAAAGGTGGAAAGAGGCAGAAATTCCAAAAGACGATGAGATAATCAGAAAAAATTATCTGGACATGATGACGAGGAGGTTGAAGAATCAAGACGAATCGGAATATTATAAAATTTGGGATAGGGTCTACGCTTGGTTGAATACAAGAAATACTCAATGAATTTAATGACTATATAGTAAATTATTTTGAAATTATATATAGCGGAAATATGAAATATGTTGTTTTTCCTTTGATATGATCTAATCAACAAATAGATTTTTACAAGAGATTTTGATCAAGAGTGGAGCGATTGGAGCTCCTCCTTTTGTGTTACATGTTTTGTTGTTGTTTTTATGTATGTATGTCTTTGAAAATAATTAAAAAAATATTTTTTAAAAAGGGACATAGAGCCCCAAATCAGACACACCAACTCTTTTGTGTTTACTGTGTGATATTTCACATCAACAGCACCCTGTTCCAGAAAGCTGCAGTATCTCACCTGGATCTAGCAGCCCAAAGAGACCCACTCAAATACCTGCTCTGAATGGCCTTTTCCCCTCAAAGGCTGCCATCACAGTGTTTTAACTTCCATTAAGTTGTCACTTTCCCAAGCTGCCACCTTTACATGGGGAACAATTCATTGTGACAGAACTATGGGCTGTCACATAGACTAACAGTTCAGTAGAAGTGAGCAGGAAAACCTTCAAAGCTGATGGATTTATTAGTGATTAGAGATGGCACCTCGACTACCTTCCACACCAAAAGTAAAATGATGAACATCTCAAGCTCATTAATTCTGTATTGACCAGAAGGTTGCAGTTGTGAAGAATGTGGAACAAGGGTGTTTTCAGACAAGATACATGAAGGGGATGAAAACAAGGCTATTTTTCATATGCCGTCATCACTGTTCACAACGTCTCATTATTTCTCACAGGGAGGATTAGCTATTAATGACAAAGTTCCTGTAGGAGTGAAATCCAGCAGGTTCTGACAGGTTCTGGAGAACCGGTAGTGGAAATTGTTGAGTTCAGATACTGAAGAGGCAGGAGACTGGCGTTGGGACTTCAGCTCTTTATTGATTATAGTGAGCAAACATCAGCCGCTGCCTGCTTCTGGCAGGGGTTTAAATAGGGAGCCCCTTTGCGAAAGAACCAATCAGAATTTCCCTGCTCCACTTCCTGGTCGGACTGGAGAGAAAACTTCCCAGCTTCTCAGGACATAACACCCCTTCCCCTTTAGTCAGTACATAAATTAGCATGCATAATCATCTAAATAAACCTGTTCAAGATTTTTTTGCCTCTTCTTAAGAACCCTTTTCTTCTTAAGAACCCGAGCCTGGAAAAATTTCCCAGGTAATTTGAGAGCAGCACAAAGGCCCGGCCAGTTTCCTGCCATTCCACCTTTAATCCCGGCCATCTCAGGCTTCTCTGGGCTGCCAGAGGAGCCTTTCAGTGGCAATTAAGGAGGCTTTGGCAGTGTAGAGTGAACAGAGCATTTTCCTTTCTCTGGGCGCTTGGAGAGGGAATAAACCTCTGCCAGCGCCCAGAGAAAAGAAACGCTCCCTTCGCTCTGGGCAGTCAAGGAGTCACCACAGCAAAGGAAAGGTGCCAGCTACAAAGCGAGCGAGCGAGAGGATAGGGAAGCCCTTCAGCATGGGAAGGAAGAGGCACCAGGTAGCAGCAGCAGCAAAAGCAACCAGTGTATGGGAGGCAGCCTCGCACCGGATGTATTGGAGGCTCGTGCTCCTCCTCGCTGCCTCAGAGTACCTCTTTTTTTTTTAAGCCATAAAGTTTTGCATTTTTTTTTATTCCCCTCACCTCACCTTCTTCCTTCGGCAGCTACTCTCCTCCCCCTCTTCTTCCTCCTCCTCCCACCCAAATTTTGAACATTTATTTCTTTTCTAATGGGTTTGCACGCATTATTTGCTTTTACATTGATTCCTATGGCAAAAATGGCTTCTTCTTAAGAAGGTTTCTACTTAAGAACCTGGTCACAGAATGAATTAAGTTCTTAAGTATATGACTCAGGACTGTCCCCACCCCAAAAGGTGATGTATTCCACACCAGCACCACCTGCAATGTCTCGCTAAATTGTATCAGGAAACGTTTTTCCCAAGAGGAGGTCCTTTACAGCTTGAAATGCCCTTTCTTGGCCAGACCCCAAAACCATGTCAGTTTCTTTGGATAGCAGTTCATGGATGGGCTCTGCAATGGTGGCTTTATTTTTCAGGAAAATACTGTAGACGTTTAGCAATCCTAAAAATGCTTGCAATTCAGATTTGTGGGTGGGAACTGCAGCCTCCCTAATGGCCCTAAGTCTTGGCCTTAGTGGAGTGCAGTCCAGATCCATCTATCCAGTACCCCAAAAATTCTACCTCAGGAACTTCTATCTGGCACTTGCTCGCTCTAGCTTGCAGCCCGGCCACTTGGAAAGGTGTTAGCACTTCTCACAGTCTCTCCCTTAGCTGGGTGACATCCTTTGCCAGTATTAATATGTCCTCAAAATTCTGTGCATCCACAGAAGCAAAAAAACCTCACCGAAATTGTGCACGTGTGACCATTGTCTCATGATACTTTTGGCGGGTTTTTACTTTCTACGCACAGCTGCTAAGATCCAAAATGGATTCCAGGAAAACATTCTTACTCATCATAGGCCCTTTATGGAACATTCAAGAAACGTCTCTCACTTCAACTGCCCAGCATGAGATTGAGTAGTTACATCCAGTAATGGGCAGCCAAAATTTTTACTACCATACTGTGGGTGTGGCTTATTTTGTGCGTATGGATTAATGGCCATGTGACTGGGTAGGAGTGGCTTGCTGGTCATGTGACTAGGTGGGAGTGGCTTGAATGATCATCATCGTTCAAGTGAACTGTTAAGTCCATGACTTACAACCTTACCAGTATCGCTCGCTGGAGTGACAATTTGCTTCGCGTTTCCAGCACTCTCCTTCCTAGTATCTCCTCAGTTACAGCCGCAAATTAGAGCCGTGCGATAGGCGTCCCTATCCAAGGTACTGATTGGCCGCCGTCCCTAGTTACAATGTAAGCAGGAAGTTTCTCTCTGTGGATTGGGTGCTGCCTCATGCAGCTTGTTCCTATATAAGCCTGTGTATTGTATTTTACTCTAAGCCTGTACCTGCCATGCCTGGCATGAGTTCTGTATTAAACAGTTTGGTTTACTGAGGCCTTTTATTACACTTGACTTACAACCTTACCAGTATCGCTTGCTGGGGTGACAATTTGCTTCGCGTTTCTGGCACTCTCCTTCCTGGGTGCCCCCCCACCTCAGGCTGGGTAGCTAGGCGAATGGGGGCTGCCAGAAGCATAAATGCTGCCAGTGCCACTTACACCCACTCCTTCTGCTTGCACCTCAGGTGGGAGGCTGGAAGGGAGCCGGGCAGGACAGAGGGAAGCTCGTCCGAGGCCAGGAAGGAGAAAAGAGGAAAAAAGCAAGGAGTGTAGACACAGCAGCAGCAGCAGCAGCAGGGGGGGAAAAGGAGAGCTAAGCCGAGACCAGTAATCTAGGAAGTGACAGCTACCGATCAGCTGGAGCTGCGCATGCATCTTCATTTCCGCCGGTGGAACTGCGTTCCATCCTGTCCGGCCTGCTGCCAACTGCTGGTTACATCCAAACTGTTTGTCAACCACAACTGTCTGACAGACTCATTCAATATCCTTATTTGTTCTAATCACACCTAACAACATAGATGAAAACATCTAGAAATGTCATATTTGAAGGGTCAACACTCTGTCCTGAACTACAGGTTAGGATGTTCATATTGTGTGTATGGGGGGGGATGACTTCCCACAATCCCCAAATGGCAGTTGTGACAAACCTGCAAAAGTACACCACAATCCCCAACAATCCCCTTCATCGATCCCTCTCACCCACCACCTCAAACTAACCTCATCAATTACTCTTAACAGTCTAAACAGTTGGCAGTGTTTACCAACTGCACTTCCTGAGCTCCTCGACTCAATCTTCCAGCTCATTAAAAGCATCTATTTATTTGCTGTGTGTTACAGTCCTTAACTCTGGCACAATGTGTGAGAAGGCAGGCAATTTTCCTTTTCCCTGTGGTGTTAATTGGGGGAACATGCTGCCTGCCTCTTCATTAATTATGTCAGTATGTATGAAACTTTCATTTTTTTCCCTGTGGCCAATTAACAAAGCTTTTGAACAAGACTGACCAGAGAAGGGGGATTTCAGAATGGGGAAGTGGGAAAAGGAAAGGAAAAAAATGGGGGGGGGAGCTGGGGGAGAAAGAGAGAACAATGGAAACAAACTCATATCCGTACAGGGACTGGATTTCTGGCATGCTATGGAACAGAACCGAAGAGTTGGAAGGCACTCTGGAAGTCTTCTATTTATTTATTTTTTTGTTTGTATTGTCGAGTATGTATTGGTGGTTTACAAAAACATAACAATGTTTATATACATGATACTAGTAAAAGAGAAACATTAGGACAGGGGATGGAAGGCACGCTGGTGCACTAATGCATGCCCCTTATTGACCCATTAGGAATCAGGAGAGGTCAACAGTGGATAGTCTAGGGGTAAAGTTTTGGGGTTTAGAATAGAATAGAATAGAATAGAATTTTTTATTGGCCAAGTGTGATTGGACACACAAGGAATTTGTCTTGGTGCGTATGATCTCAGCGTACATAAAAGAAAAAGATACATTTGTCAAGAAGCATGTGATACAACACTTAATGACTGTCATAGGGGTCAAATAAGCAATAAAGAAACAATTAATATTAATAAAAAATCTTAGGATATAAGCAATAAGTTACAGTCATACAGTCCTAAGTGGGAGGAAAAGGATGATAGGAATGATGAGAAAAACTAGTAGAATAGGAGTACAGATTTAGTAAAAAGTCTGACAGTGTTGAGGGAATTATTTGTTTAGCAGAGTGAGGGCATTCGGGGAAATGTTCTTGTGTTTAGTTGTCTTGGTGTTTAGTTGATGATACTACAGAGTCAGGTAGTAAAAACAAACAAACAAACCAGGATAATTAGGGGACTGGAGGCTAAAACATTCAATGAATGCTTGCAGGAACTGGGCCTGGCTAGTCTAGTAAAGAGAAGGACCAGGGGAGACAGGATAGCAGTCTTCCAATATTTGAGGGGCTGCCACAGAGAGGAGGGGGTCAGGCTATTCTCCAAAGCACCCAAAGGCCAGACAAGGAATAATGGGTGGAAACTGTTCAAGGCAAGATGCAACCTGGAAATAAGCAGATCTTTTCTGACAGTGAGAGCAATCAACTAATGGAACAGAAGTTCCCTTTGGAAGTTGTGGAAGCTCCATCACTGGACACTTTCAAGAAGAGGAGATCTGTCTCCTGCTGCTGGTGGTGGGTGTTGGACTAGATCTCCAAGGTCCTTTCCAACTCTGTAAATCTGAAGCTAGATCACACTGGCTGGGGAATTCTGGGAATTTAAGTCCAGGCGATGTTTCAACAAGGTCTCACTCGTCATCTTCAGGCTGGTGTTTTTATGGGTGTGGAGTGCTGGCTCAGCAGCTGCAAGCTGTGTTGAAACTTCCTGGTGAGTCAGTGGAGTAACACCTGGGGTCATTGATGTACTGTATACTGATTAGATGATGTTTGTGGATTGGGGGTGATATCCTGAGTAGTTGGAGCTTGCAGACCACTTAGCTGTTTTGTAATGTGTGGTCTGGTCATGTGTTTATGATGTTTGTCAGTTTGTATTTGGTCTGTAGGGTGGCTGATTTTGACAGAACTAAATTAATTTCCAAAACTGAACACTGCAACAAAAGAATAATCATGGAAGCCATTGAAATAGAAAAACACCCCCACAATATGAACAAACTTGATGATATTTCCCACCTACCATACATCTGGAAACCAGCCCTCATTAACAACCACCAATCACCTCCACCAGACCCAAACCCATATCCACCCTACAGACTAAATACAACCACCATCCAGAAGCCAAACTACAGCAGTGTCTCCAACTGTTGTAGCCCCCTCTGACATGCACATAAAGCAAACTGACAAACACCATAAACAAATGACCAGACCACAAACTCACAGCCAAACCAAAATTGTTACACCCCAGACACACATTTCAAAACAGCTAAGTAGTCTGCAAGCTCCAACTACTCAGGATATCTCCCCCAATCCACAAACATCAACTAATCAGCCTAGATCAGTTATATCAATGACCCCATGTGTTACCCCACTGACTCACCAGGAAGTTTCAATACAGCTTGCAGCTGCTGAGCCAGCACTCCACACCCACCCACCAGTATTTATAGAGGGAATTCAACTCGGGTCTCACTGTGTAAGCCCTAGCACAAGGACGAAAGCACCAGCCTGAAGATGACAAGTGAGACCTGCCGCTCTTCTCCTTAGACTCAGGGCGGCTTGCAACATGTTAGCAATAGCACTTTTTAACAGAGCCAGCATATTGCCCCCACAATCGGGGTCCTCATTTTACCCATCTCGGAAGGATGGAAGGCTGAGTCAACCTTGAGATGGTGATGACATTTGAACTGCTGACCTACAGATCTACAGTCAGCTTTAGTGGCCTGTAGTACTGCACTCTACCTGCTGCGCCACCTTGGTTCTGTCTGTCTGGAGATTCTGGGGGTACTCATTCAGATGGTGCATCTTAGCAGTACATGCAAACAAGTAAGCAGGCTGCATCTACTGTCATTTATTCTAAGGGACAGTCTCTACAGAGAGGGAGTTGATGTGATTGGCAATAAAGAAGTGGCAGTTTCCCTGGAAGCAGGAAGCACATTCCAAGGATAAGTTGAGACAAGGGAAAACATATTCCAGAGACAGAAGAAAAGGGTAAGGGTAACCACTCCCTAGAATTTCCCAGGATATATCCATTAGGGGAAGATTTGTAAGGGTTTACACTGGCAAGATTCTGTCTATTGGATAGAAGCACATAACAAATCAAACCCTTATGAAAGTACAGTGATACCTCTACTTACAAACTTAATTTGTTCCGTGACCAGGTTCTTAAGTAGAAAAGTTTGTAAGAAGAAGCAATTTTTCCCATACAAATCAATGTAAAAGCAAATAATGTGTGCGATTGGGGAAACCATAGTGTTGTGTACAGAGGATCTAACAAATAGGGAGGGTTGAGGCCCTGTTTCCTCCCAGAAGATTCCTAGAGAGGCCCCATGGAGGCTTCTCCTCGCCTTTTCCAGCATTGATTCCTTCCAGGAGATTCCTAGAGAGGCCCCATGGAGGCTTCTCCCTGCATTTTCCAGTTACAGTTTTAGAGGCTCAGGTTTGTAAGTGGAAAATGGTTCTTGAGAAGAGGCAAAAACAATCTTGAACACTCAGTTCTTATCTAGAAAAGTTTGTAAGTAGAGGCGTTCTTAGGTAGAGGTACCACTGTGGTTATTTCAACTTGGGCAAGCTGTTAGAATATAAATAAGGAGCAATTTTCATTCCTTACACCAGCATTGATTATGTTACCTAGTTTGGAAAATGAAACATCTATAAGGAAACAATCAAACTCAAAGAGCACTAAGGACCCCTCGTTGCAAACCTAAAATACAAACATGATCCTTTATTGGAAGAAAATTATGCCTGGATTATTCTATCCAGTTTTTGGCTGGCATTTACGTTTTTGACTGATATTGAAAAGCTAACCAAGATTAATAGTTAGTCTCTGAAAGGAGACTATGAGGAAAACTGACAACTGCAGGCTAGATACTCAATACCATAAATATTTTGAAAGTTTGGGAAGTGATTGTCCTTTGAATGCTTACATCTCTAGTAATCAGCACACAACTGCAGAGGTTTTGGGCAAAACCTCTGCACAAAAACATCACAGTGAACTAAAAAATAACCCCTTTCTTTTGTGGTGACATTACTCATCTTTAAGCTTCTTGCTTTGTTTTGGAAAAAAAAAATAGACATCAGCAATCTTTCTTGTCTTCTGCAAAATCTCTAAACCTGGTGTGTGAGAGTGTGTGCATGCATGTTCATTAAATTCTACCACAAATTGCACTGAACACACTGAAGAACTGTGGTAGTAGGAATATTTACTGGGGACATTCTGATGTAGGAAAAAAAATCATTTAGTTAAAAATATTTTGCAACCTTTGCCATAAATTACTTCAACCAAGTTCACAAGGGGGGAAATAATCAACTTAATATTGTTATGCCCAGATTTTGATTTTGTTTGTTTGTTTCTGAAGAATGCAACCAAATCGAAGATGGCTCATATGTTTATCTGAGTGCACAACACTAAAACCCATCAATGAAGCTGTTAATCATTGATGCCAGCTTATTTTCAGATGCTTGGTCTAGATTTCAGATCTTGGATTTAATGATGGTCTCTAACCATCACTAACCACACCTAACCCTGGTTACCTTTTCAAGATCAACAAGGGCATAAATCATAGTAGTTGTGTGATAATGATCTATCTGGAGCCATAGTAGCAGATGTTAGTTTTGCATACCTCATCATTAACTAGATCTATGAATATACAAAGCTACTTTCCAGTAAGTGTTATGCCGGGCTTTATTGTGGTTAACTCTGGCCCAGCTCCTGCCCCAAGGACTGAGGAGGTGGATGCGGGGGAAACATCAACATGTCATAGGCCTGTTTTGCTGGCAAAGGAGTTAGACGGTGAGATGGAAGAGGAGGGGTTGGAAGACAGCCCAGGAAGAAGTCAATCACCCTTATCTTCCTTAGATTCGGATGAGGAAATAATGGTAGACCCATGCATGCATAGAGCTATGCATAGGAGTGAACAGCTTAAAAAGTATTATAGGAGATAATTGAGTCCACCTATGGTTAGGTGGGGTTCAAGTAATTAGGGCTGCTGTTAAATTGGTAGCGTGCTGGCCTCGCAGTGTGGAGATTATCTGATCGTACTGGTTTGGGACATGACTTGCTGTTTCAGGACTCTGTTGATTTTTCAAGACTTTGAAACCAAGGCAGAGCAAAGCATGTGTGTTTCACCTCATGGAAGAAGGAGGGCTGTGACGTTTCTTCACAGCTGCTAGCTAAGTACTTAAGGACTATTTAAGGGGTTTTTTACAGCCTACAATGTTGTTTTGGGAAGAGTGTTCTTTGCAATACAAAAAAAAGGATGATGTTTCTTTTGAATTTTGTGATAAAAAACATTGTTTTTGAATTTTCAAGTGTGTATGTGTCTGAATATTTTACCCTTGAATTTTCGGGAGGCTAATACCATAGAGCCCGGCTGAACAGGCTTCACGTTACGAGACCAAATTAAGTAAGAAATGTAATTCAAACACATACGCTTGTAAAGTAAACAGAAAAGCTGTTTATCCAAAATAAAGCTGTGCACACGCACTTTAAACTGAGCAAATTATAGATAACAGTCCTTGGAAGTTGCTAGAACAAAAACAAGCAAAGCAGATAAGAGCAGCTATGGCAGCATCACAGCCAGATCTCTTCCAGTCAGTCCACAAGTTTTTACTTAGCTATGAAATATTCCCAAGAGTCTGTGAAAAGCCAGGAACAAAATGCAAACACGACGTCTCCTTCTCCAAATGGATAATCTCCCACATGCGCTCTCTGCAACGCTCACAAATTATCAGCAGCCCCATTAGCCTAACTGTCTCAGCCACAGGTGTTCTCCCTTATCTCCAATGATACCTGCGCAGTTGGTCCCTTCTAGCCATGAGCCTGAGCATTCTGGCATCTATCCACCGATCCTCCTCCTCTGATTCCGATGACCCGGCATCTAACCTTGGCAAGGAATCCTTACTGTCTGAAGCTGATGGCAGTAAGAGAACTCTCTGGGAACCTGAAGACTCTCCTAAACCAACATCCAAATTCCCCATTGCAGGAGCTGGCCCAGAGCCAACCACAACAGTAAGATAATGTATTAGTTGTCAAGAGATGAAAAGCATGACGTACCGCTGTACGTGATGAAATTAAGCATACCCGCCGCTGACTGGCTGTTCTAGCAGTGAGAGATTTAAGTGGCTGTCAGGGGCCAGATGGTTTTTAGGGAAGTCTTTAAAAGTGGCTTCCCTTCTGCCTGCCAGCATTCTGTTTTACCTTACTGCTAGCAAAATAAAAGGTGCTGAACTGTACCTATGTCTTGCCTCTTCATTTCCTGTGCAATCTAACAAAAAGTTCTAGTACAGGTTCCAAACTGAAAGGGTGCAGGCTGGAGGTTTACGGGTGCTTAGATCTGGCCTGTGGGGCTGCCCTGGAAAAAGTGAAGGACTGGCCCATCACGTCTCTGCCAGTGAAAATACAGCTTGAGAGGACTGTATGAGGCTCTCCTGAGTGGCATTTCTGCTGGCAGAGGGTTGCAGGAGGCTAAGGGACCATATTTGCTGGCAGAGCAGTCGGGCCCCTGACACGAGTGATGCTGAGCTAGCCATGCCTACCCTGGCCAAGTCCACTCCCAGCCCTCTGAGGTCAAACACTTGATTTAATTTGATTTGATTTGATTTGATTTGATTCCGCCCCTCTCCAGAGACTTGGAGTGGCTCACAACAGGAATATAAAATACAAATCCAATGATTAAAAGACAAAACAGTTAAAAACCCTTGATTAAAAACACTCATACAATCCAAACAAACCATACATAAAATGAAGCGGTCGAGGGGAATCAATTTCCCCAGGCCTGGCGACAAAGGTGGGATTTTAGGAATTTGCGAAAGGCAAGGAGGGTGGGGGCAGTCCTAATCTCCGGGGGGAGTTGATTCCCACCTGACGGCATTGCTTAGTCAACGGGACCTGGAGAAGGCCAACTCTGTGGGACCTAATCAGTTGCTGGGATTCGTGTGGCAGAAGACGGTCCCGGAAGTATTCTGGTCCGATGCCATGAAGGGCTTTATAGGTCATAACCAACACTTTGAATTGTGACCGGAAACTGATCTGCAACCAATGCATACTGCGGAGTGTTGATGTGACATGGGCATATCTGGGAAAGCCCATGATTGCTCTCACAGCTGCAATCCTGATCTGGCCCTCAATGAAATTGAGTTTGAAACCCTTGCTCTAACACAAGTCCTGTCCTACATTGTTTACAAAATGAGAATGCCACAAATGCCAATTGACTGGGTTCCCAGACTTATCAAACAACACAGGATTCTGGGTTCCCAAACTTATCAAACAGTATGAGAGTTTAGCATGATCCTATGACACAGGCCAGATCCCCGTCATTCTCACATTTGGTAGGCCTCAAAAAAAAAAAAAATCCTTGCTTGTGGTGGCAGTACAAGAAGGCATTTCTAGTAACAGTTTTAATTCCATCAACAGTGCAAATGCCTCCATGATAACACTGCAAAATGCTTTTGAAAACCTCTTGTACATGTTTCCAAAATATCCTAATTTGGGATTAGTTATTATTGGCATCATTTCTTGATTTAGATTTGTTGGTGGCAATATCATGCTTTTTGACTTATTTGCAATTACAATTTGCATTACCGGAAGGATTGGAACATTTCTCCTATCTATTATGATGGGGGCATTCGCTCCCAGCCTCGTAGTGTCAACCTTACAAAACTATGGGAGCTGCACTGTTTACACACATGATCTGCAAATCATGTCAAGCAAGAATGAGGATAGACCGCAGCTGACAGAGAAAACCAGCTACCTTTCCTGGAAGGCTCTGAATCACTAAGTCCCAGGGCTCTTGGGGGTGGGGGGTGGAGAAGGAATCTGCCTTTAAGAGAACACCAATATTCCAGCAATGTATTAAGTGTAAAAGACAGAAGTGTGATTTTGTTAGTATGTGTGTGTGTGTGTGTGTGTGAGTGAGTGAGTGTGCACTCTCTCCCCACCTTATATGCAAGTCAGGATTTCTAAAAGTAACAAAGAGGGCTGCTATATGGTGGAGGGAGCATAATTATCATGAATACACCACATCAATTTATTTATGTTAGCCTGCTGTGTTGGCTCATTAACAAATTGCCTAATCAAGCCTTCTAGAAGCACTTTAATCCAATGCATTATGCTGTAATTCACAAACCATGAGTGAAGCAAACTATGGCTTACCAGGAAATACAATTCCATCTCTTTAAAAGCAAGGTTTGTAATTTACTCCATACGATAGTCTGTCTCAACCGGTAATAGCAACATATTCAAACCTAGAGTATAATGTAAAGATTCAAACTTGATTGGAGGGGAGAAAAGGAAACCAGTCGGGTGGGAGAAATGAACTAATACATGGGGCGGTATCCATATGCTTTTGTTGTTCTTTGTAAATTAACTAATTTGGGGGGGATTAAGTACTGAGGGCAGAAGTTTGAAATGCTTTTGTCTCATGCACCAATGTCATAGAACATTCATCATAGAATCATGCAGTTGGAAGCAGGGCGGATTGCTCCTACTGCAGCCTGAGGTGCCTTGCATGTGCGCACATGCATCATAGCGTGTTTTTGCTTCTGTGCATGTGCAGGAAACAAAATCTTGTGAGGGGAGTGTGCGCAAGAGAGATTTTGGTGATTTTTTCGCTTCTGCACATGCGCAGAATAAAAACATTGCTGAAATCTTTCTCATAAGTATCCCCTCGCAAGATTTTGCTTCTTGCGCATGTGCGCGCAAAGACACAAGACACCCAAAGCTGTGCAGGTCAAGTTTTGCTAGTGGTACAGTGTCCTTTACCGTTCCTGCAGGAGCCCAAAAGATGGTTGGGAGGGACCTTGGAGATCTTCTAGTCTAACCCTCTCCTGAAGCTGAAGGCCCTTATATTAATCTGGGCAAATGGCTTCCAGTTTTTTCTTCTTAAAAGGCTCTAGTGATGGAGATCCTGCATCTTCCAGAAACAGTTTCAATGCTTTAATTGTTCTCACTGTCATGAAATGTCTCCTTGGTTCTAGGTTTAGTTAGTTCTGTAATTACTTCTTATGGAGATTTCCGTCTGGCATAGTATTGGATTTTATCACACTTTTCAAATGTCTTCATTCCAGAGATGAAATCCAGCAGGTTCCGACAGGTTCTGGAGCCCTGGAAGCGGAAATTTTGAGTAGTTCAAAGAAACGTTGATCGTTGGTTGTTGGTTTATGGAATTCACTTCCAGAAGAGGTCTGACAGCTGTCAGCCTTGATAGCTTCAAGGCAGGATTAGACAGATTCATGGATGCCAAGTGTATCATAGGTGGTGATTGAAACAGAGGTCCACGTGCCGCCTCTATGTTGGTTGAGGCAGGTAGGGTTCCCTTGGATCCCATTTGTTGGGGGTTAAATTTAAGGGAGGGTTTTGCCTTCTCTTTCTGCTTAAGATCCCCATGGACAATTGGTGGGCCCCTATGTGACACAGAATGCTGGACTCTATGGGCTTTGGCCTGATTCAGCAGGTTCTCAGGTTCTTAAACAGCAAATACCACCTCTGGCTGGCCCCAGAGTGGGCTGGGAATGGGGATTTTGCAGTATCTTTCCACTGGAGTGGGGTTAGACTCAGAGGTGGGTTCCTCCAGGTTCGGAACAGTTCATCTGAACCAGTAGCGACCCGCTGGTGATATCACAATAATGTCACAGAACCAGTTCAGTTGGTGCCGGTCTGTGAGAACTGCCATCTTTTTATTTTAAACAAATCATTTTAAAAAATAGTTTTCTTGTTTGCATGCTTAGAAGCTGATTTCCTGGCACCGTGCATACAGTTGCCATCTTGATTTTGGCGTTTCTCCACTGGATTTTTCAATGCAGTGCAGTGCAGTGCTCCCACGTGGCTTGGGAGGAAGTAAACCAGCAGGGAGGTAAGTTAGAACCCACTCCTGGGGGAAATGGTGATTTTGCAGTATCTTTCCCCTGCCATATGCGCACCAAGCCACGCCAACGGAACCGGTAGTTAAAAATTTGGATTTTACCACTGCTTCATTCTCCCTGTCCCAGCAAGGAAAAAACAAAACTTTCAATTGGGCCTTAAACGCGCTTTATTGTGGCAGTTCTAATCAACTCTGGATTTGCAGGTTTTATGATTTTCAGCAGCGACTTAGAAAAATACCAAAGAAGTTCTAGCATCTTCATAATTCACTAGGCTAGAACTAAATAGATTATTATTATTATTATTATTATTATTATTATTATTATTATTATTATTATTACTTATTTATGGTGCCTTCTGTTGTGAGTCATCCACCTCTGGCTTAGCTGGTCACAGATTCCGAGGACCAGGAGATGGATGAGTACTGGCATCACAGGCCAGCGTTCTTGCCATCTGAGTCTGAGAGTAAGAGTGAAGGGGAATTGGAGACTGAGGAACCACCGGAGACTGTAGCACCCAGTTATGGGACTTAGTGAGTCAGAGGACAATGGGGAATCAGAGGAGGAGGACTCCTTGTTAGATGCAAGGGTCAGGAGAGTGTGGTCTAGACAGGAATATCTAAAGAGGAAGGATTCTTTAATAGATCTATGAGATACTTGGCCACACCTTGCCGATATATAAGGGACTTCCTAAGGGAAGGGGGCATAGAAGACAATGTTCTCATCATGGATGCCAGAGACTTGAAGTTGAGAGGACTTTCTGGGTTCAAATCCTTTCCCTTCAAGCTGATGATATGCTTTGCACAGTTTCAATGAATCGTGAATCTGTTCAAGCTGTCAGAGACACGTTCCAGGACTAAGATTGATAGCCCTCTGGCTCACAGCCCAGGAGTTTAACTCCAGCTCATTAGAGAGATAGTGGCCAGAATGGTCTTCCTTAGAAATTAACCAGTGAAGTGCATGTTTCCTTTTACCAGTAAATTTTGCTTATGATCAGCTTGGATCAGCGTGTGTGGTTCTTTATTTCTGACAGTTGCTGGGCCCAGAAAGAACACCTTTGAGTGAATTTTTGACTTCTGGTGACTGCTCCCCCCCCCCCTTTTTTTAAAAAAAACCCAAAACAAAACAAGGTATCAGTCCTCCCAGTTAAAAAGGACCGGATAAACTAATTTTACTTTATGTATGGTCTGTTAGGTTGTGTGATTGTTTTCTTTTTATAATAAGGGTTTTAAATTGTTTTTAACATTAGATTTGTAAATGGTGTATTGTTGTTGTGAGCTGCTCCGAGTCCTTGGAGAGGGGCAGCATACAAATCTAATAAATTATTTATTATTATTATTATTATTATTATTATTATTATTATTATTATTATTATTATTACTATTATTAATTGTAAGGCTGCCTTAACAGAATCTTGTAAGTAAAGTACAAACTTCTTTCTGCCATTTTTAACTGCTTGATCCAATTAGGGAGGGTTCCTAAGTTTTTTCCTCTGTTAAACCACTGAAGGCTCCTGTCTCTGTTCTCCAATCCCCCTCCCCACCCAGGCAGCATCTCTTCCCCTCATCCACCAAGGTACCCCACATATTCCCTTGCAATAATGCTAAATCTTAACATCTCCTCTCTGGGTGGGTTCATGCTTGGACATTTTGGTTTGGTGGCATTCCCTGATGCACAGGTTAACCCGTGATGAATGCAGTACACATACACAGCCAACAGAGACAGTGCCAACTCTGAAGCAAGTGTCAGCTGGGGCCATTTTGGAAGCTTCAGGGTTGCCACAATGCAAAGAAAGGTTAAGGAGGGGGAACATAGTTAGATGGAGGGGTTTGTAGCCAAAAACAAACAGGTTTTCTGTGGGCACCAAGGACATTCCAACAAGTGGCTAAGGGAAAGGAGGAGTGAAGTAACCAGGCAACTGATCTGCACTTTGATTGGACAATGTGGCTGATTGACTGGGCAAAAATTTCACTTTTAATCAGGTGAAAAAACACTTTTTCAGAGTTGGTTTTCACCAGTTTGTGCCAATATGATATCTCCAATAAAACTGTTCATTGAGGAATTTGCCTGCCCTGTTTTGCTTTCTATGGGGCTTTGACTTGGAACCTTGACAGACAGGCTATGAAGCCAGTGATGAAACCTTCCAGACAATCCCAATGCTTTTAGACATTCAAGGGAGGGTGGGTCCTTTATGAAGCATCTCTTCTGAAGACTCTTCAGAGTTCTAACTATGGTTTTCCCAGTTACAATGTATGGCTGTGAAAGTTGGATCATAAGGAAGGCTGAGCACTGAAGAATTGAGGTCTTTGAATTCTGATGTTGGAGAAGACTCTATGAGTTCCTTGGACTGCAAGGCGATCCAACTGGTCAGTCCTAGAAGAGATCAACCCTGACTGCACTTTTAGAAGGCCAGATCCTGAAGATGAAACTCAAATACTTTGGCCATCTAATGAGAAGTACTCACTGGAGAAGAACTCACTGGAGAAGAACCTAATGCTGGGAAAGATTGAGGGCAAAAGAAGGATAACAGAGAATGAGGTATCAGAGCCACCTGTTTACTGTTTACTGTTACTGTTTACTGGATCCGTGTCCCTCCTGGCTGGTCTCGGCCAGCAGGGAGGTGACACGGAGTTGGGTCCAGGAGATTACCAATGCTTCCTTGGGGAGGGGAGTTTTTCCAACACTCTATAAAGAAGCGCTCGTGCGCCCCCTCCTCAAGAAGCCTTCCCTGGACTCAGCCGTACTTAATAACTACCGGCCAGTCTCCAACCTTCCCTTTATGGGGAAGGTTGTCGAGAAGGTGGTGGCACTCCAGCTCCAACGATCCTTGGAAGAAGCCGATTATCTAGGTCCCCAGCAGTCGGGTTTCAGGCCCGGTTACAGCACGGAAATGGCTTTGGTCGCGTTGATGGATGATCTCTGGCGGGCCCGGGACAGGGGTTTATCCTCTGTCCTGGTGCTTCTTGACCTCTCAGCGGCTTTCGATACCATCAACCATGGTATCCTTCTGCACCGACTGGGGAGGTTGGGGGTGGGAGGCACTGTTCTCCAGTGGTTCTCCTCCTACCTCTCCGGTCGGTCGCAGTCAGTGTTAGTGGGGGGTCAGAGGTCGACTCCGAGGTCTCTCCCTTGTGGGGTGCCTCAGGGGTCGGTCCTCTCCCCCCTGCTATTCAATATCTACATGAAACCGCTGGGTGAGATCATCCAAGGGCATGGGGTGAGGTATCATCAGTACGCTGATTATACCCAGCTTTACATCTCCACCCCATGTCCAGTCAACGAAGCAGTGGAAGTGATGTGCCGGTGTCTGGAGGCTGTTGGGGCCTGGATGGGTGTCAACAGACTCAAACTCAACCCGGATAAGACGGAGTAGCTGTGGGTTTTGCCTCCCAAGGACAATTCCATCTGTCCTTCCATTACCCTGGGGGGGAATTATTGACCCCCTCGGAGAGGGTCCGCAACTTGGGCATCCTCCTCGATCCACAGCTCACATTAGAGAACCATCTTTCAGCTGTGGCGAGGGGGGCGTTTGCCCAGGTTCGCCTGGTGCACCAGTTGCGGCCCTATCTGGACCGGGACTCACTGCTCACAGTCACTCATGCCCTCATCACCTCGAGGTTCGACTACTGTAATGCTCTCTACATGGGGCTACCTTTGAAAAGTGTTCGGAAACTTCACATCGTGCAGAATGCAGCTGCAAGAGCAGTCATGGGCCTACCTAGGTATGCCCATGTTTCACCAACACTCCACAGTCTGCATTGGTTGCCGATCAACTTCCGGTCACAATTCAAAGTGTTGGTTATGACCTTTAAAGCCCTTCATGGCACTGGACCAGAATATCTCCGAGACCGCCTGCTGCCGCACGAATCCCAGCGACCGATTAGGTCCCACAGAGTGGGCCTTCTCCGGGTCCCGTCAACTAAACAATGTCGGTTGGCGGGCCCCAGGGGAAGAGCCTTCTCTGTGGCGGCCCCGGCCCTCTGGAACCAACTCCCCCCGGAGATTAGAACTGCCCCTACTCTCCTTGCCTTTCGTAAACTTCTTAAGACCCACCTGTCAGGCATGGGGGAACTGAGACATCTCCCCCGGGCATATATAATTTATGAATGGTATGTGTGTATGTATGCGTGTTTAGAAAATGGGGTTTTTTAAATGTTTTAGTAGAAATTTAGATTTGTTATATACTGTTGTTTCCACTTTGTTGTGAGCCGCCCCGAGTCTGCGGAGAGGGGCGGCATACAAATCTAAATAAACATAAACATAAACATTTGGAGAAACTAGACTGTTTCTGCCCAAACAGCAAACCAGTTCAGCCAGCCCACCAACCCAACCAGCCAGCCAGTCACAGACCAGTAGAAATGGAGTTGAAGTCTTCAATGAAACAGCAGCAGTAGGAAGTTGTGGAAAATATATTTACTACTTTATACTACTACTACTACTACTACTACTACTACTACTACTACTACTACTGTCTATACTATAAATACAATAAGCTAGTATCTTATTAGTACCTTGCTACAACTATCTTAGTTCAGTAACTCACAGGAACCAATTTGTACAGCATTTCAGCTTCTTCAAAGCATATTTCCACGAACAGCAACAGCACACTGCTAAGAACAGCGAACAGACAGAGAACAAAGAGAGAGAGAGAGAGAGAGCAGGGAACTCTTGCTTACTTAAATACTTTTTCGCATAATTATTAGGTTGCTGCATGCTCAACTGCCTCTGAATGACTCAGCATTCTCAACAGAGGCCTACTTTCTGTATTAAGATATTACCCAGGGATTTTAAATTCCTGACATGAGGCGTCTGGATGGAGTCATTGAAGCAGTCAGTGTGAGCTTAATAATAATAATAATAATAATAATAATAATAATAATAATAATAATAATAATAACAACAACAACAACAACAACAACAACAACAACAAACAACAATAATAATTATATATATATATATTATAATAAAATAATAAAATCCAAAGTGCAGTCCCTGTAAAGAGACAGATGAAACAATCACATACTCAGCTGTTGCAAAAAGATCGCACAGACTGACTACAAGCATAGACATGATGCTGTGGCACAGATGATCCACTGGAACTTGTGCCAGAATGACCATCTACCAGTGGCAAAGAACTGGTGGGATCATAAGCCCGAAAAAGTGAACTGGTGGGATCATAAGCCTGAATAAGCCCCCAAAAAAAGCCCCAAAAAGAGCAAGCAAAACTACTGTGGGACTTCCGATTTCAGACTGACCGAATTCTGAAGCATAACACACCAGACATCCTGATTGTGGAGAAAAAGAAAGTATGGATCATCGACATCGCAATCCCAGGAGACAGCAGAATTAAGGAGAAGCAGCTAGAGAAATTAGTGAAATACGAAGATCTAAAAATCAAGCTGCAACGATTCTGGCATAAGCCAGTGAAAGTGGTCCCAGTGGTACTTGGCAAGTTGGGCACAATGCCAAAGGATCTCAGCAGACATTTGAAAACCATCGGAATTGACAAAATCTCCATCTGTCAACTGCAAAAGGCCGCTTTACTGGGATCGGCAAACATAACTCGCTGCTACAGCACACAGTCCTAGGTGCTTGGGAAGCGCCCAACTGGTAAGGAAATATGAAATCCAGCATAGTGATCTTGTTTGCTGTGTTGTATTGATGATAATAATAATAATAATAATAATAATAATAATAATAATAATAATAATAATAATAATAATAATAAATTAGATTTGTATGCCTCCTCTCTCTGAGGATTCGGAGTGGCTCAATGGACTCCGGGGGATGGTAGAGGACAGGAAGGCCTAGAGGAATGGTGTCCATGGGGTTGGGATTGGTCGGACATGACTTCACAACTAACAAGAATAACAATGGTTCTGACAATGAAAGGGAGAAGATGATGAAGGCTATATTCCAAAATATCTCAAAGGACCAGGGTTGCTGACCCTTATTTTAGAAGTGCATATGTATTTTTATACAGAGGTTATGGAGGGTGAGAAGTGTTCAAACAAAAGAGTCCCATCAAGAGCATCATGCATTTTTCATGCAACCAATTTTATTTTCAATTATTATTACAAAAAAATCCCCAACAATCTCACAAAAACAACTACGTTCATTAAAATACGAACCATTCAAAACATTTGTAAAGCCTGCTGATCAACTGGTATTTGGTTCTAATGAAACAATTAAAGCAAAACATGCCTTCCCAAATGTCTTTATGAGTTCCTTTCTGCCTCTCAAATAATTATAAAATGTTTGTGCCACAGCGCTTAATTGTTACATATCCTTATTTGAAGGAGGAACAGCACGGCTTTCTTAGAATATATTAAAATGCATTAGAATGTATTTGTGGCATCTGTATCTACAAGGATGGGTAACAATTAAAAAAAAATTAAGCCATCTGAGAATATCAGGTTGAACTTATGAACGGAAGAGCGAGGTGGGGGGAAATAATATTTTTCCTGAAATTTATAAATGATCAAACTATCATTTGATCTTTGAAAAAGAGGGACGTGTCAAGGAGGTCAACCAATTAAACAACCAATATTTACATTATCACTTGGCCATCTGGCTGATTAGCAGAACTATCCTTAATGAGCTCATTTTCTTTATGAAAGATAGGGATTTCGTACCACACATCCCTCTGCTCAAAACACACACACACACATTAGAACCATTAATAGCCAAAAGTATCCAATGTTGTGAAAGGAAAACACATGAATATTTACTGCACCCAACTAAATATTTTATCAAGCACAAAAGGTCTGCGGAGTTAAAACTCTCCATTAAGATCTTGCTGAGGTGAAAAAGACAGAGAGGAAACAGCTTCGTTTACGCAGAAGGACATGGTGGTGTCATGGCATCCCTGCCACCATTTTCAAATGTTTCCATGACAACAAGAGACAACTTAGAAAAATGCAATCCATAGTTCACATCCAGCACTTAGCTGCCTCCCTCCCATATGTGTGTGTGTGTGTGTGTATTCGTAGATTTTCATGGGTATGGGTATGTAGGTCTAGGCATATTCGGGTCTTTTCCCGTGTAAGGTTGATAGATTCCTTGCGACGTTTTGATGAGATCCCACACATCATCTTCCGGCTGTTGTCTTCAGCTTTGTGCTCGGGCGAACCAAGTGTGGTCTGAGCTGCCATCCCTCTATAAATAGAGTGTGTGTAATATTAAATAATGGTACTTTAATTTATTGAAATTGAGGAACACCTCTACAACCTGAATAAACATGACAATACCTCCCGCCTACCAGACATCTGGAAACTAGCCCTAATCAACAAATGAATCCCAGCATTGAAAAGTGACACCAGACTCAGAACAGCACAGGAAACCACCACCAATCACCCTCACCAGACCCAAACCCATACCCACCCCATAGACAAAATACAACCACCACCCAGAAGCCAAACCACAGTGGGGCTTCCAACTGCTGCACCCTCCTCTGACACACATACAAAGCAAACTGACACACACCATAAACTCATAGTCTGACCACAAACTTGGAGCCAAACCAAAACACAGGATATTACACCACAGACATACATTAAAAAACAACTGACTAGTCTGCAGGCATCAACTGCCACAATTACTCAGGATGTCACCCCTAATCTGCAAACATCAACTAATCTCCATACATCAACTACATCAATTACTTAAGGTGTTACCCCACCAAGTAATCAGGATGTTTCAATATAGCCTCTTGAAGCAGCTGAGCCACCACTCCACCACTTATAGAGGGACGGCAGCTCAGATCATGCTTTGTTCACCTGAGCACAAAACTGAAGACAACAGCCTGAAGATGATGAGTGGAACTTCATCAAAACGTCGCCAGGTGTCTACCAACCTTAGGTTCCTTAAACTGACACTAATGATTAAATCCTACAACTTAAGTTGAGAACTCTGGTTTTCCTCCTCTCACATATTTTTCAGCATTTTTTTTTTTGCACACCAAAGCATCATGTACAGATCTAGGATACAGTTCTCCTTAACTGTAGGCACTATTCAAATTTCAGCAGGGTCTACCCTTTTAATTAACCTCACAGAGAACCAACATATTATTAATCTGATGTGATTCCAGATAACTGGATTGCCTTTCGGTTCAGTCTTTCTTTTTTTTTACTATCTATAAATGGAAGATTAGAATGCTACATATCTATCCACCCACCCACCCACCCACCCACCCACCCACCCACCCACCCATCCATCCATCCATCCATCCATCCATCCATCCATCCATCCATCCATCTATCTATCTATCTATCTATCTATCTATCTATCTATCTATGCCTTTGTATAAGATACAGTTCGGGCAAAGATGAGGAAAAAAAGCCAACTTTCTTTGAATAAAGGATATCTGGAAAATTATCTCTGCACATTCTGAAATGTGGCACCAGATCAAAATTGCCATTCATAAATTTCCACCAGGGGTGGGCTTCAAATTTTTTTAGCAAAGAGTTCTCTGCCTGGTTGCTGGGTGGGCGTAGCCATATTGGGTGTGGCCTAGTCATCCTTCTGAACCATGGCAGGGGGAGTTTTTGACCTCTGCAGGCCCGCTGGAGAAG
The DNA here is from genome assembly GCF_031021105.1 of Erythrolamprus reginae. NCBI lineage: Eukaryota > Metazoa > Chordata > Lepidosauria > Squamata > Dipsadidae > Erythrolamprus > Erythrolamprus reginae. The sequence continues at coordinate 35,468,874 of NC_091958.1, read as the reverse complement.
TAGGCCATTTTTTTTGCCCTCTCTGGGCCTCTGTGCACATCCTGCACTTACCTAAATTCAAAACGGGACATGTGTGGACTCTTGGGAGGGGAGGGCAAGGCCAACCAGGAGTGAGATTTGGGGCTTCTTCAAACTGCAGATAATCTTAGCGACAGGTTCTTCAGGACCCCTGTGAACCTACAGCAGCTCACCCCTAATTTATATGGATTTCCATGTAGTTCTTTGGATTTTGGACTTCTACAAATTCTGCAAGGCAGTTTCTCCCACAGAGAATACAGTGGACCAAGAGAAAAAAGTTACTCATGGATTGATGATCGTTGTGGAGCCCAATGTTTCTGTTGCTAAGTGAGATGGTTGCTAAGTGAGTTTTGTCCCATTTTACCACTGTTCTTTCCACATTGGTTAAGTGAATCACTGCCAATTTTTTTAAAAAAGTAACATGGTTAAGCCACCAGTGAGATTGGCCAGAATGTACACCAATTTGACTCTAAAATGCTGGGAATGCGGATATCAAAATGGAACCTATTACCACATGTGGTGGACCTGTCCAGTAATCCAAAAATTATGGAATAAAATTAAGAAATGGCTAGAAGAAATAACAAAGCAAAAAGTCACCAACCCCCACCCCCCCTGAAACATTTCTACTTGAAATACTAGGGTGTAACATAAATAAAAAAGTACCACTATTTAATTTTACATATACTCACAGCAGTCAGAATAACAGTAGCTCAATATGGGAAACAAGGAGGGGTAGCAACCAAAACATAATAATTAAAAAGATTTTGGAATGTGCTGAAATGGACAAAATGACAATTGAATTAAAATAAAAAGAAGATTTGGAATACTTCAAAATTTGGGATTTATAATATGAGTGACTTGACAAAAGAAAACAAAATGATGCATGAAAATTTAAAAAACATCTATAGATAATAATTATGATGAATAAGATATCATATAACATTAATACCAAAATTGAGAAATATGTATATGGATGTTATAATTAATCTCCAATTGATGTAAGATGCATAATTAAGATAATAAAATGAAATCTTAAGGACAACAAGGAGTAACAACTAGCCACTGGTAAACTCTGAATTCAACACCAACTGCCCATGCCTGGCAGATATATACTGTATATATAGACACACACACACACACATATATATGTGTGTGTGTGTGTATGTGTATGTATATATGTATGTATCACATGTGTTTTGCTGATTTTTTTAAAAAAAATTAAGGGAGACTAGGATATGTGTGTGTGTATGTGTGTGTATGTATGTGTATATGTGTGTGTGTGTGTGTGTGTGTGTGTGTGTGTGTTGCCGGGACATAACAGAAATAATCTACACAACAAATATACATTAACATCTATAATCCTATTATGGTACACATATTAACTTCTATTCTATGCTTTAATAAAGAGAGCTGCCTGTTCCCCTCGCTGTCAGCTTCCTTATTGAGGGGAAAAAACAATTTCAATATATTTTTTACAATGCTATTTTTTTCTTTATGTCTTTTTTGTGTTTTTTCCCTTTTTGTGGTGTTTTTTCCCCTCTCATTTTGTATTCTGTTTTTAAACTTTGTATATCAATAAACATTTAAAAAAAATGGTTCGGGGGATCTGGTCCAAACTGGGAGAAACCCACCGGTGATCTGTATATATCAAAATTTTATCTTGTCCGGTCTTTGTATCACAAGGACCTAATGAAAAAGAGACCACACATTTCAAGTGTGGGTTTCTGAAACTCTTTGAAGGAATCAAGGGATTTAAGCGTACAAAATCAAACAATGTGATCTAATAAACATTTTTGCGGGTAAATATCGGAGGCTTCAAGAAAGCAAAGTCCACATTTTGGATAGAGAGGCTCGCTGGTTTGAAAGAGGTGTCAAAGAAGCCAGCTATGTCAAAATTGAACAGGGTGTAAAGAATCATCTATCTCCGATTTACAACACAGTCCTTTCAACTGTTACAAGAAGGCTCCACACCCATTTGTACCGATCAGGTGACCTCGAGGACACTGATATACCTCCAACTCACCTCAACAACTCTCTAAAAGGATGCAAATGACAATCTGTCTGCAAGGAGTATAAATCCTTCCATTCCCCACCATCCAGTCAGAACTGAAGAAGCTTCTTAGATGAGAAGCGAAATGTCTTCAAAGAAACACAATGAAGTTCAGTTGCCTCTTGAAAAAAAAATAAAGCACTTTTGGGACAACCATGACCTGGATAACTTAGAATCTCCATAGATATTTTACTTTTTAATGTTGAGGTTAAAGCTTGTTTTACATTTAAATTATTGTTTATCTATACATTTCCATCCATCCATCCATTTCAGAGTGAGATAGCCACATGGAAATAGTTGAGATACATTTCTTGCTATCTTTTAACACATTACCCTCAGATTTCTTAAAAGAGGAAAGATGCAAACTTTTAAACACTCAGCGAATCCTGAATTATTAAAGATAAAAGCGTACTTCAGCAAATTTATTATCCCGTTGGAAGGAATCATCATCGTAGATGTCTGGATTAAGCTCTTATCCCCCCCCTCAACATGGAGGTAAATTTTAAAGAAGCACAACCATAAACCGTCAGACCCAGCACCACTTATATAGTGCTTTGTTCCTAACGTATTTAACTATCATTTCTCTATGCAGTCAACAACCTTGCTGTAGAAGAAAAAAAAAATGGGTCAGACATTATCCATGCTTTTCATTTGGCTGGCAAGAGAAAATTCAGTTCCATGGGGAAAATGGGTGGAACAGACTGAAGGAATGATGTACTGCTAAACAAAAGAGGTGCTGGATTTTAAATCCTATCACCCAAAGCCAGAAGCACAAATGACAAATCAATATATGAAGAAGACTTTTAGGCTCTAGAAGAGTGATTCTAAAATTGGTGGTCGGGACCCCTTTAGGAATCGAACCATCGTTTCACAGGGGATGCCTAAAAAAAGACAAATTTTCCATAATATTCAGAGCTAAAGTTTCTATTCTGGTGCCTTGGAACATATTTTTACAATCCAACATATTTTTACAATCCAACCAATCAGGCGTTTACATTGGGGGGGGGGGGGGCTTTGACCTTCCTGTCAATCAGCTTAAAGCTCTGTTGGGAGAATTGGTGCTAGACTTATAGTTGGGGGACACCACAACATGAGGAACGGTATTAAGGGGTCGCGGCATTAGAAAGATTGAGAACCACTGCTCTAGAATTGAGGAGGCTAAACTGTATCATGAATGGTTAAGGGAACTAGGGAACTTCCAACAAAGCAAAATGTCTATGGAGATTCTCAGTCATTCAGATCATGGTTTTCCAAAGGGGCATTTTCAAGAGGCAACTAGGCTTTCTTTGTTTTTCCTTGAAGACATTTCACTTCTCATTCAAGAAGCTTCTTCAATTCTATCCCAAAGGTCTTTTTTAAAGAAGCAACTGGACTTTTCTCATAAACTGAAGAAGCTTCTTGGATGATAAGTAAATTGTCTCCAAAAAAAAATCCACAAAGTCCCAAGCTTCTTGAAAAGGATCTTTGGGACTAAGAGAGAAAAATGTCATTAAAAGTGTACCAACAACATGGCCTAGACATTTTTATTTCAACCTACATCTTTTTAACATTTATATTTTACTGTTTTATTAATCTAGGAGAAATATTATTCTGTTCTGTTCTGTTCTATATCATGCCATTCCATTCCATTTTATATTCCATTCTATATTCCATTCTGTTCTGTTCTAATTCTATTCTATTCTATATTTTATTTATTTATTTAATTTGTCTAATACATAATGTAGGTTTGTGAGGACATAATCATAGTAAGATACATCAATAAAAGAATAGAAAAACATTAGGAATAATATAGAAGAAATAATCATTGGGAGTAATAGAGTTCATATTCATGAAGCCAGTAAAAACATAAGAGACATTCTGTTCTGTTCTGTTCTGTTCTGTTCTGTTCTATTCTATTCTATTCTATTCTATTCCATTCCATTTCTTCTTATTTTTATTGTTATTCTTATTCTTGTCTAGTCCCGTAATGGCAAACCTATGGCACAAGTGTCACAGGTGGCACGCAAAACCATATCTGCCATAGATCAGCTCCAGTGCCCAGTTAATTTTTGGCTGGCAACACCCCCCTCCCCTCCCAGGAGTTTCCAGAACCCCATTTTGAGGTAAATAAAAGGCTTATGCAGAGGCTTTGGGAGGGTGTTTCTGGCCTCCAGAAGGCTGTTTTTGACCTCCGCAGACTCTTAGAAAGTCTCTGGAGCCTGGGGAGGGTGAAAAAATGAGCCTTCTGGTCCCACTGGAAGTCAGAAAATGGGCTGATTCTGGCTTCCATAGGGCCTCGTGGGGGGCAGGAAAGGCTATGTTTACCTTTCCCGCACAAGCCTCTGGAGCCTGGGGAGGGTGAAAAACAGGTCCCCTGTGCCATCATGTGCCAAAAGCTGGGGGAGCATGGGGGTCACATATGCATGTGTGGGGGGGACACATTGAATTATGGATGTTGACAAGCATGTGCTCAATCCCCCCTCTTGCACTTTCCCCATTTTTGACATGCGCAAAAAGTTTAGTCTATACTGTATATGAAGAAGACATAGTCTATTCTAGTCTATCCATATTCTATTCCGTATTCTGTAAAAATTGATGGGAGTATTCAGAAATAAAGTCCTGGGATTAAGATGATAAAGTCTGCTAGCTCTAAGCACTTCCATACCACGTGTTGCCAATTTTTTGTTCTCTTGTTTTAAATTGGCTAGTCTATGAGTTTGTGTGTCTGTGTTTTCATGCTGCCACCTGTTCAGTACAGCTCATCTGGCACAGAATTGTAACAACAATTAAGATTAAAACACACACATGTACCCAAAACTTGTCCTTTAAAACTACCATACAGCTGTTTCATTTGAGTTGCCTGTGCCAGCACAGAGTATATTGTGAAGCTGTAACTGTATTTTAGGGTAGCTTGTTCTGTCAGCTGAGCCCAAGTAGTTAGCTGGTGGTATATATGCTTGATAAGCCTAAAAATTTGGTTAACCAAATCATCCATGGTTAAATCAATCACCATAGGAATCAAACCCAAACCAGGAGACCATGATTTATAGTCTTGCCTTAGATTGTCCTGGCGGTTTCTCTCCCTGTCTCTTTCTCTCTCTTTCTCTCTCTCTCTTTCTTTCTCTTTCCCCCTCTCTCTTCCTCCCTCCTCCCACCCTCCCCCTCTCTCTCATACACACAAACAAACAAAGAGAGAGAGAGAGAGAGAGGCGGTACATCCCTCATTATAATTTCTGTAGTAATATCTTATCTGTTGACAGCTTACTAGACCTATCACATCACCAGAGCCTCCTTAATTAGGTCATTTCAGGATGACCCAAGGTGGCCTTGATGGCTGTCCAAACAGTCCTGTGGCACAAGGTCACATCATACTTTGTCCTCTCGTAGCAATCCCTTACTTTGTCCTGTTCCCACCTCTCACAGTGTGGATGGCAACATCCAATAACCATGGTTGGAGCCACCAGAAGTACAGAACTTTGTATATCCCTTGACTCCCAAAGTGGTAAAAGAGGAGGAGAAGGAGGAAGAAGAAAAAGAAGGAGAAGGAGAAGAAGACCACCACTTGGGTTGAGTCAGGATGTGGCAGAAGGAAGTTGATGGACTTTTGAGTATGATAGCAACCTTAAAGATACTGTTGACTTTTTGATCAAACAAAAGGTCATTAATTAAATATTTACTGAGTTTAACAACAACTGTGCTTCAAAACGGCAATGGTATTTTAGTTCATGGTGCAATATGGACCCAGCCAACATCTTGTTAATGACTCCTGATCGTGTTTGTTTGTTTATTTTTGTTCCTCTGGTTTTGGCTCTTGGATTGACCTTGGACTCTGTTTTTGGAGCCTGCCCTTCTCTCTTGCCTAACCACCTGCTTGAACCTTCTGTACGAGCCTTGGGCTGTTTATTGATTCTGAATTCCTGGACTTGTTCCTTGTTAGCTTGGCAGCCACTCACTAAGCAGAACAGACTGTTAGGTAGAGGGACGTGTGTTGAACAAAAGCCACCAGAGATGCCCAGATGGAGAAGGTTGCTCCAGAGGTTCTTCAAAAGTTAAGTATGAATAACTTTGTTAAAGAACTATAGAATTTGTCAGCAGCATGTGTGTATGTATCAGGGGTGGGTTCTAACCAGGGGGGGCAGCAGGCAGGACAGGGTGGAACGCAGTTCCATCGGCGGAAATGAAGCTGCATGCACAGCTCCACCTGACCAGTGGCAGTAACTTCCTGGATTACCCATCCCTTGAACAATGATGATTGTTCAAGCCACTCCCACCTGGTCACATGGCTGGCAAGCCACTCCTACACAGTCACATGATCATCAAGCCACACCCACAAAATAAGCCACACCCACAATGTGGCGGTAAATTTTTTTGCTGCCCATTACTGGTTCTAACTTATCTCCCTGATGGCTCGCTTCTTCCCGCACCACGTGGGCATGTGTGCTCATGCGCTGTGCCCAGCTTCTGCGAAAAAGCAGAAGCAAAAAACAAGATGGCAGCACCTACGGTTCATGTCATTCTGAAACAGCCTCGCTAAAGCGGCTCTGGTGAAGTTGTGATAGGTCCAGAAAGCTGGCAACAGATAAGATGTTGCTACAGAAATTATAATGAGGGATACTTTTAGAATCTTGACATGGAGTCAAGTATTTTAGATGCAGAATGAGAATGGCTCTGGGTTCATCCAACCCATGGTTTGATTCTCCTAGTGAACGTCCACTCCAAAGTCATTCTTCCTGGATCTGAGTTGTTCGGGATCTTTATCCTGACACTTTCTCATAGTCTTCACCAGAGTTCTTCAAACGTGGCAATTTTAAGATTTGTGGAATTCTGGGAGTTGAAGTCCACAAGTCTTAAAATTGCCAAGTTTGGGGACCCCTGGTCTACACCAAAGAATAATAGCAGTAACACTTAGACTTTTATACTGCTTCACAGAGCTTTACAACCCTATCTAAGTGGGTTGCAGAGTCAACATATAAAATAAAATCATAATAAAATAAAATTTCAATAATTATAGAAACTATAATTATATAGAAATTATAGAAACATATATAGAAATTATAGAAACATAGAAGATTGATGGCAGAAAAAGACCTCATGGTCCATCTCGTCTACCCTTATACTATTTCCTGTATTTTATCTTAGGATGGATATGTATTTATCCCAGGTATGTTTAAATTCAGTGACTGTGGATTTACCAACCACATCTGCTGGAAGTTTATTCCAAGCATTTCAGTCAAGTAATATTTTCTCACGTTGCTTCTGATCTTTCCCATACCTAACCTCAGATTGTGCCCCCTTGTTCTTATGTTCACTTTCCTGTTTTTGTGTTCACTTTCACATAATATTCATGGAGCAAAAAATAAATAAAAAAAATAAAGGTGGGGTGTTTTAAAGGTGAGGTGTAAACAAGATCTATAATTGATTTATATCAAGTACATAAAGTCAATGTGATCTTGAAATCCCAGAACAGAGTCCTCAAGTATCTGATATGTTCTGGTGAAAAATACAGAGAAGATAGAATTTATTTATGAAATTGCAGTGGTATCTCAGAGCTCATTATTAATTGGTTCCGGGCAGCACAATGAATACCAAAAATTGATGAAACAAATTCTTCCCGGAAGTCACAAAACAACTAAACAAACATTGAATACCAAACAAACAACGAGTACTGGGACATAATTTTCATGTCAAAATGTGTTGAATACCAAATTTGATGAATTTCAAAATAGTTGAGTACCAAGAAACCACTGTAGAATAAAAGATTGCATAAATAAAAAATGTTCATATAAAAGTTTGGGTTTAAAAATCTATACTGGGACAGTATATTAAACAATAAAATGATGAGATTTATATTAAATAATTAGTAGATTAGAAAAGTCTAGAAAGCCGATTAAGAAAACATGAAAAGAGTTATGCATAAGGGATAGATTGAGTGATGTTGAATCAAACTAGCTGGATCAGAAAAAAATCCCTCGTTAATATAAACATTAAAATTGAATGAATTTATATGACTCTGCCTGGTCCCCAACCCTTAATAGATCTATTTTTATACAGAAAGAACAAAATACAATGGCTAAGATTATGGGTTGTATAAAGAGAATTAATGCTCACCATAGGTGACCCGGAAATTATTTGTTTACCAGATCCACTTAAATTAAATGAAAAACATTTGATGCATCAAATCATGCTCACATCGAACAATAACCACATTTTCTTTTTCTATCCTATTGCTCTCAATGAATTTAGCTGTAGAAAAAATTGCAAACACTAGCACATATAGTCTTTCTGAATCTTTTTAAAGGCTCCTTGGAAGAGATGTAGCTTACACATCACATTATTTCCATCAGAGATGTTGTAGATGTTGTAGAAATATCTTTATTCAGATCATAACAAAACCAGGTCTGTATTTAACCATTATGCATTATGTAAATAATAATCAAAAAGGAAAATAATGATAGTACCAGTAGTAATAGGCCCCTTGGGGGTAATCTCCAAGCATCTAGATCACAAATTCAATATCATTGGTATACCAGTGACTTGCAAAGGGCAGCTCAATTTGGAACACCTTATATCATGTGATGAAACCTTTAACACCAACAAACCTGCATATGATTAGGGCCTGGAGGCTAAAACATAAAATGAATGGGTTGCAAGAAATGGGCATGGTTTGTCTAGTAAAGAGAAGGACCAGGGGAGATATACAACAGTGGTCCAATATTTGAAGGTTGCCACATAGAGGAGAAGGTCAGACTGTTTTCCAAAGCATCTGAAGGCCAAACAAGGAATAATGGATGGAAACTGGTCAAGGAGAAATTCAACCTAGAAGAAAAAACTTTCTGAAAGTGAGAACAATCAGCCAATGCAACAGCTTATCTTCAGAAGTTGCAGGAGCTTCATCACTGGAAGCTTTCAAGAAGAGACTGGACTGCCATCTGTCAGAAATAATAATAACAACAGAGTTGGAAGGGACCTTGGAGGTCTTCTAGTCCAAACCCTTGCTTAGGCAGGAAACCCCACACTTCAGACAAATGGTTATTCAACATCTGCTTAAAAACTTCCAGTGCTGGGGCATTCACAACTTCTGGAGGCAAGCTGATCAACCATTCTGACTGTCAGGAAATTTCTCCTTATTCTAAATTACTTCTTTCCTTGTTTAGAGTTCATCCATTGCTTCTTGTTCTACCCTCAGGTGCTTTGCAGAATAGGTTGACTCAATGAAGGGCTATCAATTTTTTTACCACCACACTCTGGGCGTGGCTTATACAGGATACCCTGCATTGTATTTTAACATTTTTCAGTGCAAATTGGGTACTATGGAGTGGAGCTCCATTTTTTCTACCCCACTGCGTCCCCCCCCAATCTGGGCAGCAGCCCACTCCTGGGTTGACTCCTCCTTTTTGTGGCAACCCTTGAGATACTGGAAGACTGCTATCACATCTCCCCTGGTCCTTCTTTTCATTAAACTACCCATGCCCAGTTCCTGCTACCGTTTTTCATATGTTTTAGCCTCCATGATGGTGTTAGGGTTTCCTCTTTGGGCAGGGGTTTGGACTAGATGACCTAAAAGGTCCCTTCCAAATCTGCTATTCTGAATTCTTTAAAAAAAAATTTATTAAACTTTTATTGTTAAAAATATAATTTTTTTTATTGCGGATCCATTTGTGCCATTTTTTCCATATCTCTTTGGTTTTTTGATTCTTACTTTTTTAATTGCATTTATCATTTCATCCATTTCAGCGCATTTATACACTTTTTCAATAATTAGATTTTCAGACGGGATTTGTTCCTTTTTCCAAAATTGGGCTATCAAAATTCTAACTGCAGTAATTATATGTAATTAATGTAGAGTTTTTGCTTATTCCAAATTCTAATCTCCTTATCTCAGGTCCTTAGGAAGGATTCAATAAGTGTACCAAAAATATCAAATCCAGGGGGGCGACCCAGGAAGGAGAGTGCAGGAAACGTGAAGCAAATTGTCACCCCAATGAGTGACACTGGTAAAGTTGTAAGCAAAATCTTGCGAGGAGACTTTTTTGCTTCCGCCCATGCAAAGAAGCAAAAAATCACCAAAATTTTGCATGCACCTCCCCTCAGGAGATGTTACTTTCTGCGCATGCACAGAAGCAAAAACATGCTAGATGCACACGCATGCAGGATAAGTGAAGCTGCACATGCAATGCAACTTTTGCTACTGGTGCGGTGTCCTTATCCGTACCCAATACTGGTTGCCGCCCTCATCTCTGTGATAGGCACTCCAGTAGTGGAAGACTGTGATCATGTCCCTCCCCACAATCCTTCTAGTAGTTAAACTAGGCATACCCAGTTTCTGAAACCATTCATCATATACGCTGCTCAAAGAAATAAAGGGAACACTTAAACAACACAATACAACTCAAAGTAAATTAAACTTCTGTGAAATCAAACTGTCCACTTAGGAAGCAACACTGATTGACAGTCAATTTCACATGCTGTTGTGCACATTCAACTTTGTACAGAATGAAGTATTCAGTGAGAATATTTCATTCATTCAGATCTAGGATGTTTTATTTGAGTGTTCCCTTTATTTATTTTTTTGAGCAGTACATTTGGCCCACAGCTCTCTAATAATCTTGGTTGGTCTTGGAATCTTAGATAACTTAGGAAATCTGCACATGCCCAAAATTTCCCTCTCTCAATTTCAAAAGACCATATTTATTCCAAATATTCTCTGCTGGTAGATTATGATACCCTAGGATCTTGGGAAGAATTTTGAGGCCAATATCGGCAAAAAGAACTGGTAGCTGTGACCTCACATTGTTGTGCATATAATCGCAATGCAAGATACATGCTCAGCTTATCATGGAAACCTACTCAGTCTGTGGAACTGCATGAGGTAATAATATGCCTGGCTTTAAAGCAAAACTAATCTACTTGCTTATTAAATTTAAATGTAATATAATTTGAAAATGATATGTAAAATACCACATTTCTGTAGTGATAAATGTCAAGCTTAGAAAATTATATGCAATATAATGTACAAAATCAGTGTCAGAACTTCTTTCCATTCCACTCCATTAAAAGAAGTATTACAGCTGAAGAGTAAATTTTTACAATTACTGTGGTCTAATAATTTATCACAAAATGTTACTGTGTATGCTTATCATTATGGGATGGTCGACTGGAATGGCAGGTTCCTGGTGCGAATTGGCCTAGGGTCCTTTAGCATCTGTCTCAAACTTGGTCAAATGTTCTAAGTTGATAAATTCAAGGAATTAATTGAGCCTTGATTTTGCTGTCAAGGAAATTAAAATTGGATTCTAGAGACCAAACATGTCAGGCAGAAAAATCAGGACCACATATTGTTCCAGTTATTATCTATTGTTCATGGTTAGACACAAGAATCTAGTCCTCAGAGTAATATAATAATTATTAATAATAATATGGGTGCTGGGGAAGGGATGTGGATTTACTTTTAGGTGGGGAAAACCCAGATGTTTTCAGATTTGGGTTTTCCCAGATGTGCCAATATGACATCTCTAATAAAATGAAACTTTGAGGAAACTTAAGCCTCAGAGTTTTCTTTCATTGGGGGTGTTACTTGGAACCCAGATATTAACCCAAATCTCCTTTAAAACAAAAAAACAAAATTTACCAGCTCCTCCAAACACAGGGGTGCTGTCCGGGGTCCTGAGCCCTGAGTGTCAACCCGAAACCGAGCAGTGCAAAGCCCCAAGGAAGATGGGAAGTGGTTAGATGATACTGGTTAACCCTCTTCTATTGCTCTCTTGATCTCATTTCAGGATTTGATCATCAGATGAGCGAGGGTGGCCTGTCAGGCTTGGAAGCAGCAGTGGGCTACAAGCCGGAATGTTAACTTGCATTCGCCACCGCGACTCGTAAGTGCTTGCGGGGCCAGCACAATTTTGCTTCTGCACCTGTGGAGGGAGGAAAATTGTGCACGGAGCTGCCGATGCGCCCATGTTTCGGCATGCGTGGAAGCAAAAAAACCTCACTGAAACATGGTCACCTCTGCGGCTCTGTGTGCGATTTTGCTACCTCCACAGGTGCAGAAGCAAAATTACGCTGGCCCCACAAGCACTTACAAGCCGCAGTGGCAAGCGCAATTTAGTGGTCCGGCTCGTAGCCCACTGCTGCTTGGAAACCATCTTGGAGCTTGTATCTTCAGGCTGGCCACATTTAGTGTTGTGGGAAACTGGGAATGGGGATGGATAATTACTAAGGAAATGGCAGTATTAGTTAAAAGTAATGCAATGGGAGAATTTAGAGAAATAAAACAAGCAGCGATAGAAAGCGCTCAGGCGGTAATAGTCTTAGGTTGGAAGGATGCGAGCAAATGAACAATGCAAAATTGGTACTGGTACATGGTGGACCACATTCAATTTGAGATTAAGGACAAAAGGATGAATTTGGTTAATGAAACTGTTTTGCGACAACTGATGGGATGATGGGACAGGGTAAGACGATATATGGCGAGTAGAATCCGAGACCACGCTACAAGAAACAAATTGGAATCACTTTATAATATGTAAATAGATACTTGGCTCTTGAGTTAAAATGGTTTATACAAGAGACACCCCGATTTGGTGGCGGGGTGCAAATGTTTGTCTGGTGGTGGGCACTAATCACAAAGCACTTGTTTTATGTTGTGTGTGTATATTTGAAAAAAATCAATTTAAAAAAAGGGGGAATGGGCATTGTGTGAGTGGACAGATATAGTGAAAATAATGACAGTTATAGCATTTCCACACATGTTGCTATTCAATCTCTCCTTTAAAAACTTCCAGTGATGGAGCACCCATAATTCCTGAAGGCAAGCTGTTCCACTGGTTAATTTTTCTCACAGTTCCAAATAACATAAGAGAAATAAATTAGGGTCCAAACCTTGGCCTTCTCCCAAGTTCCAATTTATTAACAGAGCCATATTGGTTACGAACTGTAGTCATCCCAATACTAACTTTCCTAAAGATTTTGATCCAGGTTAAGGTTCATCTCTCGTCCCCACACCCACAAGTTCATCACATGGACCACTCCGGTTCTCTCAACATCTATGATCCTCCCCTCTACTTCCAGCTGGTGCTGAACAGAGAATGACCTTGAATTTCTGGAAAGAATTTGTTGTGGCTAGTATCTTTCCGTCTCATGCAACCATCCTTCCCCAATTCCCACAACAGTTTCCTACTTGTGGCCACAGTCTCTAACTCAAAACGATGGCTTCAGCCTGACATTACTATTTAGTTCTTGATTAGCATCTATCCATTGCTTTAGTGCTTTGGAGAATAGGTTGACCTCTTTGTTGCAGCCTTTCAAACATTGGAATGTTACTGTTCTGGTTTCTGGTAGAATTTTAGCTATTACAAATAACTTTTACTAAATGCAGTATTTCATAAACAAAAAAACTCCATCTTTATTCTCTTCCTTCCGTATTCAAAATATAGTTCATACTAGCACATTTCTTGTTCTCCCGTTATCTCTCCTAATTACATTCCTTTTGCATTCCTCCCAGCCTCCTCCATTCACCAAGATTTATGTACTCACGGCATGATTCAAAAACAACAGAAATGACTATAAAATAACACAGAATGAGTTTGCTTGCTTGGGAGCTAAACAGGAACACCTTCCATTTTTGTTCTACAACATTGAAACAATCAACAATACAAACCAGAATATGTTGACACCCATTTGCTCTATAGGAAAGCATTGGGGAAGGGAATATTCAACAGAGGGCTTTAGTCATCTTCCATATTTTAAATAAAGAAGACCCAGTTATTTCATAAGTATAATTAAATCCTCTGGAGAATAGATTTCTTTTCCTGAACAAAACCCTCTTTCAGGATGGTTTAAAATTAACCAAGGGGTCCAGGGTATAGTCGTGTTCCACTCTGGTAATGTGACCAATTTTACCACAGTAATTTTGGATTCCTTCAAAGTTTTTTCATGATCCCCATACTCCCCAAAAATTGTGTAATTTAAGTTCTGTCCTGCACAGCAGCCAACCGATAATTAGCCCTCAAAATGTAAACTCAAACATACATAGGTTTGTTTGGTTTTTTTACACAAAATAAAGTTCTTTTTATGAGATGTCTGTTGCTTCACAAACATTGCATTGAACAAAGTCTCTGACTTTGCCAAAATCTGGGCATGAGGCCAAATTGATAAGAGAAGGACTCCTACACTCTTGCTTCTCAGCCGACAGCCACTCACAAGAAATTAACCCTATAACTAACCAATGATTAATCCAAGTTTGTTAGACAGAATATTCTTCACAGGCTGTTTCTCTTCCAAAATCTCGAACGTTGACTTCTTGCAAAGAGCACTTTCAAAACCCCTCCCTTTAAATACTCTCGGGGAGCACTGACTATGCACATCTGTGCTTACTTCTTTTTCCTGATCTTCCTCAACTGCTCCTGTCGGCCCCTCATTCTTCTTACCCAGGCATTCAGGATCGGGTCCCTTATTTCCTCGTCTTCAGACCCTGGCAAAGCCCCAGTTGGGGGCTGCAAATCCCCAGTTGAGGGCTGCACATCCCCAGTTGGGCGGAATCTATAGCCTCTGTAGGTTCCTCACCCCCACACTCTCCCTCTTCCTCTGGCTCACTCTCAGACTCCCCCTGCAGCGACACAGGCCATCCATGCCCAGAGGGCTCTGGCTAATCAGGCTCAAAGTCCGTGGCCAGAGAGCCTGGCTGCGAGCCAACCACAACAACTTATAAAAGAGATTTTGAGTTTAGCATTTGCTAAAACAAAGCTCCAAAGCTAAAGCAATTAGAGCCTAGTTTTGAAAATACCCTTCTCCCTTATGGTGTCATTCAGCTTCCCTTAAAATGTTCTCCCCACCAAGTGAGAGTCTTCCTACTTTGTTAATAATTCAGCCTTGGGTCACTTTTCTATTCTTACTAGAAAGATTATAACATGCTTTAATGATTACACACACTGCAATTCTTGATGTTTCCAAGAGGATTAACATCTTATGGGGTTTTTAATCACCCTTCCCTTCCAGCCTGCAACCTTCTATCCAGCTTTGATTTTTCTGTTCCTATGGAGGACCACTACCCATATTATCAAGGAAATTATTTCGGGAAATAGTATCATTTCAGGCACTTGGAGGGAAGATAGTCCTAATCTAGCCTTATTGCTAGCATACCAAAGGACTGGATCTTGTGCCACCTCCTGTAATAAATCTCTGTCAACTCATGAAGGAAATTACCTGTCAGAATCATTGTGGCCCAGATCCTGTGATTAAAAACAAACTTATTAGAGCCTCAAGGGTTGGGAAGCTAACAGAAAGCCACTTTCAATTTGGTATTTTCTCTCCCTCTCTCCTTTCTTTCTCTCTCTCTTATTAATTTTGTAGCCAATAGCAAACTCTGCTGCATATGGCTGAAAGGTGGAAAGAAAATACACACACAAATACACAAATACACACACACTCACAAATATATATAATACACACACATATATATATATTATAAACACACACACATACATATGCACACATACACATATATTCACACACACATACACAACAAGTGGGATCAGTAGCTAAAGGTAAGGAAAAGAAAATTTGAAAACTGCCAACATTTTTTGAATTTGCTTTTTGTCTAATAAAGTATCCACTCGATAACTTGAAAGACACCCCCCCCCCCCAATGAATGCAGAGGCCTTTAAATAGGGCAGGAGCTGAAATGGTCCATTTTAGGTAGAATTTGCTTCTATCTCTTTCTTTCTTGCTGAAAAACAAAAAGTCACACTTCTTCTGTTCCCGGGTCACCGTGACCCGGACCGAAAGCTCTTCATTTGAAGTGCTTATGTTTGGTCAATTTGAATACTTTTTTCACTTGAAAAGTAGTCTGAACATTTCTGCACACAATGATATGAAAATTGAAATGAAAAAAAGTAATTCTTATTGGTTTATTTTGCTGATAAAATACATGCCCCCCCGTTTTTGTGAAATATTTTTCAATTTACGGATAGTTTTGCTTGAAAAATATGTTCAATTTTACTAAAGTTGGTGTGGGATTGGTAGTTTGAACATTTCTGAATATAAGAAAAATATAAATGAACTGAAAGAAATATTTCTTATTGGTTGTTTACAATCATAAATAAGCCCACCCCCACCTTGGCTGCTTGCAAACATTTTCACTTTATATTTACGCAGGCTGCAAATCCGAAATATTTTTAATATGTTATGCATTCATTTACTCATTTTCACATGGCTGATCATCATAAAAATATTTGTGGGGGTGGGGAAAAAAATTTTTTCTGGGCAAAAAAAAAAATCACGTTGACTCTGTTTCGGGTCATATAGACCTGGACCAAAATGATTTTTTTAAGGTACTTGAATTTGGTCTTTTTGAAAACTTTTTCCACTGGAAAACTACTTTGAACATTTATGAACATAATGATATGAAAATTGAACTGAAAAAATTGAGGCTTATATTTTTATTTTGATCAAAAAGCCCCTCCCCCCATGCTTTCTGAATTTTTTGTCAATTTATATTTTTTTAGGCTACAAATCTCTAAGGAATATTCCCCAAAAGTTTTGATATACTAAATTGAACAATCCTAAACATAAGAAAAATAGAAATGAACTGAAAAAAATGATTCTTATTGGTTTATTTTTGAATATAAGACCATATTGTCTTATACTCGAGCATAAGCATACTCGAGTATAAGCCTATTTGAGTATAAGCATGGGGGGCCATTTATGAGCAAAATAAACCAATAAGGATCATTTTTTTCAGTTCAATTTTCATATCATTATGTTCAGAAATGTTCAAGCTACCAATCCCACACCAACTTTAGTAAAATAGAATGCATTTTGCAGGCAAAATTATCAATAAACCTAAAAAAAAAAATCACAAAATGGGGGGGAGGCACATTTATGTGCAAAATAAACCAATAAGGATTAATATTTTCAGTTCAATTTTCATTCCATTGTGTGCAGAAATGTTCAAACTTGTTTCCAGGTGAAAAAAGCTTTCAAAAACACCAAATATAAGTACCTAAAATGATCAATTTGCAGTCCGGGTCAAATAGACCCGGGAACATAAGATTAGGGAGTTTTTTCGAACAGAGCAGCATATGCCTGGGATAAACATATATCAATTGTAAGATAAAATACAGGAAATAGTATAAGGGCAGACTAGATGGACCATGAGGTCTTTTTCTGCCGTCAGTCTCCTATATTTCTATGTTTCTAAAGCCTATAAAATAGTATTTACTTTAGCCAATATTGTAGTTACGTTAAACAGACCAGTCATACACAGTCAAATCAGTCAATACATTAGCAATACTACAAGCTTTACTTATACAGCATACAAATGCATAAACTATCATTGAACACACAGTTCTTACTACAGTAGTCACAATGAATCATCAATACCAAACACCGAAATAACAGAGACACACAGCGAGAATCATGCTTCTGGCTCCCTCTTGTGGCAATCTCCAACATTAACTCTTAAAGTTATAGTGCTTCAATACATACAAGCATACAGATGTTACTTGTGCTGGGGGATCCTGTGGTGGCCTGGGTGGGGCTAGGGAGATCCATTGTCTCCAGCGGAGAAAGACAAGACCAAGGAGAGCATCAAACTCTTGTCCTTGCCTCCATGCAGAGGACTCCCGGATGGCAGTACAGGGTGCCCAGAGCCCTACGCAGTGGAGGACAAGCACTCAGCCCAATTCTTGAGCTCCCAGGGCACCAGAAACCCACTGGCCAGCCCTGCTTCCTCAAGGGGCTGCCCAGCTGCGCTTATCTCCTCCACAGTTTTTGCTGGTAGATGTACCATGGGCTGTTCCTTCACTGTTTCCAAGGTGGCCCTCACAGGCCAGGTCTATGCACCCCACAGGCCAAATTCAGTCTGCGAGCCTTGGATTTGACACCCCCTGTTCTAATTTAACACAATTTCTTCATCCTTCACATTTAAAAAAATGAGCATGTAAACAATTGTTTCTATCTATCTATCTATCTATCTATCTATCTATCTATCTATCTATCTATCTATCTATCATTGTAAGCCACCCTGAGTCCTTAGGGATTGGGAGGCATAGATGTCAAACAAACAAACAAACAAACAAACATTAGAATTTAGGAGATACTATATCTTAGATGCCCGGAACTTGGATTGGTTGGTTGCCCATTCTTGTTCTTGCATTTCCCTTTGTAATGTGGTCCTTTTTTAATTTAACAGATAAATAGCTATTTTATGTTAAGGAGTCTTTTTAATCCTGGACAAAGAATAGAATAGAATAGAATAGAATAGAATAGAATTCTTTATTGGCCAAGTGTGGTTGGACACACAAGGAATTTGTCATGGTGCACATGCTCTCAGTGTACATAAAAGGAAAGATAATTTTGTCAAGAATCATTAATAGGTCACATATATTTTTACCCTTTGGTACATGGCTGTTATTATTCAGGGAGAATGTGGATCATATGAAATTCTTTGTGTTGCTAGAGACTGGAGGTGACACAAGATTGTGGCTGTGTCTTTCACCCTCCCTCTTCCACTTAGATTCCGTCCTATAATAAGTAACTCCTAGGTACCAATTTACTTACTGGTAAATTACCGATCTGCCTTTTCACTTCATTGAGTAGATATTGCAGTTAAGATTAAATATATATTTTTTTAAATGTCTAATGAAAATCCCTTTGGTTGTGAGCGTCTGTCTGATGAATCAGAACAGATGAAATCAAAGGGGCTGCTTAACACGTGTAAACTAGTTAACTGCTCAATACCACAGACTCCTATTTTATCACAACTGGCCTCCGTCTTGGGTTTACAAAGTAGCAAAACATCTACAAGGAAACTTTACAGTGGCTGGATTTCTTTTTTTATTTCTTTCTCTCTCTTTTTTCCCTTTTTAATTTAAGAAACCTAGGCTCTCCTCTACCCAGCAGAATGCAACCTGGCAAACACTCTTTGGCTCACAAATAAAATACAGAGATGCTCAGAATGTAAAACAGTCCTTGAATATCAATAGCTGGTCATTTGGTGGTAGGGCTGTAACTAAAGGATTGATTTGCAAATTAAATCTGCTTACCCAACAACAAGCAGCTAAATTTGCAGTTGCAACTTTATAAAGCAGCCAAAGTCATTTCCATCCTAAAAAAACCTGGGGTAATTTGCACTCAGATACTCAATCTGGATTTCTCTCCATTTGATTTATTTGTATGGGGGGGGAATGGCATAAAGCACACATACATAGGGACCACGTTTCATCTGCCAGTTGTATAAGGAACTGCAGGCTAACCAAGTCTAAATGACCTTAAGCGTAAAGATATTATTTAGAGTTGTGAAGTTTTATTCCACCTTTTACCTCTGAATCTATTGACGGTTTTTAAGAGACACAAATATATTATTTTGCAAGATTAAAATGCTGGTTGCATAGCTTTATTTCACCGTCCTGGGTGTGTCTTTATGTCTACACATAGAGTCAGCATTGAAATCTACTTACTTTCCCTACCAATTCAGAATTGCTCACTTTACACACATGCACGCGCATGCTCCATTCACACATCATTGTCATACACACTTTTTAACCTCTGTGCATGTGCAGAAGGCTTTAAACATGGACAGAGGGTTGCAAAAAAAGAAAATGGTGATGTCTGGGAGGATGGGCAGAGCTTTGCATTGGTACCATTATCAATTCTCCAAACCACCGGAAGCCGGCGTTACCGGGACACACAAACCAGGCCGAACTGGTTGCAGTTGACCCCTGCATAGAGTATAATATAGTAGAAATAAATATTTTATAACAGCAATATCATTTAGACTTACATATCACTTTACAACCCTCTCTAAGTAGTTTACATAATCAGCCTATTGCCCCCAACAGTCTGGGTCCTCATTTTACCCACATCAGAAGGATGGAAGGCTGAGTCAACCTTGAGCCAGTGATGAGATTTGAACTGTCATAACATAGTCAGCAGAAGTAGTATGTAGTATCCACCTGTCTGGGAAGAGTTTGATCTGGTGACACCTGATGAAGTGGACAAGGCCATTGGAGCTGTGAGTTCCACCACCTGTCTACTGGATCCGTGTCCCTCCTGGTTGGTCTCGGCCAGCAGGGAGGTGACACGGAGCTGGGCCCAGGAGATTACCAACGCTTCCTTGGGGAGGGGAGTTTTTCCATCACTCTATAAAGAAGCGCTTGTGCGCCCCATCCTCAAGAAGCCCTCCCTGGACCCAGACGTACTTAACAACTATCGTCCAGTCTCCAACCTTCCCTTTATGGGGAAGGTTGTCGAGAAGGTAGTGGCACTCCAGCTCCAGCGGTCCTTGGAAGAAGCTGATTATCTAGGTCCCCAGCAGTCGGGTTTCAGGCCCGGTTACAGCACGGAAACCGCTTTGGTCGCATTGATGGATGATCTCTGGCGGGCCCGGGACAGGAGTTTATCCTCTGTCCTGGTGCTCCTCGATCTCTCAGCGGCTTTCGATACCATCGACCATGGTATCCTTCTGCACCAGTTGGAGGGGCTGGGGGTGGGAGGCACTGTTCTTCAGTGGTTCTCCTCCTACCTCTCTGGCCGGTCGCAGTCGGTGTTAGTGGGGGGTCAGAGGTCGGCTCCGAGGTCTCTCCCTTGTGGGGTGCCTCAGGGGTCGGTCCTCTCCCCCTTGCTATTTAACATCTACATGAAACCGCTGGGTGAGATCATCCAAGGACATGGGGTGAGGTATCATCAATATGCCGATGATACCCAGCTTTACATCTCCACCCCATGCCCAGTCAACGAAGCGGTGGAAGTGATGTGCCGGTGCCTGGAGGCTGTTGGGACCTGGATGGGTGTCAACAGACTCAAGCTCAACCCGGATAAGACGGAGTGGCTGTGGGTTTTGCCTCCCAAGGACAATTCCATCTGTCCGTCCATTACCCTGGGGGGGGGAATTATTGACCCCCTCAGAGAGGGTCCGCAACTTGGGTGTCCTCCTCGATCCACAGCTCACATTAGAAAACCATCTCTCAGCTGTGGCGAGGGGGGCGTTTGCCCAGGTTTGCCTGGTGCACCAGTTGCGGCCCTATCTGGACCGGGATTCATTGCTCACAGTCACTCACGCCCTCATCACCTCGAAATTCAACTACTGTAACGCTCTCTACATGGGGCTACCTTTGAAAAGTGTTCGTAAACTTCAGATCGTGCAGAATGCAGCTGCGAGAGCAGTCATGGGCTTACCTAGGTATGCCCATGTTTCACCATCACTCCGCAGTCTGCATTGGCTGCCGATCAATTTCCGGTCACAATTCAAAGTGTTGGTTATGACCTTTAAAGCCCTTCATGGCATCGGACCAGAATATCTCCGAGACCGCCTTCTGCCGCATGAATCCCAGCGACCGATTAGGTCCCACAGAGTGGGCCTTCTCCGGGTCCCGTCAACTAAACAATGTCGGTTGGCGGGCCCCAGGGGAAGAGCCTTCTCTGTGGCGGCCCCAGCCCTCTGGAACCAACTCCATTTAACACAAAATGAAACCAAACTAGAAGTCAGCAATAACAGAGCATTTCCATATTGTTACCAAAGAAAACAACACTCATCTATATGTTCTCAGCAATTATTGAATTCAACACAAGCAAGTTCATTGTCCTGGGAAGTCCGAGTCACCAAACCATATTTCAACCATGATGTTCAGCAGATGATTTTAAGACAATCAGTGGCTGACTCATGCATGATCTTAAAAAATTACAGCACTTGTTATATTTGGGCCTTCAGGATGTCTTGGTTGAATCCAACTCTTCAATTTTGTGAGCAGACATCTTTTAACTAGGTCAGCAAACAGAACTAACTGGGGGAATATAGATTCCTGCAGCTCCTGAAGGAAAAGCAGATAGAAAAGGAACAAACCTAAAAATATTATTTCACATGTTTTAAATGGAAATCAGATCTATTGTGTTGAGGGTTTTCCTGCTTATTTTGCTTAACGAATCACCATACATTTAACCCAAAGCTCATCTGGTAGCACCAGCATATAGTATAAAATGTTGAAATAGAAAGGTTCTGTGATATCCCTCTTCTGCATGGTTTTTTCAGTAGTCCAGGATTTCCAACAATCTAAGATCTAAGCAGTTGAAAAATCCCAAATAGAACATAGATAATAGAATAATAGGTTTGGAAGGGATCTTGGAGATTTTCTACTCCAAATCCTTGCCAGGACAGAAGATCCTATAATATTCCAGACTTCGGTGGTATGAATTCACGTGGTGATAGAAATAATAACAGAAAAGAATGATAGAGTTGGAATGGACACTGGAGGCCCTCCAGTCAAATCCTCCACCCAAGAAAGAGAACTCAATCTCCTCTAAAAAACCTCTGGTGATGAAGCCCCCACAAGTTCTGCAGACAAGCCCTTTCACCTGTTGCTTGTGCTTACTGTCAGGAAATTTATCCTAAGCTCTAGGTTGCATCTCTCCTTCATTTGTTTCCATATATTGTTTCTTGTCTTGCCTTCTGGTGCTTTGACACCCTCTTCTTTGTAGTAGCCCCTCAAATAATGGAAAATTCCTATCATGTCATCCCTAGTCCTTTTTTCCACTAAACTAGTCATACCCAATTCCTTCAACCATTCTTCATCCAAAACGTGGATTAATATCTCCATAAACTTTCTGGAATTCACACCAAAGGACAATCTTGTGCAAATGTGATTGTGCCAATAGAAGTCATCCACATATAAGTTTCTAATACTTAGGAATGTTGATGAAAAGAATCAGACTGAATCAGGTTGTATTATACCTATAAGACAAACTGTGATTATGCAAGACCCAATTTATTTTCTTGAGATATTTGCATCAGCAGGTACCATCACATCCATGGTAGTGTCCTATAATCTCAATCTGTTCATTATGTACCACAAAATTTTTGGTTGTTAGGCAATTCCATGCCTATAAAGACCTCTATATATTTGTAGATTTTCACAGGTACAGGTATGAGGGTCTTGGCATATTCAGGTTTTTCCCCGTGTAGGTTTCAGAGATTTCTGGTGACATTTTGACGAGGTCCCACTCGTCATCTTCAGGCATCTTTATATATATGTGTGTGTGTGTGTGTGTGTGTGTGTGTCACATGTTTTTGCTGAATTTTTAAAATTAAGGGAGACTAGGATAGTGCTATTTTGGCCTTGTTCTGGCCTCATCAGCTAGCCATACCCTTACTGGGGTGTATATATACACATATAATAATCTGAACTGATTGGGTCCCTTACCAGATTTTCTGTAAGTGTTTCTATTCCCTGTTATAGCATTTTATCAAGCAAAAGACACTTTAAAAGGTTGGACTAGAAGACCATAAAGGTCCCTTCCAATTCTATGTTTAATGTTCTATGTTTAAGTAATCAAAACTGAGCCCAACCTTTGGAGTGGAAGGAATCCAGTGGAAAACCCTCTTGAATCCTTGAACAATGCAGGAAATGTGAATTTTCTCTCTTCATAGCAGAATGCACAAAGATGAAATGCCTGATACAATCCCACCTGCATTCATTACTTTATAATAAAAATAAGCCTGAACTACAGCATCTATTCCAGGAAGCCCGTAATTAGAATAATTAAGCAGTCTCCACTTTGGCACATCTTTGGAGGAATAGTGGTACCCAGTAAATCAGTTCAAACCGAAGCAGCTTAATTTGAGGGGGAAAATAAAGCAATTCGTGGCATAAACGTATGACAAAAATACACTCGGCTCCCTAAAGACAGCAAGGAAAAGCAACCACAATACTAATTTTGCTCACAAAGGTTTTTTACATTGGCAATCTTGTGCCTAAAAAGGCATAATAAAACAACAAACAACAACAAATCTCCATAATATCAAATGCCCTCACCTTCATGAATATTGAAAATAACCAATAATATCTTTTTAAAAAATACAGGTAGTGTTTACTAACAACAGTTCATTGAATGACCATTTGAAATTAAAATATATAAAGAACAGTGGCTGGAATTGGGTCTGTCTAGTCTTATGAAAAGAAGGACCAGGGGAGACAGGATAGCATTGTTCCAATATCTCAGGGGTTGCCACAAAGAAGAGGGAGTCAAGCTATTCTCCAAAGCACTTGCTTGTAGAAACAAGAAGCAATGGGTGGAAACTAAACAAGGAGAGAAGTAAGTTAGAACTAAGGAGAAATTTCCTGACAGTGAGAACAATGAACCAGTGGAACCAGTATGCCATCTTTGGAGAGGGGGGGGGGGGTATACAAATCTAATTATTATTATTATTATTATTATTATTATTATTATTATCAACAACAACAATAATTGTCGTCGTCGTCATCATCATCATCATCATCAACAACAACAACAGCTTGCCTTCAGAAATTGTGATTGCTCCAACACTGGAAGTTTCTAAGAAGAGATTGAACAGCCATTTGTTTGAAATCGTATAAGTTCTCCTTCGGTGGAGGGTCGGGTTGAAGGACCCACTCTATTTAGCATTTAGCATTTAAACATATACCGCTTTGTAGTGCTTTTACAGCCCTCTCTAAGCGGTTTACAGAATCAGCATATTGCCCTCAATAATCTGGGTCCTCAGTTTACCCATCTTGGAAAGAGGGAAGGCTGAGTCAACCTTGAGCCAGTGGTGAGATCTGAACTGCTGAACTACAGCAACTACTGCAACCACTGGGCCGCCCAGGCTCTATCCTTCTGTTATTCTGAGAATGATCAATCATGGAAGGCCTTTGCTTCAGAAGATGCTCGGCAACTGGCTCACAGTCATGGTGGTTGCAACGTTTTAGTTTGTTTTATGTGTTCACCTTTTGCCATTTTCTGACCAACAAACTCCAAGGGGAAACATGATTCACTTTACTGCATTACTAAATTAACAGCATGAATCCCAGCGTACGGTTAGGTCCCACAGAGTCGGCCTTCTCCAGGTCCCATCAACTAGACAATGTCGCTTTGCAGGGCCTAGGGGAAGAGCCTTCTCTGTGGGGGCCCCAGACCTCTGGAATCAGCTCCCCCTGGAGATTCGTACTGCCCCCACCCTTCTTGCCTTTCGTAAGAACTTGAAAACTTATTTATGCCACCAGGCTTGGAGTCGTTAGATCTCACCCTCTAGTCACTGAATGCTTAGTATGCTTGGTTTGTGTTTGAGGGAATGGTTTTTGATATTTAACTTTTATAATATTTTAGATTAACTATTTAATAAATTGGATCCAATTGTGGGTTTTTTTGTGTACTGTTTTTATTTTTTATTGTTGATATGCTGTGAGCTGCCCCGAGTCCATGGAGAGGGGTGGCATATAAATCCAATCCAATCAAATCCTTCGTTAACAAATAAACAAATAAACAAATAAACAAATAAACAAATAAACAAATAAACAAATAAACAAATAAACAAATAAACAAATAAACAAATAAACAAATAAACAAATAAACAAATAAACAAATAAACAAATAAACAAATAAACAAATAAACAAATAAACAAATAAACAAATAAACAAATAAACAAATAAACAAATAAACAAATAAACAAATAAACAAATAAACAAATAAACAAATAAACAAATAAACAAATAAACAAATAAACAAATAAACAAATAAACAAATAAACAAATAAACAAATAAACAAATAAACAAATAAACAAATAAACAAATAAACAAATAAACAAATAAACAAATAAACAAATAAACAAATAAACAAATAAACAAATAAACAAATAAACAAATAAACAAATAAACAAATAAACAAATAAACAAATAAACAAATAAACAAATAAACAAATAAACAAACAAACAAACAAACAAATAAATAAATGCATACATACATACATACATACATACATACATACAGACATACATACATACATACATACATACATACATACATACATACATACATTGAAATGGGATAAAACTCACTTAGCAACTCTCTTGATTTATCAAACAGACATTCTGGGCTCAATTGCGGTCGTATATGCTTTGAGAATGCCCCATGTTGCAGAACTTTTTTGGGGGGGGGGGGAAGTGCAAGAAGATATTAATAGGATGTTAAGTATACGATGGACAATTACAAAGGAAACGGCAGTATTAGTTAAAAGGAATGAGATGGGGGAATTTAGAGAAATAATAGAAGCAGTGATAGAAAGCTCTCAGGCAGTAATAGTCTTGGGTTGGAAGGATGCGACAAAATGGACAATACAAAATTGGCATCGGTACATTGTGGAACACATTCAATTTGAGATTATGGATAAGAAGATTATGGATACGAGGATGAACTCGGCCAATGATCTATAAAGCCCTTTATGGCATCAGACAAGAATATCTCTGGGACGGCCTTCTGCCGCATGAATCCCAGCAACCGGTTAGGTCCCACAGAGTTGGCCTTCTCCGGGTCCCGTCGACTAAACAATGTTGTCTGGTGGGACTCAGGGGAAGAGCCTTCTCTGTGGTGGCCCCGACCCTCTGGAATCAACTCCCCCCGGAGATTAGGACTGTTCCCACCCTCCTTGCCTTTCGCAAACTTCTTAAAACCCACCTCTGCCATCAGGCATGAGGAAATTGATTCCCCTGGGCCGTTTCCACTTTATGTATGGCCTGCATGAGATGTATGATTGTTGTTATGTTAAGGGTTTTAAACTGTTTTCTAAATACATTGGATTTGTACTGATTTTTCTTGTTGTGAGCCAGTCCGAGTCCTCGGAGAGGGGCGGCATACAAATCTAATCAATAATAATAATAATAATAATAATAACAACAACAACAACAACAACAACAACAATGAAATTGATCTGCGGAACTGATGGGACGATGGGACAAGGTAAGAGGATATATAGTCAATAGAATTCGAGATCAAGCTACAAGGAATATACTAGAATCACTTTATAATATGTAAATAGATATATTGCTCTTGATGGCACATATAGAAGATGCCCCCATTTTGGTGGAGGGGTACAAATGTTGTTTGGTGGTGGGCACTAATCACTGAGCACCTGTTGTAAATTGTGTGTGTGTTTTATATTTCAAAATCAATAAAAATATTTATAAAGAAAAAACCATGAGGAATACCTGCAGTGGTGGGTTGCTATCTGTTTGCCCCTGTTCAGGCGAACTGGTAGTGGCAGTGGCAGAAGGCTCCACCCACCCACCCGGATATCATCATGGATGATCTGAGCATGCACAGACATGCAGCATGCTTGATTCACTCCAGTTGCAAGAACCATTTTTTACTTTAGAACCCGAGCCCAGAAAAATTTCCCAGGAAATTTGAGAGCAGCACGAAGGCCCGGCCAGTTTCCTGCCATTCCCCTTTTAATCCCGGCCATCTCGGGCTTTTCTGGGCTGCCAGAGGAGCCTTTCAGTGGCGCTTAAGGAGGCTTTGGCAGTCCAGAGCGAACAAAGCATTTTCCTTTGGAGAGGGAATAAATCTCACCAGTGCCCAGAGAAAAGAAAGGCTCCCTTCACTCTGGGCAGCGACTGTCCTCCTCCTCTTCTTCCTCCTCCTCATCCCATCCAAATTCTGAGCTTTTATTTCTTTTCTAATGGGTTGGCATGCATTACAGTATTTGCTTTTACATTGATTTCTACGGGAAAAATTGCTTCTACTTAATATCTTTTTTACTTAAGAACCTGGTCATGGAACAAATTAAGTTCTTAAGTAGAGGTACCACTGTACTATTAATAGCACCAGTATCAACAGCATAGTTGCCCCTCCTTTCAAAATCCCCCGATGCAAAATATTGTTGAACCTGATCCATTAATTAAGCAGCAGCGAAAGGGGGATAGTCATAAAAGAAGAAAAGAAAAAAGAAAAGAGAGAGAGTGAGAGAACAGACCTCTGCTCTGTGTGACAACTTTATTAGTTAGTTTATCATCTGCCATATGGGATGCCAGGGAAAATTATAATAGCCTACTGCTGCTTACTATAAACCAAGATGCTGAATTATTATTTATAGTCCTGTTAACCAAATTAGTAAACTCAGAATAAGTGGGTCATGATTGCCTGGGATAAGTTCATCGCTTTAATAAAGTATGGTCTCCTATAAAAGAAACACATCTCCAAAATGCAGATTGCACAACCTCATATCCCCTAACCCAGGGGTGGGCAATTAATTTTGCCATGGGGCCGCATTATTATTATTATTATTTATTAGATTTGTATGCCACCCCTCTCCGCAGACTTGGGGCGGCTCACAACAACAATAGAACAATATAAAACAAATCTAATAATTTAAAAGTCAGTAAAAAACCCTTATTAAAAAGCTAAAACATACACACAAACATACCATGCCTAAACTGTATAGGCCCGGGGGAGATGATTCATCAGGAAAGCAGGAACGGAGGAGTCCCGGCAGACACAGTGAGCTCTTTCATTCTCGCTCTGGAGCACAGCCCAACCTCTGCGGACCAGTCACGGATAGCGGGCGGGCCGTATGCGGCCCGTGGGGCCCCCCTTGCCCAGGTCTGCCCTAACCATTTTACAGATTTAACAGAGTTGGAGGGGACCTTGTAGGTCATCTAGTTCAACCCCTTCACCCACCCAAGCAGGAGATCCTACAGCATTTCTGATAAATGACAGAGTCCAATTTCTTCTTGAAAGTCACCAGTGATGAGGTTTTTTATTTAACCCCATCCACTTTTTAGCAGCCTTCTGAACTTATGGAAACATACAATCCTAACAATTTGATTCCATCTATGGCAAGGATCTCCTCTATATTGGAAGACATAAGATCCCATAATAATCCACATTTAAGGAGGATCTTCCTTCCCAAACTTAACACATCCCAAGGGCAATCACAATCATGGCCTAAGGCAGGTATCTCTACCTGCATATCTAAACATCAAAGCCCATTTTTCATAATACATATCTCTAGTAGTACAGCCAGCAATGTGTAGCAGCAGCAAAAAAACAAAACAAAAACAATTGCAATCCTAGGATTCATTAACGGAGGGATAGAATCAAGATCATATGAAGCACTAGGACATTATTAAGACTCTGACTTCATATCAGAATGGTTAAACATCTGGCAACTCCAAATCTCAACCAACAAATGCTCTGTCCTACATATTGGCAAAAAGAATCAGAACACCAAATACAAGCTGAATAGACAAGACCATATAGACAATCCTCACTCTGTCAAAGACCTTGGAATACTCAGTGCCAAAGCCCACTGTAGCAGCATTGCCAAAAAGGCTTCAAGAGTTGTTAACCTAATCTTACATAGTTTCTTCTCTGGTAAAAACACACTAATAACTAGAGCATAGAAAACATTTGCCAGACCAATGCTTGAATACAGCTCATCTGTCTGGAACCCACATCACATATCAGGCATAAATACATTAGAAAGTGTCCAGAGATACTTCAGGAAGAAGAGCCCTCAACTCCTCTACCTGCAACAGAATACCTTACGCAACTAGACTTGAAATCCTGGGCTTAGAAAGCTTTGAAATATGTTGCCTTCAGCATGACCTATGCATAGCTCATAAAATAATCTTCTAACATCCTTCCTGTCAATGACTTTTTCAGCTTCAACCATAATAATACATGAGCACACAACAGATACAAACTCAAAGTGAACCATTTCAAACTTGACTGTAGAAAATACAACTTTAGCAACAGAGTGGTTAATGCTTGGGACTCACTACCTGACTCTGTAGTTTTGTCACCTAATCCCCAAAACTTTACCCTTAGACTGTCCACTGTTAACCTCATCCAATACCTAAGAGGTGAGTAAGGGGCTTGCATAAGTGCACCAGTATGCCTACCATGCCTGTCCTAATGTTCCCTCTTATCAGTACCCATCTTAGATATATAAACTATGTTATATCTATGTGTATTACCAATACATACTTGAAAAATAAATAAAACAATGAAAAAAAACACATTATAATGTCTTGGTAAGACTGCATTAAAATTAAATCCAGTTTTGGTCACTACAATATATAAAAAAGATGCTGAAACTCTGGAAAGAGTCCAGAAAAGAACAACAAAAATGATTAGGGGAATGAATACTAAGGCATATGGAGAACTGTTGCTGGAATTGGATATGTGTAGTCTAGCGAAAAGGAGGACTAGGGGTGATATGATAGCAGTAGACCAGTATTTGAGGGGCAGTCATGAAGCCAAAGGGGCAGTCATGAAGCCAAACTATTTACCAAAGCACCAGAAAGTAAGACAAGAAACAAAGGATGGAAACTAATCAAGAAGAGAAACAATCTAGAACTAAGCAGAATTTTCCTGACAGTAAGAACAATGGAAGGGCTGGGATCAAATGCTATGCTCTACTCTAAATGGGATCTAGAACAATGTCATGTCCCTCTCAGGGCCCTACCCAGTCTTCAGAAGTTGTGAGTGTCCCATCACTGGAGGTTTCAAGAAGAGACTGGACAG
Organism: Erythrolamprus reginae; assembly: GCF_031021105.1. Classification (NCBI taxonomy): domain Eukaryota; kingdom Metazoa; phylum Chordata; class Lepidosauria; order Squamata; family Dipsadidae; genus Erythrolamprus; species Erythrolamprus reginae. The sequence goes on along the minus strand of NC_091958.1, from coordinate 35,438,517 downwards.
GTACTTGTCCTCAATGGTATAAACCAGTGATGGCAAACCTATCGCATGGGTGCCAGAGGTGGCACACAGAGCCATATCTGCTGGCATGTGAGCCATTGCTCTAGCTCAGTTCCAATGTGCATGTGTGTGCCACCCAGCTGATTTTTGGTTCACACAAAGGCTTCCAAAGAGCCTTCGTGGGGATGAGGGAGGGCGTTTTTACCCTCCCCAGGCTCCAGGGAGCCTGGTGAAGGTAAAACATGAGCCTACTGGGCCCACCAGAAGTTGGGAAAGAGGCTATTTGTGGCCTTCAGAGAGCCTCCGGGGGGATGAGGGGGGGCGTTTTTACCCTTCCCAGGCTCCAAGGAGCCTGGGGAGGGTAAAATACGAACCTACTGGGCCCACCAGAAGTTGGGAAAGAAGCCATTTGTGGCCTCCAGAGGACCTCCGGGGGGGCAAGAGAAGCTGTTTGTGCCCTCCCTAGGCATTGAATTACGTGTGTGATAGCGTGCCCACACACTCTTTTGGCACCAAAGGAAAACAAAGGTTCGCCATCACTGGTATAGACTCTCCTGCTTCTGCAGGGAGTTGGACTAGATGACTTCCATGGTCCCTTCAAACAATGTTATTCTATGATCTGCATCTCTAACATTGTACTGTACCTTCAACCATTGGATGTGCTTAAATGAATACACTCTATTTCTAGTAGCCACCATTTGTATTAATTTGTGGCCTGGCTCAGAAAACCAGATCAAGATTTTTTTTCTGACCATCTCATCCCATCCATTGACTGGAAATGAAATAAAGGCAGGGGGAAAAAATGTCGATAGTGCATGTTTGGTACCCCAAAACAAAAGGAAGAAAACCCAAGGCTTGCAAAAACATTTTATTCTCTGTGTCTTTCTTCCTCCATCCCCCCCCCCAAAGAATATAAATGCTTAAAAACAGCAAGAATAAGAACAACTGAGTTAAATTTCCTTTCTCCTTTCCCTGCAGAGAAATTCCTGATTCTGACTAAGTCAGCATTCAGCGTCTAATGGTTGAATTTTATTTTATTTTATTCCTATCTGCACTTTCTGTGCTACCAATATATTTTCCGAGCACTTTGGGCATCGGAGATGGAATACAAACAAATTCTAATCTAATCCAGCAGGTATACAGAATCAGGTTTGATGTTTGGGTCTTGCCAGAGTACATTAAATGAAGGCATTTCAAACGCAATGGAATTTGTGCATTTTCTAGCTGAAAATGGAATGAATTTTTATGGTGTTATATTGCTGTTTCCCTCCTTCCTTTCTGAGAATGCATGTGGCATATTAAAACTGGAGGTTAGGACTTACACACACACACACACACTCTTCAATTCCTAATTGTCTGGGGGGAGGGAGAGAGAGAGAAAGAGGGAGGGAGACAGAGGGAGAGGGAGAGGGAGAGAGGGAGAAATTAAACACACACACACACACACACACACACACACACATATATACCGATAGATAGATAGATGGATGGATGGATGGATGGATGGATGGATGGATGGATGGATGGATGGATGGATGGATGGATGGACGGACAGAGAGAGAGACAATTAGGAACTGAAAAACTCTTATGTATAGAGGCATTTAATCTTTATTAAAGAAAACAAACAGACAAAACCCCATTATATTTATGTTTCATGTGACTTGCAATAAACATTCAACCTCATTTCAAAAGATAAACTCTGTCATAAATTATCAACAACCATTGATCACTGTGGACTCTTTTTCTGATGTCGAAATTCGATGAAACTTCACAACTGAGGGTCCACCACAATGTTCAATGAGTGGAATGGATTTTCATATAGTCCAGTCTTTGGACATTGTGATTGTATATATGAGATAAAAAAATTAAGAGAAAAAACATATGAAGCAAGTCAACAGCCAAGGTGGCATCCGAGATTCTAACAGAAACTGCTTCATTTTCTGGGATTTTGATCCTGCCGTTTCTGCTCTGATGTGCTCTTTTCAAGCAGGTAAGTCAGCTTATCAATTAGGAAACCTGACTTTGCAATAAAGCAACACACACACACACACACTCGTGCATAAGTGCACCTTTGTGCCTACCGTTCCTGTCCTAATGTGTTTTTATCTTTTCTATCTCTACTTTATCCTTATATTTATTCTTATATTATGTTAAACATACTTTTTATTATTATTATTTATTAGATTTGTATGCCGCCCCTCTCCATAGACTTGTAGAGTACAATACAATACTATACTTGTATGACAAATAAATAAATAAAATAAATAAAACCTGAGGTCTTTGAAAAGAGAAAAAAGAAAAGACACAATCAAAGGCAAACAGAAAGGAACAGGAAAGGACAATGTCGAAGAGGAAAACTCTGTAAACTTTCAGATACTTGCTGAATGCATGATGGCTACTTCACAGATCCACTGAAGATATTTTCCTAGCATACGCAGTCCTTGACTTACAACAGTTCATTTATCTACTGTTCAAAGTTACAACGCCATTGAAAAAAAGAGAGTGACTTATGACTGTTTTTCACACTTAACGACAGTTGCAACATGAGCCAGCAATGTGCAGTGGCAGCCAAAAAAGCCAGTGCAATCCTAAATTGCATTAACAGATGGATGCAATCTAGAACTAGGGAGGTACCAATGCCAATCTATAAAGCCTTAGTTAGACCACACCTAGAGTACTGCATCCAGTTTTGGTCACCACACTCAAAAAAGGCATTGAAACTCTAGAGAAAGTGCAGAAGAGACCAACCAGGATGATTAAGGGACTGAAAACTAAAACATATGATGAACGGTTGCAGGAACTGGGCATGGATAGTCTAGGGAAGAGAAGGACCAGGAGAGACATGATAGCAGTCTTCCAAAACTTGAGGGGCTGCCACAGAGAGGAGGGTTTAGGATGTTTTCCAAAGCACCAGAAAGCCAGAAGGAATAATGGATGGAAGCTGACCAAGGAGAGATTCAACCTGGAAATAAGGAGCAACTTTCTGAGAGTGAGAGTGATCAACATGGGGAACATAAGTTGCCTGCAGAGGTTGTGGGAGCTCCAACACTTGAGACTTTCAAGAGGAGATTGGACTGCCATTTGTCCGAAATAGTATAGGGACTTCATCTCTAGCTGTGGGTTGGAGTAGATCAGTGTTTCCCAACCTTGACAACTTGAAGATATCTGGACTTCAACTCCCAGAATTCCCCAGCCAGCATTCGCTGGCTGGAGAATTCTGGGAGTTGAAGTCCAAATATCTTCAAGTTGCCAAGGTTGGGAAACACTTGACTAGATGCAATACAAGCAGTGATGGGCTCCTACGGGAACAGTCAGAAACCCAGTTCCGGTAGCAAAATTTGGAGCTCCACCCCAGAGCACCCAATTTGCACTGAAAGATGTTGAAACAAAATGCATAAGCCGCTCCCAAAGTGTGGTAGTAAAAAATTTGGTAGCCCATCACTGCCTACAAGGTACCTTCCAACTCTAATAATGATCAACATTCAGAGGGGTGGCAAATGACTCATATTTAGGACGGCTGCAACATCCCAGTTTGCCACCTTCTAAAAAGCAAAGTCGGTGGGGGCTGGAGGAAGATTCACTTAACAACATTGTTGTTTAATGTAACAACTGCGTTGATTGGTGACAATACAATGGGAGCAACCACAGATATTTTTATGCTCAGTTATGTAATTGTGCAGCCTCTACTGAATGTTTACTTACCATTCTCCCCCCCAACAATATACGAGAATTTTAAGAAGTCACAGGAATCCTGAGATGTTTTAATTCCAGTAAATATCTTGCCTCTTTATTTATTTTATTTTTCCTTTCACAAAGGGGCTTTCAGCAGAGAGACTTTAAAAAAAAAGTATTAGTCTGCCTGGCACACAGTATTCTTAGCAAAATGCTAAGAATGTCTGGACGGAGAGAAAAAAATTATCCGCCTTTTCAGAGAAGCTTATCGCTGGTTAAGTTGGCATAAGCTTGCAACCCGGAGGAGCTTTTATTTCTCCCTAGTCCCCCCCCCCCCACGTTAACTCCCACCTCACCCAAAATAGAAAAGTAACTTTTGCAAGCCACTTTAAATAACTCAAAATTCAGGCAAAGTGCTTTTGTGCCATTTTCTTAGTCAACTCTGCCACCTAGCTCATTTCGGAAAAAGCTGTTTCTCCTCTTCCTGGTACGGTGGGGTGGTGGAGAAATCAATCTTACCTTTGGTTTGGAATTCAGATTCTCAAATAACATACACTTACTCTCCTAAAACATCTGCTCTTCCTCCCTCCCTTCCTCCCTCCCTCCCTCTCTCCCTCCCTTCTATTTATTTAAAATTTACTTACTTACTTATGCATGCATTTAATAACAAATATAAGTATACACACAATTATGAATACAAGAAATGGATATAAATAAAAGGGAACATTAGGACAGGGATGGTAGCAGGGATGGGCTACTGCCCAGATTGGGGGGGGATGCAGTGGGGTAGCGAAAATGTAGCTCCACCCCAGAACACCCAATTTGCACTGAAAGATGTTGAAAGAAAATCCATAAGCCACGCCCACAGTATGGTAGTAAAAAATTTGGTAGCCCTTCACTGGACGGTAGGTACACGCTTACAGACCTCTTAGAATGGGGTGAGGTCGACTGTAGATGGTCTAAGGTTCAAGATTTGGGGTTTGGGGGAAGAAACCACAGAGTCAGGTAGTGTGTTCCAGGCATTGACCACTGTGTTGCTGAAGTCGTATTTTCTACAATTGAGTTTGAAGAGGTTTGCTATAGGTTTGTATCTATTGTGAGCTCGTGTATTGTTGCGGTGGTTGAAGCTGTAATAGTCATTGACAGGTAGGACATCATAACAGATAATTTTATGTACTACGCTTAGGTCAGATGGAAGATGGTGAAGTTCTAAATTGTCTCATATATATACATATACATACATAGACCTAGACCTAGACCTAGACATAGACACTGCTCAAAAAAAAGGGGGAACACTTAAACAACACAATATAACTCCAAGTAAATCAAACTTCTGTGAAATCAAACAGTCCACTTTGGAAGCAACACTGATTGACAATCAATTTCGCATTCTGTTGTTCACATTCAGCTTTGTACAGAACAAAGGATTCCATGAGAATATTTCATTCATTCAGAGTGTTCCTTGAGTGTTCCCTTTATTTTTTTGAGCAGTATACATAGACATAGACATAGACATATAAACAGTGAAGGGCTACCAAATTTTTTACTACCACACTGTGGTCGTGGCTTATGCAGGATGCCCTGCATTTTCTTTCAACATCTTTCAGTGAAAATTGGGTGCAATGGTCTGGCATCCTTGCAATGTAGCCTGCCCAGTTTCTCTGGGCTTTCATCAAGAAGGTGTGAACTGCTGGCAGGCCTACTCTGGAGGGAGAGGACCTCTCTGTCTGGTACCTTGTCCTACCAACCAGATCCTCAGAATTCTATGTAGGCAGGTCATGTGGAAATGGTTTGATTGCCCAGAGTGCCTTCTGTATATAATCCAAGTCTCCCTGGTATATATGTCAGCAGTAATGGGCAGCCAAAACTTTTACTGCCACAGTGTGGATCTGGCTTAATGGTCACGTGACTGGGTAGGAGTGGCTTGCCAGCCATGTGATCAGGTGGGAGTCGCTTGAACGATCATCATTGCTCAAGTGAACTGTTAAATCCTCAACTTACAACCTTCCCAGTGTCGTTCGTGGGGGTGACAATTTGCTTCGTGTTTCCTGCGCTCTCCCCCCCCACCTCAGGCTGGGTAGCTAGGCAAACGGGTGCTGCCAGAAGCATCAATGCTGCCAGCGCCGCTTCCACCCATGCCTTCTGCTTGCACCTCAGGCAGGAGGTGGCCGCGTGAGGCTGGAGGGGAGCCAGGCAGGAGAGAGGGAAGCTCGTCCAAGGCCAGGAAGGAGGAAAGAGGAAAAAAGCAAGGAGCACAGACGCAGCAGCTGCAGCAGGGGAAAAAAGAGAGCCAAGCCAAGACCAGTAATCCAGGAAGTGATAGCCGCCAATCAGCTGAAGCTGCGCATGCATCTTCATTTCCGCCCTGTCCTGCCTGTTGCCCATCCCTGCATGTCAGTGTATGTATGCAGCTTAACTAAGGAGTTATGGGAATCCAAGGACTACGGAGCCTGACTTGTTAAAATGATAGTACTACCTTTTCCTCCATCTTCCCATTCTATCCCTCCTACAGAAAATGAAAATGGCAAGATGCAATATTTAAGGGAACTACTGCTTCATTCCAAGCAAAGGTTGTATTTTCTCTTCAATGTTTCTGGTGGCATACAAACCCCACAGTTCCTCGCTTGTCCTATGATAATATTTTATTGATTAACTATTAGGCCAAATCAGGTCTTATTATAAGAACAGAACCTGGAGCTCTCCAGAGAGGTTCACACATTACGCTAAGGCTTGCTTTGCCCAACCAGCATACTGAGCAATCTAAAATTGCCTACATTGCCACAACACACACAGATGGAAGCTTCATTGCAAGCTGTCACTTACAAACCCCAAGGGCTGAGGTTACACAGGATATTAAGGTAAAAATAAGTAAATCCTCACAGAGGATAAACAATAAACTCAACTATTACTAAATTTCTATGAATCTTACCCAGGATGAACAATACTGGAGGAACGTGGGAGCTGCAGTTAAACAACAACAGCTATAGGGTAACATGTTTATCTTCCTTCCTTCCTTCCTTCCTTCCTTCCTTCCTTCCTTCGCCTCTACTTTCTTTCTTTCTTTCTCTCTCTCTCTCTCTTTCTTTCTCCATCCCTCCCTTTTTCCCTCCTTACTTTCTCCTTTCCTTTCCTCTCCTCTCTTCTTTTTAAAAGTCCTTTTGTTTCACCTCATGTTGGTTTAAATTGTTGAGTTATCTTTAACTCACTCCCTTCTTACCTACCCCTATCAATATTGTAAGCTGAATTTGGTCATAAGCAAAGTTTTAAGTTGATTATACATTCAGGTGAGGTGGACAATATTGGAAAAACAAACACTGGCAAAATACAAGTAGAGAAACTGCCAAGGTTAAAGAGAACATGCAAGCTTGACAAACTTTGATTTGCTGTCTAGCAGGGAGATTCCAGAAAATATTCATTTGGCTAGAACTTTTTTAAAAAGTTAATCGGTTCCTTTCTGGCATGCCTTCATCCTCTATCTCCCATATCATTTTTCTTAGTACAATCTAAAGAACAGGCAATTAAGAAATATACTACCTATTAGTTCAGAAATACATACAGTAATCCCTCGTTATTTCACATTTCATCTTTCACGGATTCACTATTTCACAGGTTTTCAAAGGGGGCTTAAATCCATTAAATCCATTAAAATTTTTAAATCCATTAAAAATTCATAAAATTCTTCTACAGTAATCCTGTACTCTATTAAAGAAACTGGTAGGATATCACAACTAAGAAACATTATAGAATGACTGTTTAATGCAAAGGGTGGGTTTTAAAAGTCCAAGTACTCGTTAAATACATTAAAAAAATCTTTCCTCTACTTCATGGAAATTCGTTTTTCACAGGTGGTCTTGGAACGCATCCCCCGTGAAAAACGAGGGATCACTGTATTTATATTTTGAGCCACCACAGCTTCCGGCAAAGAAAAGAGCCCAGAAACGTTGAAAGTGATGTCAACTGTAAAAATGATCAATCCCCAATTTTAAGAGATCAGTATTCAAAGTAGATGGACAATTCTGGCAGTTTTGATCAGTTTTGGTTTAACAGCAGTAGCAAGAAATGAAAATGTGATACAGTCCATTGGGTAACACAAGTTTTTTTTAAAAAAAAATAAAACCCTGTAAAAATTAAATAAATAATCATTTGTTTTTCTTGATGGGCTCGGAGTTGGGCTAGAAGACCTCAAAGATCCCTTCCCACTCTGTTATGCTGTTATTCAGTGTACATGAGGAGGGAAATAAATACAGGCTAAAAATCTTATTATTTAGGAGGTCCTTGGTCACAAAAAAGCATCAGTTGTACTCATGCAATGACCAAGTCAATGAAGATTTGCAAACATAACTTCCACAGCGCTGTTGTGATCAGGATGAAGATAGGGTCAATAGTGCGTTAAACAGAGGTGGGATTCAGCAGTTCTGAACAGTTCTGGAGAACAAGTAGCAGAAATTTCGAATAGTTTGGAGAACTGGTAAATACCACCTCTGACTGGCCCTGCGTCCTTTATTCTCTGCCTCTCAAGTCCGAGCTGATCAGGAGGAAATGGAGATTTTGCAGTATCCTTTCCCTGGAGTGGGGAAGGAATGGGGATTTTACAATATTGTTCCCCTGCCACACCCACAAAGCCACAACCACAGAATTGGTAGATTCAAAAAAACTGAATCCCACCACTGGTGTTAAGGAGTCCTTTTTTTCTCTTTCATTTTGATTGGTTGAATTAGAATTGATTTAATTGATTTATAAATTAAATACATTCAATTTAATATATAAAATATAAATTGAATATATACTGCTCCTCTCCGAGGACTCGGGGCAGATCACAACATCTAAAAGAACAATACGATACAAATACAAATACAATTAATCCCCATTATTAAAAATCAGTCATACCCACTCAACAACAACATACATGTCATTTTGTTGGCCAGGGGGCTAGAATTAATGCTTCTGAGCCTGGCGGCACAGGTGAGTCTTTTGACTCTTACGGAAGGCAAGGAGGGTGGGGACAGTACAGAGAAGGCTCTTCCCCCAGGTTCTGCCAAACAACATTGTCTAGTTGACAGGACCTGGAGAAGGCCAACTCTGTGGGACCAAACCAGTGGCTGGGATTCATGTGGCGGAAGGCGCTCCAAAAAATGGTCTGCACCAATGCCATATAGGGCTTTACAGGTCATAACCAACATTTTGAATACAGTATATACATACATACCCTGTTACCCCGAAAATAAGTCACCCCTGAAAGTAAGATGTAGGAGAGATTTCCTAGAACTGCCTAATATAAGGCATTCCTCGAGAGTAAGACGTAGGACATGTTTCGTTTTGCAGCATTCCCAAATGGAACATATCTAACACTGTTGTCCATAAATTGCATCCCAAAATGCTGCATCAATCAGATTTAAAACACATCCAACACGTAATTGTTGTACACGGAAATAATGGTACAGTAGTAGTAAGAAATTCTTGATAGGATTCACAGTTTGTCTGGTTATGCTGGTTTGTGATGACAACTACTATACAGTACATAATAAATGTTTGTTTGTTTTTTGTTCAACGATAAGTGTGAATTCTTCTTCATTGAAAAAAAAAAGACATTCCCTAAAAATAAGACGTAGCACATCTTTGGGAGCAAAAATTAATATAAGACACTGTCTTATTTTGGGGAAAACAGGGTACATACAAGGGGTGGACAAAAAATGGAAACAGTTGACTTTTTGGCATCATAATGTCTGAACATATTCAAATCAATCAAAACTTGACATATTTTAATGTTTTTTTTAATTATGTTATTTGATATGTTGTTTTAAACTACCTTTTTTTTTAAACAGAAATTTAAGGAAATTGGTTATAACCTTCTAGAAATGGCAGACTTCTCAGACTTTTAAAGAGGCCAAATTGTTGGTGCACTAGTGTAACAGAAAGTGCCCGAATGTTTGGCATTTCAAGAGGTAATGTCTCAAAAGTAATGACTGCTTTTGAAAGAGAAGGGAAAACGTCCTCAGCCAAGCACAGGTCTGGTCGAAAGTCGAAGTTGTCTGAGAGAGACCGTCGGACTCTAAAGCGAATTGTTAGAGCGAATCGTAAGACCGCAGCTCCTAAAATCACTGCAGAGCTCAATAGACACATACAGAACCCAGTTTCCACAAAAACTGTTCGAAGGGAGCTTCACAAATCTGGATTCCACAGAAGCGCTGCAAGGTGTTTCAAATTTTCTTTGTCCACCATACATACATACAATATGATTGAGACTCAATAGCAATAGCACTTAGACTTATATACCGCTTCACATTGCTTTAGAGCCCTCTCTAAGCAGTTTACAGAGTGTACGCATCTTGCCCCCAACAATCTGGGTCCTCATTTGAACCACCTCGGAAGGATGGAAGGCTGAGTCTACCATGAGCCTGCTGAGATTCGATCTGCCAAACTGCTGGCAGACGGTGACCAGCAGAAGTAGCTTGCAGTACTGCACTCTAACCACTGCACCACCGAGGCTCTTTAAATTATATTTACACAATGTTATTATAATGTATCCAATTAAAGGAAAGATTGCACATAGATACGTAGCAATATTGGCACCATGATATAACATCAAAATTAATCATCAGTCTGTTTGCTAATGTGTACAGTTTAAAGTCCCTTGGGACTGAGATAATTAGCAGTTTTTCTTCAGCTAAGAAGAAGCCTATCGTTTTCCAACCAATTGTCAGGTTGTTTAAATTTATCAAAAAATGTCCATACTGCCCTAACATCTCCTCTCTCTCTCTTTTTTTTTTTTTGTATGGGAGGAAGGAAATTCTAATTAAAATGTCCATGAACAAGCACCAACAATACTAATATTGCAAATAAAATGTAGGATTGACCAATGATCGCTTGGGTCACAACTTCGGGTATACAATACAATTGTCCGAATGGGGAAAAATCTGGGAGCAAAATTACAAACTAACTTTGACAATACCATATAAGGAGAACATTTATAAAATGTTTTATATTCCTCTAGGATGACTGGTAAAAATGTTTACTAAATTATCTTTGAAGTGCTGGAAATACAAAGTAGGAAATAGGACGTATTACCACACTTGGTGGACTTGTCCCCAGGTGAGAATGTTTTGGAATAAGATTAAAACCATGATAGAACAAATTATAGAACTAAGTTTTGAATTAAAACCAGAGCTATCCTTATTTGGCATATTTAGAGGGAAAATTGACAAAGAAGATAGATATTTAATATTACATATGACTACAGCAGCCAGAATTGCATATGGTCAAAATTGGAAATCAGAATCAATACTAACAATGATAACCGTGGTCACTAAAATTTTAGAAGTACAGCTGAAATGTGAAAATTAACAATGGAAATTCAAGACAAAAAGAGACAGATTTCTACAAAACGTGGAATAGAGAGTATAATTGGCTAAAAGAGAAAACATATATAGAAATCTATCATAACATAACTTCTTGCAATAATATAATAATTGTAATATATATCTCAAATATTATATTTACTTTCTGTGTAAATGAACAATTGTAAATAGTACGTCTAACAAAGAAATACCGTGTTTCCCCGATAGTAAGACCCCCCCGATTGTAAGACATATGGGGGGTTTCAGGGGGGTTGGCTAATATAAGCCATACCCCGAAAGTAAGACATATGTCTTACTTTCGGGGAAACACGGTACTAAAAGCGAGGGAGCTGCGCGCCCAGGAGAGTCTCCCTTACGCAGCCTGGTGCCAGCTGGCAGTGGCGCGCTGCACCCAGAGCAGCGCGTGGGGAGCATCGGCACCGAGTGGGAGCATCGGCACCGAGGACAAGTCCAGCTTCAAGCCTTACGGAGGGAGCTCGGGCTGTGGCGAGAAGACGGGATTCCGGGTGCTGAGCGCCACCCGCCCGCCGTTCACGCCAAGGACAGGCAGCCCCAGTTCCAGCGCCTCGACCTGCTCGCCCGGCCTCTTGCCCGGCGGGGAGAGCAAAGGCGGCGGCGGGAGTAGCGGAGGCGAGGCGGAGAATAAAGAAGCGGCGGATAGCTGGCGAGGCGCCGGCTAGAGGGCTGGACCCCGCCACTTTGCCACTGCTCCCGCCGCCGGCTTTGCTGGGGTCGAGCACCACGCCCGGCGGCAGGAACTGCGGGGGGTAGCCGGCGTACGCTCCGGCTAACGAGCCCGGGTAGCTCATGCTGGCCGGTGGCGGCCACGGGGAAAACGGTCTGGCCCGGCTTGTAAGGGGAGACGGGCGCCACCAAGCCGGCAGAGCCCCGCCTTGGAGCCCTCGTGGCTTTGGCTCAGCTCGGTGGAGAGGCCGCTGGAAGAAGCCAAGGGGCAAGGGCACATCCGACGGCGCGTCCCGTTTGGCTTCTTCCAGCGGCCTCTCCGCCGAGCTGAGCCAAAGCCACAAGGGCTCCAAGGTGGGGCTCTGCCGGCTTGGTGGCACCCGTCTCCCCTTACAAGCCGGGCCAGACCGTTTTCCCGCTGCCGCCGCCGGCCAGCATGAGCTACCCGGGCTCGCCAGCTATCCGCCGCTTCTTTCTCCTCCGCCTTGCTTCCGCTACTCCCGCCGCCGCCTTTGCTCTCCCCGCCGGGAAAGAGGCCGGGCGAGCAGGCCGAGGCACTGGAACTGGGGCTGCCTGTCCTTGGCATGAACGGCGGGCGGGTGGCGCTCAGCACCCGGAATCCCGTCTTCTCGCCACCGCCCGAGCTCCCTCCGTAAGGCTTGAAGCTGGACTTGTCCTCGGCGCCGATGTCGCTGAGCTTCAAGGGTGCGCCTTTGGACGTCTCTTTGTCGGCGCCGCTGGACGCTGGAGAGCTTGGAAGAAGGCGACGGGTCCAGGTTGCCGATCAGGAGCAGCCCGAAGACGAGCCGGCCCCGGGTGCCCGGGACAATGTAAGACATACCCCCAAAGTAAGACACAGTGGGGCTTTTGGGGGTAAAAAGATAGTAAGACACTGCCTTACTATCGGGGAAACACGGTATATACCTATATATTCTTATACACATACATACATACATACATACATACATACATACACACACACACACACACACATACATACATACATACATAGTAGGAATAAATATGAAATGAATAAAATAGTTGTTGAAATAAAAATTGATAATCCAATAGATTTAGTTTATAAGAAGATAAATTTTAGAACAGCCAAATGTACAAAAGTTTAAACTAGTAGCTAATAACTAATAAGTCATTAAATAAATATGATTTAACTGTAATGGTTTGTATTGGTTGGCTTTATGTATGTAATTGATTGTATATTATGTGTCTGTTGTAATTAGTCTTTTTATATTATTTTGTTTTGTTTTTCTGTTTGACTATTTTTGTTGAAGTGTGTACACAATTTCTGTTTTTAAAAGAAAATTCAATAAAAATATATTTTTAAAGAAAATGTAGGATTGACCATCCATTGTTGACTATTGCTATTTAACTCATATTTGAAGGATATAGCCACAAAAGATACCCAAAGTAATCCAGAGAGACTGTATATTAACAATCTTGCTGTTTTGAGATCCAAATTCAACATTAGCAAGCCTGACCATGAGATATTTTTCTAGTTCTAAATTGAATATTTTTTTTAAAAAAAAAAACTTAGGCATGAAACCTCCTTGTATTGTATAGTCTTTAACCCATTTCACATTCAAAAAAACAATGTTTAAAGGTGTCAACTCTATTTTAGGTAGAAATTAAACATATTATTCAATGCAGGTCTACAACCAAAATCCATTACTCCAGAGGCTGGAAGTGAATTCCATAAACCAATGACCCTGTGGGTAAAGAAATATTTCCCTTTATTTGTCCTCGCTTTCTTACCTATGAGTTTTAGGGGAGTGCCTCCACATATTGTGTGATAGAGAAAATAATTTTTCCCTATCCATAATTTTTATCCCATGCATGATTTTATACACTTCGATCAAGTCACCTCTTAAGCGCTATCTTTCAAGGCTGAAGAGACCAAAGCATTGCGACCTTGTATCATAAGAGAGGTGCTCCATTTCCTTGATCATACTTGTTGTCCTTTTTTGCCCTTTTTCCAGTTCCATTATATTCTTCTTGAGGTGCGTTGACCAGAACTGTACACAGTACTCCAAGTGTGGTCTCACCATTGATTTGTACAGAAGCAATACAACATTTTTGATTCCCTTCCTAATCAGGCCAAGCATGGAATTTGTTTTTTTTACCGCTGCTGCACACTGGGTTGACATCTTCATTGAGCTGTCCACCAAAACCCTTTTCTTGGGTTTTCTCAGAAAGTTTGGTCCCCATCAGTTGGTAGGTATAACTGGGATTCTTTGCCCTGATATACACAACTTTGCACTTGTTTAGGTTAAAATGCATTTGCCACTTCGTTGCTCACTCACTCAATTTCGAGAGATCTTTCTGGAGCTCCCGACAATCAGTTTCACTTTTCACTACCTGGAACAATTTAGTGTCATCAGCAAACTTTGCTACCTAACTATTTACTTCTATATCCAGATCATTAGTGGATAAATTAAAAAGTAAAGGTCCCAAAACCTAATTGTGCCAGATGCAAAAGGATACCTTTTGCATCTGGCACAATCTTACCTCCCAATCCCCCCCCCCCAAAAAAAAAATGGGATACAGAAGAAGAGAAGCAGCTAAATCTCAATTCTCCCACGGATCTCAAGTTATGGCGATCTTGGGCTTTCACACTTTGCGAATGCTTTACGAGGATCAAAGGATGAAAAAGGTTTGAAAAAAAAATAACACAAAGAGAAAGTTTGACGTTTTTGGAGCAAACATAAATAAAGCAACATTGTCAATGTATGCTTTTCATGCAAACCTATACATTCAATGTGCACAGATTAATGTGGAGAAAGAAATTATTCGGTTTAGGCAAACGTGCATGAATGGATGCAAGCGAGAAAGAAATTGTTTCAGCCAATTTTATTTGCACTGAATTACATTGTAACTTATAAAGCAGAAAAGGGCATTAGACATGCTTTACTCTAAACTCTGCACCTCCAATTTGTATTTCCAAAGATGGCAAAGTTTTATACTCTTTATTATTGTTGTTATTATTAATATTATTATTATTGTTGTTGTTGTTGTTGTCATCGTTGTCATTAATGTTATTGTTGTTGTTGTTGTTGTTGTTGTTATTATTATTATTAGCCTGAATAAATTCCCACTTAGCTTTGTTTTATGATGAAAAGATAACATTTAAATTCCCTGCTATATGTCAGAATAAATCAGTAACGTAAATTGCTATTGTAGATCCACTAAAATGCTATAAATGATGGTTTGTAAGGTAGTTTCATCCTGGTTTCTAATTCATATTTATTGTACCAACTCAGCAATGTAGAACAAAGAGGAAATCAAAACACAAATTTGTCAATACATCTCACTATTACAAGCAGTCATTTACTTCAGAGTCTAAACTGAGCTATAAAATTCTAATAGCAATTGCAGAAGACAAATATCTTTAATGAGGCTTTCTGGAGTTGAAAAAAGTATACTTTGTAGACAGATGCAAATCCCTTTTTATGATTTCCAAGATACATCTTATTCTGCCATTAAAGCAAACAAACTATAATGTACTATAATCAACAATGTTATTACCTGTCCCTTATGGAGCTACTGGTTGCATGGAAAACTGACTGCTTATCCTTACAATCTGATATGCGTACCACATTAAAGCCATGGATGGATTCATAATTTTTCATGAAATATATCACAATTATCTAGATCACACTACACACTAGCTATAAACTGTGCTTTACAACTCATACTGCCTGGAGTCTCATGCCATGCTGAATTACAACCAAACAAATCATATTTCAATGAGCAATACACAAACTTAGTCTACAAGGTCTCTTCATTCCAATAGCCTTTGTAAAGAATATAGAGGAATGGATAAAAGCTGGCCAATTCTGGATTGAGTGGGAAAATTTGTAGATCAAATGTTAATTGTCCATTTAATGGTAAGAAAGAAAGACCAGGGGTGACATGATATCAGTCTACCAATGAAAGGGCCAACTTATTTACCAAAGCATCTGAAGCCAAGACCAGAAACAATGGATAGAAACTAATCAAAGAGCAATGGATGGAAACTAATCAAGGAGCAACCTAGAAATAAGAAGAAACTTCCTAACACTAAGAACAATTAATCAGCAGAACTGTTTGCCTTCAAAAGTTGTCAGTGCTCCATCTCTGGAGGCTTTTAAGAAGAGACTGGAGAGCCACTTGTCTGTAATGTTATAGGGCAGTGATGGCGAACCTATGGCACAGGTGCCACAGGTGGCATGCAGAGCCATATCTGCTGGCACGCGAGCTGTTGCCCTAGCTCACCTCCAACGTGCATGTGTGTGCTGGTCAGCTGACTTTTGGCTTGCACAGAGGCTCTGGGAGGGCGTTTTTGGCACCCAAGGAAAAAAAGGTTCGCCATCACTGGTATAGGGTTTTAGAGGATGAAGAGTAAACTCTATTACCTCTGCGCAATGGAAAACGTTGAGGTGGAAGATATCCAGCTAATATTCCAGAGATATGAGAAGTACTCCAAATAATCAGACCACATACATTAAATGTATAAATATTATTTGCATTAGGCAAATATCATAGTTATTAATAGTCCTAGTCATCCACAAATACAACAATCAATATTCTCAATACATAAACAATGCAAACCTTAATCAATACATATATATACGAAAATTAGAACACACACTTCTTACTACACATAGTAGACCTTACAATAGAATAGTCATATAGACCAACTAGTATAGACTCAGAGAGATATCAGGCAGAGTCTCAAAGCTCCAGGCTCTGAGAAAGAGAGACGCTGCTGAATTACTCTTATAGCTGATTGCAACACCAGCTCTTAAAGCAGTAGTGTGCTACTCCCTTAAAGAATACATTGCTGGCTTAGGTTATATATTGGAAAACCCAACTAGTTATACATACAAAACTAACATAGGTTTCCCCCTTGAGTAGGGGGTTGGACTAGAAGACCTCCAAGGCCCCTTCTTACTCTGTTATTCTGTTATCTTCTATTAAAACAATACATTGGAAGGGATGGAAATTCAGAGTCATCCAGAAAGAATCATGTAACAGTTGAACCATGGCAACTCCGCATTTTTTGTGGATTTGAGATGTTTCGCTGCTCACCCAAGCAGCATCTAAATGTTTGGACCGTTTTACTTAGAAGACTGAGAATCTTCATTGAGTGCCACATACTTTGCAGAAGGAAGGTTGGTGCAGGAATAGGAAAGGACGATATGAAAAGTGGCAAACTGCAAGAGGATTTGGTACATTCCAAAAACTCCCAGGTTCCTCTTAACAAATTCGATCAGACTGGAGAAGCTGCTTGGATGGGCAGCAAAATGTCTCAAACCAACAAGAAAATATGTCCAGCTGCTATGAGTCATCTTTTAGATAATACTTTAGAAGGTTCTGATCTGCACTTATTCGGTCTAAAGTGATTTTACATTATCTTTCTCTCTCTCACACACATCTCCCTAATCCAAATTAATTGTGCCTGAATCAGAGAAGGATACAATGAATCACAGGGATTGGTAATAGAGGTAAATGAACCATACTACAAATTATTTTTGCTCCGAAGAATACGAGGGAGGGAGGGAGGGAGGGAGGGAGGGAGCACATAGACAAAACCGAATCAGAGCAAATTAAAAATAAAATCTCAAGACCTAATACATTTACTTATTCATGAAAGTATTTACAGCTATAGTAGAATAGAATATAATAGAATTTTATTGGCCAAATGTGATTGGACACCCAAGGAATTTGGTGCATATGCTCTCAGTGTACATAAAAGAAAATATACATTTGTCAAGAATCATGAGGTTGTCATAGGGTACAAATAAGCAATCAGGAAACAATCTATATTAATATAAATTGTAAGGATGCAAGCAACAAGTTACAGTCATACAGTCATAAGTGGGAGAAAATGGGTGATAGGAACGATGAGAAGACTAATACTAATAGTAATGCAGCCTTAGTGAATAATTTGACAATAGTGAGGGAATTATTTGTTTAGCAGAGTGATGGCCTTCGAGAAAAAATATTTTTGTGTCCAGTTGTTGGTGTGTAGTGTGTTGTTCTGAGAGTAGAAGTTGAAACAGTTTATGTCCAGGATGTGATGGGTCAGTAAATATTTTCACTGCCCTCTTTTTCACTTGTGCAGGATACAGGTCCTCAACGGAAGGAAGATTGGCAGCAATTGTTTTTTCTGCAGTTCTGATTCTCCTCTGAAGTCTGTGTCGGTCTTGTTGGGTTGCAGAGCCAAACCAGACAGTTATAGAGGTGCAGATTGCAGACTCAATAGTTGCTCTATAGAACAGTATCAGCAGCTCCTTAGTAAATCAATGCCATAAATTTAGGGAACCTTAATGGTGGTAGTGCTCAACTGATGATCACAATTAAACCCCAAGTTTCCCTTGTTAAGTGAGAAAATTGTTAAGTCAGCTATGCCCCATTTTATGACTTTTCTAGCTACAGTTGTTAAGTGAATCAATGGAATTGTTAGGTTAGAAACCTGGTGGTTAACTTAATTTGGCTTTCCCGTGGCTTTGCTTGTCAGAAGGTTGCAAGCATCATAAATATGAGTCAGTTGTCCAAGAGTCTGAATTTTAACCATGTGACCATGGAGACACTGCAATGGACATAAGTGTGAAAAACGGCCATGCATTATATTTTTTAAAAACTTGCTGTTGTAACTTCAAATGGTCACTAAATGAACTTTTGTAAGTCAAGGCCTACCTACAGTAATCCCTCGCTACTTTGCAGTTCATCTTTTGTGGATTTGCTACTTCACGGGTTTTCATAGGGGCCTTAAATCCATTCAATCCAATGACAATTTTAAATACATTAAAAATTCATGAAATTCTTCTACAATACTACTGTACTCTATTAAAGAAACTGGTAGGATATCACACGTGGTTCCAGCTGAGAAACATTACAGAATGACTATTTAATGCAAAGGGTGGGTTTTAAAAGTCCAAATACTAATTAAATACATTTAAAAAATATATTTCCTGTACTTCACGGAAATTCATTTTTCACGGGTGGTCTTGGAACGCATCCCCCGCGAAAAATGAGGGATCACTGTGCTTGAAAACAAGGTCTCCCAAATGCCAGTTTAGCATCCTATTCACGATAAAAGTGAAGAGATCAAAGCGAGTGTGGGAAGTCAGATTCTCTTAATGGATGCCTGTTAAACTTTTGTTTTTCCTTGAAAACATCGGAACTGAAGAAGCTTCTTGGATTAGAAATGAAATGAAAAACAAAAGTCCAATTGCCTTTTGAAAAAGCACCTTTGGGACAACCATGACCTAGGTGGCTGTGAATATCCATAAATTTCTAGGAGCTGAGCAGGGGTGGGCTGCATCCCGGATGGAGGGGAACACAGTGGGGTAGCGAAAATGGAGTTCCACCCCAGAGCACCCAGTTTGCACTGAAAGATGTTGAAAGAAAATGTAGGGCATCCCGAATAACAATAACAATAACAATAACAATAACAATATATAAGATTTGTATGCCGCCCCTCTCCGAAGACTTGGGGTGGCCCTCAGCAACAATAAACAATGTACAACAAATCTAATAATTAAAACTATGGCTAAGCCACCCCCACAGTGTGGTAGTAAAAATTTTGGTAGCCCTTCACTGGAGCTGAGGCATAAGAAGGCCTTAGTTGGGCTTCCTCTTTTTCACCTGGTACTTGGCTTTCCAATATTCTACAAAATACTTGCAAACCCATTAGTATTTTGATACAAATCTCTCTGGAATTTTTTTTAATGTTCTCATGTTTCTCAACTTTACAGTTTAGGTTTAGTGATGGGCGAACCCAACGGTGTTTGGGTTCAGCAAGTTTGGAGGAACTTTACGCAAACTTCAGCCGAACCCAAACCGAACCCAAACTCAAACCCGAACGGGGAATCCCTCCCACGAAGAGATTCCGGGGGCAGAGCTTTGATGTCACCGACAGGTTGCTAAGGACGCCAAGATGATCACTTCCTGGATTCCATGGAATCCAGGAAGTGATCACCTTGGCGTCCTTAGCAACCTGCCAGTGACGTCAAAGTTCCGAACGCCGAACACGACCCCGAACTTTGCCCAAAGTTTGAAAAAAAATTCGGGTTCATGTTCAGCATACCGAGCACCGCAAAATTCGGTACGGACCCGAATTGTGCGGGTTCGGTTCGCCCATCACTATTTAGGTTACCCAACTTTGCCTCCCTTGCTTCCTTATAGCAGCGCTTCTCAATTATTTTCTCTTACACCCCCCTCAGGAAGTAGTAAACATTTCACGCCCCCTGCCACTCTTCAATCTCGGCCCCAATGGAATTTTAGGGTTAATATTTATTATTTTATTTATTATAAACTGCAAGCAAATGATTGGCTGGGGAAGGATGCTCTACCCACTTACCTGGGAGCAAGTCCCACAGAACTCAGTGGAGCCTGTTTTCAGTTAGGGGAATCAATTGAGAGGGACCACACATATTCCCTGGGGTCACCCCCGCCCGTGGCATCGCTCTGTACCCCTGCCAGCAGGCCCGCCCAGCAATGGGCTACTAGCCGGAATGTTAAATTGCGCTTGCCATCGTGGCTCGTAAATGCTTGTGGGGCCAGTGCGATTTTTCTTCTGCACCTGTGGAGGTAGCAAAATTGTGCACAAAGCCATAGGTGTGTCCGTGTTTTGGCATGCGCAGAAGCAAAAAAGCTCACCAAAACACGGGTGTACCTGCAGCTCCATGCGCAATTTTGCTACCTCCACAGGTTCTGAAGCAAAATTGTGCTGGCCCCACAAGCACTTATGAGCCACGGCGGCAAGCACAATTTAGCATTCTGGCTAGTAACCCACCGCTGGGCTTGCACCACTATTTGAGAAATAGTTCCTTATAGGAAGGTGCAAAAGTGTTAGCATGGCTGGCAATATTTAACTAAGTTGGCTGTTTATGTATCCAGCTTGAGCAAAGGGGATTGTCTTTGACAAAGTAGTTCATTAGTACCAATGAATGAACCCAAAAGCACTAGCGACTAGTTGCACAATTCTCTGACCTAAATGTTCAGATATAATATTGAATATCAAGGGCACAAGGGCACAATTAGCTGTTAGAAGGCAAAGATAGTAGGAATGCTATGACCTCAGTATATTGCAGAGTTAGGTCAATAGTAATAATAATAAAATGCTATTCCAAGGAGATACAAGTTGCACGTAAGATAAAAGGTCCACAATATCAGAATAAAATAGGGAGGTACTTTCTAGATGGCAATGCTAATGAGAACAACATAGGGATTGCCAAATAACAAAGATTAAATGTTCAAAGGCAGTGAACAGCCCTGAAGGAACTTGGAATGCAGAGAACAGCAACAAAGGATAAGACATCTGGAGAATAAACCTTATGTTGAATGATTGAGAGAGCTAGATATAGCTAGCCTAACAAAGAGAAGGAACAGGGGTGACACAACAGTAGTACTTAGGCTTGTATCTCACTTTACAGCCCTGTCTAAATGGTTTACAGAGTCAGCTCATTGCCTCGAAAAACCTGGGTCCTCATTTTACCCAACTCAGGAGGATGGAAGGTCGAGTAAACCTTGAGCCTGGTGAGATTCAAACTGCCAAATTGAAGGTAGACAGAAAGCAGCAGAAGTAGTCTGCAGGACAGCACTCTAATTAACTGTGTCACCATGGCTCATTTAAAGCCCTTTTTAAGCGGTTTAGAGTCAGCCTATTGCCCCCAACAATCTGGGTCCTCATTTGACCCCCCTCAGAAGGATGGAAAGCTGAGTCAATCTTCAGCCTGGTGAGATTTGAACTGCTGAACTACAGCTAGCAGCTAGCTGAAGCAGCCTGCAATGCTGTGCCACCCTGGCTCAGTCTGTAGCAGCAGTGGGTTGCTCCCCGTTCAGCCCAGTTCTATGAACCAGAAGTGGTGGTGGTGAAAGTCTTCGCTTATCTGCATGGGACGCTTCTGTGCATGCACGCAAGTGTGCTAGCAAACTGGTAGCAATAGGTTTTAGAACCCACTACTGGTCTGTAGATATTCTCAGTTAGCTAGGCCATGGTTGTACCCAGTAATGGGCAGCCAAAATTTTTCTTGCCACACTGTGGGTGTGGCTTATTTTATGGGTGTGGCTTAAGGGTCATGTGACTGGGGTAGGAGTGGCTTGCCGGCCTTGTGACCAGGTGGGAGTGGCTTGAACGATCATCATCGTTCAAGTGAACTGTTAAATCCTCAACCTTACCAGTGTCGCTCACTGGGGTGACAATTTGCTTCACGTTCCCCACACTCTCCTTCCAGGGTCGCCCACCCGCCTCAGGCTGGGTAGCTAGGTGAATGGGTGCTGTCAGAAGCATAAATGCTGCCAGAGCCACTTCCACCCACGTCTTCTGTTTGCACCTCAAGTGGGAGGTGGCCACGTGAGGCTGGAGGGGAGCCAAGCAGGAGAGAGGGAAGCTCATCCGAGGGCAGGAAGGAGGAAAGAGGAAAAAAGCAAGGAGTGCAGATGCAGCAGCAGGGGAAAAAAGGAGAGCCAAGACAAGACCAGTAATCCAAGAAGTGAAAGCCACTGATCAGCTGGAGCTGTACACTCATCATAATTTCTGCCGGTGGAACTGCATTCCACCCAGTCCTGCCTGTGCCCACCCCTGGCTGTACCAAAGGGGATTCCCAGAGGGAAGGGAATGCAGACCACAAGAACCAGGAGCTACTCAGGGGACCCTGAGGACACAGATAAACTCCAAGTGGCCTCAAAGTCTCTCTAAAAGGATGCAAATGACCAGCTGTCTGCAAGGAGTATAAATCCTTCCATTCCCCACCATCTTATCAGAGCTGAGGAAGCTTCTTGGATGAGAAGAGAAACGTCTTCAAATGAGAAAAAAAAACCCCAACAACCAAGAAAGTCCAGTTGCCTCTTGAAAAAGGAACCTTTGG
Source organism: Erythrolamprus reginae (assembly GCF_031021105.1). NCBI lineage: Eukaryota > Metazoa > Chordata > Lepidosauria > Squamata > Dipsadidae > Erythrolamprus > Erythrolamprus reginae. The sequence continues at coordinate 35,415,938 of NC_091958.1, read as the reverse complement.
GACTGCTTGTCTGCATTGCTGACCGAAGAGGCAGCACTCATTTCCTTTTCAAGGTCATTGAGACAGCACTGCCTCGAGGCATTTTCTCCAGCCATGTGCCCCACATGACCTCCCAAAGTCGTACCTATTTATCTACTTGCACTAGCGTACTTCCAAACTGCTAGATTGGCAGGAGCTGGAGTGAAGACCGCAGCTCACCCCACTTACATCTCCAAGCTGGGCTGCTGATTTTTCAGTTGACAAGTGCAGTGTCTTAACCACATCCTAAACTCTAATTTAATTTAATTTAATTGACTTTTAAGCCACCCAACTCCTTGTGGACTCTGGACAGCATACAGTAATAAAATAATAATGTATAGAAGCAATTTAAACAATGCTAAACAACAGAACAATGGTAATATAAGACAATTAAAACCCACAAAATACAACAATCATTCCACAAACATTCATACTTCTTGGGCTGGGCTAGTTGGTCATCCTCAACAGCCCCAGGCCTGCCGGTAGAGCCATATTTTCACAGTCTTTTGGAAGGGTAGGAGGGTGGGGGCAGTATGAGTCTCTGGGGGAAGTTGATTCCACAGAACTGGAGCCGCCACAGAGAAGGCTCTCCCACGTGGTCCCGCCAATTGGCACTGTTTGGCTGATGGGACCTGGAGAAGGCCAATCCTGAGGGTTCTGGTCAGTCACTGGGAGATATGTGGCAGATGATGGTTCTGTAAATAGTCTGGCCCTAAGCTATGTAGGGTTTCATAGGTAATAACCAACACCTTCAATTGCATCCAGAGATCAATCGGTAGCCAGTACAGCTTCTAGGAGAAGTTTTGAAAACAAGGGATTGGGGAAAAAAAAATATTGAGTGCAATGCAGAGGTTACTTCTTGGTAGATACTGACTCCTTTGAACCTTTTCACCATCCCTGCCTTGTCATCTTTTCCTCATCTTGTCACTAGCAAAAGTATTTCATGTTTCTGTCCTCTCTTTCCATTGGCAATCTGAACAAGAGAAACAATTTCTCCATTAGAAACTAAAATCCCTCATGAAAACCGAGCCTTTTCTCTGATATCTGACCTTTCTGGTAAACAGCCACATTATTTGTGTCTATAATCTAGCGAGCTGTCTATAACTAGCCTTAATGAACACATTGCCCCCCTCCCCCCCAAAAAAGGAAGAAAAGAAATAGACAAATGTGTGCAGATTTGTTGCATAACACTTCCAGATTCATAGATCTTCTGATGCAAACCATCCCCTAATGATGCCTTTCCATCGTGTTTGTGATGATAGTTATTGCTGTCAAATTAGGAAGCATCTTGAAAGGGCGAGAGGATCTTAGAGTCCAAACTAAAATAAAATAAATGTTTGAGAAAGAAGCGTCCGGTTCTAAGCTTGTGGGAATTAAGCCACAATACTTGAAAAGCCGTGCCCTCTTTTCCTTTCCTTTTCATCTCCGTTCAGTTTTAAATCTGCCAGCCAGCGAAGGACACATTTCTTCTGACCATTAAGGCAGCCCATTAGTTCTGCTGCCCATTAACAAAATCGGAGGTTTTGTTTTTCTTTTGCTTTCTGGTCAATTATCATAAACAACCATTAATGAGCCTTTCCGGTTATCCGGGACTGGGTTATTCCATGGAGGGGGGGATATTCTGCATTAGGAGTGAGTTGTAACTTAACTCACTGCTGGTTTGCTTCCTTCCATGCCGTGTGGCCACACCCCATGGGCATGCATTCCCTTTGTGCACTTGTGCAGTGCTGATATTTTTTTTTAAAAAAAAATCCCCCCAAAATTAAAGCTGAAAAGATAGCGACACCTGCACAGTGCTGGAAATTTGGCTTCTGCGCTTGCACAGAAGAAAAAATTCTTCCCAAAAAATACCTCCCTTCCCCCCAAAAAAGATGGAACTGGCAATGACAGAAATGGTTCCGTGACATCATCATAATGTTATTAACGGCTTGATACTGAGTTAGGTGAACCGGTCCAAACTGATCTGAACTCATCTCTGCTCTGTACATTACATAACTAAGACAACTGGGAAGCCATTTAGATAATAGCCAAATATCTAACAAAAAACACCCTTCTGATTTACCGCTAGCCCTGAACAATATTAGATCGAAAATGTAATGTATAGATAGTTGAATCCTTTCCAGTGTTCCTTTTCCATAGATTAACAGAGTTAGAAGGGGCTTTGTAGCCAGTAGGCACCACCCATAGGACAGCGGTTTCATTTTGTGTGTGTGTGCATGTGTACAACTGCATGTGCAGAAGCAAAATCTCCTGAGGGACATGCATGAACATCAGATTGTCATGATTTTTTTTGCTTCTGCATATGTGTAGAAGCAAAAAAAATGCCAAACTCTCACGTGCACATGTGTCCCCTTGTGATTTCCCCTTGAGATTTCACCACATTTTTGCTTCATATGCATGTGCAGAAAACACACTGGGGACACACAAGCATTGCACGTGTGCACCTGCAACAAAATTGGACCCAGGGGTGGACAGCAGACAGGAAGTGGTGGAACCCAGTTCTAGCAGAGGAAATGAAGAGGCGTGCACAGCTCCAGCTGATTGGCGGCTGTCACTTCCTGGATTACTGGTCTCATCTCGGCTCTCCTTTTCCCCCCTACTGCTGCTGCTGCATCTGCACTTTTTGCTTTTTTCCTCTTTCCTCCTTCCTGGCCTCGGACAAACTTCCCTCTCTCCTGCCTGTTTCCCTTCCAGCCTCACACGTCCACCTCCCACCTGAGGTACAAGCAGAAGGGTTGGGTGGAAGCGGTGCTGGCCGTGTTTATGCTTCTGGCAGCACCCGTTCACCAAGCTACCCAGCCTGAGGTGAGGGGAGAGATCCAGGAAGGAGAGCGCGGGAAACGCGAAGCAAATTGTCACTTCAGCAAGCGACACTGGTAAGGTTGTAAGTTGAGGACTTAACAGTTCACTTGAACAATGATGATCATTCAAGCCACTCCCACCTGGTCACATGGCCGGCAAGCCACTGCTATCCAATCACATGACCATTAAGCCACACTCACCAAATAAGCCACACCCACAGTGTGGCAGTAAAAGTTTTGGCTGCCCATTACTGATTGGACCTGCATGCACAGCGCACTAGTGGTGGTAGTAGCAATCGACTCCTGCTTGTAGGTCATCTAGTCTAACCTCCTGCCCGAGCCCTCCACCATTTCTGACAGATGACAATCCAATCTTTTCTTGAAAGCATCCAGTAGTAAAGCTTCCACAACTTCTGAAGACAGTTGTTCCATTGGTTTGAATCTCTCCTTGGTCAGTTTCCCTCCACTATTCCTTGTCTGGCCTTCAGGTGCCTTGCCATTTAGTTAAGAAACTATGGATGCTGCAAAATTGTGTAATGTTGGATGGAAATCATAAATTTCTATGACATGCCAAATATCAGATGTCATGGTCTCCAACGCCTCATGCATTAATTTACTGTTTAATGCAGAACAGCAAATGTTTTTCTTATTTTTTAATTGCCAGACCAGAGCAACGGTTTTGGAGGCAGGAGTGCAAATAAAAGATGCTAATCCCATGTTGCGTGGGGGCAGGGGGTATCTATGACAATTTGGCACAGCCAGCTCACCACAATGAACTTCCTGCAGGACATGAGTTACGCTAATATGCAATATATATAATCAGCTAGCCAGTGGGTATGGCTAGCTGATGAGGCCAAAATAAGGCCGAAATAGATCTATCCTAGTCTCTCTTAATTTTAAAATTCAGCAAAAAAACATGTGACATATATATATGTGTGTGTGTGTGTGTGTGTGTGTGTGTGTGTGTATGTATGTATGTATATATATATATTGGAATAAAAACATTAAGGGGAGTGCAAAAGTGTGCCAGAATGCCTAACGTCCCCTGTCCTATATTGGTCTTCTCCAGGTCCCGTCGACTAAACAATGTCATTTGGTGGGACCCGGGGAAGAGCCTTCTCTGTGGCAGCCCCGACCCTCTGGAACCAACTCCCCCCAGAGATTAGAATTGCCCCCACCCACCTAGCCTTTTGTAAATTCCTTAAAACCCACCTCTGCCATCAGGCATGGGGGAATTGAGACATCTCCCCCGGGGCATATACAGTTTATACATGGTATGTTTGTGTACGTGTTTTTGCTCTTTAATAAGGGGTCTTTAGTGACTTTTAAATTATTAGATTTGTTATACATTGTTTTATTGTTGTTGTGAGCCGCCCCAAGTCTACGGAGAGGGGCAGCATACAAATCTAATTAATAATAGTAATAATAATAATAATAATAATAATAATAATAATAATAACAACAACAACAACAACAACAACGTATGTATGTATGTATGTATGTATGTATGAATGTATGTATGTATATAAATTAAAGAAAGGATGCAAAAGGAGGAAGAAAATGAATGGTGAATGAAAAAAGTAAAATAAAACATTTTTCATTTGTTTTAAATAATCAAATTGAATTGTTAAATTGTCCTGTGGTGCGTTTGGCCGCAGTGAGTTAGCAGTGGCAATTTTTCCCATTCCGTTGCTAGGCGGCCTCAAAGGCTTTCAAAAAGCAACAGTCTCAAGAATGCAGAGTGGGGGGATTGGATGTCACGGATCTCATGAAGGAGGAAATGGGTGGGGGGGAGAAGGGATGTTAGTAAGGAGCCATTTGGCTTAGGGAAGAAAAGGCAGAGCACTTGAAAAGCTGAATGAAAATAGCACGGCTGTGAACTCAAAGGAGTTCTTAGCCTAAGAGTTTGCTCAATTAAAAGTGACTCCTTGGAGCAGAATACACACATAGGAGATACAATTGAAGAAGTCCAGAAACACTTCATAGAATCATAGAATCATAGAATTACAGAATCATAGAATCACAGAATCATAGAATCACAGAATCATAGAATCATAGAATTGGAAGGGACCATCGGGTCCAACCCACTGCTCAATGTAGGATTCATTAAATCATCCCAGAAAGATCCAGTCCAGTCCAGTCTCTGTTTGAAGACCTCCAGCGAAGGCAAGCCCACCACCTCCTGTGGCAAACTGTTCCACTGGTTTATCACCCTTACTGTTAGAAAGTTTTTTCTGATATCTAATCTAAATCTGCTCCCTTGCAGTTTTGCCCCTCTGGAATCAGCTCCCCCCGGAGATTCACACGGCCCCACCTTCCTTGCCTTCTGCAAAAGCTTAAAGACCTATTTATGCCACCAGGCTTGGGGCCATTAGACCTTAGTCCCCTGGCCGAGTGTAAGTGTAGCATATTTTGCTGTGTGAATGGGAATGAGTGTTTTTAAATCTTACTAGTGTTTTTTAAAGCTTTTTAGTTATATTAATTGGATTTTTTAGTTATGTACTGTATATGATGTATTCTTTTTGATGTGTTGTGAGCCGCCCCGAGTGCTCAGAGAGGGGTGGCATACAACTCCAATTAATTAATTAATTAATTAATAACATACTCATATAACCAATAGCGGGTTCCTACCGGAATGGCAAAGGACGCCACACCAATAACAAAATTTGAGCTGCATGCGCAGTTTCGGATCTCTGGTGCACTCACATCCCAGCGTGTTTTGCTTCTGCACATGCTCAGGAAACAAAATCTATGATAGGACTCGTGTGTGAGATTCTGGTGATTTTTTGCTTCAGCGCGAGCGCCAAAATCTCATGTGTGTATCCCCAGTGATATTTTGCTTCCTGCGCATACGCAGACACGAAAACACGCTGGGATACGCATGCATGCCCACCAGAGACCCGAAGCTGAGCATGCAGTGCAGCGGTGGTAGGTGGAATCTGCCCCTGCGTATAACTTTTACTCACCTTCTGATATTTTGGGTGAATGTGTTTCAATTATTAACTTTGTGGTTTTTACTTTAGTTTGTCTGTTTTTGTTTTATATATGAGTACAACATTCTTATTTATTTATTTATTTATTTTATTTATTTTATTTTTATTTGTTAATTGTTAATCTTAATTGCAAGTTTTTTTAAAATAGGCAAACATCATAGCTTTCTTTAATAAGTCTTTTATGTCATTTTTTTTCATTTTTACATGTACATTTTTTCTTTGGGAACCAATACTTTTTTAATCCATTGGTCAAAAACGGGACTATTGCTTGCACATGTACAGTATGTGGGCCTGTGTGTTTTCACTGGTAATTGGGAACAAATGCCTCCTATTCCCCAAAGACCTATTCCTATATTTTTTTTAAAAAAATAATAGTAATAATAATTAATATAAAGTCACCACAAATTGTACAGAAGCTAGGAAAACAGAGGACACAATACACTGTAAACTTCCCAACAGAAAGAAACCAACTAATTTGATTTGAACCTTTCTTATGCAGAACGAAAAGAATGCATTGCTCTTTTAATAGTTCTGCAGATATTTTAAAAAATGAAGAAGTCATCTAAGCACCCTGAGAAGATGGAATATATACAAGCAAGGACTCTGGAATAATTATGTGTTGTTAATTGAAAAAAATGTTAATCATATCTTATTAGGAAGCAGACAGGGTTAAATTGGTAAAATTTCAATTCACTTAGGCCTTATCTCTTGTTGAAATGAATCAGATGATTAATCCTTAATATTCTTCAGGGATATAGAGAACATCGGCAATTAAATTAACAACTACAAAGTTTATGCTTGGAGATTCAAAAAAATGAAAGACAGAAATACTTTAATTTTTCACAAGTTGTTACCTTAATTATCATCTTATTGCCTCTGTCTCTTCTCCCTCATTACAAAAACACACCCCTTAGTATTCACAAATCCCTTTAATTTGTCGCAGCTCGGCAACGACGTGGGAAATGTCATCTGTGCAGCAAAAGTCATAAATCTTACTTTGTGCATGCTCATTGAAAATAAATTGTTCTGCTGTCTTAGCCCCACTCTTGAAACCACAAAGGGCTGTGATATTTCCTCCTTATGAAGAATCTAACATCGATCAAACATGGGAACAGTCAATGCATGGGATTTCCCCCCTTCTCTTTGCATATGAAGTCAGTGGAAACATATGTTTTGTAGGCAAGGGTAAGTCCACCTATGGAGAATCCAAGAAGTAAACATTTTCCCATTGTCAACAATGCTTAAAAAGCCCCTCTTCATTTCTGATCAAAATCAAATATATATCTCATTTTATTGGGAACCAAAAGGAAGAGAATATAATAGGGTTCAATTTAGAATAGATTAACAGAATTGGAAGAGACCATAGGGGGCCAAAAGAGTGTGTGTGCATGCTATTGTGCAGGTGCAAGTGCTCACAATTCAGTGCCTGGAGAGGGCAAAAACAGCTTCCCCCACCCCCCGGAGGCCTTCTAGAGTCTGAAAGCAGACTGCTTCTCAACTTCTGCTGGGCCCAGTAGGCTCGTGTTTCACCCTCCCCAGACTCCAAAGGCTTCTCTGGAGCTGGAGGAGGGTAAAACCTCCCTCCCTATCCCTCTGGAGGCACTCTGGAAGCTAAAAATGCCCTCCTAGAGCCTCTGTGTGAGCCAAAAATCAGCTGGCTTAGGTCTGCCCCCACCCTCCTTGCCTTTCGTAAACTCCTGAAAACCCACCTATGTTGCTAGGCATGGGGTAATTAATATTGGATTTGTATATTGTATTGTTTGTTGTGAGCCGCTCCGAGTCCTTGGAGAGGGGCAGCATACAAATCTAATAAATTATTATTATTATGAATTATTTTAGGAAATGAACAAATTAGCAATAGCAATAACATTTAGACTTATATACTGCTTCACAGTTCTTTTACAGCCCTCTCTAAGTGGTTTACAGAATCAGCTTATTTACCTCGACCATCTGGGTCCTCATTTTACCCACCTCAGAAGGAGGGAAGGCTGAGTCAACCTTGAGTCAGTGGTGAGATTTGAACTGCTGAACTTAAGCTAGCAGTTAGTTGAATTAGCCTGCAGTGCTGAACTCTAACCACTGTGCCATCTCACGGCAGACTTGCTGCAATTCACTTAAAAATGTGGAAAGCAAAGTTTGCAAAATGGGACAAAATTCACTGGATAGTTGTTTCACTTAGCCACAGAAATATTGGACTTAATTGTGGTCATAAACCAAGCAGTATCTGTATTTAACCGATTCCTTCACATTATACAATGCAATTTAACATTAAGCCACTAAGTCTTAATCATAAAACCTCAATCAGGCCTCTTACATGTTAATATATAATTTCCAACATTGGCAAGTAAAAGAAGGCTGATGACAGGCTGTTTTGCACGAAGAAACGGGTAACCATTTATTTATTTATTAGTTGGACTTGTATTTATTAGTTGGACTTGTATGCCGCCCCTCTCCGGAGACATCTTCCTTCTGCCCGGGCAAGATGAGAAGACGAAGCCTTGGCTAAAGAATGTGATTAAAATTACAAAGCATTTATGTTGATTATCTCTAGCAGGAGAAACATGATTTGATATTTAAATAAAGGCCCGGGATAAAGGCAACAATTAACACACAGGGCTATAAGTATACTTGAAATAATCTTCTGCGAATTGTACAGACTGGTGGATTATGCAACGGACTTGCCAGCATTTGTTATCATTAATTGGCTCCCAGGCAGGCAGCTTCAACACCTGTGCGTGGAGACAAAACATTGGCAAAACTCCCAAATGATCTCCTGGTGCTTCCGTTCCATTTTAGTTGAGGAATTGGGAACAGATGTTTTATGAAGTCCTGATTCCAACCCTGGTTTTTTTTTAAAAAAAATAATTTATTCGTAGGTTCTATCTACCGCCATTCTCCAGGAAGGTTGAGAATTAGGAATCTTCTACAGAGGACAACCAAATGTGCAAAGGATGTGTCTTTATTTCCATGGCATAGGAAATCCATCTCTCCCAAATTAGGTATGCATTAAATTCATTAAAATTTGCTTAAACTGAGGTCGTGCATCTTTCAAACACCCATTCCTGGATAGGTGAGGTAGAATTATTCTCAGATATTGCGTTAAGCAAATTTAATTCGCTCGTTCATCTGCTGTTTCCTTTTTTAAGACAGGATAGTAAATATTTTTTAATAGAGACAGTTTGTGCAATTAACCTGTATGCAGCATCACACCAATGTATCGTTACTCACAACTGAATACTTATTAGGCAAATTTAATAGAAAGTGACTACTTTTTGCTGATGCCCCCTTTCCCAATTAAAAACAAAACACAGCATTCATAGCAATAGCACTTAGACTTATATACTGCTCCACAATGCTTTACAGCCCTCTCTAAGCATTTATAGAGTCAGCATATCTTTCCTAACATCTGGCTCCTCATTTTACCGACCTCAGAAGGATGGAAGGCTGAGTCAACTTTGAGCCGATCAGGATCGAATTGTTGGCTGTGGGCAGAGTTAGCCTGAATTCTACATTTTAACCACTGTGCCCCCATGGCTCTTCAGCCTCCATTACCTTAGCAGTACGAAACAACTCACAACCACTATGTGAAATTCATGTAGAAAGTTGGCTATTATTATTATTATTATTATTATTATTATTATTATTATTATTTATTACTATTTATTAGATTTGTATGCTGCCCCTCTCCGTAGACTGTTAAAAACAGTTTTAAAAGACCCCTATGAAAAACTGTCATGCAACCCAAACATACCATACATAAAGTCAAGGCAGCTGAGAATATATCAATTCCTCCATGCCTGGAGACATAGATGAGTTTTCAAAACTTTGCAAAAGGCAAGGAGTGTGGGGGCAGTCCTAATCTCTGGGGGGAGCTGATTCCAGAGGGCCGGGGCCGCCACAGAGAAGGCTCTTCACCTGGGTCCTGTCAGATGGCATTGTTTTGTCGACGGGACCCAGAGAAGGCCAACTCTGTGTTTCACCCAGACACAGAAACACACATACACATTCTAGTATTGATTGAAACATCAACTGCCATAAAATGCAACAATGAAGTTATTTATTGACATACAATGCAAGGATCCAGTCATCCCAACTGGATGGAGGACCACTGTGTAAATCAGATTAGCAGAATTAGAAGGGAACTTGTAGGGCATCTAGTCCAATCCCCAACCCAAGCAGGAGATGCTATGCCATTTCTGACAAAGGGAAGTCAAGTCTCTTCTTGATATCCTCCAGTAATGATGAAGTTCCCACAACTTCCGAAAGCAACTTCTGTCCCATTGGTTTATTGTTCTCAGTCAGAAAATTCCTCCTTATTTTCAGGTTGAATCCTGGGTCAGTTTCCATCCATTATTTCTTCGTAAATTACATGGACCCATTCATATCCAGTCTGGGTCTGTTTCAGAGGTAAATTACTACCGGTTCAAACCGGTCTGCCTGAACTGGTAGTAAAAAATACTAAAAAAAAAGTTTAAAAAAATGTTCCAACCACCGTGCATCGCATAGCTGATCTTTGGAACTTGTTTTCTCCATGAAGCCTGCTAAGTCAAAAGTGGGGGGGGGGGGGCAGGAGGAAGGAGGGGAGGAAGGAAGGAAGGAAAGAAAGAAAGAGGGTAGGAGGGAGGGAGGGGAGGAGAGAGGGAGAAAGGGAAAAAGGAGAGGACGGAAGGATTACAAATTTCTTCAGAGGATAATCCAGGGCTAGAAGGGACCTGGAGGTCATCTAGTCCAACCTTGCTCCAGCAGGACATTGTTAAAGTGGGTTTCTGTCTTTTGATCTTCTAGTCACATAACAACATGACCACACTCACCCAGTCACATGAACCCACCCAGCCACACCCACCAAGTCATGGCCAGAGAACCGGTAAGGATTTTTCTTAGAATTCATCACTGGTCTGTTTGCATTCATCACTAAAGCTACAATTCTAAGGATAAATGCTGAAAGAACATTGCTTATGTCAGGGTTTGTCTCTGATTCTTCATTTCTTGTAGATTTTGATCTTCATCCTTACCAATTTATCTTCCTGACTTCCCATTCCTGTTCATTGATATTCCCCTCCTTGGCTCGCATTGCATGTTCCCTTATACACACACTCCCTTGCTATTAATAGAACCCAGGACATGGAATAGTGCGGTTTCCATATTTGGGGAGGATGTCCACACGACTGCTGATTAACTGACATGCATTTATCATCTTCACTCAAAAGGAATAGACCAGTGCCAGGAGGAGGTGGAGAAGGAAGAATAATCTTAATTAATTTTCATCTGGCATTTTTCTGAAGCTATAAAGTGTATTAGCACACACATGCAGATGCTCCCACTTTTGCTGACCTGATTTTTTATATTATTATTATTATTATTATTATTATTATTATTATTATTATTACTACTACTACTACTACTACTACTACTACTACTACTACTACTATGACTAGATTTGCCAGGAAATCAGATTTCTGCAACCTAACAAACTGCCAAATGCTAATGTGGCTTCCTTTATGAGTGAGATCTGTCTGTTAGAATGCAGCTATTGAAAGACTGAGAATAGAACATCACAGGACTTAATGTTGTCATCTAAACAAGGAAAAATCATTCACACAAATATGGAATTGAGTTTAAGCTTTGATTATTTTTCTGTCGTCCAATCAGTTTTGTGCAATGAAATTTGAGGGCTAATATTGTTGGTTGTGTGACCACAACCAAGTGTAGTGAATTGAATTGGGCTTAAATTGATTATGTGTGGATATTGTCCTAAGTTGTGCTTCCTTTTCATCATGATTTACCAAGATATTTTTATGTTCTCGTAACATGCTATGCAGTGGAGAGTTGGTCTCTGAGAGAAAGCCACTTGAAGAGACTATAAGCATTTGAAATGTGGATTTACAGGTGGCCATCACATATAAATTAGGTTGACAAAATCAGAAATAAGGAGGTGATAAGCCAACTGGGAATGCCAAGGAAAATCATGAAAAGTATAAAAGCCATAAAAGCCATAAAACCATAAAAAAGCAAAAGTTATAATATTTCAGACTTGTGATATGACACGTGGAGAAATACGGCATCCTTTACTTAATCCTCCAGGAAAAGGAAGGAAAATGTGATCCAGGCAGAAGATGAACATCATGGCTTCAATAACTAAAGGACTGGTTTGGACAAAACTGCATAGCCCTTTTTTGTGTGATTGTTGATAAAAATAGGATCACCAACATCAGATGATGGATGCGGCACAAGAAGATAATAACATGCTAAACCAGTCGTGCAAATATAATAGCTTTGTTCAAATGATCCATTATCTCATCAGCCCACATGGAAAACTTGGGAAAGGAGGAGAGAATGATCTAGTAGAGATATATGTATATACAATGTGTGTGTTTGTGTATATATACACACACATACACAAACACACACACACATTCATTATACACACAAACATGTTGTTGTCGAATCACCTTGCTTCCTTTTTGCCACTCAGCCCCTCCAGGGGCCATTCAAGGCAGTTATTTTTTATAGCCGACAAACTATATTCTATATGTGTAACATATTTTTTGCTGATAATGAAAATGAAGGGAGACTAATACAGATCTATTTCAAGCTATTTTGCTCTCATCAGCTAACCATACCCTTACCGGGATTTGAACCTGGTGAGTCTGCCTGTAAGGAAGTAGGTTTAACCTCTAGGCCACAGATTCTCCACCTGTCTCAGCTTGTACCAGGGAAGAATTACATGTTGTTGTTGTTTTCTAATCTCCCTTCATTTTCATTATCAGCAAAATATGTTAACATACATACATACATACATACATACATACATACGTTGTATGTGTATATGAGTATGTGTGTTTTTTTCTCTCCCTTCAATTTCACTATCAGCAAAACAAATGTTACACACACACATACACAACACACCTGCATGTATAACATATTTTTGCTGATAATGAAAAGGAAAGGAGACTACTATAGATTTATTTCGGGCTTATTTGCCTTCATCAAGTAGCCACACCCTTACTGGGATTAGAACCTGGGGCTCTGCCTTGTAAGGCTTGTAATATATATATAAATGCCTTGTAGCTGTATATAATTAGTAAGACTGAATGCAGTGAACTAAATCAATGTTAATGTTTTTGTTGCTATTTTCAAATAGCTATATGTGTCTTCAGCTATACACACACACACACACACACACACACTATAGTGTGTGTGTGTGTGTAGTTGAAGACACATACAGCTATTTGAAAATAGCAACAAAAGTCTTAACATTGATTTAGTTCACTGCATTCAGTCTTACATGAGATTGTTCCATGCTACAGAATTCGTTCAATTTTTCAATTTCTATGGTATAGTGCAATATTAATGCAATATCAGGTTTTCAATTCAACTGCATAGAATGTGAAGGATGTGTGTTTGTGTTTTTATTTGTATAGTTATAATGTACACTGAAGATGGCATTTAATTTCATTGTTATGAGGTGCAACGACAATAAACTAAACTAAACTAAACTATTGACAGAGAACTAGCAAGGTGATTGACCTGAGGTGGGTCAATTGGGTACGCTAAAAGTTGCATTTGAAATTATATTATTTCCCTCCTCCCCCGCCCCCCATGCCTTTATCATTATGTCCTTAATATTATGTAACCTACATGATACAGAGAAATTTTAAATCAGAGGGGAAATACTTGAGAAACCTGTAAATAGACAAAACAACAAGATATTATACAAAATGGTGGACAATATTTAAAGTTAAGCATAAAGTCCACTCATGCAATCATAAGTTCAGTCAAAATGGAGTTAAGAACATAAAACTACTATTAACTTTTTTTCCCAGTCCTGCCAAGCATGCTACTTACCATTCTGTCTAGAAAATTGAATGGAAAAATGTCCTTTATATACTTCTTAACTTATAGAAAATATCAGGGTGCCATTGCAGGGTGAATTTTGATTTTCAACCTTGTTAATACCAACCATTAATCATAGGTCTATTCCTTTGTTTGTTTGTTTGTTTTTATGTGTATATTTATGTAAGTACAGTATGTATGAATTTAAATAATTTGCTGATCATCTTGCTACAATGCAACTAATAGCTCAGCAAGAAAAAGGAGTTACACAATAATTCCCAATGTCAAGTGGGGGAAAAGATATGGAGGACCTTTACCTGGGCATTTTAACTTTTCCTATCTGTGATAATTGCTGAACTGTCAGATTAGGAAATGAAGACCTGTCAGATGGAATGAGGGCTGAGACTGAAGATGGAGAAACATAGACAGAATAAAGATCCCAGGATATACAGTACACTACAGTAATACCTCATGATACGAACTTAATTGGTGCAAGGAAGAGGTTCGAAAGACGAAAGGTTCGTAAGACGAAACATTGTTTCCCATAGGAAACAATGTAAAGTCAATTAATCAGTGCAACCAAAAAAACCCCCGCAAAAAAACAGCTTTCGGCGACTGCTGGGAAGCCGCACGGCTGTTTTAAAAGGTGACAGCCGGCCTGGGGGGCTTGCCAGCACCCTCCCGAACCCAGGTTCGGGGTTCGGGGGGGTGCTGGGAAGCCCCCCAGGCTGGCTGCGACCTTTTAAAAGAGCCGCGCCGCTTCCCATCTGTCTCCTGAAGCCGAACGGCAAAGCCGAACTTCCGCGTTCGGCTTCAGGAGACAGCTGTGAAGCAGCGCGGGTGTTTTAAAAGGTCGCAGCCGGCCTAGGGGGCTTGCCAGCACCCCGCCGAACCCCGAACCCAGAAGTTCGGCAAAAGTTTGGGGTTTGGGGGGGTGCTGGCAAGCCCCCCAGGCCGGCTGCGACCTTTTAAAACACCCGCGCCACTTCGCAGCTGTCTCCTGAAGCCGAACGTTAAAGCCAAACTTTTGCGTTCGGCTTCGGGAGACAGCCGCGAAGCGGTGCGGGTGTTTTAAAAGGTCGCAGCCGGCCTGGGGGGCTTCCCAGCACCCCCCCGAACCCCAAACCCGGAAGTTCGGCAAAAGTTTGGGGTTTGGGGGGGTGCTGGCAAGCCCCCCCAGGCCGGCTGCGACCTTTTAAAACACCCGCGCCGCTCCGCAGCTGTCTCCTGAAGCCGAACGCTAAAGCCGAACTTCCGCGTTCGGCTTCGGGAGACAGCTGCGAAGCGGCGCGGGTGTTTTAAAAGGTCGCAGCCGGCCTGGGGGGCTTGCCAGCACCCCCCCGAACCCCGAACCCGGAAGTTCGGCAAAAGTTCAGGGTTCGGGGGGGTGCTGGCAAGCCCCCCAGGCCGGCTGCGACCTTTTAAAACACCCGCGCTGCTTCGCAGCTGTCTCCTGAAGCCGAATGCTAAAGCCGAACGCTAAAGCCGAACTTCCGCGTTCGGCTTCAGGAGACAGCTGCGAAGCGGCGCGGGTGTTTTAAAAGGTCGCAGCCAGCCTGGGGGGCTTCCCAGCAACCTCCCGAACCGAACCCGGGGTTCAGCAAAATTTTGCCTCTTCTTACGAACTTTGTTCGAGT